>NW_022995372.1:7448280-8073231 GCF_004354385.1 Drosophila innubila | reverse complement strand
CTTTGCATATTAATTATAAATATAATTTGGAAATTTAATTACAACTCTGTTATCTTTATAAAATAGTCAAATCATTTTTACTCTCAATTAATTAGCATTATTTATAGAGCTGAAACTTACATTAAATTATTAATTGCTTTAAAGTTCCCAACCGAGCTTATCATTTCAATTATGCAAAATTCGCAACGAAATTATTTAAGACTACTGTCTAAAATTCCAGAAATTCCAGAAAATGGCATTCGCTCAATTTAAGCTGATGGGGAAAAGAAACATTGCACGTTTCAGTGCCATGTGACACGCATCGCAATAGGAAAACGAGTTCTAGAGCAATCGCAGTCGCAATGCGAGAAATGGCAATGGCAATAGCAATTACAAATTAAATGCCGCGTTGCAGCTGTCGAGTGTCGCTTGCTAAAACCCAACGATCCAGCGTTGCTCCTGCTATACCCTTTTTCCTCCTGTATTCCCACCAACAGGCAGCATTTTAAACACAATTTTATGCGAGGCAACCACGCACCAATAACGAACGACGAATGTCATTTACATGTGGTTGCTTGTAGAGCGTCAAAACCACAAATACCACATGCTGTCGGCTCCCCCTTTTCCTTCACTCTTTGCCACCCCTTCTGGCACCCCCTTATACAGTTACTAAAACAATAAAACAAATTAAACAAGCCGCCAGTAGCAGCAGCAACATTTGAGCATTTGATGCAGCATATGAATGCCAGGGCTGAAGCTAAACTGGATTGTGGCATGGGTCCTGGTGGCATGCTGATGACACCCTGGTTGTGCTGCCACTGCCATTTGACTGGTTGTTTTTATGGACTTTGTCTGAAATTAATTGGAGTTCATGTAGCTGGCATCAAACGGTTGCAGTTTTTATAGTCCAAAAAAATGTATGCTCTGCATGTATGTGTGAGAATGCGCGGTTTGACACAGTTTTAAATTAATCATACGCCACCGACGCGCATGGAAAGCTTTACATTTCGCAGTCGCGGTGTAAACAATCAAAAGCAAGTCTCAGAAAAAAAAATAAAAACGTTAAGTATTTTGCTGCGACTACCGAATGTTGGTATTTATTTAATTTTTTTGTGTGCGAGTATGTTGCGCATGAAAATAGTTTAAAGCGTTTAAATTGTATGTTATTAAATGTTGTACATTTGCTATTATTATTGGCTGCTTTGCCAAATATATTTAATATTTAATTCATAAATATTTCAACATTTTTATCAATTGTCGTTTGACAATTTAATGACTTTACTTTACCTCATCAGATATTAAAATCAAAAGATTGGATTTGAGGATAATAAACAACAGAGACTATTAAGGCCACCATATAATATGACAATATGCTTTGAATACAAATCTATAATTTTTGAGTTTTTTATTTCATTTAAAAAACTGTTGGCCCGATTGTAAACTGCCAACAGCTGACACGCCATTTCTTTCTCTTTTTCTCTCTTTCTCTTCTATAACCAATAACAGAGAGCACTCTGCAGGTGGAAAGGAAGAAAAAAAATAATGAAATGTTATGGTGTGCCATTTACAGACTCACCACTACGGGGGGTCCTTCGTCCGCGTCAGTTGGAGAATTTATTTGTCATTCATTAGGGTTTGGATTTTATGGTGTCGGTATCAGCTTGAATGTTATGAGTGCCACTTACCTTGAGTACAAAAATATCGCCAGTTGTGCGATTTATATCAAATTTACTATTTGCCGTATTATCAGGGTCGATGCCCTGGCCAGTTAGGAAATATACAATATTTATTGGTCTATCTACATCGCCATCCGTAGCAGTAACCTGCAAGTGAAAAAGAAACAGATATAGAGTATGGGTGAGTAAGAGAGAGATCAGTAAAAACTGCATTACAATGAAAAGGGAAAAAGAACTGTTAAGCGCTCGGTGGCCCTTTCTGGACCTTACTTACAATATTCAGTCTATAAATCAAATATGTAAATGAGCAAAAACCTTTAAATGTCCAATAAGCAGACGCGCGTGGGCGCATAAGAAAGCAAAGGGAAGGGGGCGTGGCGACCAGTGGTTTTTGCATCCCAGATTGCTTGTAAATTTATGCTTCGATTTAGTATTTTGTATTTTATTTTTTTGTCTTTTTTTGTATTCCGTTCAGTTTTCCTCGAATGCGACTACAAAATATTGTCAGTCCTTTTTTTGCGCCTTGGTTAAAAATGCTAATACAACTCAGATTTATGTAATTATTCAATCGGCTTGTGGAATTTTTTTGCTGTATCTGTTGTTTCTGTTGTTATTTTTTTTCTTTTGCGGCTACTAAATGAAATCTGTATTTTGGGTAATTTTGTTGTGCCTGCTTGGAATATTTTGGTTGCCACTTGACTCAATATAAAATATTATATATTTATATATTTTTCTGTACTTTTATGAGCAAATTGTTTGCTACTTTTCTTCGAATATTAAGTTGATAAGCAGTTGTGGCTTTTTGGCATTAATTCAAATAAAGCTAAAAAAAGCGGGATAAAAGTGTTTGGAAAATAGGTGACACAGATTTGTTGAGAAATGTATTAAAATTAAGATAAATGCAAGAGAACTAGTTGATTGAGGGTTTAGAGTAGATTTCAATAAGTAAATTCATTTAAGAAGACTCTCCTGTCATTTTTTTTAATATAAAACTAACCAGAGAGTTTGCTTATAACAAATAACTTGATATTTTTGTGAGAAACATATTATCGTTTTATTTTTTTCTGTGTTTATCGAAGCATTTGAACGTTGTAAGAGTTAAGAACTGGTAAATTATTTATTATATATTTAATGTATATTGCCTTGGCTATTAAAATAAGGTAAAAAATACGAACGAAAATGGGACGTTTATCCAAATAAAGATATGTCAGTATATTTAACCTACGTCGTCCTGAGCAACTTTTTTTTGAGTTGCTTCAAAATTTTCAGGTCCATTTTTCGGCTGTTGCCATATGGTAACGCTGGGAATAACAGGGTACAGGTTTTTTTTAATACTACAAAATACGAATATTTGCGATAAAGTTTAGTAAACAAAGCTTTATCCATCAGGAGGGTTCCTCATTGATATATATGACCCAATTTGGTTTAAATCAGTGCTTTAAATCATATAGCTGTCATAGAAGCAATTGGGTTAAAATTCACCTTCAATATGTAAAAATTTTTTGTTTTCTGAGATATCTCAACCAAACTCAAATAAAATGGAGTTAAGTTGGTTTTAAGCATCCCCACCAAATTTGGTTAAAATCGGTTTACTATATCATATAGCTGTCATATGAACAATCATATTTTATGAACAAAACAATACCAAAATGCGAATAAAATGTATGAAAAATACCTGAGAACATTAATTTATATTTATTATTATATTCAACACTCCTAAAAATAGCTCTTACTCGTAATTAACAACTAGAGTGTCTTTGACTATTTAAAACCTATTGGAAATACCAAGAGCTGTAACAATTGATGACCAATTTAATAGGAAACTGAGCTTAGTTTTGTCATTTATTAAGAAGACTCTTAATAGCTGACAATGGCTTAAAATTTATTGCTGTTGGCGAAGTTGCAACATACACACTTGCTCAAAAGAAAAACAAAGTTTGTACATTGTGTGGTCACAAAACAAATTGAGTTAAGCTTGTTGTAGTCGGTCTTCTCAGAGTTTTGCTAATGTACGCATAGGATTTGCTGGCAAACAAGTTATCAAACACTTGGTAAGCCAATTAAGACAATAATTGTAAACTCTCGTCAAACAATGTGATAGCTTTTACAGCTATCAGATAAGAAAGGAAAATGCATTTAATGGAAAACAATAGATAAGAGAGGAAGGCAGGGAAACCACCATTATCATTTTCTATTGCCATTTATTTATGTATGACTGGCTGCTCAATGAAGCTGGCAACATTGGTATGCCACAGCCACTTGCCGCTTGGCTGAAAAAAAAAGTGCCGTTGTTGCCATGTGTTAAGTGCCTTCAATCCCCCATTCATACGGCTTTCCGCCATGGACAATCCGACAATTTACGTTAAATGTTCAACACAATTTGATATGACAAAAGAGTTGTCTACGTGCCATCATTGTGCCCATTATTATTGTCAGTGTGTGTGCCATGCCATTGTCCTTTGAACAGCCCACACACACTCACACTCGCACACGTATTGTCAAAGACACGCATACCAATGCATATACCAGCTCGTGGGCTCAGCATGCATAATTTAAAAGGCCTTTCCCTTGTCGCATCGTCGGCAACAACAAAATTCATACCAAAAATATTTGCATTCAATTTTCTCCGCAAAAAAATCAATTTTGTCAAAGGTGTCGAAGACAGCAGCCAATACCTTCAGCTCTCCACCCTCCTTCTTCTTCATGTATATCTCTATATAAGTTCATGTTCGTTCACTATAGACAATTAATGGCCTGATTCACTTGGCGACGCGTCGCGACGCTTCAATTTTTTACTTCTACATTAATGTGTAATTAAAATTGTGCTGACCAGACACCAACGCCATTCAGCAGTCGACTTTACATTGCGTTATTAAAAATTTTATTAAAGACGAAAACACAGTCGCCTTTTACATAAAACACTTTCGGTGTGCTGTTGACTGATTTAAAGGACGGAGTTTATGTTTTGAAAAGACTATCTGGTGTTAAATACCCAGAATCTAGGTGAAAAGTTCTTAATCAGAATAATTTATATTTGTAAAAGTCAAATATTTCTTTTAACTAACTAATTACAACTTCTTGTTTGATATAATCTCTATAAGGTTCTTGAAATTTTAACATTTTGAGTTAATCAGATTGATCTACCCAAAAACTCAATTAGCGATGCCTTCATTATTATGTATCAGTCAATTGCTTAAAATCGTGATAGCCCTTGATAGGGTATAAAAATGGAATGTAAATTAAATGCTTGCGAATTGATTGTATAAAGAATGTTCAAACATTTGCTGACTCATGAAAGAGTTATGGATGAATCACATGGACTTAACCATAAAACTTATGCAAATCAAGCATTTATTTAAACTGTTAATATAAACTAATTATTAAATTATTATCGAGCTTACCAACCCATGCACTTCTTTTACAAACATGTTTAAATTACATTTATCATTACAACTTTTTGTTTTAAATTATCTTAAACTTTTTGCCAACTTTTTGAAACACAAGAAATATTCAGAATTTATTTAAATTAAAATCTTTTGTTGTCAGTAACTCTCTTTAATAGCTTTATTGAACTCCAATTGTTTATATTATTTTATATTTTCTATATATTTATTTCGCATTGAATTCATGATTTTTATGTCGATTCATATAGAGCATTTAACCTTTTGCCAGTGCACAGATTGGTATTTCCTTCATGTTGTTGATTGTTGTAAATTATGGCTTAAATAAAAGTCGCTGCCACGGATTCTCATACTTTCACACACACAGACAGAGGGTAGTACATACACGTACATATACACATGCTTGTTTTCCCACATATTTCATGTAAGACCGTTGTGCAACTATCACGTTATTATTAATGAATGAGTATTTATTTTGTATTTACGGCTGAAATTGCTCGGCTCACTGAATCTTTGGGTAGAGTGAAGCGCCTGGTTAAGGACCATGGGACAAAGGGAGTGGCCTGATCGTGTGGCTTGAAGTGGAATCGACTGGCTTGCTTGTTTTTCGCTCTGCACATTTTCGAGCATTGGCTTTTTATGCAAATTGTATGCATTGTTCTGCTCAAAGTTGTTATTGTTGTTGTTGTCCTTGTTGTTCGTGCTGTCAATATTTAAATTGCGTAAAACCAAGAAGCCGATAATAAATGTGGGATGCGAAAATAATGATAGCAAGAGGCGGGCGGTTAAAAAGAATTTAATATGATGTATGTTACTTAAAACTATAGCAGGCCAAAAGAGATTACTGCAAAAATGGTAAAACATTGCAATTGCTTGATTTAATCCTTTTAATCACGAAAATTGTATTTTTGACATCCAATTATATATATTTAAATAATATTTACATCTGTATACATAACATGAATACTTCAAGAGTTGCGCGCAAAAGTAGGCAATAGTTTTTACACTGAAATCATTTTCTTTGCGCCCAAAAAAAAAATATTTAAACAATAGTTTTCTCATTTTTATTGCTCACCTGCAAAATGCGTTTGGGCAAATTCCGATCGTCTTCTTCAGTGATTTGTGTGCGATATGTTTGACGATCAAATACAGGTGGATTATCGTTAACATCGCGTACATTAATTACAACGGTGGTGTAGTTGTTCTTCCGATTGCGTGTTGCCTCCAAACGCAGCTCATACTAATTGAAAATAATGAATCGAAAAGGTGTACATCTAATTAAAATTTTACCAAGATGCAAGGTTAATAAACTTCTTGTTATGGATATTTTGGGAGTTGCCAGACATTAAGGAAACAATAATAAAATAAATGGCAAAGTTTTGCCAACAATCAGAAACAAAAAATGCAAAAGGGCAATACATGTTTTGTGGCATTGTTTCTGATATGGCGTTGCTTGATGAGGCATTGACAGTTCCGTGTAGTATGCACACATCCTTCCGCCTGGGGGGTGTAAATGGGTAGCAATCGTGTTAAATTAGCATTTCGACGTTTGTGTGCGTGCAATCGTGTTAAAAATTCGCAGTGGGAATGTTCCAACAGCTGTAGATCTACAAATACAATTTGCCACTCACAAACACGCGCACACACACGTGCACGCATATTAGCTTTGCTATGTGTGCTTGTGTATTTGCATGAGCACATATTTTTTTGATTAATTTTTTTCCTCTCTTTTTCTGATTTCTTTTTCCTGTGGACTTTCGTCGCAGTCGCACTACGCAACGTCGAAAAATTGTTCGCTTGAAAGTTTTGCATAGTTTTGCATATTTTTCTCGTTGAATCAGTAAGGCAGCAAAAATATATAAATTATGCATGCACAACCAAAAGTTGAGTCAAAAACCAGAAAAAATGAAAAAAAAAACATGTAGAGAGTAGAAGATGAACACAAAAAAAAAATAAACAACAACAACAAAAAGTTACAGCTCCAGTTTTGAGTAGCGCCTGTCAGCAGCTCAAACGATAGACAAAAAGGGTAAGAACGAAAGAACATTGAATACTACCACTTACCCTTGGTCGTGCTTCATAGTCTAGCGGACTGGCCACGTAGATGACACCGGTCGTGTTCTGTACGGCAAATGCATTGCCTATGTTACCGCCTGTGATCTGGTATCGAATATTCGTCGCTGCAAAAGTCAATGAGAAAGAGGGAGAAATGGAGAGGGTATTTTGAGTTGAATGCTGTAATTAATTTTGTCAATTGCTTAAGTTTGTAATGCCATTAAAACTTAAAGAGGTTTCTCGCCTGTCACACCTGGCGTATGCGCAATATAAGTATGCCATTTTCTGTTGGCATGGGCGTAATTAAGACAACATTGAATGTCATTTCTTTTATGTTTGCTCAAAATTAAATTTATTTCGTCTGCACCTCGAGATACTCGGCTGTCACAGCAGCTTTTCAACTTAATTAAGATTGGAATAAAAAGGACGAGGGATACAAATAAGAAAAAAGTAACTTGAAGAAGTGAAAAAAATAAATACGCTCAGTCAAAGAGTTGACACAATAATTTTATAAATGAAGTTAAATTAATTATGATACAAATAATAGTATACTTTTCATAGTTTTTTATACTTGAAAACTTTTTAATTCTGCAAAAATACTCTGGTAAAAAGATCAAAAACTCTTGGATATTGAAGAAAAGGCCAACTGAAAACTTTTAAATCTTAAATGGCAAACGGCAGCAGCCGAGCAAAATAATTAAGTTCATTAAAAACATTTTCACAGTGCTGCCAGAAACACAAAATGTATTTAAAGAGTTTGGCCGGGAATCCTTGTGAACAACGGGGCGTATAATTTACTTATTAAATGATTAAGCAGCTTGAAAAAGTGTTGCCAGCATTAAGAAAGAGAGGGTGAGAGGGAGATGCGGTAGGCTGCTCAGAGACAAGAGAACTTCTGCCTTGTGTGTCACACATACAGTTGTCAGTTGTTGTCAGTTCATTTATGCAAAAATGTAAAATGACAAACATTAGTGTAAATTAGCGACGCGTAAATCGCTTAGCTCGCAGTCTAGAAACGTCTGCATGAGCAGAAAAAAGGGGGCACAACTTGGCCCCGTTTCTGAGCACATAAGATGTGTGTTAACTTTACAGCTTTCAGCTCAATTAAAGCATGTAAGCATTAGAGAATGTGCGTGGGTAACTTGATTTAAATAACCTAAGTAGACGAGCTGAGGGTTGTAGGATAAGGTAGTTTTAAAACCACTTTATGTCAGATTAAGTTTCATTTAAGGCTTAAGATTAGCGGATTATCAGAGCTAATAATAACTTCACATTGAAGTTTTGTTTGTGTATCAACTGAGAAGTGATTGGAGTAGAGTTTCTTAATGTAAAGTAACTAAAACTCGAATATTAAATCTTAGCATTAATATAAAAAATTTACACCACTTTTGAATTTATAAAACCAAAAATTTAACACTTACAAACACTTTGAGCTAGCCTCGTACATAATTAGAGTCTCTGGCATAATATTACGCATACGCAACCTTTGACAGCATATTAAGTACACACACATGGTACACACTTTGAGGAACGTGTACATGTCGCTGTTTTTAATGCCACAAATTATACACAGCAATACAACCAGAACAAAAACAACAACAATGCGGCACACGAAGAGAAACTGTGGCATAGCAGGCGTTAAGTAGTCCCCAGTCTCTGGTCTAGTCTTAGACAACACCATTTATAATTTACGATGTCACGACGCCATTTTAAAATCACTGATAATGATAATAAATTAATATACAGACACCATGGGAAATGCTGCTCAGTTTGTCCCGCAGAGACTCCAACAATCACACACACACAGCAAAAGACATACACACACACAACCACAGCTGCTGGCTGCCCACATCCTGCAACCTATTCTCCAAGCTTTGTTGTTGTTTTTATGCCATACTTATTTAGCATGAAAAGTCAGTTTAAAATGTTAAATAAAAAAAAACCGGTATTCTTGCCTCTTGCATTTTGTTATTGTTCTTCTTCCTTTTGACCTTACTTTATTTGAGTGCCTGTGAGCTATGCTTAGGTCCTGCTTCAAATTGTTTTTATCGCCCACACTGCCAAAGTAGAACGATTTTCTCAAACACCCGTCTCCCATCCTGAGCCGAGCTGAGCTATTGTTAAATTGTGTGTTTGGCGGTAAAATGCTTCATAGCTCCAAGAACTTGAGATGATAATGGAAAGCCATTTAATGGCCGAGCAAGCCAATGTAAGTACAAAATGGGGGAGGTGCTTGGAAAATTCTATGAAAGGAATGCTTAACATACTTTAGGCGAAACTTCATATATTAAATGATATATGTATTGGATAAATCTAAACTTAAAATGTGGTGAAATAAAATCTCTTTATTTCGAAACAAATAAAACCTTTAATTTTATTATTTATTTTAAATAAAATATTCAATAAGGTATTGACAAAAATATATCTTTAAATATTTAATTCACATTAGATATCTATCACATTTCATATTTGTAAATAATATGAAATTACTTATGAAACAAAATTATATTAAATTGAATTGAACTGCATAGAAAATCCTTATATTTAAATACAAATGCGTCAAATTTTACTCTGCAGAATTTAAGTATACGACTGTCGAACTAGTAAACATTTTGCATAGTCCTCCTATGCTCATATATTAAATCATTTTTGGCGCTCATAAATTTGAAATGCTCTAGACGTAAGTATTTACACTAGACGAAGGATTCAGTGAAGTTTTACAGCTCTACTCCTATTTTTGGATTGCCTGGCATTCCATACCATTTGCACTACGAAAGTAGGCAAAAGAAATCACATAAAAGATTGTCACGGCTCTTGTGTCGTTTGCGTCCTTTGCACAACAGGACCTTTCTATTTGTATGTGGAGCCATTCATATATTATTTGTGAGAGTTGCGATATGGATTTCTATGTATCTAGAATTTGGCTAGCTAACAGTATTTTCTATTTGTGTTCTTTTTTGTTTTTTCCTACTCGTTCTGTTGCTCAACGTTGGCAAATACTTGTACTCAGACTCGTACTCGAATTCGTATTCTTTCGTATTATTGTTTTGTGTGCCATACACACACATTCCAATTTGTATGGTGGCTGCTTTCGCTGTTACTCTTTATGTTGTTGTTTTTTTTTTCTATTTTCCCCCAATTTTTTCCAATTCGGGTTAATGCTTTTTTCGCAGTCGTCAGGACGGCGACGACGACGACGACATTGACGAGAACGAAGGCGACAGCATGCAGGATGATGATTTTGCTCCTTGGCGCAAAGTTGGCGCTGTTGCTGCTCGACATGTTTCCTTTCCTGTTTTTGGTTTTCTTACCATCTCCCTATCAAAGTTGTTAAACGTTCTCAATGAGATTTTGAATGTTTCGATGCTGCGCATCTTATTCGCTCTTTCCCCCTAAAATCATGTCTTTCTCGTGCCCATAATATTTACAGTGATAGTTTTCGCATGGGAATCAATACATACATATATTCAAGTGAGTATATGTGTATAAATGTGTGTAGATATTTGCTTTGCTCGTGTTTGTCTTTGTATTTTATGGATTTATTCATAGAACGAGAGTGTATCTTGTATTGTGTATCTTTGTCTTCAATGAGCCTTTATTTGTTAATATTTGGTAAATATTTGGCGTACATGGCGTATGAGCAATAATATTTTTACAATGGCTACACATACGCCGGCGGCATATTAAAATAAACAGATTGTTTATTGCGGCCCAACGCAATGAAATCTAGCAAAAAAAATTCCCAAAATATTTGCAATGCTTAAATGTGAAAAATATTCGATGCCATCTTTCAATATTTATGCATAAACGAACCGCATATAGGAAATTGCCAAATTGGTTATTTCCTAATGTTTATAGCATCATTTATGTATGTATTTGTGTATGTACAAGTTCAATGTCTGTTTTTTATTTATATTTATGTTATAGCAATGACATTAAAATGATATGAGTCGAAAAGTTAATGCAAAAAATCCCTACAATGATTTTGCAAAATCATAAAAGCTCGGCTACTGCTGATGACATTATGATTGTTATCCTAAAACGTAACTAAGCAAACATTAAATTTCGCCCTAAGTTTATAATGCAAGTCATGCTGAGGGCTTTTAATAGTATTAGAAATTCAATTTAAGTTTAATTGTGAGGTGAAGGAAATGTAATAGCTTGTTATTTTCTTTTTCTTTTCATTTCTTTTTTCTATTGAGTGATATCGGCTGTGAACTGAGGATGTACACTTATCTGAATTTAGCTTTTTATCACAAATAAATAGCATGATTTTCTGCATTTATCTAGTAGGAAATGTGAGGCTGCAATATATTTTTTGTAAGTAGCATTGTTGCTCTTCTATCGCCTGTTATTTATTCAGCTACTTCCTTTGGTTGAATCTATTGCCATATTAACTGTAATTTCACCACAACAATGCTTTCTCTTTCATCACACTTACCTTTCGTTTTACATCTTCTGCCAGCTTTCAGAATGATTGTTCCCCTTCTTAAGCTTTATTCACATTTTCCTTATACTTATTACCTGACGTTCTATATCCCAATTCTGTATACCACCTTTAATAGCTCACAGAGCATCCCTTTGGGTAATTACAATTAAAAGCAAAGCTGATTAAATCAATGGCAAACTTATGCAACAAATTGTGTCTAAGCTGTATTAAGGAATAAGGAAATAAAGTCCAATGTCGTAAACGAATATAAGTACATCGAATAGATTGAGATTCGCATTAAATCAATTTCAATTGTTTTCAACAATTATTATATTATATTATTTAACTATAAATTAATTGTGATCCTTGCGTTGAAGTGAGAATCGAGTGATGTATTAGTTCAATCGGCATTAATAACGTAGTCTGCAGTGATCAGTGACTTCAGAAAACCGAAAGTTGTTCATAGCGGTGTGTAATTTTGATACCTGGCATTGAAAATGGGCAACAATCAACTTTATAAAGAGTACATGGGCTCAGGGTATGTCGTGCTCGATGTAGACCTCACCGCGAAAAACGAGATAGATAACACAGATACTTATTTTTTTTTTTTGGAATGTGGTATATGAAATGCCAATAAGCAGCATTAATTATGGCAGAATTTATCGATTGACAAATTGCCGCGCGTGCCTTTGGCGTTTGTGAGTGTCGTAAATTGGATTGGTTTATGTGAGAAACGTGGCATGCATTAAACTGTGACACGCTTCTGAGGCAAGCTGCTTTCGTAATGAGCATAATTAAATTGTCAATGAAATTAATAATAATAAACAGCTCGTTGCAATGTCACTTAACAAAGACTCTTCAGCTTTCTATTCCTCTTTATTTTTCTCTATGTGTTCGTTTAGAAATTAGAAAACATTTTGTCTCAAAGTGAAATAAGTTTGTAGTTCGGTCTCACCCGAACATCCCACAAAGTGCACCCCAAAGCTGCAAGTAAAACTCAAGCTCTCTAACGTTGGACTTTTCAGCACTTTGTATAGTTTTTTTGGTCGCTTTTATTTGCTTATTTCCTGCTAATGTCTTGCTAAACCAAAGTTGTTGAGGACTTTCAAGAGTTTTCTCTCTGGTTTTGCTGCTTCTAAATTTTATTTGTGCTGCGCTAATGACTTTCTATATAGCCGAGCAATGTATGTGTGGCAGAAATCTATTTGAAACTTTCATTTAATCAAAAAGTTTTTGAAAACTAACACCCTAAATGTTCAATATTATATGAAGTGATCCCTTGCTTAATTTGCAAGTTGATTTTATTGCATCAGGTTCAATAAAATTGCCATATCGAATAAAATGTAAACAGTATTTAAATATTTGATGTATATACCATAATTGGTTTATTTTGCCAGAGCAAAGCTCTTTTGAAAGAGATTTCTTGAAGTGCACTTTTGGCAGCCAAGCAATGCACACATCAAAGCCACTTCAACGCAGGAGGTGAGGCAAAAAGTTTACTTCTTTTATAAAGTTGCCCACATCCGGAAGCAATAATCTGCTTTTCCTGTGAGAATTTTATAGTAACTACAACTTGTGTAAGCACAAAAGATTCTGGTATAAAATAAGACAAAAAAACAAAATACTGTGTATAAATAAATAATAATATAAATATATATATATATATCTACCAAAATAAATGCTGTGAATGCTCTTAGTGAACAGAAAAATGAGAGGGAAAGAGAGGGAGAGAAAGAAATGCACACACATGCACATACAAATGGTCACACATCATAAAGTTGTTGGAAAATTAATATTGCCAGCAGGCAGTCGACAGGCACTCGTTGCGTATGCGTAATATTGAAAAGACGACGGTTGCTTGGGCGTTCCTTTGCCTGCCTTTGCCGTTCACCATCGCCCTGAAGAAAATGCATAAACCATTTTATTAAACGCACTTCGCATTGCATTTTAATCTTTTACATGACATTTAAAGGCTTATAAATTCATGCTCTGCGAACTTTAAATTTATTTTCTATAGACATTTCTACCCTTAACTCTCAAGCTTACATTACAAAAGCATGTTCAATATAAAGAGCCATTCAATGATTTTGTTTTGAGTGCGCTTTATAGCCTTATTCAATATGTTTGCCAAATACTTTGTACTTACATTATTTTGCAAATGTAATTACAATATATTCTCAATACAAATGTGAACTATTTTGGTGTATGAACTTGGGGATAAGCATTCTGTTGATGTAAATTAGACAATACATACAAAGTTCTATTGGATAGGTACACTTTGTAAGCAAGATTTAAATTTAAAAAATTGATATTGAAATAGACTAAAATTTAGATATGCAATAATTATGGTTTTTGCTAGTATTAAAAGTCGCAAAAAGATAGACTAAGTTAAAGGCTGAAACCAAACAGAAAACCAATAAACTGTATTTATTCTTGAGCTACAAACAAAAGTCGAGTTTCATTAGACTTTTTGTTTATTGAAAGTCATACAAATGAAGACCTGTCTGAAATGTTAGGATAATCCCAGTCTCAGCTGCATAGTATTTTCTTATTTATTTGAGCTTTGTAAATGAAAACTAAGGAGGTTGTTGATGTTTCACTTTTATTTGTTTTCTTAATATAATAACAAATGAAATCTAATATTGAATTTGGCTCGACCTTGTTTAGTTTTCGGGGGCATCACGTAATACTCAAAACCGGAAAGCGAAAGAAAATGAGAAATGAGCAATGGTAAATACAGCACGCAAGCAACTCTTTTAGAGGCAACAACTCAAGCGTACAACTTCTGTAAATAGGTCAAAAATAATAATAGTAAAAAACCGAAAAAAAGAAAATCCACAAGCAGTGATTACTATTTACAAAGCCACTCCGAATGTTATTCGTCCAGGCTAAATAAATACCTGTATACATACACCTGCAAAAGGAATCTGAAATTGAATTTGTTTTATTGCCTGCGCGACGCTATTTTGACTTAATTTTTGGCACTCACAAAAATGGGCGGAGAAGGAGAAGAGGCAGAGTGTGCTGCCTGCTTAAGTGGACTTTTTGTTGGTGTTAAATTGAGCAGCAAACTGAGCAGCCAGCCAGTCAAAAGGACTCACTTTAAACTATTAACGTGCAGCGTGAAGTGCGCCTACGTGGCCCGCCTTTTTCCTCTTCCCCTTCCCGTTCCCTTTCCCTTTCCCTTTCTATCTTCAGCTATTTATGGACTCATAACTGGCACACTAACAGCCAGAACAGAACTACCCACCGCCCCGCGCTATACCTTAGCATATGTCAGTCTATGAATGACTGGCAGCAACAAGATATTCTGTAAACACCAACACATACTACACACACACACACACACACACACACATACAAACAAACACACTTATTCCTCTACAAAGACTTATTTCTCTACGCTGTGTGCTGTTTTTAAAACTTTTTGTCTGTCTTTTTTTATATATATATTTTTTTCTCTATTTTTTTATAATTTAGTGTAGAGCGAATGTGGCGTCAAATGTCAGAGATGCTTAAATCAGCCATGGTAAACAAAAAGTGTAGATGCAGGTAAGTGGTAGGGAGTGAGGGAGTGTGTTACAGAGTAGTTTACTGAGACGGAAGTTACGTTTTTCCAAAAGGGCAACAAAGCGCATTACATTTAAGGTGACTGCAGGTTGGGGGTCAAGCATTGTAGAACTTTTGGTGAAGCCCTTTTCGGTGTCTTTTTTTTTCTTTGTTGTTGTTGTTGTTGGTGCTTGATGATTTGACAATCGCAGTTCATGATGTGTATTCATGCAAGGAATCAAAGGAAAGTAGTGCACATGAAAGAGTATGGAATAAATTTGAGCTGACAGCAGATTCTGCTCTTAATTAAAGTTCATAAATTTTGTAATTTTATTGTTAATCAAAATAAATAAAGTTAGAAAATGTACAGTAAAACAATTAATATTATTTTTTAAAAGCAATACTATTTTTAAAGGTAATTATTTCGAATTTTATTCCAGCTGATAAGAAATTCTGGAATTTAATATGCAATGTTTTTTGGTAATTACTGAGTCAAGCCGCATGATTTATATGTACATAGCACGAAATTTTGGATTTGCTGAATCAGCAAAAAGCCGCAAATCGCAAAAACCTCAGTTTGGCTCACAAAGTAAAACACAATTAAATCCATTTAATAAACTCGTTGAACCCCAACGTTATTCGAATAAACGCCCTTGGGGCAACTACAACCTCAGCCTCGTCGGCTGTGCAACTCATTAACTTTTAGGCCAACCGCTATATGATTTTCTCGTTGATGTTGTTGCTGTTGCTGTTGTTGATGGGAAATTTCAATTAGGCGCGAATCAACGCAAAAGCAAGGCTATGTGTTGCTTTGCGAGACGCGACCCACAAATGTTAATATATAATCTGAATATATACTTTTTTATTTCATATTTGTATTCATTAGCCATCAACAACCTTACCGGGGCAGGAGGAGGGGGCACCAGCACATAGCCAGTTACCCAAAGGATAACATCCGCTGCCGGATGTGACCTGCACTTCAATCTAAACTCAGCTCAGCTCAACTCAACTGCAACCCGCTGTTTACGCTGTTACCGAAATGTTAATTAAACTTATGAAATGATGCCCTGTTTTTTATATGCCTTATAACATCAAATTCTCTCTGTTGCCGCTTTTCCAGATATTTGTTGTTTTTGTCGTTGCAGCCCTGACTAATTAAAAAGTGCGCGGAAACAAAAAAACGCAAATATAAATGAGAAGTGAGCTCAGTGACAGACGGCAAACAAAACGCACAAAACACGAAAAAAAACCAACGTAAAAATAAAAGAATTCAAAATCCATAAAAAAGAGAGAACGATGACGCAAAAAATATGGCGCACAGCAATGGCAATGGCGATTACGGTAACGCCAACGGTTGATGAGCTGACAAATATTTTGTCAGCCATAATGAGTTGCTGCTGCCAGTCGCTGTCAAGGTCTTCGCACTGCTCACTGCTGCTGTTGATTAACAGCTCTTAGAAGCACGTGACATGGGTAGGGGCAGACAGAAGGACCAGGATAGAGACAAAGAAGCGGACTGGGACACGGACTGGAGCGTACTTTCGGCAGCGGGCTAATTACGACCTATGTCCATTGAGGGTCAGCCGCAATTAAAAACTTTTCGCTCGCTGATTTTAATACAGGCGAGAGAATTTGCTGACCTGATCAATTTCGACAGTCATATATAATAATCATGTTACTCTTCCGCCCTTACTTACCCCTTATCTCATTCTCTCTTACAACTCTACAGCAGTATTTAATTTATTTTATTTTATTTATTTACTTAACCTTATAAGCCATTTTCCCCATTGTTACCCTCTCCAACTTTACTTGCTCAAAATTTGATTTTGGCGTTGATAATTATTATTATCATTATCTCAGCAAGTTATTTTATTACGGCTCAAATACAGCAATAAATTCAGGTTAAAACTAATTAAAACATACACACACACACACACACACAGAAACCCTCACGGTATGAACTTGACCGCAGGCTAATTTAGTTATATTTATTTGGTTTGCCAAAGTTAACAGCAGACAGAACCCTTTGACTTATAAATAGATCAACATTTGATATGTTTCTCATTTGCAGATTTCGCCCTTGGCATTGACATTTTGACACATTACGCATACGCAGCGTTACTCCTTCCACATCGCACACTCAGCTTATAATAATAAGTAGAAAAGCCGGATAAAACTTTCTCTCGTTTTTGCATTTTGAAGGGAAAAACTTGTGTCGCAAACTAAATCCAATATACATGTGTAAACACAATTTGGAGATTATCATAAACTTGGCTAATTTATTACACAATGTTTGTAGCTTTTATAAATGGGCATGGGTAATGTTTACTGCCCAGGGGATTAAAATTTTCTGTTGACAACAAAAAATAACAAAAACACAAATAAAATATATATTGCCGTTATTTATTTATTTGTTTATGTATGTCGAAAAACTAATTAGTAAATTAAAAGCATATACAAAAATTTTATTTTATCTGGTAAACTTTCTGTATTTGGCTTTGCCTTTCATGCTTGCAAATAGATTTGCATTTTTCCTAAATGCAGGATTTAACAACGACAGGTCATAAATAGTTATTTTGCAATTTATTAATGTCAAAAAAAAAGTGATTCAAAATATACACTTTATTTGGTCCTATTTTATAAATATGCAAATAAAAAGAAACTAAAATTCTGAGAAAGTTTTTATAAACAAAGAAGAAGAAATAATTTTCTTTATTGACCTGTAGATACATTGGGGGATTAAATTAGATTTTATAAAAACATTGTAGAAAATGTATAGATATACACGTATTTTTCTACGAGTATAGTAAAATATATGCAATCTTTATCAAACAGCTTATCGATATCCTGCATCTCTATTGTAGCAAAGTGGAATTGAGCCTCCAGTAAATAAAAATACGAAATTTAATTGCATTAAATCTGGTGATAATAACAACCTAATCGACAACTGATTACTTTTATATTCGAGTGTTGGAACTATTAAAAATTTTTGCAACACCTTTGTAAGTTTCGAGAAATATCTTTTACTATATTTATCTCTGTCACTTACTGAATAAGTTGCACAAGTTATAACATTAACTCCATCATATTATTTTATTTCACAAAGTAAAACCCTTTCTTTATAGCACTTTTTGTGCTCTTGAACATATGACAGTCATTAGCATAATGGCTGCTGTTTGCTGTGGTTGTGCCTATGCTTTAGCTAGTCCTTAGTCCTTAAATTAATGCATCCATTAAAATAAAAAGCGAATAAAATGTTTTACATTTAAGTTGAAGTCGCAACGCACTCAGAAAAGCCACTCGCAAAAATATTAATGCATATTTAAAAAGCTTGAAGACAAGAGCACACACACAATCACAATCACAGGGGTGTCATTAGTATGGCTTACAACACACACACACACACACACACGCAGACACAGAGGGACACACCCTAATGTACGTACACATATCATGAAATTTTAACAGGTGTAAATAATCATATATGCGTGCACATTCGACTACTTAGTTTGTTTGCACAACAGCAACACAACTCACACACACTCTCACGCACACATACATATACAAATTGCTATACACACTTACCCAAATAGGTGCTATTTGTCAAAACCCAAAAGATTTTTAATGGATCGACCATAACTACGCTGAGAAACGCAAACGCTTTTTATATTGAGCTGATGTTGTTGCTGTCGCTGCAGTTGCTGCTGGTTGCACGGCAACAACACCTTTGGGCACAGCAATTTGCCGCGTTGCCAGTCACCAGTTGTTTACTGCCAAACCTTGTGGCACAACCAGCAATTAATTTGTTGTTGCCGCCAGTTGCTCACTGTGTTGTTATCGTTGTTGTTGATGTCGTTGATTGCGTTGTTCGCGTTGTCGACGTTGTTATGCCGAGGCGTGAAGCTTTGTAATTTCAGTTTGTTGCACTTGCTGTGAATGATTAAATGATAAATGCAACTGCTTCTGCTTGCTTTCTGTTCCTGTTTCTCTTGTTCCTGTTGTTGGTTAGTTTGCTTTTCCCTTTGCTGATTTCACGATTTTTAATGATCGTCGTGTTGCTGTTGCCTTTGAGATATTTTTGCAATTTGCGTTGTGCACTTTTATGGCGGTTGTATAATTTGAAATGTTGCACGTTTTTCATATTACTAGGCAAGAAATTATATTTGATTTTATTTTAATAAATAAAACACAACTTCACAATTCTTTAAGAGGACTCATAACATTTGCATATGCATTATTTTTGTGAGTTCAAATTTTATGATGTGTTTTCGCTTTCATTTTTCTTATTGTTCTCTCTGGTAATTAAAATTGCTTATATTCAGCTCACATTCTTGCCGGAACTATAATTAAATTTTTTGGTTTATTTATGCCAACTGCAGCAACAATGTCAACTCGGACACTGTCATTGTCATCATGATTTTGATTATAATTTGCAGCAATTAAGAACTTATGAGATTGTCATATAATTTAAACTTGCTTTGCGAACTTTGTCTGCTAAAATTTGTTGTTTAGACAGCACAATTTATTTTCAATTTCATTTAAGTTTTTCGGTTTCAATTTTATTAAGCACATTGTTCAAAACATTTATTTTTTTTGATGATTTTCAAAATTTGTTCTGGGTTTTGCCTCACAATTTTAATTTAAAAACTTTAAGCAACTAACAATTAAAGTCAACAAGCTTGCAATAGATAGTATGCAGTCTAAAATCTCTTGAATCTTCACAATTGCAAAAGTAAATCTATAGTACAAATTTTTCATTAATGAGGGTCTTATTACTGCAAATGGTTGTCAAGGTTTTCATGGCACTAGAATTCGGTTGGCCTGCGGCAAGGTATTTACCTTGCCCCGGTTTTGCAATTAGAATGAGCTACGGCAGCTGCTTGAGGGCAGGGTTGCTTAGAAATTCTCAATCGCACTTCAAGCAGTCGCTGCCCAGTTGGTTGTAACAACAGTTTATGGCCATTAGCGCAGTTAAGGCCAAACAAAAGGCGCCAATTAACGCAGCTAAGACTTAGGCAAATGAGCGCCAAGAGAAGGCAGATTCTATCCTTGCCTTACAGCCTTGACCTTTATCTGCAGGCAATTGACAGAATACTAGGGTAAAATTCAGAGGCAACAGCAGCTGCTGCCTGTAAATATTTAATTGTTTATGCCATCGCCTAAGCGAACATCGCTTTGGAGGTACTTTTAATGGACAGCCAAAGCGGCGCTCCAAATGAGGACCTCTCTCTATCTCTCTCTCTCTCTCTCTCTCTCTCTGTCTGTCTCTCTCTGGGTGAGGCGACCAGAGGCGATTAAAGCTCACGCAAAAGTAATTAGTAACTCAATTGCTTTTCCGCTTAAGCGTTGAGTACTGCATACAAATGGGTTCCGTTATTGGCGGTTTTCGGGGCCTGCTTTTCCCTCCCTTGACATAAGCCTGGTTCATAAATTATGCATAGCATATTTCCGAGCTCTCGTCACGATAGTAATTGTGCGACAAAAAACGCATTTTGGTCAAATCAATTGGCAATATGACAGCTAAGTGACGCGTAACTATTATTAAATTCGCTGCAATTGAGGTCAGAGAAATTAGCGTCAATATTTGAGAACTTCAGCCAGTGTACCCAATTTTTGAGTCAACTTATGCAAATTTATGTGACTCAGCAATGTAATATTTTGCAGTCACAGCTTTAAGAATGCTTAAGCAAGCTTGTTGTCCTTTCCCCTTTCCCAATTCGCTGACAGAAACTTTATCCTGCTCAGCTTTGAACATTACTTTTGTGAAAGAAAGCACAAGTATAAAAGACTCAGTCGCCTCCGTTGCTGCACAAATTTCAAAATTGCACTTTTCCGCTCGAAGAAAAAATAAAAAAAAGTGAATAGACGAATATAGAAAACAGAGAACCTCGCGCTACTTTACCGGAAATACAAAAGCATAAACTTTCCGGCCAGTCAGTTACAACCGCAGCCAGAGTTCAGTCCAGAAAGTCCAGAAATAAAGCGAAATTGTGGCGGAAGTTTAATGGACATAAACTTGCCAGCTGATCCCGCCAAAAAGTAGGAAATACGCCAAGTAAATTAGTCCGAAAACCTTTCAGCTGGTCATTTTTGCCAACAAACCGACAAACAAAATAAATGCAATTTTGCCATTGGAAATATAATATTATATTACTTCAATGGTTTCCTCTATAATTATTAATTACAACTTTGCCCCAAAAAAGGAAAATGAAAGTGCGCTTCAAACACAGAACGAAGTCAAAAAAAAAAGTTTACTTGCTTTTACGTTAAATAAACAAAGTTTTTTATAAATGAGCGTTGCTAATTAGTGTTTTGCCAAATTATGTTTCTAGTAAATATAAATCCCTCTAAATAATGACAACTGTTATTATGGATTTTGTGGTTTAAATTGATAAATACTGAGAATTATAGCATTCATAATAGTATTTTAATACTAAAATTTTCAAAAATAATTTTTATCTACTCGATTATTGTGATACAAACATTTATTTTTTAGTGTCAATTAATATTTTGTTGCAATTAACAATAAAAAAAATGCATTTTGCATAAATATAGTTAGAAAATACTCATTAATACTATACAAAATATCAGGGTAATCTAGAATTT
Source organism: Drosophila innubila (assembly GCF_004354385.1). Lineage (NCBI taxonomy): Eukaryota > Metazoa > Arthropoda > Insecta > Diptera > Drosophilidae > Drosophila > Drosophila innubila. Next base: position 8,051,536 of record NW_022995372.1, on the reverse strand, counting down.
ACTTATCAATAAAACTTCTATAAAACTACCATAGAATATCCGTTACTTATTTCAATATGTATAAAAGTACTTCATAGAAATGATTATCTAATAAAAAATATTGCATACTTTTGGGTGCTTGTCTTGCCTTAATAATTAATAAGTTTGGTTATTGCTGAGGTTAATTAAGATAATACATAATATTAATATATTTGAACATATATTCTTAGTAACGGGTATAATTAAATAGCAAAGTATTTGATCTGGGATGGTTTTAAGGATAATCAATTTAATTGACAAAATGAAGAATTTTCATTTTAATCACTTTAAAGACGTTCTGGAAATTCTTTTGAAGAAATTGTTCAACAAATTCTATAAAAGGTTAGCAAACATCAAGCAAAACACGAATTTTTAAAGCTGCTCTAAACGACAAAGTTGTTTGTAGCTCTCAAATGAATACGTCTACAATGTTTACGTTGTTGTTGCCGCTGTTGTAGATTTTGTTATTGTTGCTGCAGTATTTGTATTTGCTGTTGTTGTTCTTATTGTTATTGTTGGGCAAATGACAAAAGTTTTGGCTTTGTTTTCCGAACTGTTGACGTGCAATTCAAATGAGTTAACAACGCAAGAAGTGACCTACATAAGCCACGCAACAGCAGCAACAACAACGACAACAACAACAGCAGCAACAGCAGCAGCAACAACAGGAACAGCATCAACCATAGAAGTTGAAGGAATGACATGCAAAAGTGGCGTCACTTGGAGTTACAACAACAGCCAGTTCAGAGGCCAGCAAAGCGTAAGAGCATATGTTCACCTCGATGCTGTTGTTGTTGACAGAGATAGAGAGGGAGAGAGAATGAGAGAGAAAGATTGCAGTTGTTGCCATGTTGCACTGTTGAAAGGCTAAAACAATTATAAGCAGCATATCCGCAAAAGTGGCAGATTGCCTGTTGCAGACAAAGGCTCTAACTGGAGAATTGTAGTCGTAGTTGTAATAATTCTGATTGTGGTTGTTGTTGTTGTTGCACATCAGTCAGCTGCCAGGAGAAGGCAACAGCGAGTTGCACGAGTGGCACGCTTGCAAATGAAGTACTCAACAACAACAACAGATTGCAACAGTCTGCGTCCAAGCAACACTTGGCGGTACATCAAATGCGCTTAACTATTCAATTAGCACAATGGAAGTGCGGCACGTGCCAGCCAAGAAACAGCAGGCGAAGCAGAAGGAGAAAGACAGACTCTCTGTCTGAAGAGAGAGATAGAGTGAGCGAAGACAACGGGTAACTTTCGCTGTGCAATTTGCAACTGCAACAAAGTGCGGCAAATGAAATGCCAAATATATGCTGACGAAATATTCAATCGTCTTCATTGGCCACGAAACAAATTCAAACTTAAATAAAATGTAATTAATTTGTTTTGCCAGTGGGCGTGGACTTGACACACACAGACACACATACAAACAGTTATACAGTCAAGTTGCCCCCAAGATGCTGGCAACTTTTGTTGCCAACTTAACTAACAACGCAGCAAGCCGACAGTAGAGAGCCTCGGCTTATGCCAGTTTGCATTAATTTTAGATGTAGGCACTCGCAGAGGGATGATGAGAAGGAGATACCAGAGAGAGAAGGAGAAGTTGTCACAGCTTAAGTTGAGACGGCACGCAGCCAGGCAACTTGCAACCGACGAGTTGTTGAAAGCCTGACTGCCTGTTTGGCTGCTTGGCTGCTTGGCTGTTTGGCTGTTTACTTGTTGTAGCAGTTGGCATAAACAACAACGAACGCTTGGGCTTAAAGGATTTGCTGGCGGCCCAGGCAAAAAGCATTGGCAAATTAAGTTGAGGCAAGGCTCTTGAGAGCACCAAATTTGTACAGCGAGTGGAAATGTTTGGTTGAAGCAATCAACAACAGGCAAGTAAAATGGGTAATGTGGAAACGAGAAGCATTTATGACGTCACAAGCTTGAAAGTGCTCAGCAATGCATAAAGCGGATGATGAACTCCTTAGACAAGCTTCAGAATTGAGCAGGAGATTGCGTTAAAAATAGGCTCCAATAAATATTTAATATCGTAAACGTTATTTTTTTTAATTTTAGTGATAAAGAAAAAAGTTTAAATTGTTATACACAAAACTCTACTACGATGTTCTCTTTTATATTCGAGTTTTCACTTTAGACAAGATTTTCCGAAAATAAATTGTTGTAACCTGTTCTAATTTCATTTCGCAAAATTTGTTTGATAGTTTTTAAGTATTTTACTTGAATGCAGTGTCAACAAAATAAACTTTAAAAAACGCTTTAAAATAACAAGTGAAAAGAGAAACAGGCCTGATAATACAGATTTTATTCTTGTTAAGCTTTTATTTTTGACATTCGCTGCCACTTTAAATTGTTGGTATAGCGACTACATTTTGTGTTGTTAGGATGTCATAGATACGAATACGATGTTGAGTGACAGCACGTGCAGAATTAATTGAACTCATTTAATTAATATGAGACGACAATATCATACTTTACTTGAAGCACCATTAAAATGCAGACAAGTAGATTGATAGAAAATAAGATAGACAAGTGAAGAAAAAAATATATATAGAGCTAAATATATAGAGCGATTCAAATTCTCTAATTAATTTTTGTGTACATGAATTGTAGAAGTACTCAAACTGTAAAAGGACTGACAATTAGATTTATTACAATTAGACAATTTATTAATTAAAGATCCTTAAACGGCAATAGTTCTAATGAGTTCGGCAATACGTCTTTGGTTGTATATTGAAATAAAAACACAAATTGTATGCTATTTATTTCAAATAATAATAAACAAAGAATAGTATAATAAATAGACACATAAGTACAAACATCGACAGATTGCACAAGTTTGCATACACACTCTGGAAAGGGAATACTTAATTTTACTATGCAATAAGCAAAATATAATGTCACTAAGTACACTCTGTAGATAGATGAATCGATAGATATATTTATAAAATATGCAATTTAAATTCTGAGTTCAACATTATGATACGACAATCGTTTGTCTTCCTGCAAGATTGATAGATAAATAAAATAAAAACAATATCTCATATACAAAGTTATTTTCATCATCATTATGCTTATGGCCTAAACACAGCCTCCATCGGATAGGGTATTAAAATGGCATCATAATGAAATTGTAAGCTTTTCAGAGAAAATAAGTTTGGAATCAAGGGAGGCAGCGAAGCTGTCGTCATTCGTCAAATATTTGAGTGCTGTGGCAGCAACAGCAGCCAAATAACTAACCACAAGTGCAAGGCATACAACACTCAGTCACACACACCTTCAACACACACACACACACACACACACACACACACACACAACAGAGAAACAAAGGTGCAGGAAGTGAGAAAATAACATTTTTAGCTTTGGCCCAAACGGCAGTACAGTTTTTCTGACTGTCTGTCTCTCTGTCAGTCAGTCAGTCTTTTAGGTCCTTAAGCTGAAATGTCCGTATCTGTAGTGTCCGTGGTTGTGGCACCTTCCCTGTTAAGTTGTCACTCCTGTGTCTGTTGTCTCGTGGCTCGTGTCCTGCGAACGGCGGAAGGTCCTTATGCAACGTGTCGAGTCGTCATGTTGTATTTGCTTGCCATTTCAAGTATATTTATTGTGCTTTTATTTTGTCAACATTTCGTTTGGTCATATGAAAATAAATTCAAATGATTTATTTACGAGCATTTGATTTATTTGATTTTCAACGTTTACGCTCTTTTCTCTTTATTTTCTTCTTATTTATAGCCTGTTACTCCCCATTTTATTGTCCCTTATACTCGTATGTCTGTGCACACTTTGTGTCGTGTTTGGAGAGCACAGTTGAGGTTTATAATATGCCCTAAATTTTATTATACTCTGTCACCAAAAAGTTGACAAACAAGCTTATTAAATTTATAGAAGTTAAGTCATTATTAATATAGCTGTATATTGATTATATTTTCTAGAATACCTTTTTATAAAGAGATTTCATTCTCTACAATCCGTCCAAAAAATGCTAAATTTTTCTTATAGCAATAAGAAATAAAAATTTATTTTTGTGCTCAGACAGATTAATCAAAGAAAATATTAAAAATATAAAAAAATCTAATAATTGAGAAAACAACTACAGGGTATCTCTACAGGAATGATCTATATACAACTTTATTAGCATTCATTTGTCTAATAAATACTATATGTAGGAGGTTTTTGTTATTTATTTGATTTTTGCGATAGTCATTTAAAATTGCAATCGTTTTTGTTGTTGCCTCTGCAGCTGCCGATGAAAAATGCAACAGAGCAAATTTTTGTCAGAAACTGGAAGCAATTTGTCGATTTTATTAGAGCATTGAATGATGGCTAGAGGCCAATGCCGCAGCACATTGAAAAATACAATTCATAATAAATTAAAAAACCGTATTTCATGCTTAACAAATATTAATTTGAGGCATTAAAAATGCAATAGGCGCCAAAAGCGAATTATGATAAATATTTAAAATTGTTTAAGTTGATTAGAACATACAGCAAAATGAACAGGCAACTTTTGCCGCAGGGCCAACAAGTACATAAATATTTTATACAGACCCAAAACGACGGATGACCCCAGTTTTACTTACTTCGACATGAAATCTGGTGACCGTCTTTGGAGAGGTCAAAGACTGAGACAGGCAATGGAAAGCACTCTGAAGGGCGGCTCAAAAGCTCAATAATAAATTCTCAACAAATAAAATACTAAAGCTTAAATGATGTAGGTTGGAGTAAACGAAAATTGAATACCCTGTAAGTCGAAAAAATAAATGCGTATTCTTTAAAAACTAAATAAAATATCTTCAATGACTTTGTAATTTGAGAAATCAATCGTTTCTCCCTCTTCGGATTTATATTATCTAAAGGGTATACAAGTTTAAGGAAAAACGCATCAATTTTCCAGCCATTATTGGCTTTATTTATATGTTTGTTGATTATCCAGCAACGCCTGCCAAGAACAAACTTAAACTCACACTAACGAAAAACGAACGATAAATTGTTGCAAACTTTTCGACGTAAGCCAAACAAAAATCAAAGAAAATGAATCTCCAAGACTAAAAAGAAGCAGCTATATTATTTATCTAATAGCTACGCTGTTGGGCATAAAAATAGAAATATAATCGTGTTTATCTTTGACTGGCACACGAGCAGACACAGACGGGGAGCAAACAGCAGACACATTCGAATAAATGTCCTTATAGGCTGAAGTGTTTATGATCTTTTGATTTCATTTTATGAATGAATGAAAGAAGAAAGTTAAGTGTGAAAAGGACAAAACTTTAGCACCCGCATGCATTGATAATAATGGCCAATAGGGTCAGGGCCTACAAGTAAGTATGTCATGCCCTTATTCTTATGTTCTCTCTCTTATGACACAAACATTTTGCCCAGCACTTTGTTACCAGTAGTTTCAGCTTCCCCATTTTTCCATCTTATACCTCCTCTACCAATTCTCCTAACTGTCATTTTTGGCAAAAAAAAAAAAAAATTGTCTCTTATTAAGATTAAAAACATGAGAAAAACGCAACGCTTCCTGTTGGGCATCCCGCAGCTAGCAAAGGTCTTCTCTTTTGGTGGCCTGCTGATAAGCAGCATACATACAGAGCTAAACACACATACACACACAAAAAATAGTCGAATTCAAGTGGGTGTCACGCATAAATTTCATAAATATAAGCATCATTATTTCTGCTTGCCATTTTGTGGCCAACATCGCGACTTAGCGCCGGGCTCAGACCCCACACTTGGGTCCACAGCGGGCTCAGGCTTTTGTCACGTGCCAAACTTTAGCCATCAAACAGTAAAACTAATACAAACACACACAGGCACAGACGCAGAGGAACACACTGACATTGGCACGCTCAATCTCATCTCATCTAAATGGCGCAATTGTGCGAGACACACATGAAATTACGCTGCGAGTGGAGATGGCAACGTGCCAAGAACACGACTCACAGACACTATAACAGTTGAAATAGTCGCAAAGAGAAGCAAATATTACATTTATCAATTCATTTAATATAAACAATAGCCAAAAAAATATATATAAGAGAAGTAGAAGACGTAAAAGATGGCAATAATCAAAGTAAACGTATGCATTTACTAAGTTGGACCAAGTTTAAGAAGGATTGTCAAGCTTATTTGATATGAAATGATAACCTCTATATTTAGCTGGAAGCTTACTGAACTTTAGCAACTTTTTTGGCAACTTAATACTAAAAAGATGATATAATGATAGAGAGAGAAGTTCAGCTTGATTAAAAAACAAACAAAAAATTATTGGACATGACTTAAAATCAGTTCGGAAACACATTTAGTTTATTAATCGTCTGCTCTGCTGTTATTAAACCTTTCGAAAAATAATGTTAAATTAATCTATAATGAACTCAATTAATTAAAATCTGCTTTTATTTATTTAAACATTAAGTTTGCTTTGCTTTTATTATTCAAAAACTTATACATTTTTGTTGTGTTTTACATTTCGCTGACAAGTTTTTAAGCAGTATGTTATATGCGCTTGCTATAAAAGGTCCCAAAAGTATGCTATACACTGAAAAGAATTCTATGCTTAGAGGTTCCAAATAGTTTTTTTTTACTTAAAAAAAATAAAAGATTTAATGAAACTGCATAGAACACACAACATTCAATAAAAAATCAAAAACTGTTACGAAATAAAACAATTATAAGTAGAACAATTTAAAATACTAAAACTTGTAGCTTGTTCTATATTTAAGGCCAGCTACGTTTTAGATTCAGTTACTTTGGTAACCGATAGATTATCACGCTGACTGCACTCCAACCTAAGCCTTTATCAGAGTGCTGAGCAAAGTTGAGTGCCCCCTGGTGGCACTGCTGGAATTGCCACTGACAAAATGACATCAATCAATGGGCGTAACCACGCCCATCTATCGAAACTGAACCCAAAGTCGAATGTTATCAGCAATCCAGCATGTTTGAGGGTATACGTGTGTGTGTGTGTGTGTGTGTGTGTGTGTGTGTGTGTGTGTGAGTCGCTCGTTATGATGTCGTTGTCGTCGTTGTAGTTGACAGCGGGTGTACGTGGCGTATGAGTGCTGGCAATGGCAATGGGAATGGCAATTGATTGACGACAATGAGGAGAAAGTAAATCAATTATCGTGGACCCAAGTCGGCAACATATACTCTCTCTAAGTTAGTATACATATGAGTGTACGAGTTTATTCTGACAAATTGCCCTTGCCATTTGTTGTTGTTCTTCGTTTTTAGTTGTTCATTGTTCATTGTTCATTGTTCGTTGTTTGGCAGTTGTCGCATTAAAAAGTTGTAGACACAAAGCATTTGATTTTGTTATGTTGCCAATTGTGTTTAAGTTGGTGCCTGTGTGTTTGTGTGTGAGCTAAAAGAAAAACACAATAAATTGGAAGTTATCTCATTTCGAATATCTCGACTCGTACATCAAATCGCTGACTCAAAGTAAACATATTTTTTGTGCTAAGAACCAGATCAATATGGCCGATAAGCAGCAACTCATTTTGGCTCACTTTGCAGCCGTTTTTTATGGTTTATGGTTACCGTTATTTACATTATGGCCGTTTACAGTTCTTGCAGATTTATTTACCCCCATTTTTACTCGCACTACAACGCTGTGCAATAAATATGCAAATTTGTTTGCCAAAAAGCAGAAAACAAATATTAATTGACCAGAGAGGAGAGAGATAGAGATAGTGAAACAAGAGACAAAGAGGGAGACGAATGTAGTCATAAAAATTGCTGAAAGAGCATAAGAAAAAGTATCGTTACAAGTGTTCGTTCAGCAACTTGAAACTTAAGAAAACAAGTGCAAATCTTTTTCCGGAAAAACTTATTAGTTTTTGTGTGAGTTGAGGCAACTTTTTGTTGTTTGTGGCAAATCTAAATGCGTTTTGCAATGAGACAGGTAAATTCTTTAAGGTGGCACAGAATGGAACTTCTTTACCACAAACTTTACCATAATGAACTTTTATTTGTGACGAACAACCTTATTAAGAACTTCCTGCGGAATGGCTTCTTACACAACCAAAAACTTTGTAATAACTCGCAAAAAATTCGTTGTTAATATAAAAATAAAAAGCAACGTATATTGAAGGCCTATCTTTATAAACTAAACTTTAATAAAAGTCACGAAAAAAATTAAACTTTCAACAATAAAAATAGTTGTTCGCATATTTGTAAAAAGTTCTCAAGGAAAAATCGAGTTTGCCGCAGGCACCTGAATTTATAGAGAATAATGGCTGCCTTTTATTCAAATTCTTATGGCAAGTAAGTAGGGGGTGGGCTATTGATTTTAACAATAGAACCTTTTATACTTAGTGAATAATGAAATTTGGCGCCTTAGGGTACATGAACTTGGTGGTAAATAATGTAACTGGCAGAAGAAGACATGAGATTGCAATTAGTTCTTAAGATATAACAATATTAACATGATCTCTATCTAATCTGAAAATTCGACTGTGACCGAAGTTAATTAAGAAAACTATTTTCCGTAGTACAATATGTAACACATTTTACTTGAAAGTTCCTTTAAGGATACATGTATTTTATTATCTAATAAGTATGTCGAAGTAGAGAAAAAGGGCTTTAATAGTCGATCAGACCCCACTATAACGTTAATTTTCTTCTATCCTTTATTTAAGCAACATTTTAATAAAATGCAGCCCGAAGACAAATTGTCATTGTGTGCGCAATGCTTACAGGATAACGCGCAGGATGTGAGAGTTGTTGTCATTTTATTGCCTTTAACTAAACTAACTTTTATTATTTTATTGGATTTTTTTATGGAGCACTACAGGAACGTGCTGTCCCTTGTTGTCCTCGACTGTGCTCGGGTGTGCGGTGCGTTAACAAAGAATTTGTCTTGAGGACATGCCATCATTGAGCCAATGATTACATTATGCGATAATGTAGCCCATAAAGGCTGCAGGAGAAGGATAAACCAAAGCGCGAGGTAAGCTGAGGCTGAATAGAGACACAGGGAGACAGAGAGAGAGAGAGAAAGAGAAAGAGAGCAGAGGTCGGTTATCCTGCTTGCCATAATAAGCTGTAAAAGTGACACATACATTTGACCTGATTTTACCAGAACATTCTTTTTGTGGTGTCCTTCGCAGCACCCGAACCACCACCACCACCACCACCACTTGCCTCAGCACGCTGCAAGCTTAATCCAACTTTAAAATTATAAACTAACGATCCAGCGAAGCACGCACACATACACACATACACACACTCATACACTCACAGAAGGAGTGGGGGCAGAGCACAAGGATTAAGTTTGGCGCACTGAACCGTGCGTGAACTAATGCGGGATCCTGTGCATTCGTCCTTGCATTCGCTACAATCACATTCAACGCTCGCCAAGTGGCAAATGGGGAAAATGTGCAATTTGTGCTACATATTCGTATGTCTCTGTGTGTGTGTGTTCTTTGTTTTATTTTGTTGTTGTTGTGTGTGTGTGTGTGTGTGTGAGTATTAGTGAGTTGGCAAAGACCATTCTCTTGTCGCGCCTTAGTTAGCTGATAGGGAACGCAGAAGGAAATAAAAGAAACAAAAATACAAAACAAAACTGGAACACACGTTGAAATGTGCAACGAAAGCAGAAATTGCAATTAAAACCAGTAGGGGGAGTGTGCAAAAAAGTAGTTATAGTGGGAAAGGGTTCAAGGAGAGAGAGAGAGAGAGCGATAGTATAAGAGCAGTGGAGGTGTCACTAAGCTTATTGTCATTTTAGATAAGTTACTCACGAATAGAAAGAAGACAAACAAGCTGACAGCTATGAGAATCCTTTCTCAGTTGTGCAACTGTTACTTAGCTCAAGTAATTAATCTTAGCTAGTCTAAGCTGTCGCTTATTCTTTTACTAAGTCTATTGTATTCTTTATGCTGATTTTCTGGTAATAAAACGAAAAAACAACTACTATATTTGAATCAGGAAATAATGCCGGAACAGGTGTAGAAACCGTTAACCGAACAAAAACGAATTAAATTCTTTTTCAAGAGCCGAATACCGAAACACTTATATAGTTACGGTTTTATATAATTTTTCAAAAATAATTCTTATTTTGTGTAAGCATAGAGATAATTTATATTACAAAATTACTGAAATTTTTACTTGTGAAGATCCACACTTTATTTTCCACCGACATCATTTGAATAATTAAATCTATAACAATAAAAACCTCTCAGCAATTCTCGGTGCGCTTCAATTGTCTGTCTGGGAGTTGCATAAAATTGCCGCCAGCTCTAATGTTAATCATATGCAGCGCTAATTAAATTTATATTAAATACTCGCGTAATTTGCAGCAACGCAAAATAACAAAAAAATAAATTGAATAAAAAAACGCAGAATAAAATAAAATGGGATAAAAATAGAAATATAAGAAAAGAAAAAGTAAATTATGAACACAGTTAATTAGCAGGACTGATTCTCTTTGTTTGATGGCGGGATACAACAGTTGAGTAAATGGGAGAGTTCAAAGTTGTGAAAAAGTCATGAATAGGTTTTTGTTTTTTTGCAACAGAATTTGTAGTTTTAAGACATTGCTGCAGAAGCTTAACTTGCTGGACGCAGAGCAGCTGCTCGACAATAATTTGAACATGTCTCAAGTTGATCATTAGCATATTTCGCAGGCAAAGGCAAATGCAAGGCAAGAGGAAACACTGAATGGTGGAAAAGGGCAAAGAGGGACAGTGACACATTTTCCATATTGCTCGGCAAGTATAGTAAGTAGAAAGCGACGCATTACACTGTAATAATCTGGCAGCAGTTGGGCAACAGTTGGGTAGCAGTTGAGTGGAATAGGGAGCGGAACTGCGTCTCAGTCAGGCAGCTGCTGATGTTTACACATCGACGTCTTTGACGCGCCCAAAAATGCACTCAGCCGTATGACCCATTTAGTCAAGTCTCCATTCGACTGACTGAGAATTGAGTTGCCCCTGTTTGTTGCATATACATGAAGCACTAGCAGTTGCTGCTGCTGCTGCAGCTGCAGTTGCCGTTCCAGATGCCAAAGCTCACGATTTGCCTGCTCTTGTCTTCTCTTTGCTTCTTTTAAAATTCGGTTGTAGGTCGTTATCATAAAATGATTTGATGAACGAGTTGTGCGCATTTTAGCGCTAGTTTATATTGCCACAAGGTGGCACAGCACAGGTTGCATCTGCTGGCAAAACTTTACCAAAAGCCATAAGCTTTCCAATTTAATTTTGATCAGGCTTAAGCTCAATTTCAACTACCAGAAAAGTTGTGATTATCTTTCAACTAAGCGACGCCCTTAAAAAGGCAACAGTATTCTCAGTACCTGATAAAATTCTGTATAAATTCGCCTGGTTAAAGACATGGCTTAAATTCATTTAGTTGATGCTGTTTTGATTTTCACCAATACATTTTCCGAATAATAATTATAACCAATTGTAACAAAATTAAGTTCGAGTATTTTGTGAACAAAAACAATATTAAAAGCCTACAATAAATAAAAATTATTGATATATTAAGAACTTCATTCAAGCCATCGAAATGAGCTTGCTTCTATATTGTGGAGCATTTCAGAACTGGCTTAAACAAACATCAAGTTCATTAGTTTCAGCTTAGTCACCCATTTATTTGGGACTAATCTTGTTTTGATGCCAAAATACAGCATCGAGTAAGCTTCTCTTCCTACTGCTAGCACATACTTCAAAGTTAATTTATGCGGAAATCTTGCAAATAACAAATAGAATGCTGTGGCATGCAAACAATTTAATCAAATCCACAACAACAACAAGTACAACAACATTGAGGAGTAGCTACAACAACAGTAACTTAATTAAATTTTCACGTTCCACGCCCTAGCAGCTCACTTGAAGCTTCTAGTTGCGTGTCGCCTCGTTGACACGCCCCTTACAGCAAACTGAACAACTTGCAACTTGCTTTAAATTCTCTTCTTTTTTCCGCCATTTTTTTCTCGATTTTTTGCTTTTTTTTTTCTTTGCTTTTAGCCACTTGAACGCGTCGCCTAAACGTAGCGAGACGCCCCGAAAAATTGAAAGTTGAAACCCAAAAGCAACAGCAACAACATGGAGAAGAGCTCGCAGCGCTTGGAGGGTATAAAGCGGGAGGGGCTAAAACAACTCCTATTCATTGGAATTCGAGCTGACTGCTTTCCCTCCATGCCTGTTGATGTTGCAAATTGCGCAACTTATATCGCTTTCATTGCCTGCTAATCAGTTGACTTAATCTCCCACGACTCCGTCTGCCATATTCCCCAATCTCCCTATATAAGCTATAGCTCTGTCTCTATCTTTATTCAGTGGAGTACTTAAATCAGTGTAATTAACTTTTAAGTTAATTTGCTAGCGGCACAGCAAAAGAGCCGAAAATGCGCTCAGCTGTCTGTCAAACTGTCAGCCTGTTCAACCCTCCCTCCTCCCTCGAAAACGTCGTCTTAGCTGCTGCCAATGGCATTGTTTTCCCAGTTCTAATTAGCCTGCCATCAAAATGCGTAAGGTCTCCTTCTACCTACCCAAATAAACAAGAACAAAAAATTCAAATTTGAATTGCAGTTGACAAATATAAATAAAAAATACGGCCAGTTCCCTATTATTTCAGCTTATAGTTCATGTTCAAAAAATAAAACAAAAAAAAGGTCGAAAGTTTGTAGTTGTTGTAACAAGTTTACAACGTAACTTTGGGCATGCATAAAATAACGAAAAATATAAAAAACATACAAGTTGCAAGTTACCCACAGCGCATATTTTTTCATAGTCAAAAAATTGTTACTTTGTTTTCCGGTTCACAAATAAAAATGGAGAAAAAGAAGTTGGAGAAAAGGGGAAGCGGAGCATAAAGGGGAAAGACTGAATTTTAACATTTTCATCTTTGTTGCAAAACTGGGTCAATAAATTTGCAAGTAATGCATAAAATTTGCAGCTGAAACGGAAACGTGTAACGGCATCTGTGCCACGCCCCCAGTTCCGAACATCTCTGAAGTCCTTCAAATAAGCAAGGCGCGACATTAAAATAAATAAAAATTAATTGGCTCGCAGCAAACGTAAAGTTAATGAATGCGAGGAACTTGTTTGCAACACTCAAGTGGCACAGTGGCATGTGGCATGTGGCATGTGGCAACCGGAACAGCTGACCAAACTATGCATATATGCATGAGCCGAAAGTGGCGCCTCCAGCGGCGAGCGGCGAGCGGCAAGTTGAACAAACAAATGAAAAACATAAAGTTAAACTCTAGTTGTCTGTCGGTTCAACCATTTGAAGTTTTTTTTTTTGCCAGCTGCGTCCATCATCCTGCAATGTGCCTCGCTGTGGCATCAATTGAGTAAAGGAAGCAACATACTTATTGCCACATAAAGCAAATAAAATGGTGCGACGTGATGTGGTTCAACAACTTGACAGTGCGTTGCCGATGGCAAACCAAATGTTACCCAGACAGGAAAAACAACACGATGGGATAAGAAATTAATTGATATGTTAATTATTCTACCCTGTAGATATAATGTCACTTCGAATGGGTTTATGAAATGGGAGTGAACGTATCTTAAAGATATAAAACAGTTACTTCTTTTTGAGCATTCTTATACATTTTAAAAGCATAATAAAATAAGGTTGGCTATGTAAATTATATATTAAAATAAAAGAATATGGCGATATCAACATTGTGTTGGTACAGAAGAAAGGATATTGAATTAAAAAAATATTTAGCTAGTTTCTAATTTTTTTCTAATTTGATTAAAAAAAATTAAGTTCACACGGTAAATAAAGAGCTCTGAGCATTTTGAACGCTCTTACAGGATATACGTTAATCGATCGCTCCAAATCTATCAATTTTTGCGACAATGTTTGCAGTGTTAGAAAACAACAAAGTTTGAGAAAACTTTAGCAAAAGCCTTGAAAACAAAATCGAAATTTTATAAAATGTTGTTAGAAATAACTTTTTGTTGTCAAATGAATAATGGAAAAATAATAATAAAAGTTTTATTTGCATTCAACTTGAGAGAACTAAAAAGTGTATTACTAAACAAATAGAAAAACTGATCAATTTGATATATTACTCTATCTTTCCTCTTGTCTCTTTCTCTATTCCTTGCTTAGAATGACATGTAAATTTAAATAGAGCTATTCTAGTTTTCTGTACTTTTGAGCGATTTTTTTAAAGCCACTTTTGGCATTTCACAGCTGTCATTCCCTCTATTTGCCACTGAAATCCATTGCCATTCTATAATTTGAACTGTCCAGTCATTTCGAGCATGATGTTTATTGGCATTGAATTGATCACTGTATTTGGAGAAATTCATTGATTTAGTTGTCCCAAATTCTATAGTTTAATTTGTTTCAATTTCGCATGGACAAATTGGATGACCGGTGTCATAAATCAAATATATATCAAATGGCGACACCTGCTGTTTGACAAACACGCGTCTGCCTGTCAGTCCGTCTGTCCGTTGGTTAGGTCGCGCATTGAAATTGGTTTTAATGAAGCGTTCGTTTCGGCTGGCCAGGTCAGAACCAGTTTTCGGCCTCGGTCTGGCCGTAAATTGATTGCCGTCACTGTAAGCCGCAAATGTTCGTCGGTCGCCATTGATATTGGTGTTGTTGATGGTGGTGGTGGTGGTGGTGGTGGTGGTGGGCGTTGGTGTGGTTTTGGTGGCTCATTCACATCCTCGCGAAACTGCTGAGGTGTGAAAGCCAAAAGTTATTGGAGCACGTGCTCAGTCTCCGTTTGTGAGCAATTAGATGCAATAAATCACAGTCGTTTATCTCACATATGAGTGTGTGTCAGTGTGTTGTCTGTGTGTCTTTGGGTGTGTGCGAATTTCGGCCAGAGGCTGCTGAGATTGCTTAGATGGCTCGCATTGCTGCTGGTTATAGGCTCTGATATTGCACACATGAATGCCTCAGCTTTTGTGTGGCCATTCGACTGTGTATAGAAATAGTGGGATGCACCAAACCAAACATATATCTATATATGCCATGTGCTTTACCACACACACACACACACACACCCCTAAGCACACATGTAGATGATATAGGGGCATGTTATTTGGTCAATTGTTGACACGCGAAATATGTTGGCCTAGACAGCCCACAGCTATTGGCAAAGCTCTTGTAATTAGCTACGGATTCCGATAGAATTATAAGCAATTATTGCGGGTCAACAATGTGACACTTCATCAATTATTTTGGCAGACAGATGCACCTGATTCACCAGAAACACCTGAGAAAATCTATGCTTTGCTAAAAAACTTTAAGTATATCATTCGACTAAGACATTTTGAAGTTCAAGTTTAAGTTAAGTACAAGTTTTATGGCCAAGTATGATAAAAAAAAAAATTTTAATAATTGCATTCTGCCCTTATTTATTAAAAATTAATTGATTTAACGGTAACTAAGAACAATCGATTAAAAAAATTTGAAATAAAGCTAGCAAATAAGATTTACAATAAACAAATAAAATTAATTATATCTAGATTTAAAATATACGATGGAAAACATAGTTGAAAAGTATATCAGCCTAATAATAATAAAATTTGTATATTTAATTTGATACAACATTTGTTCTAGGTTTCATTAATTAAATTTTCAGGAAATTAAAGTTCATTATCTCGACTTGTTTTTACGATGTCTGTATTTCAAAAGTAAAATTTTTTGTCGCAGCGAACTAAAATCAATTTTACTCTCTCTTCTATTCTGAGATATGATTTCGTGATGACTTCGGCTCGTGTCTGTGTGAAAAGGCGAATAACTTCTGCCAACCGAAGCCTAGGCTGAACAACCCTGGCTTAGAAAGAACATGAAATAACTTTTAATCTTATTTTTATCTTTAAGGTATAATAAATCTTTTCGAAAGTTGCTCGAGTTTTGAAATCAAATTCAAGTTCAAAAGATTTGCAGAGAGCGAGAGAGAGAAAGAGTGAAAGAATGAGTGCTTGACAAAACATATCCCTGACACACATTTCACATAATCGTAATCATAATGTTGCACGGTTTTTATGGGTCCACAAGTGAAGTTTATCCGAGCCAAAGAGGGCCACAAAATATAATGGTCCACACAGAAAACACACACGTAGCACACACACATGTACACACATACAGAGAGAACGAAAGCAAATGAAGCTGAAATAATAAATTAAGAGAGACGACGAGGACAGCGATGTCTACGCATCTCAGTTGCAGTTTTCCCCACAGTGAAGTGGCACATTGAGATGAAAGCCAAAAGACGGAGGTGTTAAGCTACCAGAGACCTGGATGGGTTGGAGAATGGTAGATCGCCCCGTTTTATGTGGCATATAAAGTGGCATATGTAAGTCCTTTTAATTATGCAACAGCTAAAACGCAAATGCAAAACTCTTGTCAGTTAGCTTTAGCTTTAGCTTAATAACAGTTTTCGCAGCACAGGAAAACATTTGAAATCAATTATGTGAGCACCCTCTACATATGTATCCGGCTTTATAGCTTGATTTATGAGTATGAAACTAATTAGCTAGCATAATCATAATTACGATTTAGACAGGCTTTCCGCAAGCCTGATTATTATTATTACAGTATTATTATTTTATTTGGGACTGATTAGAGATGGGCCTAAACATATCACAGACAGATCCGCATGCTAATTATGCTCCTGCATAAATCATGGCCAGTGTGCATACTAACTGACTTTATGTCCTCATAATTAGGTTAACCCAGATGCCAATTAGGCCTTAATCAAGCGACTAAGCCCGAATCCTATTCCTTCCCTCAACCAGGCCTAAATGCAATCAGTGGTCGGTTTCGATGACTGCGTCTATAATTTTTCCCACTTGGTTTGCCAGAGGCGGAGAGTGCTGATTGATAAATTGATTGATTGATGGATGAACGGCAGGCTGGCTAGATGGTTCGATGGCTTGATCGTTAACGTGGCCAGATGACACCACAAACGCCCCCAACAAGAACAAAACTGTTAGCCAAGTTGATTTTGTTAGCCTTTTTTTTTTTGGCTGCTTCTGTTGTTATTATTGTTGTTGTTGTCATAAATTGAGATTAATCATGTTTCTGATGGCCTTTTTTCGGATTGACGTTGTATACAACATGATAGCACTTAAGCGGCTTAGCAAAAATGGGCTTTTATGCGTCAGGCCCCCCTCCACTCCCTTCTTACATCAATATTCATCCCTGCACTCAACTGCCACATGGGGCATAAAATGAATAAATCGCATATTTGATGTGGTTGTATTTAATCATGTTGCATGACTTTGGTGCTGCAGCTTGTGTGTTTTTTGTTGTTGTTGTTTTTATAATGCGCACAAAATATGTTAATTATTTGAAGGCATAAAATGTTGCCATTTAAGCAGTTCAGTCACATTTAATAACACATTTATGATTTATAATATTTAATCACATCATTGAATTATGTGCAGTATTCTTTTAATTAATTGCATTCATTACTTTTTAATGGGTCTATGAATTATTTTTAATTTTTCATTGTTTTGTAATTCATATAGCTTTTTAAATATTTCTGTCAATTTAAATATGTTTCAGCAAACAAATTTCGTAAAAATATATGTATATGATCAAATATATATGTATTTATATGTATGTAGAATTAATATTTATAATTTATCAATCTGAAATTTGGTTTTGATTTTGATTTTCAATTTGTTTTAATATATTTGATTTTTATTTCCAATATGTATTAATACATTTTATAGTATTCAATTAAATTAATACTGTTTATTTATCTGTTAATGTTTTTATATTATGATGTTAATAACTGAATTAATAAAATTGTTAATTATTATTTATTTTCGTTCATAAAATAGTAAGTGTTTTACAATCTTTTTAATCACATTGACATTCCTGTAAACGCACATAAACTATTTAACAGCAATTTGTTTTAATTGCAATTGCAATTTCACACATTCCGCTCTAAATCATCTTTATGATTCGTGCCATCATCCTGTTTCATCATAATCCATTATCAATGCGCCGAACATTAGTTAAACTATTTACACGCGCGATTTGACAATGATAAGCGTGCATGTATTTTAATGGCGCCATTTTCACACGCCATTTATCATAAGTAGTTTGATTTAAGTATCAAATGGCATTGGGGTGTTATTTATATTTTTAATTAAATTCATTACATTATTCATTCTTGGAGGAAATTGATATGCATGAAATTCCGCATTTCTTATCAGACAGCCATCAAATGTGGGACATACACATAAATTTTGGCTATCATATCACATTAATATAATTTATCTTCTCGTGTACAACTCGAATTCCTCAGTCTCTTCAAAGAACCTTACACACACTAACATAACCACACTCGGCTTAATTGCCTCACAATTTTACATTAAATTTTACATTCGGGTGTAATCTTTCATGCACTCAGCACGCGAACAACAAGCTCTGATCACATTGAACACTGTTAAACTGATGGAGGTCTGTTTCCGTCGTGTTATCGTTATCGCAGGCCTTTGCTCGCAACCGAGAACGCGCACTCCGCCGTCAACAGCTAAAAATGTACTAACTCTCAAGGCAGCAGCGTCAGGATGCTGGGCAGATGCGGCTTCATTAACAGTAACAGTGCCTTTAACAGCAGCAGCTCCCGTTAATGCTCAATAGATTTAACAGACAAATGTTGTTGCTCTTAAATTTAATTCGTGTATAGCCGCTGTTAAATTCATTCACTAGGTTACTAGGTTGACTCACTGCCTGCATTTGTCATTTATACCGGTCTTAACAGAGGGAAATTTACTCTTAGCACAAGCGAGCCGGCTGATGTTAACTTGAACGGCATTCATGTTAGCTGCTCAACAGTTCAACAAGTATGCTAAAATTGCACTAAGCTGTAAGGTAACATCAACCATTTTAAATTTTCTTGTGCCACGGCAAAGTATGCAATACATTTTGCTATCCGTCAACAGTGCTCGCTCTTAACAAACTTAAAATTGTCGAATGTTGTTTCTCTCACACTGTAAACACGTAGTAGGACACTCTTTGATTCCCACTCTCTTGCACTGTTATTCTTTATGCAGTCGCATACATCAAGTCAGCTTAAGCTTCAAACATTAAGCCAACTTCTCTTGAACCTCATGAAGTTTTCCAAAACTATTACAAAGCGAAAATAGAAAAATATATGTATTTTCACATAAATTCCAAGAATAACAATAAATCAACGACTCGAGCTATGATTTGTATTCGCATTTTCGATTAATGCAGCTGCTCGAAATATTTTCAAGTCTTCAAATGAGACACATTTGTGAGTGATTAAGAATCTTAAGTTACTTAATCTTATGCCTGATTAATTATCAATTGTAGCTTTGGTTTCTTCCGCTTATTGCACTTTCATTCAGATACACTAAGAGTTGTTCAATATTTTTAGTGATGGATGCGTGTACGTGTGAGTATCCTTATACATAGTTTGTATGTATTCCTCTATTTTGGAAAATATTTTAAAGAGCACTTTGAACAAAATGTTAAATTATAACTAACAGCAAATAAAGGTTTTACTATTTCTATAAATTTCAAAACACACACTGGGCTAACCAATGGATATACATATTATGGAATATATAAATCCCTACATATGTATATATAGCCGATTGCAGAAACGTCTCTAACCTGATTAAAAAAGTGCACACACATTATTAAAGCTCTGCATAAAAAAAAGACGCCCCTTGGGGGGAAGTTGCATGTCTATATAAAAAAAAAAATAATAAAAAAGGGTAAATTATGCGGAAATCATAAACGAAAATTGATTAAATTTCGTATTTGCTTAACTGTAATTATTTTAGCTGTTTATATTAGTTAATATTTGCAGCCTTATGCAATATTTAATTGGCCAAAAAAAAATGTGTGTGGGTTTATTTGTACTGGCCATTTTCAGTTAACATGGTCAAAAGTAATGCAAACAACAAAATAAATATTTTACTTACGGCAAAAGGCAACAAGTTGGTCAAATGCACTTACCTGTAACGATAAAAAAGGGTAGAAAGTAAGGTAAACAGTTTTAATTAGAGCGCAATTGAACAAATATTAATAACCGTAATAATTATGATAATATTATTGATAAATTGCATAAACTCAGTTTATTTACTGACTTAATGCTGTGTTTACGAGGCGAAACTTTGCCAGAAAATGCCTAAAGCGCAGAAATTAAACAGAATTTAGTTGAGAAATCATGTGGCATGCTGCTTAACCTTATCAGTTGCAACTACAGCTGCAACTGCTGTTGCGATACATTTTCGACTGAATTTATAGGCCACGCCAAGACATAAATATGCAAAATATGAGCTGCAAGCGCAGTGGATATCGATGTTGCAACGACCACAAGTGAGTGCTTAACCCGGCAACATCTTCTGGAAAGGCAGTTGCTGCTTCTTATTCATACTCCACTTTTGGCAACGTCTCTATCTCTGTCTCTCTCTCTCGCCTGTGGCAACCGCAGAAATGCATTACGTCCCGAAAATGCGAAGCTGTTGCAAGTTTTGCGTCATGTTTGTAGCTGTTGACTAAACGCATATAAGTGCGGGCTAATATCAAACGGAAATGCCAACCAACACACACACACACACACACACACATGTATACACGCTCTACGTGTGTACGTGTGTGTATGTGTCTGCTGCAGGTCACAGACTAATGCAATACATCTTAAGATGGCTTGCTTGTTGATGTTGCCAGGAGCTTGCCTGCATTTGGCTTCGTTTCCGCTGCCTCTTTTGAGAAATGCTTGTGGAAAATGCCAACCCAGCTGCATTTCTACCAGCTTCAACTTTTCCACACAGCTTAATGTGTTTGTATGTTTGTGTGAGTACGTGTGTAAGGGTGTGTGTGTGTGTGTTTGGCTAAGCGGCGCATTTCCTGGCTTGGGCCATCAACTAAATAGCATTCATTTACGTTGATTTATGCAGGCTAACAGCCACCAGATGAAAATAGACTAAGAAAAATCTGTTAAACTGCTTTTACAAATTGTAAACGACTAAGAGATGCTCTGTAGCTTTATTCAAGGAATTGAGAACCCAAAGATTTGGATTAAAACTTGGTTAAATTTTCTAAAAATACTTTTTTGGCTCAATTATGTCTATAATGCAATTTAATGCAATTTTTCCTGTTTTTCCCATTATATTATTTTAATTATACCATCGAGATTAAAATAATTGAAAAATAAATAAATAATAAATTAATTATTATTCATACATTTTCGAACCAAGCCCTTTATTAGAGTAAAACTTACTTTATCTAATAATTATATTGGCTTAAGTTAGACAAAAGAGACTACAAGAACCCGTTCAGCTTCAGACTGGCAGAATACCCTTTATCCACTAAACATTTGATGTAAAATTTTTTCCACTTTCACACATGTGTGAATTGTATTGTTGACAAATCATTAAATAAGTTAAATATGTATTTCAATAATCATGGATAAAAATTTAAAAAGAAACAATTGGCACGAGAAAAATACAATTTTCTAGACTTTTAGTCAGTTGGATGTTGACACCATATTGATACAGTAAAAACCCCTTAACAAATTTATAACTTCACTTCAGTATATCAAGAACATTTAGAAAGTAACAGACAATTATAATAGCAATAACAATTTTAAATTACTGGACATAGAAATGCACATTTCAAAATATTTACCAAAATTTTGATACCCCTATACCTCACTTTATAGTGCTTTTATTGTTTGCAGGGTATTAGAAAAGGCGATGGGATTCGGCAGATGCTTAGCCTTTTTGAATTTATGCCCCAAACGACACTTTAAAGTTGCAATAAAATTCAAAGCAACTTATTTATAGGGACAGTCAGCGATGTAATTACTTTTTTAACACGCACACGATGATAGGGGAAAAACAGCCAGTGGCTGAAGAGAGGGACGGGAGGGGAACTGTGCAGCGAAGCGGGGGCTTCCCTTATTTGTCCCTTTTGCGTTACCATTGTCATCAGGTCAAATAGCAATGGCTGCATTAGTGCGGACTCCATTGGACCATCGCAATGGCTGCAATTGATAAATTGGCAATAACCCGTCGCCAGTACGTAACCGTACCCATCCTCCACTTCCTGCTCACTTTTCTTTTCGCCTTTCCCCTCTACAAGGAGTGTCGCTTGTCGTTTGGCATTGACAGTTCAATGTGCGCACTGATGCGCAAATATCAACTGCAATACACTGGCTTTATTTCTCTCTCTTTCTCTCCGTATCCCCTATCCCCTCTTCACATAACACTCTCCGCTCACACAATCATTCACATTCGCTTTCATTCATGCTCTTTCTTTTTGTAGCTGACGTGATTCTTCTATTGCACTTTTTATGGCAGTTCGTGACCGAGTTGCAGTCACTTTAACTTCTTTTTCACTATTTTTCTTTATCTCCGGTTTCTCCTCTCCTATAATTTCTTTTAAGCTTTGGTTTTGGTCTGCGAAATTGAATTAGTGACATTGGCAGTTGCTTTGGCAATCTGTGAGTGGATCTGTGCCACCTTCCGGATGACTGCGATTATTTTAGGAGCATTTCCCAAACGCACTTTTTATCAGTAAATACTCTTAACATTCTCATTTTCTTTTACAATCTCTTTTTTTATCCCCATATTTTCTCTTTGATGTTCAAGCAGCTTTCATATTAATTACGATTGGAGAACTACGAGAAAATAATATATGAGGAATGTGCTTTATTTATATATTTTGAGACGTTAAATATGTTACAAGGCCACCAATTTATTTCTAATAATAAATATTAATGCATTAATAAATAATAAAAAACATTTTTTTTTTTGACTTTCAGTTAGCGTACAACCTTTTTTAAATTAATTGCATCAATATCGAAAAATGATCAAAATTGCTATCCTACCTTTTATGAGAAAATTTTAAACACTTAAGATTTTTTTCTAGCTGTATCAGTGATATACAAATTCTTTAGCTTAAATATATTTTAGTTATTTAGCTGTTGGCATCATATTGAATTTAAAATTTATGTTTATTGATTATTTTAATTTCGACAAATTGTAAAAAAAAAGATGCACAACTGGTTTCTAAATCTAAGGCTTTTAGGGCCAATTAAAAATTATCTTGGATGAAAACTTCATTTTGAAGGCAGTATAATACCACATATGAGAATATGTAAACTAAACATGCAAAAAGCAGCCAGAAAATTGCGCATATAAAAATCTCATAAATTTAAATAAATAAGAAAAATAACAGCTTCAATAGAGCTCACACAGAGCCACACACACGCACACAAAGACTAGCACAATATCATACACACACAGAGCCGCACACACATTTCTTTTGCATCTGAAACTTTACTGCAATATTCATAACTCTTTTCAAATGTGGTCAAGTGCGCTGCCAGGCCCTCTGTCAATCTCCTCTGGCTTTCTCCACGAATATCTCCGGTTTTCTGCTTTGTCCAGCTGTTGTTGTTGCCTCTGTTATTGTTGTTGCCACTTTGGTGTTATTGGCATGTGGCAGACATTGCGCTCAACTTGCTTATAGATTGGAGGGGGAAGCTTTCTGAGTTGCCGCCACAATTTCATTAAAAACGAGATGAATGGACAACACTGCACAACATGGTACTCGGTGCTCCGAATAATGTCGTATGACGGAAGTGTAGTTTCACCCTATAATTCTCTTGTCAATCCTATGCCAAAGGCAACAATTGTGGCTCAATGTCGAATGGGCGGACGGGGGGCGTGTCAGGGTCAAGCTGCGGTTGGTTAAAGCAGGAATAGGAGCGAAGAGGAGAGACGAGGAGAGGAGAGAAGAAGTAGAAGTATGGCCATTTCGTTATTCGACATGCAATTGCCATTGCACTGACTTGTATTTATATTATATTCTCTACAAACACACACACACACACCCACACACAACAGCTGGAATTACTGTGCGTGTATGTGTGTGTGTATTTGGTGCATTGTCTGGCGATTTATGGGTTTTATTTGGCCACTTTTTACATGCATATATAGTATGGAAGACGTTCGTACGTGGAACATTGCTATTCGAGTCTTTGTCGTCGTTTGGCATTTGTCGCCCTTTTGTATATTGTTAGCTTATTGCACACATTTATTGCACTCTGCACTCTCTATCTATCTCCGACTCCCCCTTCTCTCTCTCTCTCTCTCACCCATTCGCTTCCCCTCTGTACGTGCTTTGTTGTTTTTCTTTTGTGGATTAGAATGTGCATTCCGCATTGCAATCCTTCACCCTTTACACTTGCTCGTTATTATGTTGACTTTTATTGGGTTTTGTGAAACTTCTAACTTGTGGAGTGCCTCATAATTCAATGTGACAATTGTCAACGATGACTTGGCAACTCTACATGTGCAAATGGAGAGCACAAAATATAAAAAGAATTGTTAACTTGTAAAGTTATTGCAGTTAGATATGTTTATTTTGCCATTGTCTCTATTTATTTGAAATAATTTTTGATAATTGTTTTCGTTGCAAAAGAAAAGAAAAACAATATAATATTTTCTTTATGTGCTTTTAAATAAAAAGACCATACACTTACATATTTTGACATGTCCATTTATTAATTTAATAACAAGGTTGTGTTTGTCTGAAACTTTTACAAGTAATTTTTGTTGTAGTATCTACGAATTTCTTAAATGTTGTGCAGAGCAAGATAAATTGAATTATTTTTGTAAAGTATTATTTCTTCACATTAATTTTTTAGCTATTTAAGTTACGTTTAAATATAATTGTATAAATTGTTTCATTTAAAATCTTTTATCTTTTATCCGTTGTAAATGGAAAACATAAGCAAATACAAAAGCAAAAACAAAAGTAATTAATTAAACTTACTCAAAGGAAAATGGAAACGTTGTTCAGCGAAGCTAAAGATATATTCAAATTGAAGAAATAAATAATAAGGTATTTGACAAATATTTTCATTAATTTTATCTATGTAACAATATAATCAATTTAATTTAACAACTCATTGAAAAGTAAGATGATTGACAAATAATTCTCAGAAATGCTTTGTAAATTAATTGAGTCTTAAATTGCGAATATGTACAATATTTCTCTACGTATAGACATAAATTCGTATTAGTTAAATTTCAATTAAATTCACACTTAGTTGGTGTGACAAGTCCTTTGTCCTTTTGGTACCGTTTGTCTCCTTTCATGCTTAAACAGCAATGACAACATTCCCAACATATGTTCTCTGTGGGTCAACCAAGTGTCGGGCAGTTTGTGTTTAACCGCAGAGCAGCCATTTTGTATCATCATTTTACCACAAAACGGATTGTCTACATAGAGGCAATTTAAGAACTAGAGAGAACAACAACTAAAAGGGGACACCAGCGATGATAAGATCCTTAAAAGCAATTACAACACATATTAAGTATTTATGCAACAATAAAACGTTTACACCCCAAATGAAGGACATGAGAACAGCTCCAGATAAACCACAAGCAATTTTGACAATTCTAAAGATAACAGAAGGAAAGTTTTTTAGGGGAAACTTGCGACAAAACAATACAAAACCAAGAAGCGATAATTTTCAAATTCAGCTGCAGAAAACCAAATGAAAAATACACAGAATTATGTTGTTGGTATAAAGCCGAGCAATTTAGGCTCAGTGGCGGACATAAAGAAACTTTAAAACGGATATAAAATGTAACAGAATAATAAAATGTTCACTCGTAAAAAGTAGCATGCCAGTCAGGCACAAGTTGGCCAAGAAGCCGCAGCGCGTCTTGGCCAAAAACAACCTCCAGACAAAGCAGCAAAAATGTAGGAAAAACCAAATTGTAGTCGCTACACTTCAGTCTAAAATTATTTCTCTTCGTTTTTTGTTTGTTGGCCCCGAAAAACTTGTGTCGACGTTGTGTTTTGTATTTTGTGTGTTGTACAACACCTAAAAAGTTCAGAGCACTCTGGTCACACTGGCTGTGTATGTGTGCCTTGTCAAACGATTAGTGCAGGACTTTTGGAAAGTTTTTGCGGCTTTTTTGGGGGCGTTGTAGTCCTTTTAACGATGCCGCGTCGGACAAGTTTGTGCAAATAGTTTATGGTTATTGCACTTACATACAGACACACACAGGCAGTTATCCTTAAATCTGAATGGATGTGTAAGTGTGTGTGTCTGAGCTTTAAGTTGGCTTAAATGATTTTAATTGTTATCGTACGCTTTAATTGCACTTTAGTGCGGCCTCGTCCGGCCAAAAGTTTAGGCCATTTTACATTGTTCCTGGCCTTCACTGGGCTAATGACAATTAGATTTGCTTTCGACTCAACCAATCTGTTGCCATGTCCTGGCCCATTGTGTTGGCCAAACCAAATCTAAGATTTCATTTATTTGTGTCAGTTAAGCATTATTGAGCCTTTGGTAGTTCAAATTGATTCTAATGCCTATGTGATTAGTTAAACTACAGACAGATTAAATGTTTATTACAACAATTGCAATGAACATGCATGATAAAATTCAAATTGAATTTATGTAGCAAAATTTGTGTAAATAATGACATTATGTATATTAAACTATTTCACAATTTTTAATATAAATATTACTTGCTCGTTTTTAATAAATCATAAATATAAGTATTATCTAAAGAACTTGGTTAAATTAATTTTTTTTTTGTTTGGATTCTTCAGCTTTTGATTACAGATCAATATAATTTAAAATTATTTGGCATAATACATTATTAAAACTATAATATTGAATTACAACAGTTAAATAATTACAATATTTCACTATCTGGGAGTATATTAAAAATTTTAGTACTCTTTTATATATCTATCTTGTATAAATTGGTAAAAGCTAAAATATTAAATTAAATTATGTTAATAATTAAATCTAGACGTCATTTCAACTAGCCTCTTCAAATTAATAAATTAATATAAATATAATTTACATTTAACGAGTCTCAACATAAAAAACTTTTCTTTCTTATATAGTTGAAATGTTAAATTAATAACCTGTTCCCTAATAAACCTTTCAGGCATAACCAAATGAAGTTCTCAAAGAGCCAAGTTTTTTATTAAAAACTTTTTCTCAATGGGATCTTCTCTGCTTTCTCACCATGCTCCAAAAATGTTGGCTCTTCATACAACTGGGTATGGGTATGCTTTATGACGGTATCCCTTAGAATTACAATACTCATTTCATGTATGCGTATTCTTTGTGTAATCTATTCAAAACCATTGGGCACAGTCATGCGACCCTTCCAAATTAGCTCAGAGTACTCACACACACAAACAGACGGCACATAAAAGTATGAAACATGCCGAAATTAATAAAAAACCATTTCATTTAATGTTGGTAATATGTTGATAGCAACAGAACAAAAAAAGGACAGAGTTTTCAAGCAGACAATGCGGCATAATGAGACATGCTCCGACAACGCCGAACTCGGAAAAATGTCAAGTAAAATACGATAATTATGCGACATTTAGCAGTTTAGCAGGCAGTCAACATCAACCGAGGCAGCCGAAGCAGCAACAAAAATGGCATAGGAAGGGTTTAATGTGTTGCTGGGGATCCAAATGAAAAGTGTGAACATAAAAAAGGGTTTCGTTATAACAACAAGACACAAAAAAAGTAAGAGAAAAGAGGGCGAAAAAACGACGAAAATACAGCGGAAATTACAAGTGAAGCCAGTTGGCGACAAAAAAAACCAAACGACGAGAACTGAAAATGCAAAATGAAATCGAGAGCGTAGGAAAACTGTGTCACGGTATGGGATTCACATTAAGAGGTGAGTGTGTGTGTGTGTGTGTATGTGTTGGGTTGAACATTTTAAAACTCGTTAGTATGCGCAACGAGACGAAAAATCAACAATAACTATTTTGATGATTTTTTCAGCACTATTATATATATTCGTTTCGATTTTACACACAGTCAGAGCTGATGAGGCTAAGAAATGCCCTACGTTGGGCGCCTAGTACTTATACGAGAAATGAGGGGATTAAATGTGTGTAAAGAATATCGGAATGTTGCCAACCATATATGGCATACATGTATTTAATAAGCATATAAATGAGCAAAGTTTTCAATGCGAAAATGTGTGTTTTACAGCGCCTAACGTGGCATATGCGTGATTTTGGGGTTTATATTTAATTTCGGTAGGGAAAACTAAACTAACAAAGTTTGAAGGCACGATTGCAATCCCTCACCTTGAGTCCATCATCGAAATGCCTGACGAATGGCACACATGGCGTATACGCATCATCATAAACATTTTTGCAACGGCAACTTCTAGTATGACACATGCCATCTCGGCTAACTTTATTTTTAATGGCATGCCCATAAAATGGATTTAAAGCAATTTTTTGCGGTCTACTAAAAATCTGCTGACCAAGCAGCGTTCACCCCCCTCTCCCTTTTAATCCAAATTAATGACAAAGCTTAAGCGTCCAGCGACCGCCACAAATTGCTCAACATTTTTAAGCTGCGAATTAATGACTTGAGACGAAGGCAAATATAAATTCAATAAAAAATAACAGGAAATCCGTAAAAAAGAAGAACTAAAAAAATTATTTAACTTTTGGCTTTTAGTCGTGAGTGTTTTATTTATGCTGTGAATTATTTAAATTTTGAGCTGTCTATCTGCCAGTCTGTCTTGTTTACTCGTACCTAGATTGAGCTTACAAACAGCATTTTGCATGCATGTAGGTCAAATTGTTCGCCGGTCTGAATATCAAGTATACGCCCGCTTGGTTTTGTCGTTTCTTTGTCTTGTCTAGTATTTCAACAATTTTGCAAGTCAACTAGGCGGCAAGGCGAACCCCAAACAACTCAGACAAAGAATAGGCTTTTACTTTTATGACCCAAAGCTGTGTGTTTAATTCGGTAGTAGCATCCTGGCGATCTGGCATACTAAACATCCTGTTTGTGGCCTTATCGTGCAGCAATAATAATTGCCGGGACTGTCAGTATTATACTGCCTCTCTTGAACTAGTTAACTTTGCCTTGAAATGTTTCTGCATTTCGCAGAAAAAATTCTCTTATTAGATTCGGAGCTCTGAGAAATCTATGGACAGCTGCCACTAAATTTAATTTAAGAACTTTTAATTTATCTTCTGTCCAATTCATAGTTCACTTTGCGATAACTCGTGCCAATCGACCAAATCCGACTGCCAAATAGTCAAATGTCAATTGCAAATCTACCACAATTATGCATATCAAAATAATAGAGAAAGGGCAAGAGAATGGATGAATGGAATTCAAGGCATTCCCTCTATTGCTGTCATCACTGTGACCAACTTTTTGAATATTAATAAACTGCTGTCAGTGTCAAAAGCAGAATTAGCAACTATGGACACTATGAAACGGTGCAAAATCAAGTAGAAACTAATCCATAACAATTCACGGGGCAAGTGACGCACATGACCGTCATCAATTATTTGCAAAGCGGAATTCAGTTGAGGGAAATTGGTGCACCGCAAGTAACAGCTTGTGGAGTGGTGATGAAATTCAAATAAATCAATTAGTAAGAAGTAAGTAATGCATGCAGTGGCAGTGTCTCAGGAAAAGTCAAAGTGATAATGTGCTTAGATGGCATTATGAGTAAGGTCGACTGACCTAAGCTTAATAGGGCTGAGGTTGCGCATACGCAGCGTATGGCAGCTATAGCG
Organism: Drosophila innubila; assembly: GCF_004354385.1. NCBI lineage: Eukaryota > Metazoa > Arthropoda > Insecta > Diptera > Drosophilidae > Drosophila > Drosophila innubila. Next base: position 8,021,971 of record NW_022995372.1, on the reverse strand, counting down.
ACTGCCACTCACTTATGCATATGCATGAGATACGAGATACTCTCACAGCAAGAAGCAAAGCCCAGAGCTTGTGGCAAGGAACGACCACAAAGAAGAGTCTTATGCAAGTGACAGCAAAAAAAATGCGACGAATGCAACGAACTTTTGGCTCAGCTGCACATACTTACCCCAAAGCTAAATCCCGGCTAAAGTTAAAGGTTAAGTTTGAAAGAAGATTCTGAAATAATAATAACATGCCGCGAGGTACAACTAATGGAAATCTCCTTGAAGCTTTGGTTCATGTGAGATATGCTAAGGAAAAATTGGAAAATTACCTTATGAAAAAGGAAAATATTAAAAGAAAATATATAAGTTAATAAAATAAAGCAAAATATAAATATATACACATATGGCATGCGAATCTGAAAGTGATACAGATTTATTATAAATACATTTTATGATTATTTCAAGATTTCTTTAAAAACAACAACTTTATAAGCTTTTCAGTTAAAAATGTAAAATGTATACTATAATTTAATTGTGTCTATTAATTCTCTAATAATAGTATTACTTGCGTATCGAATATGAAAAGTAAATCTCCTGTAATTTCTCTTCTTGAATCATTGAGCATATGCATGGCAAAATTGTGGCCATTACTCAGGGCTCGAACCTAAGTGGCTTATGCAAATGTTTGGATCGCAACGTGTGTGTGTGTACAAAAAAAACAAGAAAGTTCAGTTTAAACATTATGCAGGCCCAAATATTTGCAGTTTTCTAGCCAAAAGGCAAAGGCCAAAAAAAATAAAGCCAAGAAATTGCATTCACGCGGTTCGTTAGCCCAACAAACACATAGAGAGGGAGACAGGGCGAGTGAGTGAGCGAGAGGAGGGTAAACGCTCAAAGACCAAACGAGCTGGCACAGACGACTGACTGATTCGCCCAGTGGGCGTGGCAGCGAGGTTTGAGGGGCGGCCACAGCGTTCGCTTGGCCAAAAGCAAAATTGCAGCCAAACATTTTCAAATGGCGGCTGCAACATCGTCAGAATTATGCTACAAATTTATGAGACGACATAAATTTCACAATGTTTGTTTTGACTACACACACACACACACGCACACATGGTTCTTATCTCTCTGTCTCTCTTTCTGTCTCTCACACTCTCTCTTTCTCTCTCTTTCTGTGTGTGTGCTTCAAGAAGAAAAACAAACCCAAATATCTAAAGCAAACAAAAAAGCAGTGACACCTCCCCTCCCACCACAACTCATGCAACAACTGCCCACATTTAGCATTTGTCCTACTCTTGCACCGCACTGCCTGCCCTCATCCCCCCTCACTCTAACACTACGGGTGGCTTTGGCAGGGTTTGAGTTGGTTTTTGGGTTCCTTGTGATGAATGTCATGTGGTGAAATTTGTGCAGCAAAGGACTGCCACATAAAGGGGCGTGCTGGCATCAACGCGTTTCTTCCTCATCTTCAAGCCACCACCCCAAAAAATTGAAAAATGCATGCAACTGTTTTGAAGGTTGCCTGCCATGAAACTTTCTATGCATTTTAACATGCGAAACTGCAAAATTTTTTCAACTGACAACCCAACGACCTCCACAAGAGTTGCGCCGAATAGACATTCATGTAAATTACACACACACACACATATACTGCATTAGAACAGTAAACCAACATGTTCGCCCAATATGAGTTTAGAAGCATTGGATGATGCATCAAGTGGTGGGCAGAAAGTACCACAAAAAAACGAGATGTGAATATTGAGCATCATATCAAATTTACTGAATTCGCTAAAAGGTATTTCTAATTTTCATGCCAGCATCCAGGCAGGAAGCAGAAACATTGCTCAAATATTTATCAGACATTTTTCAGCTAAATTGACTTAATTCTACATTTTTGTTAGACTTAGAAAAAAAATTGCTTAAATAAAAATATGGATTGTAACTACTTAATAAAATGAATAACAGAAATCTGTACTGCACTACATTTTTTACGGCTATAATTCGTATTATTTTCTAATTTAAATAATAAACTGAACTTCCGTTTCGCTCTTTTAAGAGCTTGAAGCAATTCTATGACAACATGACGATGTATTTCTATTTATTTTATATTTTATAATGACTGTTCACTTTAAGCTTGGCAGGGTGGGAAGTCGAAACCAGCTTTCATACCCGTTACTCAAAAAATAAATAAAAGGGTATATTGTGTTCTTTGGAATGTATGTAACAGGGAGAAGGAGGCATCTCCGACCCCATAAAGTATATATATTTTTTCCATTATTAGTTTTTGCAATAGTAAGTACGGGGTCTCCTAGTTTTAAATAAAAGAAATACCAACTTCTGTTCAGTGACTTACAGTGTGTAAATAAAAGTTAAATTTAAAATGTTTTCAAATTTGTAATGTTTAAAAATTGTGTTCTTAAATGTGTAATAATTATAAATTTTATTTACACATTTAAATGTAAAACTATAATTCAGTTTTGTCGAACGGAATTTTAATATAAGAAATTTTTAAAGTACACAATGTACTGATATTCCGGATATTACTTAAGAGCATCGGTGGCGACTTTTAAAAGAGTTACGATTCCTGAAGCCTATTGATTATATATTGTGATTTATTTTCAATTTATATATAGTACATGCGTGATGTACATATATTTATATATAGTACAAGATTTAAAGAGAGTCACCTGAAAGCTTGCAGAATTTGAATCACACTTCTTGTAGATTTTGCTTAACTTTCTCGCTGAATAAGATGCCTGTTAAACATCATTCTCTCTCTCTTTCTCGCCGTACATCTGCTGCTGTCTCTTGAGCTGACTCCGGGGAAATGAAAGCGTGTGAAGGCGCAAGGGTGGGGGTGGGGGTGGGGATGGGGGGGATGGGTACAGGGACAAACACGTCGCATGCATAAATGCAACTTTTGGCCCACACATGAATGCATCATTGTTATTGCTGTTATTGTTGTTGTTGTTGCTGATGCTGATGTTGGCATTGCAACTGAAGTTACTGTCATGTCAGTTCTTGCCGAGCATAACGATATTTTAGCTTCATGTATACACGGACAACAGCATCAACATCAACAACAACAACAACATCACTTTACTATGTACTCGTATAATTTCAGTTGCCTGTGTTGCTGGCTGTGTGTGTGTGTGTGTGTGTTGTCATCGTTGTTGTTGTCAACATGTTGTCTCCAACTGGACACACTTTCCCGGTGCTTTGTGGCCAAGTCGATCACTTAGAGCAACAGCAGCAGCAACAGCAACAACAACAACAACAGCGAGGCAATTCAACGAGTACTGGCAACATAAAACACATTAAACATGCCACAAACTCCCAGTCAGGCAACTATTATCAGCAGCCGGCTAACTTCAAAGCTTTCTGATTTAGATTTTGTGTTCGAAGAAAATTCTGGAAAGGAAGAGGCAGACGAGGGAAAAAGAGGACAAGCAACTCAAGCTAGTGAACACATTTCATATCATTCAAGGCTACAGATAGCAAAATGATTGAAAACTGTCAAAGAAATGACTCAATTTTAAATGAGAAATCAATCACAAATACATTTAAGTAAATATAGCTATGGTTGAAGAAATTGCGAATTGAAAACAACTAATATTAATCTCAAAATGAAGTAATAAAGTTTTTTTAGTGTTCAAAAGGGAATTTAATAAAAACTAAATTACAGCTTAAGCAGAAAGTAAGCATAAATACGTTTGTAACTTAATAATACCTTATTATTATTTCAATTAAAATCAATAGAATTTTAATGAATTTATTTTAAATGATATTTAATGCTAAAAGGGTAATTTAATATGAGCAGTTTTATAAGGTATTTTGAGTTGAAAGAAGCTTCAAATCATTTTCCGAAAAGCCCAAGCAGTACTTATTATAAAATATAATAACTTTAGATAGTTTCGAAATAATTATTTAAAAATATATTTTCCTTATTTTGAAATGCAATACTTTCCCAACTATGTAATTTTTGTTTTTCTAATATTTATAATAATATATATTTATAATATTTGGTAACATAAGCTGCCACCGGCAGGGGAAACATTGTTGCACCTCATCCGTTGGGGCCGTTGTATCAAAATATTTGTAAAACTCCATTCAGCTGCATTATTTGCTGTGGAAGCCTGCAAAAAGTAATGAAAGCATATAATTTTCTGCTGTCTACTAATTAAAACTGAATACCCACAGAGGCAATGAATGCCGAAAGAGAAAATACTCTTTGCTAAAATTTTCATCTTATAACATATAATCTTAGTCGTGCATGTAGTTTTTGTGCTTTTAATAAATACAGGGTATGTCGGGTAATACAATACTGCTACAATGTTTGGTAGCCAAAATATTTGCATAAATATTTAGTAAATAAATTCAGATGTGCATGAACAAAACACACACACACACATAATGGAGTGAACTTTGTTTGATTCAACGCACATTTGCATTTTGCAGGCAACCATCAGATATTTACATGGAGCTTCAGCTAATGTAAAACTTTTCAAAATTATTTTGCAACAAAAATATCAAAATAAAATTATGTGTGTGTGTATTGGGCTTGACTTTTGCCATTTTGATGCCTCATTTGACATTTTTAAATCATGTTTAAAGGCTTACACTTTTCCAGCTAACGTCATATCGCTTTCCACAATTGATGTTCGTTTTTTTTTCTAGTTTGCCTCATTATGCGAGAGCATCGCATAAATTTGCCATTGTCACGTTCCAGTCACTGGCCTTGTCAGTGGTGCTTTAAGCCAGGCTAAGCTTACGAAGGCCTCAAGTGCTTACTTGAACAGAGACTAGAGCTAGAACAAACATGAAATCAAATTCAATTTGCCTTTAAGTAGCTCTTATGAATGTGAATGTAAAATTTAGTTGCAAAATGATTTTCTTAATTAGTTCTTTGCTCTTTTTGTGCATTTTGGTCAACTTTTGCCAATGTTCAAGTGTTAATCAACGTGTCTCTTTGTTAATTCCGACGAACAAATACGAGTCGTGGAAGGAAAACTGCATGACATTTGGGCTTCAGTGCTTGCATTATTTCAATTTAGTGTAGCATAAAGCGCGGCGCAGTTAAATGGCTTGTAGTATGCGTTAGCTATTTATCAGAGTGTGTGTGTGTGTGTGGGAAGTTTATATGCGTGTGTGGCAGACAAAACGAGACAAATAAACAACAATTCATTTGATGACTCGTACTGTGAGTCAGTTAGTGAATCAGTCAGTCAGTTGGGCATTCATTCAATGCACTCACTCATGCAGTCGGTTGAACTCTCTGCTCAGCAGCAGAGCTACTTCAATGTTCTCCCTTCTCCCTTCTCCCATTTCCCTTGTCCGTTTTTCTTAATACCCCTACTGCACGCACACATCATTCATATGAGGAGAACTCACATCTATCTTCATTTCAAGCAGCATTGTCGTGAGTTATTTGTGTGGCCTCCTTTTGTCTGTATTGCTATTGTTTGTAGACTCAGCCTCCCTCAGTTGGTCTTGTCCAGCTGTAAATGCAATTTTATGTTGCGCTGTCAACCATATAGAGAGATGACTGTACTTGAATACTTGCATTAATGCAGTTTGCAGTTACCTTCGGTTTCCGTACATCGATTCCTTTCAAAAACAACAATGAGAACAACTTCGACAACGACTTTGGCAATTGTGTTCGTTAGACTATAGCATTAGAATGGGAATTGTCGTGTTGTTCTCATGCAGATATGTACTTGTCCATTTTGGCTTTTATCACTGCGATAAGTGATTATAATTAGCATAGCTCAAAGTCGCAACAACAATTAAGAGACTATGTTACGCATACGCACAGTTGTACCCAACGCTTGACATTAGAAAAGTTTAGTTCGACAATTTGCGACTGTCAGGAGGAAGGATCAGAAAGAAGAAGGAGGCTAACAAGGCAACAAAGTATAAAAGAAAAAAGGCAAGCTGTCAACTGAAGCGGAAATGGAAGTGAAAATGGAAGTCAGAGCAGAAAGTTTCAAGCAAGTTGCTGACGCTAAATGAAAATAGAGCTGTTGTTGTTGCTGTTGGTTGATTGCAAATGGATTGGCGATTGGGCACTTTTAAGATTGACATAGAACTGAAATGGGTGTTGGGTAATAATAATCAAGATTTCTGAAATTGTGACAAGTAAAAGCAGCTCCAACAATGATAAATGTCTGCCAGGCGACACAAATTTGTCTGCATTTTGTTATCTAGTCTGCAGTTTGCAGTGAGTTATTGAATGAAACTTTTGATAGAGGTAAACCTTCCTCTACCCCAAAGTGGCACGTGCAACTGCAAGCTGTAGCCTGATTAACTGCTAGTTGTTGGACAAAATTTGTTGTTGATGTCAGAGTAAATAGTTAAATAAATAAATGCTTTTGTTTATATTAGGCGTTAAAATTAAATAAATATTTTTCGTAGCGCAACCCAAATCATAATGCAAAGCAGCTGTCACGACAACAACAAAAACTGCTACAACAACAACAGCAACAACATCAACTGACAGCTTTCTACTGTTTAAATCAAAAGTTTTTGGGTGAAACACATTCCTGTGGCAGATGAAAGCCATTGAGAAAAGCTGCTGCTGTTTTGGGGGCATGACAACAATGCTGCACATGTGTCTGTCCAACAAGTTAAACTTGCCACACATACACACACACACACCTGTGCCTTACTTCTGCTGCTTTGATGTGCTCCAAAGTTGTCATTTATGCCACAAATTTGAGTTGCGCTTTCCCTTAATGTTGCACTCTGACCTATTCACAGTGTATATAGTATGTGTGTGTGTGGGTGTGCGTCCCCTGATAGATCCTTTTACTTATTCATGCCTTGTGTGTTATTTGGCATTCCCTTTTATTTTATTTTTCATCGTATTGCTCTGCTTTTCTCATTGAGCTGCAACGCACGCTTCCTGACCAACAACCCCCTCGCTCTCCCCTTCCATGCTGCCCCTCAACTTATTTAAGCTCCTACTTATTTAATTTTCATGTAAAGTTGTTGCTACCTTTCTTCTCGTTGTTGCAAAATTTTCGAAAAAGAGAAGCAAATAGTCATAAAGATAGAGAGAGAGAGAGAGAGAGAGAGAGAGAGAGAGAGAGAGAGAGAGATAAAGGAAAAGTTGTCGGGTCCAGCTTTTGTTTTGTTTGGTACGCAGCAAAGCCAAAGTTAAACTGTTGCAAGCCAAAGGAAAAAGTCAACTTAGTTCCAGATATTTTCAGCTACAAAAATGCTCCTCTTAGGGGGCGATTGTTTCCCCTTGTGGTTGTTGTTGTTGTCGTTGTTGTGGGCTTCGTTTGACACAAACTCTTGGCTTTTGTGTTCATTTGCATGCTTCAAGTTCCTTGGGGCCATTCTCCCCAATTCGTTTGCATAATTGAATACACACTCTGTGGCCAAACTGCTGCTTGATTAGACCCCTCTTTCCCCTCTTTCCACAGATTGTGGTCTATGCTTATTAACACCTCGTCATAAGCATTAAACAAAGCTAATAACACTCTCCTCGATTATTGAAGATTACTTCGAATTATGGCAAATTATTACTAATAATGAGTTTAGTTTGCTTTCTGTCGGACCTGGACAGGTTAACTAAAACTAGATAAACTGGGAAATATAAGCAATGCAACTCTTAATTTTGTTATTTCTACTTATTTGTGAACAAGCTTAACATTACAATTTTCGTTTTGCTTAAATTTTATAAATTTATCAAGTTTTTGTAAGTTTTTATAAATTATTTATTCATTTTATATTAAATTTTTTCCATTATATAAACATAAATAAATCAATACTGCAAGTGCTGGAAGACAAGTACAAGTATTTTAAATTAAAATAAACGCGTTTACAAAACTAAATTATTTTAGTATGCTTTTTAAATTACTTTAAAATTCTGTAAGATAAAATCCCTTTCTAAAAACCAAGCAAACTTCCTGCGCAGTCTTGTTTCAAAGTAATGAGCAGTTTTGCGACAAAGTGAAATTAGCAATGGATTCAAAGGTCCTTTATGCTGCTTAGAGTGGCAAGGTGTTAAGTTTTATCTCGACTTGAGATCGCTTACACTCTTACAAAAGTCAACAGACTGCAGATAAACTGCCAACTGTGGCAATTGCTTGAGCGGAACATACTTAACCCGCAGCTGAAGAAAGGGCAATGGATGTGAAAGAGGAGAAAGTATATTATGCAAGGGTCAGGAGGGGTCTACGAAAGGTTATAAAGCACTTTAATTAACTTGCAGACGCGAAACATTCAGCAAAGTTTCAGGCATCAACTTTGAACCGCAAAGTAGTTTATATTGCAAGGATTGCGGTTTGCAGCCAAGGAATGCAGCAGCAACAGTCGTTGTTGTTGCTGAGTCGCATTATATGGCCAATAAGGATACACAGGTGTGTAACAAGCGCCCATATCTTTGGCCTGCTGCTGTGGCATCCATAAAACACACACACACACACACACACGCACACACAGCATACACATCATACACCTGCTGCTTACCTCGTCCGTTCTGTGTAATTAATTTCTTGGAGAATATTTTCGAGAGCAACTAAAGTTTTTGGTGGGGTGTCCTGTGTGGTTTCGCATTATCCTGGCGAACAGACTGCGCTATTTGAGTTATGCACGCGGTTAATTTGGAATCTCAAATGTTCACATTACGCTAGTGAAATTAAAGTAGTTTTATTAAGTTGCGGCCTTAAGCCAACTGCCATTGACAGCTCCAAGTTTCAAGTTCTATATTTGAAGATCTCTGAAAATATTTTTGCCTGCCAGCACTTTTCTAAGTTTTCTCAAGAGTTTTTCGCCCAGTTTTAACCATAATCCATAAGGCAAACAATCAATGAGCACGTGGCGCTTAACAATTTTCATAGCTACTCTTTTTGTTTTGTTTTCTTTTTGGTTTTTATTATCACAACATCCAAAGTGAAGAGAACTTAAATAAAGCAAACAAATTTATGTGACCCCCGTTAAGCGGTGTAACGGGAGCTAAAAGCTTTCGAAGCATATCTAAAAGAGCCCAAAGCATAATTTATTGGCCCCACATTCATCAGCAGGACGAACTCATCAGACTGTAATAATTTGCTATCAGAGTGTCACGAACGAGTGACAGCCCAAGGGAGAAGGCTCCTACTCCCACTCAGACCCACTGAGACCCAAAATACTCTCCTACTCGAACTCAAACTCGAACTCGAACTCAATACAGTGTCAAGCAAAGTGCCGCCTAGTTGGCTTAGTAGTCAAAAGTAAAATTGAATGAAGGCACGAACCTCACAGCAGGTCCTGTTCATGGTCCTCTCTCAGCCCTGGCAAACAAATAAACAAGAGCAAATGCAAAATGAGACAAGGCAGTGAGAAAATAGTTGGAATAAAAGCATGAAGATGAGAAGGGAAAGGGCATGATATTGAGAAAGGGACTGGGAAAGGGACTGGTGAAGAGAATGCGCAATGGCAGCGTAATGTCAAGTGTGCGGACGCATAAAACAAACTCCAAAACGGGTTGACTGCCAACTCTTTTTCGCTATTTCTCATTCCCACTTCTCCCATTTCACTGTGCACTGGTGTGCGTGTATTTGTCTATGTCAAGTGTCAACATTTACTTGGTGGTAACACAAATTGTATCTGTGGCCATTTTCGGCACCCACACACGCCACACGCACACACGCACACTCACGTACACACTGAGCACATAACAAACAATGGCCAACTGTATACGTATCGTATAAATATACAAATTTAGACGAATGGCCTTTAGAAATTGCAAAAGAAATTGATTGAATGAATCTGGTAGAAGTAGCACTGATATTTTTCTAAAAAAAAACAATAGTGCGCTTGCAAAATCAATGTTGATTATTATAGAAATCTCATTTCGAAGCTTGTTAGAAAATAAAATATTATATAAAAGCTCAGCTTTTTTCCAGCTATCTTTTAAAAATTAAAGATTCATTTTAAGCATAAAAGTTTTTTTCTTCTGACTTACTATGCAAGTTTTTCATTGATAATTTTATTTCAAATACAGCTTGAAGCTTTAATGTGCTTTAAAGCTCGTTTTTCGGATGTGGCTTGTACAAAATAGTTTATAGTTAAAGGAGTGTGGATTAAAACCTTAATAAAAAAGTATGTGAATTTAGTTTGATTTTCTTGAGTTAATAAGCTTTCAAAGCTTTCAACCGAATTATTTTGAGATGCGAAGAAAAAATTGGTATTTTCTTAGCACTCTCATTGATATTCATGATTTTATGTAATTATATTTAATGAAATAAAACTTGAAGTGTATTTAATATTGGTAATTTGTGGAAATGTGCGTCGCGTGTGACTTAAAAGCTACAAGTGTTGTCCTTCACATACAAGGAGAGAAAAACGCATTCTAATATTTATATTTTTAAGTATGTGCATATATCATGAGGAGTGCCAGAGATTTTTCATTTCAGATCTGGCCGCTAACTTGCCTTCTCATTCTCTCTCTCTCTCTCTCTCTCTCTGTTTCTCTTCCTCTCACTCATTCAATTGTTCATAGTCTCTATCTCTCTTACGCTGTTTCTGATGGTCTCTTTCTGCATAGCAAATGAAGCCACAATAATAAAACTAGACTCATCATGTGTGAGTGTGTCTGTATTTTCATGGGTTTTGCTCTGTCGGTACCAAAACGGGTTCGAGGGGGACAATGGGTCCTCTATATGCAACACACACAAATTATAGTTTTTAGCTGACTTTTGTTGCCTCGAGTCTTGTAGCTGGTCTGTTGCGGTTGGTTGTTGCTTCTGCTATTGTTTGTAGTTTGCTTGCAGAGTTGTTGTTTGTTGTGTCGGTTGGCACTCTCGTTATTTCGTAATTTTTAATTCGTTTATGTAATTGCGCAACGATAAGTTAAATATGTATTTGCTTCCAATGAAATTTGTTATCGTCCCAAAATAAACTGTCACTTTGAGCGACTTTATGAAAGATGGGAAAATGTCAAATAAAATATTTTATTAAAACAAGAGAATTGAAATATATTTATTTATGAAATCAACTAAAGTATTTAAATTATATTGTCACTAACAAGCCTCACCGCAAGTAATTTGTAATTATTTTGATTCTCTTAAAGAGACATTTATATTCTCTTAAGACTGCAGATGTGTATAACAGTTTGTATAACACAAGAGAAAAGCGGCAACTATAAAATTAAATGGGAAAAATAAATTTCGCATTCCTAAGTGAAACCTTTGAGCTTTAAACACAAGGATTTTTAATTCGGAGTCAAAGCTTTTGGGCAATTTTGACTTATACAATTACATTGAATAGGCTTATACTTATAAAAAAATTTATAATCAGAAGTTGTGAAAATATAAGGAGTGTAAATTTTATAAGCTCATCTTCTATTATAAACAAAAAGCGCTAGAATAAAGAGTGAGAGAGAAGTGGAAATATAAGACGTTTGTACAGCATCTTACTGATTCTTATATTTCCTGTATTTTATAAGTAAATCTTCGACTGTGTACTAAAAGCTCCAAAATATTCAAATTATTATTTTCTGTATAATTTCCTATAAGCCTTATACTGTCTAATAAGAACTTCAGTATAAAGCTTTCAACTTATGTTATTCGATTTTATACAATGCAAAATGTCGCATAGTTCTATTATACGGCAAGGAAAGTTATTCGAAAAGTCTTTGACGAACGGTTGTTGCCACAGCTATTTATGGCAAAAAGCTTTTCTACTTTCAACAACGTTTGGACTCGTTAGGTTTAGAAAAAATTTACGGTTAGACATTCTTTGGAGAATTGACTGTTATTGAGTTTAAATTGTGTAGTATAAATTATAAGACAATTTATAAGTAAACTGTTTAAAAAAATATAGTATTACACATATATAAACAATGTACGGGGAACTTGAGGGAACCCTAAATTCGTGACAACACAAAGATCAACTGAATTGCTCTCGGGTTAACTTTTTCAGAAAAGTTCTCAAAACAAACAGGCAAACGAAAAAGTGACAAACACACACATGAATGTGTGTGCAACATAATTTGCAGCCATTTTGTTTTGCATATCTGAGAAGGCTTACATTCATTATAAAACAGTTTGGTCTACCACTTGCAAAACTCAGTCAAAGTTTAATTGTTCTATTTTTGAGTCTGACTTTTGCTTTGGCGATTGTTACTCTCAAATAATTCGCTTAGAAGACCAAATACAGTGTTAAATATTTATATATATGCAAGTATATGTAAATAATATTGCGAATCACTTATTAAGCAAGCAAGAGAGGGAGAGAGAGTGAGTGTGTGTGAAAGTGTAGTTCAACGTTCTCTGTCTCTAATGGTTTTTGTCGGTCAGCCAAGTCTCAAGTGGAGTTCATTTTTTGTTTCTGCACACTGCGTGTGTTAATTCTTAAAGAATAATTATGCAGTGTGGGCTAACCAAAAAAAAAAAAAAAAAAACAAGTGGCAGTAGAAGAGGAGGAATGTGTACGATTTGTGAGTGGATTTAGTGGTTAGGAAATGCAAATTTATGCCAAATTCATGTGTGACTGTGTTTTATTATCTGCCAGGATGTGTCTTTGCCAGCCTGACTGCACATGTGTGCAATTTATAAGAACTTATCGATGTCATCAATCAACTCTCAGCAAACTGCACAAGTGACTCAGAGAATTGACCCAATGCTCAAGTTTCCCTCTTGTCAGCTGCAAAACGCTTTAGATATACGAGAACTATATATATACACGTATAACTTTATTAAGTGTTGCATCGCTTGTCAGAATGTCTTTTGAAAAGTTTTTTTTTACACACACACATATGTCTGCGAGTTAAACTGCAATTGAAGAAGCTGCCATATGAAAAACTGCATTGAGAAATTGAAAATGAAACCAAAATGGATATTGAGCTTGTTGAGTTGCAACCTCTTTGTGCATGGTTATTAATCTGTTGCAATTACCTTTCGATCTGCAAATTTTCTTTTTCTTCTGATTTTATTCGACAGAGCAATTAAATTGGTTAATTAAGTGCAAAGTGCTTGGAGAGTGTTTAATTGGAACATTTCTATTTGAAAAGGGGAAACAAGCATTCGAAATATAAAATAGAATATGTTGTTTCCAAAAATCAATTTCTCTGCAAATGACTTCTAAAGAGCTTAAAGTTAAAAATTGCATCTAGTCTTAGGTAATTTTTTATGCAGAAAGTTGAAAGTAGAACAAATCCCACTTATTAGCTGCAGCTGCAGAAGATTTGTAAAATATGGTTTTTTTCAGTTTTCTGCAATTAATTTTCACTCATAAAATTGCATTTCAGACTTATAATAAAGTTAAAATGAAAACTTTAAAACAAATTAACTAAGCGGCCGCAAGTTGCAGTTTGTGCGGCTTCATAATTAAACACCTCAAAGACGCGGGCTGAACAGCTTGCACCTCTTTACCGTTCAACGAACACTCAACACTTTACTCTCGCCTGCCGCACACTTAGCACAACAAACGGAACTTGCAACATCTTCTCTGGCCAGAAGGCAGAGTAGGCAAAACTATGTTGAGTACTATTTAAATCAGCGCAACGGCAAGGAAAAAAATTTGCTAAAAACAACAGGCGAAACTAAAGTAAGTCGAGAGTGATTGTCAAGTTAATACCCTGTATTAAACGCTTTCCATTAACCAGCTGCAGAGCTGCCACTTCGTCTAAGAGTTAAGGTATTAAAAATACTTAGTCTATCTAAAAAAAAAATACTCTGATTATACATGTACAAACCCGTCGTCTATATCTTATGTTACCATGATACTTATAACTATATGCTCTTGTTGGTCGTATTCTAACAAAAAAAAAAAATAAAGTTCCAAAGAAAAATAGTTTTGGAAAGGAAAAATATAAAGGCAGTATGAAAAATGTTTCTAGTGTAGGAAATAGTAAAACTGTTCAAGTCTGATATACATTCTTTGTTTACTATTTTATTCAGTAATTTAGAAACAGACTTAATATTAACAGAGTAGTTCTTTCAAGCAGAGCAGACTCGGATTGATGGTTATATTTACAGGGTATAAAGTTACAGTACTCTCGAGTCGGCATCAGTAGCATAAAGTGGCTGGCAGGACTTTTGCTTGCAGGCCAAGTTAAATATGAAGGGCGAATGGAAGGATGATAAAAGCCGAGAAATACGTGGACCTGCAAATTTGAACCCTTTTCTACAACTTGCCTTCGTCATATTCCATTTCTTATTTTTCTTTTCTTCTCTTTGATTTTTGTTTATTTTTTCTTCCTATCTTCCGTTTGGGTTCCTTAACGAATGCAGCGCGTTGAAAGTTTGAAATTACCCTTCTCATTTTGTGCCTGGCTCGTTGTATACAAGCCGAAAGAGTTGAAACTTGGGTAGGGCAAGAGGCAGGGGGCAGGGGGCAGGGGCAGGGTGCAGGGGCAGGGGGCAGGGGCAGGGACAGGAGAATTGCCCGGGGTCTCTAGGTTAAGTTAAAGTTTTTGTTATCTTTGAGTCATGAAATAATACGGACTGTCACTTACCAATTAACAAAAGTTTCCAAATATGCATTTGTATGTCGAATGCTGTTGAGTCCATTCAAATTAGAAGCAGACAATTTATAAGCTTCGCCTCTCCTCCCACTTCTCCCGCTTCTCCTTTCGATTTGCTCCTCTTCAAGTTTTATTTGGGGTGATTTTTCGCGTTATGTTTTTTTATTCAGTGCACAATTGTTGTCGATGGATTTGTTCAGCGTATTGGCGCCTTAGCGTAGGCAACTGCATTTTGTCCAAAACTATTTGGCTTTAATTGTTGCATTCGTTTCGGACAAGTAAGAACAACAAAAACAACAACAGCAGTTGGGGCAATTAAACTTCCAGTTCGTTGGGCCGTTGGCTCTTCTGGCAATCGTGCAGCAAATTACTGACCCCGTTTAGAATCGACAATCGTCGTCGTCGTCTTTTTGTCTCTTCAGTTATCTCAGTTATCTGTTCTCCTACTTCCTCTTCCTCTGTATATTTCTTCCTTTCGCTGCAATTTTATGCAATTTTCTATGGCGATTTTATGTTGCAATCAAAGTGGTTTCCTTTACATCTACTGCAGCTTTAATTTTTCGGCTTCCCTTTTATTTTATACTAAGTATATATAGCTCTGTATATATGTATCTACTGTCTGCAGTTAAAGGTTTTATGCTGCGACCTCGTGATCAAAGTCTGCGGCATTGAATTCCAATTGAAGAGCTGTAATGAGAAAAGAAAGGAAAAGCCAAATATTAATATTGAATTTTTTTGTAATTTTTATTATTTTTAGCTCATTAAAATTTATGAATATAGTATAGCTTATTTAAATAAGCTGTAATTTATAAATTAAAATCGTTAAGGGTAAATATCGTTTTTATTTAAATAAAAATCGAGTGGATTGATATTTTAAGTGTTTGTCGTTGTTATGGCTATTGTTGTTGTTTATACCAGTCAATTGGTTAATTATACAAATACAACAAGTCTGGATGAATGCGAAAGATCTGTGTGGTTCTGTTGAATATTGTCACATGTAATAAATGTAATTTTTTGTTCACAAAGACACACATACACACAACAGCAGCTCAAATTGAATTAAATATTAAAAACGATTTAAAAGAACCCAAAGAATTTGATAAAATATTGTAAAACTGTTCAAGCATTTTGTCGCATATTTTATGGCAATTTTTGTTTATTTTTTTACGTTTGACATTTTACTGAAAATAATAAAATAATGAATTAAGTAAGGTATTTTATGGCTGGTTTAACGAAATTTTAAAATACAGTTTTAACAAGTCAAACGGTTAATTAAAACCAGACACGTGCTGCATACAAACTCTTAGTAGATCTTTTATTTAATAAAACACGGAATTTCGAGAGCAGAAATTGAAATTGAAATAACGTTTTAAAGCGCAATGCCAGCAGCTGTCAATTTCTGTCATTTTTTTTTTATTGAAATTGCAGTTGGCTTTATCACAGGGATGAGGAAGGGGAGAAGGGAGGTAGGTGGATTGGGTGTTGTCATTTGCCTTTGACAAGCCCGAGCATTACATTGTTGAGTCTCGTGTCATCGCGTTCCATCCCATCTCATTCCATTTCATTCCATCCAGTTCTCTCTCGTCTTGTTTTGTTTCGTCTCGTACTTTTTCCTGTTCTCGTCTTGTCTCTTTTGTGCAGTGAATTACTTTTCTTGACGTTTTGTTTGCCAACAACCTCGGAAGACAATGGCCTGTTCTCTATGTATATGTGTAACGAAAATTACGCTAGACATACCCACACACACAAGCGTACATACACGCACACATACGCACTGCCATGTCACTCGTCTGCTATTTAATTTATGAAGTAGAGCGCGTAAAAATTGTGCATTGTGACAAAACTTGCAGCATCGCTTACCACTCGGTCGCCAAAAAGGATGAGCATGATGAGGAGGTTGTGGTTGTGGTTGCAGTTTACCCCTGTTATGGCTATCATATACTTAATACTTTTTTGTTTCCAACAATAAAGGCATTTTAGAAATCAGTCTGACAGCCCCAACGTTCCCATTGTTTTTGGCTTCGAATGTAATCTCCGTAAGCTGAAGTACTTATATGGATATGTTTCAGCGATTATGCCAAAGCCGGCAAGTGTTGCTTTAATACTTGAGGTAGGTAAATGGGAAAAGTTATCAAGATGCTTTCAATATACTTTTCTGAAGAACATAAATATAATCGATTTGCAGCAGTTACTCTTATTAGCCAATGAAAATGGGCTAATGACTTTTGTAAAGTGATTGTAAAAACATTTGTATACATATGGTATCGCATTTACAGTTTTAATCAGAAATCAAACCAGATTGTCCATTCGGTTCCGATTTCACTATTGGTAATTACCAATACAACAAACTAGTATCGAAAATTGTAGAATGGTAAAGTGCTTTTTTATACAAATTTTTTAACTAAAAAATATTGATTAAAAGTTGAAACTTAAGATAAAAAGACTCTTTGTATTAATTTGAATGCAGAATGAATTAAGAGGCATCCAAAACATAGTAAAAATGGCATTCCATTCAAAAATCGGTCCAGTCTTGAAATTGGTCAGTCTCTATAACCTAGCAACTTTACATAAACAATTTTTGTCAAATTTTATACTAATTTCGATATGATGAGTTGATTAAAAGTAAAATATTGAGCTTCAAAATTTTCAATTTTCAAAATTTTCAATTTTCAAAATTTCAAGATCCAGAGAATAAACATTTTTAGGATGAAGTTAAAAAACTTAAACGCCGAATGAATTAAGCGACGAAACCATCATCAAAATTACATTCCGCATTAAGATCTGTTCAGTTTTGAAAAAGTTATGGACGTTTGAAGTTGATCCAACTTAAAACCTAACCATTTTACAGTAAAATAATTTTATTAAAAAGTTATATATATAAAAAAAATAAGAAATTTGATTGGAAAAATGTACGAGACCGTTAAATAAACGTTTCGGCTTTCGGTTGCTAAAAATGAATTTGGTTCCGAAACGGTTACGGTAACGGTTCGGGTATTTTCTGATTTCAATTATTCGCTGAATCGACCATTTCAACGCATAACGTACAGACTGGAATTAACGATTTGGGCTTTAAAAAGGATAAATAATAATTAAGTCGATTTGGAATTTTTTGAACATATCTATGTATATGAGCCTTAAAACTTTATTGAATAATTTTGAATATTGGAAAAAAATGTAAAAAAAAATTCGTTTTGCTTATTTTCGTGTTTTTATGAGTTTTGTTAATGCATCTCACTTTGATGTACGAAAGTGAATTTTGATGAATTTTGAATAAAATTTGAACCACAAAAAAAAAAAAATTTTTTTTTTATTAAAGAATATTTTTTTTTCTAAAGGAAAGTAAAGTTTTCTTTTATTAAAACATATAATTTGACTATGAAGTAAGCCTCAAAACGGTTGAGGCCATATATGGCTCTCTATGCATAAGAGGGAAAACTAATAAGCCATAAATGGCTCTATATGCACATAGCTTACTTTTTGTGAAAGGTTGTGTAACAGTTTATTTTGTCATTGTAGCACAAAAATACATTATATTCCCTAAAATCAAGTGTAGGAACAGATAGAATAATCGTTGTATACATTGTCTATTCTTTATCCATTTGGGATAATGTCCAATACTGCCAGATCAAACAGGATTCAGTGAAAAATATTGCCGCTTTATTCTTTCCCTGCTAGTAGTCGGAAATGAAGTCTGAGTAGTTCCTCTGAGCACCTGAGCACCCCTTTAAGGATCCATTAGCTAAAAGGAGAACGTCCACTATTCAATCCGACTTCATCTACGACAAGCAGTAAAAATTTAAGCTGCCAAGATTTTCATTTGAATTTTCTCCGATTCGGCAGTACTGGACATTCTTCCAGCTGGACGAATAACAGATAATTTACACAGCAGATATTCTTTCTGTTCTCATACTTGGTTTTAAGAAATATTATGTATTTTTGTGCTACAATGACAATATAAACTGTTACACAACCTTTAACACAGAGTAAGCTATATGCATAGAGAGCCATATATGGCTTACCATTTTTCCCCTTAATGCAAGGAGAGACATATATGTCTTCATATATGTCTTCATATATATATTTAATATATTTCAATATATAAATCTAGGGTCATGCAGTAGACAATTAAGCTATTAATCAGCTGTTGACCTCGCTCGCAGCCCTGCCATGGAGATCGACACACAGTTATGTCTAAAAGTATTAGCCAACTTTTTACTTATATTTATCCAGACACCTATAGCCTTAATCCAGCAATGGCTCCACATCCACTCATCGTATTTTCTTGCACATCCCACCAATTATGCAAGAACTTTTAACTTCACACCCACACAAATACAGTCATCCATTCACACATGTACACACAAATAGAAAGTTTTATCTAACTAGTTACTAGTAATTTGACGCCATTTTTTGTTGCAGATGTGTGCAAAAAAGGGGTGGAGTGCACCCTATAAATCACAAGTTATTAATGCGCAACGTGTTCCTTGTTATACTCAATTTCTCTAGCGGAGCTATTGCTGCATCATCGTCTTCCTACTCTTTGAGGTCCTCCGCATTGTCGCCTCCAAACTAGTTTGACCGAAATTTACGCTCAGTTAAAGCACATTTAACGTTTTGCCATTTATCGAGTGAAGAAATTAGCATTAGAGAGAGATAGAGAGAGAGAGAGTGAAAGGGATACAGAGAGAGGGAGTAAGAAAAGTGGGGCATAAAGTAGCTCTAACAAGAAAATTGTTGGGATTTTGGGGAAAATTAAATGCAGAAATTATTAACTGGCGCCATCTAGTGTTCGCTTTCATTATCGTTTAATACCACATGCCACAAACACACACACACGTCGCGACTTTCGGAGAGAGTTCGCGAAGGGTCGACAACTTTTTGATTATGATTATGTGGGCTGGTTTAATCAGCATGTGGCTTATGATAATTAAGCTGCTGAAATGCTGATGCGATTATGATAATCATGACGATGATGATTTTCCTGTGGTCTGTAAAAGACATGAGGCAAAGTGAACTGATTGCTATTAGTGGTAACTGTTTGGTGAAATTAATTCTGTGGTTTGTCTACCTTATCCACAGTTTATTTTCGTAATGCATTCGCACATATTCAAAAACTACATGTACTCAAACGATGATTCTATCGATATATAGTTTTAATTTATGTGGGCCACAGCTATTGCAACTTAACAGTCTGTCTGCGAGGCATTCATATCGGCACCATCACCACATTAAAAGCCAACTCATTTGAACAATTGACATGGCCACTGACACGTGTAATCCAGAAATATACGAGTATATACATACATACTACATATAGCCTAATAGCTGTTGGAAAAAATTGACTAGACGCTTCTGTTGCCCAACCGACCATTTTTGGCATTGTCATGCTCAACCAGGCAAAAGTCTTGCCACATCACGTCGCATCAACGAAACGCAAACCCAAATACCGAGCTGCGACTATTCTGCTTTCAGCAAACAAGTGCAACGACTGTGTCATCTGACTCAACAGATAGATAAATAGTCGGAGCGTGAAACGAATGGACAAACTATGAAATATGACTGGCTGTGATGACATCGAACTATGATGTCGAATAAAACGCGAGACTCGTCGTCGAACGAGTCGAATGCATGTACGAGCTGTTCCCCATGAGCTGCAGTCTAAAAATAAGTGAAGTGAAATAGTTGCACACATTCAGTAATTTTTGGAAAGTGCGCTACAGTCGACAGAGTAGTTCTGTCCATTTAAAAATGCCGAAATTCTTCAAAAATTTATGAATTGTAGTAAATGGCGAACAACGTGGGGCAATCTGCACTGCTATAAATCAAGTTCCAAACTATTAATTACCACAGTATTTTACGCATAATTTGGTAAAGTAGCTAGTTTCCAATAAAACAGTATTTTGAATATCGTACAAATTCAGTGAATGGCGTTAACAAAAAAATTTCAAAATTTAAAATTTGCAAATCCTTTAACGAAATGATTTTTCAATTTACTATATCCATTTATAAAACGCTTCCGTCTTTAATTTTAGTCGATAGGTCGGTTGCCAGTCGGATCGATTGCTACTTGTTCATTTGACAGACAGCTGCCTTTGGTTTCCTTCCTGCATGATGACTTTATCCAATTTTCGATGCAATTGTCGTCGCTACCGAGATATGAACATGACTCTGCCCTGTTCGAATCTAATGGGCGCTACCAAGGGCGGGCACCAGTGGGAGCCAGTGACATGAGTTTAACCCATCGCTATGCCACGCGCGCGGTTGATCCACGAGTGGAGCTAGTGACTCCATTGTGGTTTGACGTCATTCTTTCTCAATATTTTTTTTTTTGTCTGCTGACAACTCTACAGCAATTGCAGTATGCGAATAGGTGACTCGACGGCGAGTTCGAATACCCTGCGGTTGTTTCTGTAATTGTCAAAATCTCTATCTGGCTGACACGCTCAAACACACACCTCCCTTTTTCCAGGAGTGTCAATTCCTGTGATTCTGGTGAGTGTCAAATGCAGTTTTAAAATAAAAAAAAGTCTACAGAATATTAGGAAGTGTAAAGAATGAGAGAAAAACTAAATTTAGTAAACGTTTTTACACATATTTATTTATTTCGATAAATTCAGATGCGGATACTTAACATAGCTTCATAAAATCACAGGTACCCAGGCTGCAAAGTACAAGTTTTTTATCGCTAAAAATGAGAGAACTGTACAAATTAAGAGGTGCTCTCCTATTCATGCACCACTCACCCACCCATTCATCCACAAATTCAATTCACTGTTAGCGGCTTAGTGTGGCAAATGAGCACGCATCAGAGACAGAGAGAAAGACAGAGAGAGAGAGAGAGAGAGAGAGAGAGAGAATGATGGGCAACCACGTGGCAATGTATAGAAATTGTTGAACGCCCTCTGGTATATTGCTGCTTGATGGTTTCTGTTGCGGATTTAGAATAGAAAGTGGTTTCGATAGAATAGAGGGAGGGTGGTGGGGGATGGCAGAGCGTCCGTTGAAAATGGACAACAAATTGAAAGCTCAATCATGTTGCAGCAGCTGTTCGTGCGGAGTGGCCAATACCAATGTATGTTTCCGTTGTTGCTTTGTTGGTTTTATGCGACGTTGAAGGCAACACCTACGCTGATCCACCCAGTGACACACACAACCACACACCCAACACAACACACCAAACGCACATGAGCAAATTATGTAAATGTCATTAATCCTTATAGTACACAATAGTTTAACGGTTCGGCGCTTTATTGTCACGTCGACACTGTTCAGTGCGTGCCATCAACGGGAACAGCAAACTCACTCTGCACTCAGCACCCAAATGACATCCGCACCGAACCGCTTGACCCACCGTACCCACTCGAACCACATGCTTGTTTCAGGTCCTAGATCCTGCGCCTGATGCGTGTCAGAGCTTTTTATGCTCACGTGCCTGCTGGCATTCTGTGAATGTAAAGAGTCGGCCAGTCCAGGGTCATCAGTTTGACCCCCACAACCTCTTTCCGTCTCTCTCCTCTCTAGCATCGCCTTCTCACTCCAACATTTTGTGTTAATTACGAAATCACTCAGCGAATGAATCTCGCTTCTCGAGTTGAGAACTCAACATATTTCGCAATCAATTGCCAAATGCTACGTGATCAACGGTTTCTGTCATAGTTATTTAGTACAGTACTTCATAAAAGCGTGTGCATACTGATAGTTGTAGTGAAAATTGGAATTTTTATTTCTATATTTAAGTTATGATATATAAAAGTAATACAGTTATTGTAAATTAATTAAAGAAAATAGCTTTTTCTTAAAAGGACTTTTTGTCATATTAGGTATACGACATGGATGTTTTAGAGCATATCATAGTCGGATAGTTACATCGTAATCTTATAGAAATTTTCCTAAAGTCTCATCGTTTTCTCTTATTATAAATAATATGAAATCTCTAAACAAGTTCATTTGTATGTATTCTCTCATAAGTTATATGACATGAATGCATTTCAATGTTCGAAATAATTACTTTTAAGAATTTTTTTATTACCTCACCTGCAACTCATTAAGCACACGACACGTGTACCTCTAAGAGTTCACTATTTATTTCCATAGTACCAATCAATAGCACATCAAGTATACGTAATCAATTCTCAAAAAAAACTTAAAAAAACAAAATAGCTGAGAAAATTAATGCAACACGCCATAATTGTTAAAAGATTCAAGCTCCTTACTGATTCCAATTTAAAAGTATTGTGTCACATATTCGCTCCGATCAATTCAATTAAATTGTCAAATGGAATGCAATTATTTGTCATTTTATTTAAATTGGCTGGTAATATATCAGATTGAATGCCATTTTTACTCAAGTAATAATGACAAGAGGATGAAGTGAAAATTGAACATTTCATTTTCATTAATGCACACACAACTTTCTTAATGGCTGTGGCCTTTAAATTGAATGCTTGTTATTAAAAATTAAGTATATTGTATGCGTCCAACAAGCGCCCCTGACGTGGTTGCGTAAGTGGGAGTACAAGTGGGCGTGGCACTTAATGTAATTGTTGGAAAACAACAATCAAAGGGAAAGGCCATAAAAGCGCAATGAATGCTGCAATAATCACAATGGGAACAATGGCTAAAGAGTTCACACCACTGCACTATGGTCCGGATGAAGATTTTTTAGGAATAAATTAATAACTCGAGAACGAATAAAGTTTTTTGGTCTAGTCTTTTGCATTGGGCCTATGATATAAATACGCAAATGGCCTAGAAAAGTGGGCGTGGTGCCGCCTTTATTTTCGATTCTGCGATATTTAAATTTTTTCTTTTTCAAGCTATCAAGACCAAACTTACAGGTTAGGCGTGTTACTATGCCCGTAACGTGTTGCCGAAATTTCATTAAAATTGGACAACTATATCATATAGAAACAATAGCAATTATCAGTCGAAAAGTAATTTTTTTTCTAAAAACGCTATTTTTTTCCAAAATATCTGACCAAACTGATCGTACATAAGTGATATTATGCTCCTCACATTCGGGCTAACATAAATCAAGATCGGAATACTATCATTTATAATGTCATATTGTTCAAATTGTTAAAATCGGTCGTGAACTGAGTTTTGTATGAAACAAGAAATTTTTATTTTTTGTCGATTGTAAAGATTTAACATTTATTCAATACGTAAACACAAGTTTTGTAATTTTAACCAATGCGCCCATTAAAATAAGCCAAAAAATCATAATTTTGGTCATTTTGTCTCATGTGTTGTCGGCACACTTTAAACGAATACGCATTTTATAGCGTGAGGTTAGCTGAAATAAAGTGAAATTGTGAAAAATGCGCAAAAATGCGCAATTTGAGCGTAACAGTACAATTTAAGAATTGATCAATCTTCAAAATGCATATAGTCACATTGCTGACAAGTGCTGACAAAATTAGTTATATCTTATTAAAGATAAAATTTAATTGAAAAAATTTTTTTTCGTGGCTAGTTTTTAAATTACAGATGGCAACGTATAGCATTTTGATTTTAAGCAACACAGATATATAAACACAAAATACAAACCACAATGAATATAATCCATGATAAATTTTGTTAATAAAGCTTTTAAGTACGTGCTGTAAGAGAATTCAAATTAACCTTAAAAATGCGCATATGCGTTTCATGTGCTCTTTGTTCAAATGAACTCTGTTCAACAGCTGATTGCTGAACAGTGTTGAGAAATGTTAAGATTTTAGTTATGCAACATTTGAGCTTGATGTGTTTTGAATACATCGCCATAAAAATATCGGTACTTTGAACATGTTTATAAAATGACTTAATTCCTAAAAAATCTTCATCCGGACCATAGTGCACTGCCAAAACATTGTCTGTGTGTGTGTTTGTGTGTGTAAATAGTAACTGTTGGGTATTTTAGCTAACGGCTGAGCGGTGTTAAAGTGTGCACATTTTCCAAACGCTTTTCTTTTAGTTCTCTTCTACACACACACACACACAAATTTCATTTGCCTTTATCGCAATTACCAGAGCCTTACACGATTAATTGTTGCTACTCATTATCATAACACACACAAGCACACAACTAATGTTACTCACCCTGATCCCCGCCCACGCGCCCTGCACACGTGCATAATTAACACACACACACACACACACACACACACACAGACAGGCACCAACTCAAGTGGACTCGGTCATATCATTAACGTGCTAGCCGCATAAATTCGTTGTGATGGGGAAAAAGTATAAAAATAATATGTATTCGTATTTAAGCAGAGCATGCTTGGCTAGCATATACCCAGTAAGCTTTTTAAATTTCTACGTTTTTATTATAATTTTCTATAGCTTAATTTTAAAACAGTGGACAAATAATTATTTTATCATTATCCTTAGTTATATTCTTCAATCTTGTAAGTAATTGATAAGGCTTAAAAAACAGACGATAATCTAAAAAAAAATATATAAAACAATATACTATTTTTATAACAGCTAGGATTAAATAAAATGTTCCTCCCAATTTTATCTGAGTTCGTAGGTAGGGTATAGAAATCACAGTTGGGTTTTATGCGCATAACGATAAGAAACATTGAGTGAACTGAAAGCTTGTCAATGAGTGCTGGTTTATTAATTTGACAGAGACATGCTAGCCACTTGTTAGCTCGTAAGGGAAACCGTCCACTTAGCCTGGTCAAAAGCATGATGCGAGACTCAATCGACAGCGTTTCAGCAGAATTCAGTTGAGTTTCTGGCAAACTTGTAAGGCTGAGGCTTATGTCATGTTGCCATGAATTCATGGCACAGATAGTCTTCAATTTACTTACAGTAAATATTTAAAGGGCAAACGTTTGTACAAAGTTCAATCAATGCAAAATGAGCTCTGAGATAAGAGATGATGTGAAACAGCTTGATTACTTTGAGGCACACTCCATTTAAACAGGAAAGTGCATCTTGAAGCGCACTTAGGAGTAAGGTAAATTCCCTTCAGAATAACGACGATGTCCTTATTATTGGTCAAGTTGGCTTTGATTAAACGAACATTGAACATTGCTGAATAAACTAGAGCAAAGTATGTGATAAACTTTGCAGCCAGCTGAAAAATACACAAATAAGTAGAAAGACAGACAAAGGGGAGAAGAGAATTTACTGAGCTGAATGAGAAAAAAGGAACTGCAATGAAATCACCCAGGACGCAAGTAAGTACGTAATTGTTAAGTGCTCATTACAAATGCTCCAGTCGAGTTGATTCGAGTCGAGTCCGGACGAGAACTGAAGCACGAGCTCAAGTGCATTTTCAATTAAGTACGGTAAAATATTTGGCTGTACAGTGGAGCCAAGTCCGCTGGGTCGGGTAAAGTGGGTAAGTAGCCAATAAACAGTTGAACTTACGACAAGTTCTAATAGCTTTTCGTTCATTTATTGTATAAACAAGAACAGAAACGATAGCCACAACAACTCAACACTTGAAATGGATTGAGCAAATTTTAAGAAGCAAGCACCAAGCACATTTAAAATTCATTGGGAATTACTTCAAACAGCAGTCAACACATTCGTATCTTTATTGTTGCAGGCCATGCTCGAGTTGTTGCTTCAATAAAGGTAACATCTCGCCTTTTGATATTGGTGAACCTTGATTTTTCATTTACAGTTTACTTAATATATATCTCTGAAGCTATTTCTATACATGTCAAGTATACTCCGTGTTGTTTAAAGCAAAATAATTTTATACGTTTTACTTTAATCAAATAAAAATGCAAGCAGATAGAAGAAAACTGGAAAGTTGGTTTGATGTCTATGTCCCTGTATTAAGGACTTTGCTCTACAGATCAGTTAGTTAATTAGCAATGCTACTGATGACACTGATTTGCCAACAGAACAACATTTCGTTACCAATTCATTAAACGACATGATTGTCAAAGCGAAAATCCCATAAAAGCAAAAGGAAAAAGTAAGGAAAGAGGGTAAGTAGAGAATTTATTTGAATTTTTTACTACGCTTGTTCTATCTTTGTTTCTAATATTATAACATTTTTGTTTCCGCTTTTTGATTGATTGCTTTGATTTGTCGGTACATACGACTCATTGCTTAACAGAAAAAATTAGTAAATTTAAAACAAATTTTTAATGCAACTTGAATTGATTTTAATATTTCATTAGTTATGTGAATATCTTATTGAGGAATTAACCCTGATTTTTCAATAATTTGTATGAATTTTCAACTTTGTTTTGCCTTCGATTTTATTAACGACAGTACTCTGGTGAATGTTAGTCATACATTATTGGCTCTACAACTGTTGTTATAATGTTAATGGAATTCATAAAGCCTTGACTTTATGGTTCAGTCTGAAAACAAACTGTTGTACATGCATTGAACTATTGAACTTGTTATACAAACAGCAATGTAGCAATGCAATTGCTACACAGTGGCAAATGGCAAATCCACATTTTTGCATCTGCAACATTTTTGCATCTGTTTGAATTCAGACAGTTGGGCTGCCAGAGTTTGTGCCACTTGAGTACATTGCTTTTTGCAGCCGATTAACAACAAATGGCAACATCAGGCTAAAAACTAAGATGTTGGCAAAACTCAACTTTTTCCGTTGCCTCGAGCAACTGGTCACTGGCAACTGTGTCTGTGTTTCTAAATCTGCCTCTGCCTGTGGCAAGTTCTTGACTTGCCAGTTTTCCGTTTTCATGGACCACAACATTACCTACTTGAGTAATGCACCAGAGTGGCATATTGACTTTTTACTGCTGAGAGCTGCTTTGCATCAGTGCTGTGCTGTGCAGTTGGTGTGTTGCCTGTTCGTTGCATGCCACGTTCTTGTTGCCTGCTCCTTCAATAACATTTGATTTTTATTATCACTTGCAATTGTTGCTGTTGTCAAATGACGAGCACTTTGAATGTGCAATAAGCATCAGCGTTATGGTCTCTTTCTCTATCGTTCTCTCTTCCTCTCTTTGTGGGTCTTTTTTTGAAATTGAATTGGTTTTGATTTTCGTACTATTTGCATGTGCAACATTCTGTGTAATGTAGCATTAAATTCAGCTTCGACTTGCCCAGTTTTTAGTCCAGAGTTTGCCAACAAAACTTAACAACAGGATGCAGCTGATAGCAGACACACACATACACACACACACACACACACACACACCCATATATACACATATACACACATACACACACACATGTCGTTATCAAACTGGTAACAAACTGTTTAGAATTACAGCGGAAGGTGGCAAGTTCAAGGCATACATGCAATAGATAACTATATATGAGTTGCCACACAGCACGGTAAAAAGTTGCAACTTATGCCTGCCTTTCATATTTTCATTAAAAACAAGTGTGCATGAATCGCACGTGCATGTGTGTATGTGTGAGCATATAAACAAATATGACAGCCTTTTGTTGCGTTGTTCTTGACAGCCGGAAATTGTTGAGCGGAATTTACGAAAAACAGTTGCTGGAAAATAACAAGAGTGCAAATGCCACAGCTCAGAATACTTTAACAGGCAATAGAGTTGAATTCCTCGTTAAAAAACACGAGTTTCCATTATGTTTTAAATTAATATAAATACTATAAATGTAAAATAGTAATAAACGGTAATCGGTTTCAAAATACCGATTTAATTTCGTTTCACAAAAACAAAAAATTGTTTGTGATAATTTTAAAAATATAGTAATTTGTAAAAAAAAATTGTTTAGTTAAAAAAAAAATAAGATCTGCTTAAGGAGATTATTTTTTCAATTACAAATAATAATCAAATTTATGTTAAAAAACAATGACTACACCTTTAAAACTTTATTAAATTGAATATTTGATTAAGCCGATATTATCTGTTATTTTAGTCATTTTTTGGTTTTGGTATTATAAATAAGTTTGGTTTCAGTAACGGTTTCCCATTTCAATCGGCTAATAACGATTAATGATTACGGTGTGGTATTAAAGTAAAACAAAATTAAATTCAATTAAAATTCATTTTAAAGCAAATAAATAAGTAATTCATATGATATATATAATAAAATTACTTTAAATGTTTTAAGGAAGCTATTTTTAAAAGATATTAGATTGCTAAACAAAGTGTAAGAGATTTTTGGAAATGCAATGAATATTTATTAAATAATTAAACATTAATGTGAAACCGAACAATTTCTTAGAATTTGGAAATTATGTTCAAGGCTGAAGAAAGAATTTTGCACAAGGCTCTGCTTAAACTTGGTAATTTCCTGTCTACAAGCTATACACTAAGAAGGTAGGCGTTAGCAGAATGATAGACGGCTGTCGGTGCTTCGTTCAAGTGAGTCAAGTGCTCATCTACACATATATGTGCATACGTGTATGTGTATGTATGTAAAGTAAAGAAAAGTTTTATAAACTTTAAAGGCCCGATAGTAGTCGGAACGTAGCCTTTCTTTATCGTACCATGTCATTTTTTGAAGATGACAAGTTATGCCACGCATGAAATAAGAGTTCAGCCAAGTTGATGTTCTTCTTGTAGTTGTAGTTTATATTTGTGTTTGGGTAAAGTTGTTGCATGTATCGGTGTAACTTTTGTTAAATGAAATAAGCACCACATTGTAGTCTCTAAAAACTTACGACCATTTAATTTGAAAATTACTTAAAGTCTCGAAAGCTTATTAAGTTCTATTCAATTTGTATTTAAAACTGTTTGGGCTGCCAGCATTTAAATAAAAATATTTGAAATATAGTTAAAGTACATTTATTTTAGTGATTGCATCAATTCAATTGCTGTGCATTTAATTATTCATCAAGACAATCCAAAATTGTACTGTAACAAAACTTTACAATACTTACTAATAAATTAAATTGTCTAAATTATATGAAAATATTATAAATTTGCCGAAAGAGTTAACTATTTTTGGCAAAATAAACTCAGTAATTGGCCCATGCAAAAATAGTTAAAATGTTCACATGTATGTAAAAGCTGTACAGAACTCACACATACACGTACATATATATCACAAACCCTGACAATTTCTTTGGAAGCAACGTTGCAAAAACTTCAAGTCAATTGTGCAACGTTACATAAATTGAAATAGTTTTGTCGACATGTCACAAAATGCATGCAAACTTTCCCGATTTTTTTTTTTAATTAAACTAAACTTAGATGTCAAAAGTTGTTGTTTCCTTGTACATTGGCCCCTTTGAAAGACCCGCCCTCTCCACCACTCCTTTCTTTATTGTCGACAATAAGTGCAAGTGCAAATAGAAATGTCTGCGACGCAGTAGGCAAAAGTCATTTAAAAGTTTTTGTATGCTTGGTCAGACAAGACTTAACATACGAATACGAGTATGGGTAGGAGTACACTCGTATCTCATATGAATCTTATGCATATTCAAACCCCACACTAGATTCTAGCTAAAACAAGTAACTAAGTAAATTTCTTCGACAAACTTTTTCGATATTACAAATGGCAGTGTATAATAATAAAAAAAAAGCCAGAACTGCCCCTCAGACAATAACTTTGGAATCCAATTGCTTGTCCATTCCTTATGCTTCTACTATTTTTCATTTCATAGCTTGCAGCCTACTGCATATTAAATTAGCCAGTAAATTGGTTGTGTCAGCCCCAAACTACTAATTTAAAATCAAATTTGATTTTGGCACGTCACAAGGGTCAATTTGGCATGATGAATACCTGGATATTGGCTGGCTCCTATTCAAGTTGCGTATACGCAATGTGTTACGTGCAGAGAAAGAAGTATTTTGACTCTCGAGATTGTTGCATTGCTTCTCACACCTGACTGCAAATTTGATTTTGTCAATGGAAAAACGCAATGATTTACTCACTTAAGTGTTAACTCATTTTCCACTCAACAGGAGGCCACAACATGCAAACCATTGCAGTTAACATGACAACAACAACATGAATACACTGTGCGCTTCTTACCTTAACAACATAATGGCAATCAGCTGATGGCAATACCACAACCTTAACCGCAACCCAGTCTCAGTTTCCCACTCATCCAGACGGCAACCTGTACTGTGTACAGCCTCATTGAATGGAAATGCGAGGGATTGGCCTGAAATGAAATTGGGGCTAAAGCTAAACCGACTAAGGGTAGCTGCCATTATTCATTTAAACCTGGATTGAGCTAGTGTTGCAATGCACAGCCGACAAATAGCCGCAGGCAAATGGCAACAACAACAACAGCCCTTACATATTATTCTCTTACTTTACCTCTTCTTTTTTTCTTCCTCAGCTAGCATTTCCTTTGGGGTTTTTGGGGTTAAAGTTGTAAGAGGGGAGATTTGGCTTCGATTTGTTTGCTTATTGCTATACAAATTGAGTGTGAGTGAAATGTTGTTGTCTCAAATGTAACAGCCAGGACAGAAATTGGTTTCAATAGGCAGGTAAACATGTGAGCAGATGATTGCATAGATTTATCTGCCTCAAGCTATTCTTATTTTTCATTAAATTGACTGGATTTTTGGCACTCAAAAATTTGTGTTTTTCTTTTGTGAGTGTCGATATGCAAATCAATCAAACTCTCTGATTTAGCATTTGTGAATGGCTACACACCGTTCGAGCACAATCAGCTTTAATTCAGAGACTGTTAAAAATTTTAAGAAAACAGGTAGGAAATATCTGTCAGTTAAAGTTCTACGCAGCTAAATGAAAATATCGTGAGCTTTTTGTATTTATGTTTGTTTTTGGTGCTTAACTACTATGGATTACACCCATGTTCTGCGCAATTAAATAATTATTGCTCCAAAAACTATAAAACATTTCGTAGTTAAACTATTAATAGTTTCGGTTGCACTTCTATTTAATATATTTATCCCATTAACTCAACTGAGTTTTATTTAATTCACTTCATATGTAAATGTTTCTCAAAATATATTTCTTTATGAATTTTAAATATATCTTAATATAATTTTATCTCATAATGCTTACCATAACATGGTTATAAGCCAAAACTGCAAAGATAAAGATGAAAAGAGAAAGAGTTAAAATTTGATATATATGCAATGCACAACTGTTTAACTCGTCAATGTTTCCTTCATTCTTAAAGGCAGTAAACAATTCATGCAAGTAATGTACTCGTAATTCCGGACAATGTTTCCTTTAAATCTTAAAGATTTATCGCAAAAAAAAAAATGAAATCATTTTCTGTATGTTAAGGCATGTCGAGGATGCCAAAGGAACAAACATGATTGTCAGACATTTGTTGTTGCTATTGTTCTTGTTTGTTATTGGAGATTACGGCTGTAGTTTAGTTGGCATTTGGAGAGACCGACACATGCCTACAAGCTTATTTATAATAAAAAAATCATACATGGCCGCACAGACAATGAGACAATAGACGACTCTCTGACGATGCTGACGACGCGCCAACAACAACAACCAAGCACAACAACAACAAAATAAAATAAAAGATATATATATATATATATATATATATATATATATATAAAGCTAAGCCAGAGGCAGAGGAAAGCCATGTCTGAACGAAAGTTCCGCCCATGAGTCGACTGTGCCTGAATGTCAGTCCGGGACTCAGTTCGAGCTGAGGTTGAGCCATCATTAACTGCGTGCCTTTAAATGGCAGGCCGTCTGCGTCTGTGTGTGTGTGTGTGTGGGAGGTATGTCAGCCACACACTCACACACACTCGCATAGATTGCCTGTGCACACCTCATCTAACCATTCATTGACATCATTTCTGTACTGTAGATAACATTCAGTCAAATGCTCTGTGGATTATCCCATCCACCTTTGTGCAAACCAGACCGAGAGTATAATGAAATTTTCAAAATATCTATGATGATTTGCGGTAACCATGATTGTCGGATCTCACACTAATACAACTAAGCATATACCGATGTATGGGGGGAATAAACACGGAAGTGTCGACACACAACGACAACAATTTTGTGAGAAGGGCTTTGGAATTTAGTTTCCGGCCATTTGAAGTGACTGAAATCGCACTCGAAGCTATCTACACACTCACAATGTGTGGTTTTCACTGGACGGTCAATCTGTGCTACCATGTGGCAGCTGTGGTTATGCCACTTGCCCTTGTATGTTTGCCACATGATGCTAACAACATTGCCATTAATTTTTGGCAAATTGAAATTATGTCCCAAAAATCCAAATCCCTTTAAATTGCCTTGTTAATAATTTTCATACTACATAAAGGATATTTTTAAAGCATAAGCTGAGATCGTTCGATAACTTGTCTCTGGAATTCATTATTTAGGACACTTGACAATAAAGTTTCGGATCCAATCTGGATGAAATTGAACGATAAGCATAAATCGACTAAAGCTAAATAAACTGAGAGACTTAATTTCTGTGACAAGAAACCTGAATTTAAATTTGATGAGAATTTGCAATTAAACTAAATTGAGAGACACAACTATGATTGTTAAGAATTCATAAATAAAATAGTGCAAGAGAAATGCCATGAATCTCTTAGCCAAGCACTGTCTGCTTTGAAATGAATGTCTATTGCCTGGAAATATATGTCAACATTCTTTCTTCTCTTAATTATATTTTTAACTAGACAACAATGGAAATGCTTTCTTGTGTTTCACTATTTGCGTGCTCTATCTTATTCTCTCTTGCTCTCCCTTACTTTCCTTGCAATCTAAAACGAGATTTTAATGGCACTTTTTTATGCATTTATCGCAACATTTTTCAATATTTGCTCTGGCTAGGGCGTCACAGTGGGCGTATATTCAAACTGGCAGCAAAATAATTTTATTATTTATGATGATGACGAAGACAAGGACAACGGAAAAAGGAACAGAAACAGGAGTAGCTGCAGGAGCAAGAGCAGATGGAGTAGGAGTGTACAACTCATGCAACGTTTGCTGCTAAAAAGTTGTAACGGAATTATTGTAAAATTTGTGGAAAATATAACGAATAACAAATTTGCGCATTCGGTATGCCACCACGTTGAATATGAAGCTGGAGTTGGACTCGGAGTTGTGGCTGAAAACTGAAACAGGGCGTCGCTCGGAAGCTCGGCCCGAATGCAATCATAAATTTTTGTGTGGCATGCAAAATAACGTAATAACATTAAATATGCAAATGCCTTTTGTCAGCCATGCATTTACACATGACAAATACATATGCAAATACACACCCATATGCATAAAAACAGTGGCGTACACTAGGAGGAATATTTTCGGAGATCAAAAACCAACTCGAAGTAGGCGATATACCAAGGATTGAAAATGTTCACATGATATTAAAATCTATATAAAAATGTCTTTTGTGGTTCGAATCATGTGCAACAGTGCAATGCAATGGAAATAAGAGCAGCAATAGATTTATAATCATATAGCAAAAAAGTAAGTAAGTCAGTTTGTTTGTTTTTCTGTTTGTGTCAAAGCGCTAAAAAAGCTTAGATGTAATGATGGGGATTTATTCGATTTTGAAAATCTTGAATTGTTTGTTCTACGACTTGAAAAAAAAAACGCTAGTTTAGCGGGAAAACGCTAAATCCCGCTAAAATTGAAACCTCAACAGTTTCCAAGCCATAAAAGCTACAGATATGTTCTATATATCATTGGATATGGTGTATTTGAGGCTTTTAGGCGTACCTCTAAACTTTTTTTCTAAAGTACTCAGATAACATTTTACAGATGAAATAAATTTTTTAGCTTACATTCTGGCGATTTCTGACAAAACGGCTTTATTAAATTTGAGTATGTTGTAGTACGTTTTTTGGTATATGAAACATAAACTTTGTCTGAGGGGATTGAAAGATATTACCTGTTAACTGAATATATACATTTTTCTATCGGTCGAAAATCACGTTTTTGTACAAAAAACTTTTTGGTTTTTTAAGATATCTCAACCAAACTTATACAATATGCATTTATCTCGGTTTTATATATCCTGACCACTATATTATACAGCTGTCATAGGACCGGTCGGGTCAAAATTAGGTTATAGCATGAAAAACTTATTTGTTTCATGAGATATTTTAACCAAATTGCTCGAATATGCATTTATGTTGGTTTAAATCGGAACACTATATCATATCGCTGTCTTAGGACCAATCAGGCAATAGCCAAGCTTTACTATGAAAAGCAGACGGACAGACGGACGGACGGACAGTCAGACGGACACTGCTCAATCGACTCGGCTGATCAAGAATATATACTTTGTGGGGTCTGCTACATTTAGAAACATATTGAATACCTCATTTTATTGTGATCTACTTGACTATGCCCCTCATAATATACTCATTTTGTAAAGGAAAGATGTAAGAATTGGTCACATCTTCTTATGCATATATGAACGATATGTGTGTATTCATGCATACAACCCGCTCTTCAGCTCCATCTCCAACTCAAGTCTTCATCTTCATCTTCTTCAATGTAGTCGACTTCATCACACATTTTGCAATTTGCATAAAGTGAAAATGATGCACATTTCTGTTTTCCTACGACAATTTGCCTTTATTGATTTTCTTTGATTTTCTTTACACACACACACACGCACACACACTCGCACACACACGTTTATTCATTCACTTATACTCGCAGTTACAGTGCCGCCGCTCAAGCATTTCACTTCTTGCTGCTTTACATGTGTTTTGAATGACGCTGAGTGCTGCTATGCAAACATTTTCTAACGAACATTTAGTGCAAATAGATTGAACACAACCATAACTATGTGGGTGTGCCTTCCTGTATGTGTTCGAGTGTGTGTGCTTGTGTGTGTGCTTATACATTTCTTTTCGATCTCATTTTATTGCATGCCAATTACTTCTTATGTTTTGTATGTTCTTCCAGCTGGTTGCAGCTGCAAAAGTAGCGCCTTGAATTTCATTAGGATTCCAGTTGTTAAATCAAAGTTGACATTATGCACAACATTACATTTTATTTGAGGGGCTCTCTTTTGCATTTTCACAATTGTTATTTCTCTGCAGAACAAATATTATCTTGCAAAGAATATTTTAGAAAGTTTGCTTCGCAAAGCCCTGAGCTAGATCCAATTTGGATGGTAAACTTAGCTAAAAAGCAAGCATAAAAGCAAAAAAATATATATAGAGTGAGATAACATTAACATCTAGCTGATATATTATTGTTATTAACAGCTGTTGGAAAATGTACATAATTAACTTCTTTGAAAGCCTTGCTAAGCATTTATGCATCCAGCTTAAATAAACGATTTGTAGTCATTTCTTTGGTGCTATTATTATTAATGTGGGGAAACCTGCACTGCGACCGGTTTTAGCTTGCCTGAGATCTGTGGTCTTCGCCCAGTGTGGCTGCTGTTGTCTAATCTCCTCTTTACGTGGGTACTCCCGGATTGTCTTCCTATTCCACAAAACGGTTTATTTGTTGCCTACTATAGCCCTGTGACCTGGAATCCTTCTTAGGGTTAGTCTATAGAGCAATCTCAGTTCGTTTAGCTTCTTTAGACTACTTTAGACGTTACTTTCGCCTTGTCGAGTGCATTTAGAAAAGCTTGGCTATCGGATAGATTAGCTATGTCTCTATTCCGATAGTTACGTTTGAGGTTGAGGTCGACACACCTCCCTATTGCACATACTTAAGCTTGAAAGATGCAGGTGTATGCTCCTAGAGATTCATGGTTTGATATCCGACCCACAACACCAAGGCCTGTGCCCTGGTCTGTAAGAGATCCGTCGGTGTACCATTTTATGGTGTGTTCTCTCATGGGGTGGACCTCATCGAGTGTTGTCCATTTCTTCTTACTGCTTAGGTTTACTTCGAAATTTTTCTCGAAAACATGTTTTGCTGTAATTTTCCTTGGTTGTACTAGTAATGGGAGATCAATTGATAGCAATTCTGCCTGAGGATAAAACTGCTGCTAATACCCTTTCGTGCTATCCATAACAGGGTTGCTCTTTGCTGTAGTTTTATGAATACATGGAGTGGAGTGAGCTCCATTAGTACATCTATGGCCGTTGTCGGACAGGTGCTCATTGTTTGTATTGTGCTATTTGATAGCCTTATTTGCCTCATTTTTTGCAACTTGTATCTTTTGGTAAAAGGATCGATGACTGTTTTGGCGGGGTTAAGGTTGAGACCCACCTCTCCACAACAGTCACTCGATATTAGTAGACCTAACTGAACAATATCGCAAAGTGTTTCTTCGAATTTGCCTCGCGCTATGATGGCAATGTCATCAGCATAACCTTGACATTGAATTCCATAGCTGGCAAGTCTCTTTAGTAGTTCGTCTTCTTACAGGCTCCAAAGGAGTGTAGTGTTAAAGTTAAAGTGCGGTGTAGTTGATATAGTGCCGTATCTGAAGATCGACCTGCTCTGTATGCGAGCTGTGTTGATTCCTGCCCCTGCTATAGGAAGGAGGGTGATATCATGTCCAGGCCCGGCGATTTATAGGCTTGAAAGGTTCCAATTGCCCATTATAATCATTCCGATGTGATTGTCGACTTGGCAATTTGCCAGTCGGCAGACGTTGACCTGAACACGATCCTTATTTCGATTGTATCTTCTTGTACCGGGATACTTTTTGGGAAGTGGGTCTCAAATAAAAGCTCTGGCCTCCCTATGCTAACACTTTGCAAAATTATTTGGTTTTCTGGCCCTCATGTGCACTGTTTGTAAGAAACTTTGAAAACTTTTGAAAATAGGAGTGAAAGAGCCTTTGGCTCTCTCACATATTGGTCAATAAAGCGTGCTCAAAATATTTGGCACACAACTTCTGAATATTACCTATCAAATAAACTTTGGCTAGAAGAACCACACCCAGAGTACAAATGGGCAAACTGTTGAGAAATTTTACAAATTTGCAATGTTCACTTCAAGTTAAAATTTGGGGAGAGCAAAAACTTTGTCAACTCTTAATTGATTCAATCGGCTATGCATATTGCAGTTCATGTAAGTCAACACTGACTAAATACCACCAACAACACCCACTTTTAATTTGCATTTTGGAGTGTACCGAGTACTTTTCTGTGACAAGCAGTTGACGCCAACTGATAGAAGTTTGATGGGACAGCTCATTGGGTGGCGCTTGGACGAAAATCAAAAATAAAATAAAAAGATATGAGTATCATTTAAATGTGTTCATTTAGCTAGTAAAATTTATAACTCTCTTATAATTGTCGGATATTTGAGTTGGAATAACTAAAAACTGGAATTGAATTTCTTTTCTTTTTTTTGGTCATGAATGAATTAATTTTCAATTTTTTTTTTTTGCTTATATTATATATTTTTTGATGTGTGTAAAATTATTAATTAAGCAATACACAATCTCTTATTATTTGTGATACTTCTGACATTAAATAATTCGTGAATTGATAACTGCAAGTAGTTTTAGTTCATGTTAGAGCTTTGTCAACTGTTAATTGCTAGAGATGACTCTTTTGGTATGCTAATTTATGCTGATGTTCCACATTTGCTCAGAAGTTCATAGTCAATTCACTGAATATGCATCTACAGTTCTATAGAGCCATTCGATTTGGCCACATTCACATTCCCATTCGCAGTCGCTTTCACAATCACATTCCCAATTTAGCGCCAGTCGTCGCACGCTGGCATTCACAATCAACCACTTGGCAGGCCATAAATTTAACACACACCTAACCGCAATAGTGCTATAAGCACACACACACACGCACACACACCTATATATCCACACGGAGACCAAATCATTAGCCAGAAAAATTGACCAGACTGCCCAGCTGTCGGCAGGATACGCAACCAGGCCACAGTCAGGATACAGTTCGCGTATATTGAATTTTCGACAGTGAGGAATAATTTTTGAAAGCCAACCAAAGCAACGCATTTTGGCGACCGCATCCGACCCCGTCCCGCACACGAGAGCAACCCATAATTATCTAACCAAAAATATGTGCTCGCAATTTACAGGACCAACAGCAGCACACAGCACATACACACATACACAAAAACAAACTCATTAAGCTCTCCCTCAAAAGGGTTAACCAGCTGCAAATCGTTGCAAATTCAACATGAATCGCCGTTACTTTTCAGCGGCTGTAGTTGTGATTTGTATATTGTGGCTAAGCATTTATTTCAATTACATCTATTGCAAGAAAAAGTCAGCTAAATTGGAAGGCAAAAACTCTTTTCTTTATTTTCATTAATTCATTCTGGTTTCACATAAACAATTTTACATTATATATTAAACCATTAGAAACTTTTGTACAATTTTATAATAAAAACATTTTTTGGTTTCTCAATTGTTTTCCTTTTTTCCTTGATATTTAAAGCCAACAAAAAATTTAAGAATCTTTTTAAGAAATCTAACTTAAGATTTTGTCATTATTCTAGTGATGTCAAAATATATCAATAACTCGATTTTCGCAGAAGCGATTTTTAACTACTTTAACACGATTATATTTGTGAAGATGAATCGAGTTAACAAAATCGATTTTCACAAAATAAATTTGCAATTCATCTCTAATTTGATTCAGTATTAAATTTTTTTTCTCTATTACTGTCTATTTTTGCAGTATACTCCTCTTCATGCTTTTTCGAAAACTTCAAGCTGCATAACTTGGTCAAATCTAAACCGATTTTCTTGCCAAAAGTTAATTTTATTATTATTTGGCCTCTATTTTGATTCTGCGTTAAAATTGTAAATTAAAATTTTTATCCGTTAATGTCAATTTCTTCTAATACTTTCCCTTTGACACTTTGACAGTACATACAAATCCTATAAATAATCGTAATATATGTAACACGCAATTATAGCTGAAATATCAACACTTAATTTGTGATTGATTGGTCTTCTATCATGTGTCTAGCGCCACAGTGACTGGATGTTGTCTCGACAGAAAATTCGATTACGTCGTTTTAGTAAACAGCAAATTGATAATGAACGATGAACTGGCCTGCAGGCTCTTAACGGCATGGCACACACACATACTCGCATGAGCATGTATTGTGGCATGTTACACGGCGATAATCAAGTTCCGAGCAGACAGTCAGTTGCAGATGGGTGGCAGGGAAACTCAATGATTGCACTCTGATTAAAATCACACCATTTTCATTGAAAGGCAACTGAGCGAAAATTAATGGCAATAACAAGGATCCAAAGGCCATATCATGATACGATTACTGACCATGGAATGTGAAAGGAGTCAAATGGTTAAGATAACACTCACAAAGTGCATGAGCATATCATCGATACGCCATGGAATACAATTGTAATGGCAGCGAGGCGCAAAAGGATTGTTAGAAACAATCGAATATGACGCTAAGCTGGCTGTGTACGCAACATTTCTCGTTCTGTACAGTGGTACACTTGTATCACGGCCCAATTTATGCAATGTCCTGCAGGACGACTGCACAAACGACGCTGTGGCAAACGCGCAGCATTTATCTGGCAACAATAAGTAACGTACAAAAGGCACCAGGAACAACAACAACAACAAGAGCAACAACAAGACAATACAGGCTACACTGAGCACACAGCAAGGATCAGCACACACAGAGGAATAATGGCAAAGGGTCAGTTGACAATTGCCAGCAATTGAAACTGGCCTCGGGAGTTGAGAGTGAACACTGCCTTAGGAATATAGTACCATGTTCCAGGTTACGTTAATTGATTTTAATTCGCTCTATTCTATTTCACTGTATATTTTAAAGTATTCAACTAAGTTTGACATAATGGGGCAGAAATTGTTTTCACTGCTAACGGCAGTCCGCGCTAGTGACGAAGGTGCGAAAGGCGATTAGCAATAACATATACACAGCTCATATGGAAAAGTCAATTTGTTTGTTTGTCTATTTTTATCTAGCGCTAAAAAATCCTTAGATTTGATGATGGAGATTTATTCCTCTTCGAAAATTTTGAATTGTTTCTTCTACGACTTTTTGAAAAAGCCGCTAGCTTAGCGGGAAAACGCTTAATCCCGCCCAAATTTAAGCTAACATTATCCAAACCATAGAAGCTACAGATATGTCCTATTTGTCCTTTTTTTCTAAAGTACTCAGGTTACATTTTAAAGGTGAAATAACGCTTTTTAGCTTACATTTTGGCGAATTATGACAAATTATTAAATAATTTTTGTTAAATTTAATATATTGTAATACGTTATTTCGAGTCTTTTGGTATATGATACATGACTTTTGTTAAAGTGGTTTAGAAGATATAGCCTGTTAACTGAAAATATACATTTTAATAAGGATTGAGACAGGTGATCGGAAACAATTCAGGTGTAGCAAGCAGAGATTGAGAGTGTAGCAGACAGCTTTTGCGTTGCACAAATACCCAGTGTTGCCGTACAGTTTAGTTTTGTTTTTTGACAATCCGGGCTTTAACTAGTTTAAATGAATTGAACTAATTGTGTCTTTGTGCGACGCATATTAAATTTATGTGTTGTTTTTCTCTTCTTATTAACGAAAATATTTTATTTAAAATATGAAAGAAAGTCAACAAATAAATTTCTATATTTTAACACCTGCCTGCATTATTGATAAAGTTGCAATGTCAAAAGCAAAAACAATTTCAAAAATGTGTGATATTACACAATAAAAAACCTCAACGAAACCTTGTGAAGAACGAAATTAAATTTAATATAAAAATGTTAAATAAATATATAAATAAATATAAAATTGACATTTGACACTGCGTAGAAATTAATTGCACAAAGAATCTTAATTTTTTAGCTTTCTGATCCCATAGAAAAAACGACTCCACACCATGAACTACAAAAGGACTTCATAAAACTCTACTGAATTCTGGGTGATATTGTAGTGAATGTGTTGCTGAGAACACGCCAGTAATTGTTATTCTTTATGAACCAGCAGCAGCAGTGCCCAGGGAACGAACTGCAAAATTTGACGTTGTCGGTGCTTTGCTGCAATACCAATTATGATGGTGCAGAACCCATTAAAGGGTGTACCCTCATTGCAGCACACTAGTCGTATACTTAACTATCTCTTTGCTATATCTTCTTCTCGTTTTTCTTTTTTGCGCTATATGAGTTATGTGTTGCGCAATTAACATTCGCATTGCTGGCACAAAATACTTTTGCATACAATTTTTGGCAGAGCACTTAAAATTAAAAATTACAATTACATTTAACTTGGCACAGTGTGTCGCAGCCCGTAGCCCAGAAATTTTTGCACTGCGTCAGTCGACGGTTTGTTTACCAGTCAGTTTTTCTTTTGCTTCTACTTCTATGGAAAAACTATGACAAAAAAAGTTGAGCGCAAAAACTAAGAAGTTGCACTTGGCGTTACTTTATTTGCCACTTGCAACCAAGGGGGGCAGATGGTAAAAGTTGCCAACTTGGCAGCCAAGTTGTTGGCGCAGAACAAAACACAGGTTTGCCATTTGTCGAGGACACGCCCCTAAAAGGCCACAGCCAGCCCACCGCCCTTTTATGTATGGCCATTGAAAAATTCATTAAGTGGCATATAGACGCATTATGTTTACTTCTCTCAACTCCCCTCTCCACTCATTTCTAAACGTGGTTGCCCAAAAATTTTACACTTACATGACAAATATTTTATGCCAAAAAAAATTTGTGGTGACGGTGGCATAAAATGTTTTAGTTTGTTGCTCAACACTGAAATATGTAATTGATGTGTGCTAAAAAATTAATGTGCTGCCAATTAACCTCGACATGGGCACCTCTTTCTCCCTCTGCACTAGCCCGCTCTTTCATGGAAGAACTAACTTTTAATTGCATAAATTTGCGTAAAATTGCGACGATGATAATTTTGTGTAAAATGTTGAACGTTGTGATATTTTTCGCTAGTGAAAACAATAACGAAAACAATGTCAGCAGCAGCAGGAAATTTAAAACTGACTATGGGTTAGTTTTGCAGCTCCAGCTGGCGGTGGGCGATTTCCAACGTGGGCATGGTTAAGAGAAAATAAGTTTGGCGGTGAATTGGAACACTTTATGGCCCTCACACGATACACAAACGTAAATGCCAGTGTTGTTAAGCGCAAAATATTTCCAAATATATTTAGCACGAAAACAAAAGATAGATGATCGGGGGAAAATATCACATGAAAACTGTTGGCACTTGAAGTATAGTAGAGAATTAACTAACTTAAGATAGATGGCCCTTACATGCCCTTACATGCATTGTTTGTTTGGGTAAATAAACCATACAATATAAGGCCAAAGAAGGTTGTGATAATCTAGAGTTGGGGAAAGGCTTCATGTTCATAAAAGTGAGCTAGTAGGGTTTATTATATGAATGTGAAGATGTATTCAAGTAGGTTTTATAAGTAGACGGCGTCTTTGACGGCACATTTAGCACACATTAATAAAACCACAGGAACGTGCGACGAACAAAAGAATGAAACGTAATAAACCCAAAGAGGGAATGGAAAGCAGAGCAAAGTAAGTCTAAGACACTAACACACATACGTATACGTATACACATACGCACTGACAGCAATAATCAGTCATCATAATGATGACCAGACAAGGTCAAAGTCCTGGCATAAGCATAAAAGGCATCCCTACCAAATGTTTGACATGAGTAAATTAATTGAATTCATTATGGCTGAAGTACAAGTGCGAGTTGAGTTACGTTATGAGTATATATTTTGTTAGAGTATAAATCAGCAAGTGCTTGCAATAGCTATTTAATCAAATGCTTTCAATGCCACATCCCACATTAAATGTTAAGAATATTAGAAGTTGTGTCTTGACTCTATGATATTTATCATAATTTTATGTGGCCTCAAAAGTAGTGTTTTATCTTTAAGATTTTCATCAATCAAAACATGATTAAAGAAGCATAAGTTTAACTAACATATGTGGTTTTGTACCGAAGATTACGAAATCAGAGACCTCAAATTTATTAGTCCTGAAAGTTTCATGAAGAAACTCGAAAAAAAAAAGTTGCCCAGGACGATTCGGGTTAACACAACTATATGCAGCAATATTACGGACTTCATCTCGCGTTACAACACTCTTGACAATTTTTTATTCGATTCGAAATACACGTACCTAAGGAATTAAGTTTATCCTGTGTTAGACAACACATTCACGTTCGCCAACCTTTTGACCTTTTCGACGTGTTTGACATTTCAAATTGTTTGCATTTGATGCGAGGGTGGTCCAAAAAGTTAAAGGCTATTTTCATCAATTTATTAGTTTTTGTTGCACATTCAGAAATACTTGTGTTTATTTTAAGTGAGATTCACTTTAAGCTTTGCCTAACTTAACGTATTAAACTTCCCTCGATCAAATATTTGATTGGCTGGTTTCGTTTTAATACTTTTTGTTATTATTGTTGTTATTGCTTACACGCATCTAACATTGTTATTGTTGTTACATAATATTTTCAATAAATACTAAATGTGGACACATTTTTAAATTTGTTTTTGTTTTGATTTCACATATTTTTTCTTTTTTTACTTTTATTGATTTTTAAATTCATTTTATCATTGCGCGCCGGATCAAACAAATTACAAAAAAATATTGTTTTGGAAGCTCTTGTATTTTTATCAGATGGTTTCATACGTGTACATATGCAAATATATGCATTTTCCCACTCAAACGAGTGTATACATACATTATATTCGTGGCTCAATCAGAATTAATAAGAATAATCAAAATCCGTAAGAGATCCATATGTAGGGGAGAGTTGAAGCTGTGATACTCTTGCTATTTTAATCTTAATAAAGCTGAATTATAAATTTAATCTTTGTTATATTACATTTCAGGTATGTTTGATAGTGGAAATAATTTTGGGGGAAGAAATGGTATGCTTTTGATTCTGACACAACTGCATGTGTTCTATTTTTCAGAGTATTAATGATC
Organism: Drosophila innubila; assembly: GCF_004354385.1. NCBI lineage: Eukaryota > Metazoa > Arthropoda > Insecta > Diptera > Drosophilidae > Drosophila > Drosophila innubila. The sequence goes on along the minus strand of NW_022995372.1, from coordinate 7,977,808 downwards.
TGCAAGTCCGTGAACTCTTACTCAACCCATGTGATTACGAGCATTTATTTAAATTTTTTCTTTTTACTATCAACAGGTAAATATTCTTTTATGAGCCGTTCAATTAATTTTACTTATAGTAGGCCGTTTACGTTGAAATGTTATGAATTAATTTGCCCCATTTTCAATGGAGAACTCAATCGACAATATTTCCATGTTTCGCTCTGTATAAAATGAATCATATTTGGTTGTTAATTAAGCTTATTGACCAATTTAATTGCAAGTGGTAAAATAATATTTATATGTCAATTATGCCAGAAATTCGTCCTTAATTCAAGAGAAATTCAGTTGAACTTCTTATGAAATTGTTGAAAGTGAAAAATGAATGCAAGAATGTATTTACTTGTGAATATAAGTCGAGGGACTCTAATAGCAGTCTCATCGTTAAGCCACATTAATAAATAAGACAGCTCAGGCACATTAAGACACGGAGACACGAAGATGCGAAGACATTGAGACATTGCAGCACTGCGAAGAGGCACGTGACACCCATTTAAAATCGGAGCTCTGCATTGTGTATAAGGATGGTAGCAACGGCAGTTGGGCTGTCATTAATGTCCTGGCAGGCAGACAAGCGGGCAGGTGGGCAGGCAGGCAAGTTGGGTAAGTAGCGAAGGTGCTTAAGTACTTCAATTAATTAATTGCAATTTGCAAGGCGAAGTGTGTCGATGGCTCATTGCCAGCTGGAGCCAGAAGAGCGCAACGTGAGACCATAAAGTGCGTTTAGTGTGCCACCATGCGAATTAACCCTTCAACCATTCAGCGCACCGGAGGAAGGCAGAGGAAGATACCTCTTCTACCTCACAGCCATTTCGTTACCGGTCATGAGAAGGCAACCCCCGACAAGACAAGACGACGAGTCGTTGCAATATTCTGTAACATGCCTTGCACACAACACGGCGTATGCTTGATATGCGCTGCTGTTGACGTGTTATTAACACGGCCAACCACACAAATGCATCAACAGCAGACACGAAAGACTCGACAGACTCGACAGCCTTTGGCAGCCACAGTAACCACCGCAGTGGGTGTCTTCTCAGGTGTTGTCGTCGCCTTTCCATTCTGGATGCTCCTTGTACTTTGTATGTGCGCGTCAAGGCATGGCAAGGCTATGTGAAAGCTGTGGCAAGCATAAATAAATGATGATGCTTCGGATAAGATTCAACATCACGCACGGACTGATTGCCAGACAGCTGAAGTACAGAAGATGAACGAGAGACCAAAGCTGAGATAAACGTTAAACTTTGAATTGATGACTTATTAAGTTACAACTGTATTTATTGTTAGTACTCAAATGCGAACATGTACTCGCAAATCTTCTCCTTCAATTATATTTTCTATCCATAAAGTCTAATTAAGCAAAACAAATATATAAAATATAAGTGTGTGAAAACCCGCATGAATATAAATATTATTTACATAAATATTTACTGCAATACTTCAGTGCAATAAATTGAAGAAAGTATTTCTTTATGTTCTGTAATAAATTGTATAAAATAGTCAGAAAATCATCCCTAATAGTGACTGCTTCTTGAAAGTTCAAAAAGCCATAAAACTCGAGTCTAATTACCGCAAATCGCCCGCAACTAATTTAATAATAGCAACAAACAACTTGGACGGAGTCTGCAGCTGCATAAACTGCCTTGAATGCCCATTAAAAACCTCTATTCCTCCATTGCTCCACCGCTCCATACCTCCATTCTGTACTTATAAGTATATATTTTGACATTCTCAGGGAGCAGAAAAGTTTTACTGCCCTCAAAGTGGACCAGGCAACAACAATCAGCAAGGACATCATAAAGTGGATGTGGAGCTGGCGTATGCTTTTGAGGCGGTACTTTTGAGGGCGGTACTAAGTGTTACCTCAAACCACAATTGGCATAAAACAATTGAAAGTAAGGCGTATGACGAGCACCAGGTCATAAAAACTAAGTGACACTCAAACTGTGAATAAAACAACATTATGAGAGAGGGAGAAATTGAAACTGAGACTTCTGACTCTGTCTGAGACTGTGATTAATTGCCCTTCGGAGTCGTGCCAGCCGCGACTTTAACAGTATCATTAAAAGTTTCCCAACCAGCCAGGTCAACGTCATCTTCATTTGGGCTTATGATAATAATTGGGCAATCGACTTCTGGTAGCTCCAATGTGCTGTCAATATGGCATCAACCTGTCAAATTTGCAGTCCAGAGTCTAGAGCCCAAAGGAGAAGGCGTGTCAGAAGTTCGACTCCCAGTTCCTGTCATCTTCATAACTCGGTACCGGTCACAAAATTGATGGTGTTTTGGAGCTCATGAATACGTCAAAAACAAATACGCATGAAATGGGCCCTTGATTATATTAGATTGTCAAATGTTGAGATGCATACTGATCAAGGGTCAACTAAAAGTTTAATGAAATTTTAACATAAATCTGACAGCAATGATGAATGTGAATACGCTGTGATTCGAAAAAGATTTCTTTAAATTTTGTGCCGATTTGAATTGGTTGTGGGTTGACTTGCAACACGTGCAATAGATAAAGGTAAAAGGAAAGGATACAAAAAATTTTAAAATTGTGTAAAAGTGTAATCAAAGCTTCAAAATATAATATTCAATTTAATCCCTTGACCTTTAAAGTCAGATAAGAGTAAATGTACGCTTAAATGTTAGACAAAATTATTATGTCCTTAAATATAGAAAATGTTAGTTCACACACGTTGGGCGCCATATATGTTAGAATCTGTACTATGAGCTTGTGAATATTTATGATCAGTATGAAAGTCTATAAATTACATACGTTTTTTTTATGATACTAACTAAAAGCGTTATGTGTCAATATATTTCCAATGAAATACAATTTTTTCATGCTCAATAATTTACATAGAAGCAATTCATTACACTCGCTTTTCGTTTCCCAGACTCCGTTTCAAAAAGGATGCTGAATAACTACACGTCAAAAATCGCGTAATAAATCACAGCAGTCTCAGAGTACGGCCAAATCTCTGGCCAGGCCATAATTTATTTTCTAAGCCCTGTTGAAGTGCTGTTTTTGCAGTTTTTTTTCTGTATTTTTAAAGCATATTGTACCAATTTGAAGCTTAATATAAGTTTGCAATTTTTTACGATTGTCTGGATCTGTTTTTGCGCTTGATTAAATTTCAAGCTCAAGTTTTCAAAGCTTCATTAATCATTTTGTTTTGAGAGGTCCAAAAGCTCGAAGCTTTTTGAGTTTTGCATAGTTTTGTTGAAAACTGCAGGAAGAAAATAAAAATAGAAATTGGTGGAAATTATGAAAATCTTTTGCTTAAGCACTGATGTTATTGCTGTTGTTGCCACTGCATTTGGCATTGCCAATAATAAAATTTACGCTGTTCACAGCATGGCAACTGGGTGCAAAGCAAAAATAAGAATGATATAAAAAAAATGAGATTTCTCAGCGATTTGCCAGTTTTTGTTCAGTTGCGCCAATATTTTCATCTTTTTTGTCTACGGCCAATGAATGGCAGCTGCAAACTGTGGGCTGCGAAAACTGAACTGAGTCAGTAAATAAATTAAAAAATTATAACTGGCAATTTTGTTTGAGTAATGGCCCCGAAGTTGCTAACGACAACTTTCAGCTTTAAGATTTGTGCGATTTAGTTATGAGTTGGTCGTGAGACAGATAAAGAGTTAGAGAGAGGTGGCAAACCATTTTAATTATTCCATTTTCAAGTTGTGCCTTAAGAAATGTTTGCAAGAGTCTCACGGCGACTAAATGAAAGTGGTAAATTTTCGCTAGCCACGTTCACGAATACAAAGGCCTTCATTTATTCATCATCAAAATGGCTTTGGCAAAGGGGCTATGGGATAAGACAAAGCTCTCTCACTGTAGTGTCTAGTACTAGAGTTATTTGTATCTCAGATGCAAGGGATTCACAGAACCAACCGCAGTAACCAACAACGCTGGCGACCACAATGCTCAGCTCGAGCTTCAGTCTAAAGGCATAGTCGGCCAACAGGGCGGATGAGTTTGGCTTGTTCATTTAGCAGTCAAACGGAGTCGACAACGAGAAGAATAACTGAAGGAGGCTGAGTGCTAGAGGATGAGAATGAGGACAACAACGCTGTCTCCGTTGGCTTTCCGTTTCCTGCCTTGTGCAAATTTCATGGCAATATATTTTTGCTGGCCAACCAACTCAGCCATCATCAGTCATTTTGTCTTAAAGAATATATTGCAATTAAAAGCAGAAAATATGCTTTTACACTGGCCAAGAGCGTTACATACTTTGCAACTGCTGTTGTTGTTGCTGTTGCTGCTGCTTCTGTTCTTTGTCTTCGTACTTCCCACTCTTTTGGCTATCTCACTTTCTCCTGCCTTATTTATGAGACGCAACACTTGGATGGGCACCGCCCACTGCATTTGGGAACTGCAAAAACTTTGGCTGGTTCCCCGCTTGGTTCGTTGGTCGCTTGTTGCTGTTGATGTTTTACTACCCCCAGCAAATTAAAATTGCTTCATTTTGCCTCTTGCCCAGCATGCTGCAAGTCATGCCTTGTTATAGAGGCGGATACCAGAGAAGGGAGGATGAAATTTAATGCTCGACACTTAATAAATTGTCTGAGGGTAGATAGGCTGTAATGAAATGGCAGACCAAGGCAGACCAAGGCAGACCAGGGCCAGAGTCCATTCAGTGCACAAGATTGAAGATGAAGACAAGCCAAAAATAATGTCTTTTCGAAAGTATAAAAGGTTCTCAAATGGTCCATCAATAAGTGTTTAAATCCACTTAGCATAGCCTTTTTCTATCGTGTTGAACTTTAAGCAATTGCAGCTGCATTCAAATTACGAGCCACAAATATGACAGCAACTGGATTATTTATACGAAAAGTTTTAAAGAAGACACCTGACAATACAACGAAGCGGAAATGAGAACTTGAAGCATCATCTTCTTGAAGAAGTTTGATGCAGGCGAACCAAGAACCCGGCAAATGTTGAACAACCTGAAATTTTCATAAAAATTTTTACCAGTTATTCCCGAAATTTGAGTTTCGCCAAGTAGCTAACATGTGCCAGGGCGCAAAGAATGTCTGGCAGGCCTCTCGCTTCTGTCATTTGTTCCCTTTTCACACAACAAAACAATGAAAGAAGATTCGCCCACGAACTTTGAATTTATGATGAGTTTTCAAGTCGCTGACGCTGTGCACATAAACATATATTTATTTCAGTATATATGTATACTCATATGATGAAGCAAATCGCAACCCTTTCTTTTGTGGGCGTTATTTTTATTTTTCCTGCTAAGTGTCGTCCTTGCCAGTGACATTTTCAGCGGCTTTATGGAGCGTGCTAAATTCTTGTAGCTAGCTTAAAATTCGCTATAGTAGAAAAAGAATTTATGCGCTTGGACAAAAAGTTGTTTAATGAGCATAAGGACTTTGTTTCTTTCCCTGATAGTTCAGCCCTAAAATGTTTGTTTATTTATGTATTTTGAGCGATAAAACAATGTGCTACTAAAATCTATCATGGAAAATTATTAATCCGATATGAAAGTTTCATAATGGCCAGCTTGAAAAGTTGTACTTCCTTTCTGTTTTGATATTTTGATTACACGCAAGCGATTTTACGCTTTTCCCCAAAAATCTTATTCGACATTTGCCCCAAAGCGCAAATATCAATCATACGCCACGTGCGCTGTTTACTTTAAGAACCTGAAACAATTTCTTAGAAACAACATTACTTTTAAAGCCCCAACAACAGATGTAGCACTTATGTATAAACACGCCTTCGCTCACTCTCGTTGTCTAAGGGTTGCCTGACAAGAAGTAAACCTTTCACACTCGAGTTTAAAGACAATCTGACATATGGATAAATCCTCGTGTGTTGTGCTACTTGTGGCAGAAAGAGGGAAGAGGGCAGCTAAACAAATCACATCAGAGCAAATAAAATCGTAGCTAAAGTCAGCACAAAAGATCTAGGGAAACACATGCACATACACAAACAAGCACACACATAGATGATAGAGTCAACCCGTTTTGCCGTTAAGTAATTCCATATTTTATTTGGATTTGGCCAAGATTTAAAATACAACCCAGTGTATGTTATGTGGCAGGACAAGGCCAAGAAAAAAGGAATAGATTTGAAAAAGGTCTCTGACTTCGATTCCAACTTGGACTCGGACTTGATTCAAAAGTAAAAGCAAAGTACTCGTATTTGTTTGCGCATTTGCACGTAGATCTGGCAGGTAGCACAAATAATAAAAGCGAAGCCAAAAGAACTTATTTAAAGGGATTGCAATAAAGTGCCTGGCACATTGGGATTTGTCCCTTACGCTATGCTATTTTTACCTGCAAATATTTGGAGCATTCACACACACACACACACACATATCACACATCTCACTTATGGCATTTGTAGATGTGTGTAGGGCGCGCTCCCAAATGAAAGGATTCTTTTCTCGCCACATGCCAATGATGGGCCTCTGATGTGGCCCTTGTCTCCAGTCTCCATATGCCGTTCGTTTTATGTGCAATTCCCTCAAGTGCTTTATTTGGCAACCATTTCAGTTGGCCGCCTCGTTGTTAACTCTTTTGGTTTCCCTACTTTGCTTTCCTTTTTTTCATTTTTTTTTAAATTTTTTGAAATTTTTTAAACTGTTGCATATAATTTATTGTAACTAAAAGTTTTTCTGTTAGGTCTTTTGGCCTGATCTTCTTTTGTGTTGCTCTCTTGTGTACAATTTTATAGAGCGTCCAAGTATCTGTGTGTATGGGTGTCTTTGTGTGTGTGTGTTGGTGTACCCATTCGACATTTTACTTTGGCAAAGTTTCAACTGTCAGCGTGGACTTTTCCAGGGATTAAAATTTACGTTAAGCTCAAGATTAGTAGTTGACTTGCTTTTGACTTCTGTGCACAACCCTTTCACACGCATTTTCTCCTTTACAGCTTCTTCTTTATTTGTATTACAAATCCCCGTACTGTGGTTAAGTCTTTTGAATCGCCACTAGAGTTTTATAATATTAACTACAAATCAGTTTCTCCTGTTCTCACTTAATCGAACATTCAAGGCATAAAAAGATTATGCAAAGCTTTTATAATCAATAAAAGGAAAGGTAAAAAGTTCTTTACTTGTTTAAATGTCAAACGTATTTAATATTTGATTTATAATGAAATAACTGCTTTTAAAAGTAATTAACGTTATTCTAACTATTAGGAATTAAATACTAATATCATTTTGACCCATAATTTGATGTAGCAATTATTTTTATTTTATTTATTTGTTTATTGTCAGGCTTAAAGCAGCAACACAAGAATATGATGAAATGCTTGGCCCAACATTTGTTGCAAGGACTGGCGAAAACCCAAAATACCCAATCAGACTAAGAAAAATGTAGAGAATTAAACTTTAACTTTTATTTCTATGAATTCTCAGAATTAAACATAATGTACGTAATAAAAATAATAGATAAAAATTCACTTAGCTACTGCAAAAAAAATTCACATAATATATATATTCTTATGTTTTCTTAAATTTTTATATACAGCTAAATAAAGTATATGATGTAAATTAAATAACATTTTGCTTTAATAATTAAATAATTAAATATGTTTAAATAATGATGATATTTTAATTAATTGTAAAAAAGTGGCACCATGGCCCTCTTCCCTTTCGTTTTCCCTTCACGCCTCTAACAAAAAGGCAACTCAGCCGCAATAGCAAAATGTTGACATTAATTAAAATGTCATTTAAATGAAATATAACAGCGTTGGCTACAACACTGAAAAATGTGCCTCTATTACGGTCGACACTCATGAAAAGGGACACAATAAACAACGGAACAAAAATGGGGCGTAGAGATGCCTCAAGAGGGCACCTTCGAGTAGGCAGGAGAAAAACCCAAACACAATGTATCCATCACTCGACTCTCTCAATTCTCACAATGGCGATGGGATTGAAGTGTCGACGGGCTCAAACAACAAACCTTAGACTGGTTTCTTCAAGGGTTTCCCAACAGACACAATACATGGCAAGCGCTCCATTAAGGTAATGAACAAGTTAACAGGCGCATATTTCTCATTTTTATTGCTCTGGCCCTGGAACTCGGCCCGAGGGTTCATGTTGTGTTTAAATTTTTAATTTCAATTGCAAGCGCAAATTAAGTACCACGCCACTTCTGATCATAATATATATCTCTTCTGAAGTGCTTCACAAATAATCAATATTAAAGTTGACACTGACAAACAGAGGCCAAAGTAATTATAAATAAATTGAGCAATTTGAACGAGCCCAAATAAATTGCAAATAAATTGCGAATAAGTAAACAACAACTGAAGAGACTTGCCACAAAAAAATATTTGATAAACGAACCATGCAAAATTGCTACCCAATTTCATCGTTGTAGAGTTTGAAAATTGTAAGTAAACCAAAATGTTTCTCAAGCTCTGAGCTTTGTATAAAGCGTATGTTATAAATTATGCAAGAAAATATTTTAAGAATTGACATAAGTAAATAATATCTGCATTTGTCCATATTTAAATTCTGGCATTATTCTTTTTATTTTCGCCGAACAACATTTTATTATTTCACAAACAGTTTTCTTAATAAATGCCGCTTAATTTTGAACACTATAATTTACAAAATTTGTAATAAAAATAAATAACGAAAGTTTTAATGAAATACAATCCCAAAGATGAATTTCGTGTATTTCCAACATTTCAAACATGAATATTTTTGAAGTAGACATCTTGTATTAGAATGTAAGAACATTACAAGTTTAAGTCTTAGCTTATAATGATATCATATTATTTGAATCATAGTAGGTACAAAGAGTATTAAACACTATATTATTTTATGTAAGAGAGTGTCTTACAGTACAAAAACAGTGTCGAACAGCAACAATTTTCGTTATTATTCCGATCGACTGGCTAAATAGCCAGCTGCCATTGCTATTAGGTCGAGCTCGTGGCCGCAGTCGCAGTCGCTGTCGCAGCCGCAGCCGCGGCTGACGTTGACGCCGCCGTCGACTCATTTGCAAATGGCCAACAATGTGAGTCTCAGACTGCCAATGAATAGGCAAAAATGTTGGCAGTGCTTGAAATTGGCTGTTTAACTTGCTTACTTGTCTCTCGCTTGTCCTGGTTCTTGTCCTGGTTTTGGCCCTGTTCGTAAGCTGTTTGCAAGCTGATTCAGCACAATAAGATTAATGATTTCACATCGGACTATCGCCCGTTGGCATTGGGTTGATTCTCAGCTAAAAACTTAGCAGTATTCACTTTGTTTTTTGGCTGTCTGACTTAAGCCAATAAAATGAAATTAAATAAATTTTTGAAGCAAATCTTATTTGTTTATTGTCAGCTTTGGTTTTGTCCTTGTTCTTGTCATCTGCTTTTGTCACTGCTCTCTCGACTGTCAATAATGCTTTTATTTTGTTTCAAAATGGCTTTACCATCGTCTTATTTATGTCAATTTGCTTGCGAACATTTTCTAAGCCATTTGCTCTTGGACTTTATGTTTATTTTACTTTCCTTTCTTTTTACAATATTCCAAAGTGGATGATTACAAAGTTTGCCTTGAACCATAATGCGACAGTAAATACCATCTTGAGCTTGTGTTCAGAGCTGAAAATCGGCGTGAATAGCTGGATAATACTTGAAATTATTTAATGTGAGAAGTCTTTTGATGATTTAAATTAAACAAATTTATATAGTTAACTATGCTGTCAATAAAATTTTCAATATTGTAAATTTTTCTGTCGCAGCTTATGGGTTAGCTATGCTCTTTGTGCAGAGATTAAATAAATACTATTGAGAGTCAAATATTGAAATTTTTGTTTTCAATTTTATACAAGGGAGTAGTTCTGGCTTTTGAACGTGTCAAATCCCTCAGATGCAAAGCACACTCCATCGTGATAAACAACACATAAAACACTTAAAAAATTCGTTTACTATAAAAATCCTTTGGCCTATTCTACGAACATGTCCAGCAGCAATTCAAGCAATTATAGCAAACAATAAAAAAGACCCAATAAAAAAACACAATTCTCTCGATGATTTATTTACTGCCGTACGGGTAATATATGATGAAAGTATTCGCATAGCAAACAAATAATTTTGATGTAATTACAATAGTAAAAAGAATATATCAAAGATCAGCTGAAGAGCGTCAACAATAAATACACTACATAGGCAGTGAGGTGTTTTTAAATGTAAATGAGTAAAAAAAAAATAAATTAAATATATCGAGCATACGCAGCGTTGGCTGCGAGTGTTTGACGACCGCTTGAGGTGGTCAAAAGGCAAAGGGCGAGTTGTTATGCAAATTTTAGCTGAAGTAAGCAAATATTTGAGCAGACCAACGAGAACAACATCAACAATTGGAATTCCTGTGGTCCTTTTGTGTAACTCAAATTGCATGCAAATGTATGCACATAACAGCAGGCACAACAACTTTGACACACATCACACCAACAATTCCTACCCCAATCCCTACACAATCCAACAGCTGGGTCACAGCTGACACCAAGTCTCAGTGACTTTTAAGCCAATGTCAAATATTTGTATAAACCAATGAGCGATGCTTTAAAATGAAATCAAAATGAAAAATGCAAAATGAAAATGAAAATTGGAGAAATTGACACAAACACGTTTTTAATTTGCAATCTCTCTCTCTCTGTATATGTGTGGGCTATAAATCTGTCAAGTCAAATGCATACACTTCTTATTTTTTACTTTACGCTGTCTTCACTTCACTTTTGGCAACACTCCGAAAGAGGGAAGTGGGCAGTGTGGAGTGTGGAAAGGCAGCTGGTGTGTTGGCCATGCAAGCCACGTTCTGGCCAGGAAACCGCAAAACCATTGCTCAACTTGGTCGGTGGTAATACAAACGACAATTACAGCTTGCCTTCAAATGAACGTACAAACAGACGGACCGCAATTTGATGGCCAAGAGAGTGAAGCAGATACATTAAGGGGACAAGAGATGAGATGGGAAGGGAAAAAAGAAAGAAAAGCATTACCATAAAAGAGCAAATCTGTGCGGTTAAACGCAAGTGTCAGCTGTCATTTTGGAGTGGGGAATGCAAGAACAAAAAAATACAAAACGAGCGCCAGAATATGCACAGGCAATAATTCTTTTGAGCAATTGTAACAAGAAAATAAGGGCAATGGAAACCAGACGTAATGAAAAGTGCACAAAAAACAATAAAGACAAGAGGAGAGGATATAGAGGAAACAGAGAGAATGAGAGAGCATGCGAAAATAACTGTCACTGAGAGCAAAATTGTGCAAGATGTCAGCATATGTACGACTCGGAAAAAATAGAAAAACTGGTTTGTGATATGCGTGATATTTGAAAGCAGAGGGAGAAATGAAGAGAGGGAAAGCACCGGATTATGGCATAGAGATAGCTGACAGTTTTCAGTTCTTTCGGAGGCCACCTTACATTGGAGACTAGGCAGAGCGGTCACAAAGTCCAAACTCCAAAAAAAAAAAAAAAAAATATCTGCAGAAAAAGAAAACGCTTAACATAAAGTTTCTCTCGAGCAAAGAAGAAATTTGTCTCATCAAGTTCAGAGTCTTTTAACTAGATTGCATGTAGCTTGTGAGATTTGACAAGCAGCTAAACGAAACAATGGTCATAAAACACAGATACAGACTTCAAGAATTAAACAGACGTTTCTTAATTCAGGTTTGTCTCAACCTATCCCAAAAAAAAAATCGAAGATTGTTAGGCTTCTGGATGCTAGTTTGGTATACGAGTAAATAGTGATTCTGCAATATATATGGCAGAGCATAGGTATATAGTGAAGTTTGGCTGTACAGTGGACTGACCATCTGCCTAACTGTCTAATTGCACTGCTGGCCACTCATAATGCCTGCAAATCGCCTGATTATGTGCTCCTCTCAGATATTGCACTGACCGACCTGCTACTGAAGCTGAAGCTGTTGATGGCCAAGCATCATCCAAGCAGATGTCGTGTCGAGTGCTTCATGTTGCTAGCAAGGATTTGCATGGCATTGCAGTTTTGTGCTGCTTAGCTTCTGTTTTTGTTTTGTTTTTTCTTTCAACGCGCAAGGACCTGCTGTGAGTTGGCGCCGGACACCAAGTGCTCGTCCAAGCTATGCCTGTGTATGAGAGTGTGTGAGTAGATTGTGTATACACTAAAATCATAGTCATGTCCATGAATATCCTTAACTGATTACATGCAACGAAGCTTACAAGAACAAGGAAACAGCTGTGCCCTATGTAGGCTAATATCCTTGTAGTTGCAATTCGCATTTGTTCTGCCAGGACTTGGCACCAGGCGCCAGGAACTAGCTAGTTGGCTTTGTTGATCTCCAATGCAAGTCTTAACTCAGAAATTGTCTTAAGCATTTTACTAAAATTAACTGAATTTAAATTTAATTGATCTGAAATTAAAGCTTGAAACTGTTTTATATAAACTTTATTAAAATAAAGTATAAAATAAAGTTTTTTTCTTTTTTATTATTTCAGTTTTAATTTTAAATTTTAATTTAAAGTCATTTTGCATAACTTTATTTTAGATTAAATTAAAATAAATTTGAACAAATTTTTGACATGATTTTAAAAGTGAAATAATTAAAGCATTTATTTTATAAAAAGTTTCAAACGAAATTCTAACGATATATGTGAAGAAAAAATATTATTAATATTTTCCAGATAGTTCTCAATAATTCATTAGAATAAGTTACAATTGTACGAAGTAAACAAATTGTTATTCTTCAAAAAATTTAAACAAACTGGATTATCTTTCTAGATATTCCAGTTAAATGGAATTTTTTAAAATTTAAAAATAAATTTGTTAAAAATATAGGTATTACCGAACTTACAACTGTGTGTGTGGCAACTTGCTAACATGCCACATCCATAGCTGCCTGATAGGCGCATGCCACTTCAGCAATCACTTGGCCGCAATTGCGCGCTTTTAATGAACGCCAAATGGGCGCCCACAACAAGTTGAAAATTATGCTCCCATAATGACCCCGAGTGGCGTTGTTTGTGGCATGTGGGATGGTGGCAACGCTATTGGGCCAGGCTGCCACTGACAGGTGGCCCTACACTTAAAATGTTTACCCAATCGACTCAGTCTGTCTCTTTTGCACTGCGCACGACAGCTGCAAGGTCCATAATGCAGCCAATTAATTATTTGCCGAAGCGTACACCGCTGGTGTACTGACTGACAGCTGGCCGTATTATTATTGTTCCCGCACACACACACACACACACACACACACACACACACACACACACACACACACCATATGACCGAAGGATGCTTCTGCTACTGTCTGCATTGCGTGATTTATTTTTTAATATGAATTGCTTTCATTATGCATTTTTCGCCCATTTTCCACTCGTAGCCCGCACGGAGAGTAATTGTAATTTCTGTTGTTTAAAAATTTATGACCATCAATGCGCCGGAAGCAAGCGACACCGTCCGACAACTGGACACGGATCCTGCCGGGCACTAGCTCCAACTCCACCTCCAGCTCTGACTGCATCTTTGTATTTTGCCTGCATGTAAGTGGGTGCGAAAGCAGAGTGAAAATAATTGCATTTTCCCTCTGCTTCGTCTCCGGATGAGGGGCAGGGAGAATGAGAAAATTGAAATTCCATATGGGTAAAAGCTCCATAAAAAGTAGATGCAGGTATTAATTAAGCCTGAATATAGACCAAGAGTCAGGCCCCTTCATTAAGGTCTTAAGAATGCAGTCGAAACTTTGCAGTCCTTTTTTTGTGGCAACTAGCCAAGTAAGCTAACCCAGTCAAGGGACCAGGCAAAAAATCTTATTAGATCGGTAAGCTGATTTACTCACAGGATAAGCTCATAGCTGTTAACATCATTAGATGATACCTCCTGTCTCTAATAGAGGATAGTTCGTGGGATGCTCAGGGTGGAAAACTTTCTCTTGGGTAAAATCAAAATAAATAAGATCGCATAATAAAAATTGAAGTGAAGCAAAGTTTGCGACGTGCTAACTGCTTGTTGCTGCCAACTTCTAAGCCAGAGCAACACCTAAAAATAAACGAGAAAGTTGTTTCCTTATGCCAAAAATGTATATCCTCGTAAGCAGAAATAGAAAATCAAAGGTAATGGCAATAATAACGAGAACAAAATAGAACAGTTAACTACCTGCGACAGCTGCGACGCCAAGTCAATAAATTGACAGTCAACGCTGAAGCGAACAATTACTTGGGGATTATCAGCAAATGTCGATGGTTGTGCTGGGAAAACCCCCAAATTCAGGATCATCTTTACTTTGCCATATTTTTATGTAGTAAAAGCTGTTGTTATTATCTTATAATTATGAATATTTAAAGAAATGTGGCAGAGTTGTAGTTAAGAAAAAAAAAAAAATTCGATACAAACCTTTAATATTTCAAACAATTATTTGTCAAATTTACCACTAGATTTTTCTTTTTAAACAGAATTTCTGTTAATCTCTTTGTTTTTTGCAAATATTCTTAAATCATTATTACAAGCTTAAAAAAAATATAAATATATAAAAAAACAAGCTGCCATTTCAACTGACACCTATAGCAAACAATTTGTAGATTTTTCTTGAACAAACAATAGTTTATTCAGCTGAAAATAATATCTAGCTGAAAGTTTAGATTTCTATTTATGCCTGTCTTCGCATAATAAATCCATCATTTATAAATCCAATAGATAAACAGTTGCACAGTATTTCCATTCATAGTTTTCCAGTGATTCTTTAGGTAATTCAACTATAAATGCATATATTTAGCAATATATACATTATTTTAGCATGGCAAGCTGACTAAATCAAACAATGTCTTTGGTCTCTGTGTGACTGGCTTAACCACGAACTAGAAACTCATTCCACATCTTCGTTGCAGCTCAAGTGGAAGTCTGCATTTCAGTTTGGTGTCTACTTTTTCTGACTATTTGCACTCTTTGTCTTGGCCATGACATGATTTATATGCAGCTTGTTTTATCTTCACATTGCACACAGACTTATCTATATTTTGGTTTGCTTTAGTTTTGGTTTTCAGTTAAGCTTTTAGAAAAGCAGCAGTAGTTTTACCTACACATTATTTAATATATTCATAGGAGGGGACTTTATGTTTTGCATTTACTGCCTTCGGGTTTATTTTATCATGTATTCCTTAGACATTCAAGTAAAGTTGTTATGCATTTCGACCACAAAGAGCAATTGCTATGAGCAATTGTTAAGCTCTGACAACACACGATCAGGTAGTATTTTTTGTGCTATTTTTGAGGGATGAAACTTTCGCTAATGCGTCGAGTTAAGTACAAAAAAATTGCCGGTAACTTTGGCTTTGGTTCACGTGCGACGTTTGCGTGAAAAAGTTGCATATACATTTTGGTGTCGACAAGGGGAATAACTTTGCCAGTGGCAGCAACAACAAGTCACGGGGACAATGAGAGGCAAACAAGCAAAAAACGTGGAACAGTCTCACGGAGTTATGCAGCACACACATTTTGGAGATTTGGCATGTGGCATATGGATAAACTTTATGGCAGCAGAATGTGGGGGAAAAATGAAGAAGCTTCGAGGTGGGCACAGGTTGCCTCTTGCCTCTTATCCATTTGCTTGCCTCTCACGCATTAAACGCATTAAGTTTTTGCAGCGAGTTTGCTTTTTAATTGAATTGTATGGGCGGCTGACACTGAGTGTGGGCGTGGCTGCTTCTCTTTGTTTACACTTGAAACTAACTGCAGTCTCAGTCTCAGTTTTCAGCGTCAGACTCTGCTGTTTCCGTCATGTGGAAAAATCTAATTACTTGGCTGCTGTTTAAATAACTAGTAACGAGATACGCCTTCGAGACGGCAGATGTGTCTCTGTTTGAGCGTTGGATTTACAACGCACTGCACTACGTGGCGTATGCGTAATATTTGCGCATTGCGTACACGTATACGTAGCACACTCTCTTTGTCTCTCCTCCCTGGTGGGACATTAAGTGCTTATAATTTGAACAGAAGTGCGCGTAACTTATGATGTTTACACATGACTTACAAATTGTTTACGTCGTTTGGTTTCCGCTTACGACAGAAAACTCCCTCTCTCTCTCTAATGATATAGATGCAGATACACACACCCACACACATACACTTTCAACCGCGGATAGCTCTATGTGTGTGTGTGTGTTTGTGTGTGCTTGTGTGTGCTTGTGTGTGTTTGTGTGCGATGCTGGTAATGGCAGCAGCTGCCAGTTGAAGTCGGCTGGCAGGCGGGGGATTTGCTTAGCTCTACAATCGACCATATTTGTCAAGCACTCGAGCACGTTGGCATTTGCGGTGCCGTGGCTAAGTTGTCCAAAGAATTTACTGAACTGGGCTAAAAGCGAAGCGATACAGCCTGCCCAGCTGCAGCTCGAGAAGCAAACTGAAAATAATCATAAAACAACTTAGAAAATGTATTTAAATGCAGCCTCCATGAAGCACTGTCTAAGGACTCTTTCGCTTAGTTTAGTGCCAAGTTTATATTCTATAAAAAATAAGCATATATAAAATATTGCATTTGCATAAATTCGTAATAAATCAAAGTCAATCAATGCCGAGTGCGATGCAAATTGAGTTGAAATCGATATTTTACACACGGAAAAGAGGAAAAAGGCATTTAATTTGCATTATGCAAAACGATTGTTAGTCCATCATCCGAGTGCACTTGCATTTGCTGAATAAAACGTCCAATACCCCAGCAATCCCAGCATTCCTCAACATCCCCAAGGCCATCATCCACTGCTCCAGTTACAAAACTAGTCAAACAAAGCTCAAGTTAAGGGAAGACTTGATGGAAAAGAGAGGAGAGTCAATTGCATTGAATGTTTCGTTACTTTGTTGACAAGCTAAGGAAATTCTTCTGTGATCAATTTCCGAAATTGCCATTTCCCTCCGCACATCAAGTCTTACTTAAGTAGAAGTTTAACTCATGGCGGCAATTAATTAAAATTCGCTTCTTTAGCGTCGGATCCTTCACCTAAAACAACATTACGCATACGACGCATAGTCCACAATTGACCATAGCCTGTTGCTAAGGCAATAAACTCTCGCTGAAATATAGAATTAGCCAGCTTCTCAGAGCTGTGTCATCCTACGTTATATATCAAAACAATTTAAGCTTAATTTAAATTAATTACACCCTCAGTTTAGTTTATGTTCTATCTTCTTAGTTCAGCCCAACTTCTCTGTCAGCAAAATTAATTACATGCAATAACAGCAAAGTAAGTTGGTCCAGTGGGAATGGAAATAGGGATCATAGATGGCATTTCCTCAAAATCATCACTGCCTCGGCCAAAGTTTGGCAGTCAAGATTGGCAAGAGCAGAAAAAAAACGAGCAACATGAATAACAACAACTGCCTGGGGGTCTGAAATTTGTCAATTGTGTTGTTTGCTTTCTATGTCGGCTCAGTGGGTTTTCGTCAATTTTAGATTAGAAATCAATTAATTTCCTTTTTATGTCAAGACAAAATCAATAAAAATTACATTACGAAGTCATTTGAACACACTGCAAAGAGGTGGGATGTGCGTTTTGTGGCACAACTTGTGGAGGATGAAATTAGAATTGCGCATTAGAATTAATATTCAGCATAGACCATATTTTAGCAATATGTCATATGATTTATAGCTTCACATTTTATGTTTTGATCTATTTCCTTAAACAAACTGAAGTATCATTTGTATTCAACAAATCAATTTCTGCACCGTGGAGAAGGAGTATTTCCTGTTCGAATACCCCAAAGATTACTTGTAACTCTCTTTATTATTTCAACAAAATTATATCTGACATATATTTAAGACAATTAAGGTTGTAATTTCTGGAGAAAACAAAAATTATTCAGATGATTTCTGTTTAATAATTTTAATATACTAATCAGTCATAATTAAATTAAGTCAATTTTAAATCAACAGAAAATATTGCAAGTATTTCTATCTATTGTTAAGCAAATTTGTTTTATTTTATGAATGAATTTGGCTTTTTACTTACTACTGACTTCACCCAGTAGGAGGAAAGTGTTCCCACAGCTAATCCAAGTTGTCGTTTTGCTTATGACATATAGATACACTTATACACACATGTAAACACAAATTGATATGACACTTTTTTTATCTGATTTTCCTCTTTTTTTTTGCTGTGTTTTGTGGCTCGGCTTAAAATGTTCTATAAGCCTAAATTATACCAGCTAGCTTTTACATATTTTATGGACGTTATTAATTTATTTTGAATATGTATTTAAATGCACGCTCAATTATTGCACACTCACGTACACAATACGCACACACACGCAGAGAGAGATAAAAACATTTAAACACATTTATGCCATCGATTTATTGCTGTTTGCCGTTTGAATTATTTTTATCAATTTTCAATTTAATTTTTTTGTTTTTTAATTTTTTGCAGAACGTCAAACACTGTTAATCAATTGTTAGTGCCCTAAACTGGGAGTAAACTCACATTTGATGTGTACCACTTGCTTTTAATTTATTGAAGCATTATAACTAAAATTATTTATTATTTATTTGATTTTAATTAATGTTTATTGTTTGCATAATTTTATACAAGTTGATGCAATTTTTAAGATAACTTTAATACTCAAAACGAATTTGAATCTCTTTGATGTTTTGATTGATAGCCTTCAAATAGATTTTATTTTTGATTTTTTTGGCCGTGTCTTTTAAAAAATTGTTTAACTTTAGTTAATTTAAATTAATTATATTTTATTTGTAGCTCGAGTGAAGCCACACACAATGATAATTAGCTGCCTTTATGTGAGATCTTGCGAATACCTTTCAATTCCCTTTTGAGTTTCACTTGACGAGGAACTTTTGCAACAAGTCAAACACTAAATGCCTGCCCTGCCCCAACGTTTCCCCACACCACTGGAAGCAGGCCACTTTGACTGGCAGTTTAATTTGATTTTGATTTTGATTTGATTTCGATTACGTTTAACACATAGGCAACAATTAGTTGCGCCTCATTGAACAATGTGCAACAATTGAATTCTATTTTACTTTCTGTTATTTTTTTTTTTTTTATTTATCAAAACAAATCGCAGCCGATATGGAATTTGTGCGATTACACACGCGAATCTTGAGTGTCGAGAGTGTCGATGGTGCCAGTGTTGGTTAAGCACACACAATTGGACGTGGCTTTCCTCGGGAAGGATGTGTGTTGTGCACGCTAACAGCAACGCCGTTTGACTAAAGACGGATGCTGCTGTCGGCATGTGGCAGCAGCTTTGCATTTCACATTTTCACATTTTCTTGGTCAATGTTAGAGAATTCACGAAGAGCTGTCGCTTCGCCCACATTTCGAATTTTTGTTTGTGGATGTCATTTACCACTGCGCAAGACACTCGCTCTCGCTTCCATACTCTCTAACTCTCTCTCTCTCTCTCTCTCTCTCTCATTTGGTGTGTTTGTGTTTCTCTGTTTGTTGTTCGGCTGACACAGTTTTGGTTTATTGTTGTAGGTTAGTGCCTCGTCCTTAAAGGCGCTGCGTATTACTTAATATGCTTGGCACCTTCGACTCGTTGTCGGCGTTGAGTTTAACATTTGGTTATTTGGGATTTAGCATAGCATAAATGATTCATGTGGCGTTATTAAAGCCACATGTTTACGGAGCACACACAACTTTCTATTCACATCTTTAATTCGGCTCCAGTTCAGACACCCTTCCTCCCCCTTACACCCCACACACACTTAACTACTAGGTCAGTGTGATTTGTTCCTCAGCCCCGACCACATTTGTCTGGTGCGGTATAATAACTTTACGAGCGACAGCTGCAAATTCATTTATGTTAATTTGCTCGGTTAGACTTCTTGGCCGCAAAAACCAGTTGGAGTTAACCCCATCTACATTTGGTACAGGTCAGACCAAATGCCAGACGCATTTACACTCACAACGTCTATCAGCTCAGCACATTTGTTACATATAGTACTCTTAATGTTGCTGTCATTGCTCTGGTTGTTGTTATTGTTGTTGTTGCTCAGTTGTTTTATATGCTTCGCCTATGGCTGGCTTGTTGACATGGCCCAACGAGGCGTATGCGTTATTTTAATGAGCTTTTTTCATGAAGATTAGTTTTATGATTGGGCATATTAGTCATGCGGGTCTGACCTCCGACATCTTGTCTTACAATCATACATGTTTAATTATGCTGTCTGATGTGATCCCTTTCTCTTCTTCCCATCCTCTATCCTATCTCTTTCTCTGTGTGCGTGTGTGTGCCTTTGCGTGGCTACAACTCGTTCATGCTTTATTAGCCAAATTTAGTTGCTTGGCCAATATTTGATTTGCAATTTGCGGCTTCTGCTGCTTCCTCTGATTTACATTGTAAATGCTTCGCAAACAATTTATTTTAAGTTTGTAAAGTTCCTTACCACAAATTTGAAAATCTCTAAGTCGCACATGTGATTTATTTACTGATAAGAGTTCCCAATTGTAAGAGATTAATAAAGCTATTTAATGAATTTATACAACAATTTACGTCTGTAAATTTCCTTTTCTAAATAATAATTTTATTAAATATACAGATTATAAAATTGCCAGTAAATGCATTTAAGTATTATCGTTAATTTTTGAGTCTGCATAAAAAAACTTAAGTTATAGAAACTTTACTGTACATTTTGTGACTTACATTATTATAAATTTATTTTAATTAAAATTCAAAAATATATATTTTTTCTAGTTATATTATTGAGTTGTGAGACACAATTTCAATATCTATAATTTAATATACAGATTCTTTTTTTGATTTCAAATTTTTTGTACTAGTTTTCTTGACATTAATTTTGTATCACTGAAGTAAATTAAATCAATTTATATTTTTTTTTTTTACCTTGTTTAAGTCCCCTAAACAACTGTATCTCCGTTTTATGTGTAGCTGCCAAAATTAGCTTCATCATTTTTAGTTATCAGTCAGTTTGCAAGTTTCTAAGTAGCTTAATCTATAAAGTATGCGATATCTTAACTCATTGCCGAAATTTTGGGACAAACTCAGTCACAGATTTGAGCATAGAATATTTCCCAGCACGAAGCACACTCAGGCCAGGCAATCTGTAACACTCAAAGTTTGCCTGCGTAAGGATACAGTCATAAGTAATACCCAACTAAGTTTTAATCCATTGTGATCCACTGCACACTGCAATACTCCCACACACATATAGATAGATAGTTAGATGGGAAGGGAGAGAGAGAAAACGAGGGATACTGCAAGGGATGCCGTTGAAATGCGCATTCATAACTCAAAATGGCAAACTAATTTACGCCAGACTTATTATCTCTCCAGTGGCAACACGTTGCCCAAGTCCATGCCACACGGGCAGAGGCAGAGGCAGACGAGGACACAGTTGACAACGACAGCGTTGACTGTGGCGCCACCATGTTGAGCGCTAGACAATAACAAGTCAGACCAAAATCCCAGGCACAGGTAGAGGTACGCGTAGCGTCGAGTCGTTGTTGCCACTTGGGCACTGGCAGATACATTAACACCAGGCCGAAGCCGAAGCCGAAGCACGTGCAACAAACACACACAGTCACTCACATAGACAGTGCATTTGCGGGTGGCATGACGCGCCAACTGCCACTTGGTATAAAAAACATGACAAAAGATACGGCTCCCCTTAGCCGCATCGTGCAGATGCTTTGTCATTTTAGCGCCGCAGACGCCAAGCGTGGAGACCAGTCTCAGTCGCAGTCTCAGTCGCAGTCCCTCAGTCTCTCCGTCTCTTCCAGACTTGCTGTGAGACTACTCCATGTATTATTTACACTTGAGCGAATTGTTGCGCATTTGCGACATTGCCCCCCAAATCCAGAACTCACTCTGCCACAAATGAGAGTTTTGAGCTTTGGCGAGTGACAATCAAACTGGGGATGAAGATGATGATGAGAGTGAGGATGAGGACGAGGGCATCAGATGATGCAGCAAATGAGCTGCTGGTTGATTTTCAATGGCACTCAAAGAACATGTGACATGTCACGTGATTTGAATTGAAGATGTTGTCGCAAATGTGCATTAATTTGTCAGAGCTCTGACAAATACTTGTATGAGTACGAGTTCGAGTACGAGTACGAGTTCGAGTACAGATATGTACTAGTATTTGTAGACTAATGCAATTTGTCGTCTGGCAAGCGAAATGCGTGAATAATGAGCAGCTGCTCGACTTCAGCTTGAAATGGTTATAGAGATTGCATTGTGGCACTGCCAAAGTGAGATGGATGAAATGTATTGTTCTCAAACTCTTAGCTGAATAATGCCATCAGTATGTACATACATTGATTGTAAGCCTGACAATTGATGTCACTGAATAGAAAACCATAACAGGCAACATATGTTTAGGTTGCTTTAAATACTTAACATAATTCAATTTTAAGTCTGACAATTCATGCTACTTTAAAGCATCATCCATTCTTTATAATTAGGTAACAATGTGGTGATCAGCTTGATCATTCAACGTAACTATCGATATCTTCCTTAATAAGATTATTAAATCCTATTAATTTTTTCTAACTGTTCATAATTGTTAAATTAAAAATTTAGTTTGAAAAGAATAGACATAGATTTTCAAGTGTCATCTGTTTCAAGTTTATTGACAGCATTGGCCTTCTTCTCGACCAAAGCTGTTAAGGGAACTTAAAAAGGTTTTGTCATCATCTGCGGCGATCACACTGCAATGGCTCTCATTGCTGGCTTGGCTTCCGGTCTGGATATCGGTGAGACTCCAATTGCCAAGGAAATCAATCATTTGATTCATTTGATTTCCGGTGTCGTTTTATTCCTCAGCGTATTCTACTTGATGCCTTCATTTTGAACTAGCACTGGCTCGATGCTGTTATCTTCCTTATCGGTATGACTACTGTCACTGTATGCCTGCATAAATGATTCTTACTTTAAATGCCGTTTAACTTTTTAAAGAATAAAGCACTATCGTTAAATTAAAATTATACCCACATAAGCATTAATTTCAATTTTATTTTCCAGGAATACATCTACATGTCAAGAGTTACAGTTAACAAAGCTGTCATAACTATGTTATGTCTCCTGTATTTTGCCCTCTTCCTATATTGGTCCGTTTTCATTTTCTTTGTGTCTAGCTTCATTTTATGAGATGTTTAAGCTCATGGTGATTCCGACCTCATTATCTAATGCCTATTTTCAATTTTTTCTCAGATACGCCCTTTAATCCTAGAATTTCTCCACCCACGCTCGCAGGCAATAAAAATATTTTAATGCACATTTTTTACGGTTGCCTTCCGGGCTAGCCATTAAAAGGGCTGTGGCACGTGAAAAATGTAGAAAACACACCAAAACAGAGAACACAAAAAAAAAGGAAATAAAATAATAATAAAAAGAGGCAACGTGCCGAAACTCATTTCATTTTGGATGATTACGTTGCTGATGCCAGAACTGAAGTTGGCCGAGAGAAGAAGACTGTGCAAAACATAACCTAAACATGGCCATAAACTAATTGAATATTTTAGGGCATTATCTAAGCCATTTATTGTTTGAGTTTCGCTTCGCTGCGTTTCATTTGCACCTGTATGTCTGACCGTGTAAGTGTGTGGGTGTTTATTTCGTGGAGTTGGCCAACTGAAAAGGTTGAAAAAATCCAACTGACAAAATCAGCGTTTGTCTTCTGATTTTATTTATTTATTCCACGGTTTCTTTTTACAACTCAATGACTACCCTCGGGTTTTCTTTCGTTTTGTTTGTCGTATGGGAGTATATCCTGTAACCATAAAAGTGGAATAGTTGGACTGAATAACCTTAGAAAGTAGTCAACTTTAAACTTTAATTAAGATACAAATAATTTATGGAATAATTTACTTATATTTATAGAAATTTAAAATTTATTACAGAATTTCAAAAATTTGTTTTTTATTTTAATAATCTTCAGCCTTTAATTGTTATACAAATTCCATAAATTTAATGCATTTTTAATGTAGCGCACATATTTGAAACTTCGAATACAAATCATGAAATAATAAGTTATCTTGAAACAAATTTATTTAATTACCTTAGTCTTGCTCTATGGTTCGAACCATCGATCTGAACCTTAAAAAAACTTTTGGTGTTTTGCAGCCTTGATTATATACTTTAGTTA
This sequence comes from Drosophila innubila, assembly GCF_004354385.1. NCBI lineage: Eukaryota > Metazoa > Arthropoda > Insecta > Diptera > Drosophilidae > Drosophila > Drosophila innubila. The sequence continues at coordinate 7,953,696 of NW_022995372.1, read as the reverse complement.
GTTCTCAAAGCAAAAGCGATATTTCCCCTTTTTTTTTTTTTGATAATCGGTTTGCTTTCTGTAATGCTTAGCATTTTTTTATGTATAATTTTCTCCTGCTTTCATTTAGTTATCATCAGCTGGATGAAAGGATTTTCCTCACCTGCCAACGGACTTTTAGTATTTTGTTTTTGACTTTGAATTTGTTATCTTTCCTCAGTGCTCCTACCGATTTCGGTTGTCTTCCGTTTTCCTAAGTGCTTGGCTTCAGCTTCACTTCCTTTTATTGTTTTATTCGATTTGATTTTGATTTTTATATAGTTGATTTCACAAAGTATTGATGGAGCTTTGTTTCCTATTCGCCATTTGACTGTTACTTTATGCAGTTGTTTCCGTTGTTGCTGAAATTAACAATATTTATATCTTAAAGGTTGTTGCTGGAATGATATAAGACAAACTCTTTAAATCACTTAATGTTCAGATTAAAATTAATAGCTGAATTTAATTAAGCAGCCTCAACATGCTGCAGAACAAGCGCATCTCTTAAGGGATTTAGCAAACCTATGATGAGTCTTCTCTTACACACAAACACACACACACACACAGATCCACACACACACACACACACACAGTGTAAGGATATGCGACTTATACTAAGTAGAAGGAAGGACGACAGCCTGACCGCAGCCAAGTGCAGTGGCGACAATAACAAATGAAAGCTGTCGGAGCCCAACAATGACAGCACAATGAAGTGAAGCAGAGGGAAAATGGCGAGCAAGGACGTCGGGAAAGGGAGTAAGGAAGCTTTGGTTAAGGCAATGATGGAGACGTGCGCATATTGAGCATAAAACGTAAAGATTTAGCGTTACATGGTCCAAGATGACTTTGCTTAGAACAACATATGCGGCACATGGGGCGACAATTTATGGGGTATGAACTACTTCGGACACGGACAAGACAGGACAAAACAGAACAGTAGAGCAGCATCAGGACTCTATAGCAGTGAAGCAGCATCAGTGAAAGAAGCCAGCTCGTCAGGAGGTTCATCTATCATGTCTGCGTAGCCTTTTGCAAAAGATCAACTCAAGTGATTGCTCGCAAATCTACGAGAGAAAAATAGGAAAAAGGGCAAAAATTTCAACTCCATTGTGCCAAGTGGCTGTTTATGATGCTTGTACCTCGGCCAACAGCCGGAAGTTATCAGTTGGCCCCAACCAAGCTGAGGTTTTGGCCATTTTGTTGCACTGCATATCCAAAATTATTTTTAACTCTCTACTCTTTCCCTTTCTTTGTTGGGTGGAAAAGTTGCCTCAAGGCTTAGCCAACAAATGGTTTTCTTAAATTGTTTGCCTCTTGCCATTTTCCTATTTTTGATTGTTGTTGCTATAGTTCTTGTTATTGTTATTGTTCCCAAGGCTTCCTTAAAATACATTTTTTTAGCTTACAGTTTCCGCACTTGCAGAATGTCCACACAAAAATGTCCTGTGCCTCAGTCAAAAGGCAATCGCCAGCTAGGCTCCCACTGCTCCTTCTCTCACATCTCCCCTGATCTTATGTCCTGTTGCTTCTTGCATCCGCTTCTCATTCTCATTCCCGTTCGTTTTAACAACGTTAATAATCTTATTTTGTGCCTCAATGGACCGACTTTTTGTCCTGTTTCCTCAGCAACAGCAGCAGCAACAACAAAATAAATTTTAAATATATGCCTGTCCTCTTTAAATGCAATTTTAGGCTATGAATTTGACCGGCATTGCACATTTCTGCAATAAATTTCCCCATTGTTTCTAAAACAACTGCTTTAAATAATTTGGTACTTCTAAATTTAATGCTCTTTCTCGTTGCCTTTTGCTGGCAAACTAGAATCTCAGTTGCAGTGTAAGCCTTGAATAATAAATACAAACATTTTGAGACTTGTCGTAGCTCTGCTTAAACATGTCTGTAAGGAATTTACACAATTTTGAATAAACATTTCCAGAGACAATTTTATTTATGCAAAAACGAATGCAAAAGTGGTCACATAATTGGTTTAGAGAGGGGTTTGCCTTTTATCTAATGAACAAGCGTTGACAGGTAAATTTCGAGTTGGAATAAATTTATAATAAAGACATATCTTTATTAGTTTCCTCGGTAATTTCCATATAAACAGACTCCGGATATGCTGCGGGCCAAAAGGCATCAAGAGCATTTGTAATCCGAAAAATACTCGTAAATTCCAAATATTCCTTTTTTCTGATGGCATTTTCCCTTTAGCTTTTTGATATTCCCCTGTGTAGCTGCCAGTTTGTACAGTGGCAAACACATTGGAATCCAATTAATGTAAATAAACACAAGAAAATCCCACATAAAATAGTCGAGTGCGTATGTGTATTCTTTCTTACTTATTTAAAGTGAGTTGGGAGGGCGCCAGGAGGTGCGAAAATGGGAGAGAGAGAGAGAGAGAGAGAGAGAGAGAGAGGGTACGTGGGTGTGGCTTGTGTGTACCCTGAATGCAATTAACGTTGCTTTTGTGTGGCCTCCACTTTTCGGCAAGCTCTCAATGAACATATAAACATACATACATATAGTACGTACATATCCTGTATCCCCTTCCACAAAATGTCTCTATCTGTTACTATTTGCGCTGTACTTAAGCCCGGGCAAAGCAAGTTAATCTGTTGCGATGTGCCCCCAACTGTCCCCCTCAACCTCAAGCACTTGCAACAGCAGTAGCTTCCCTTGTTTCTCATGCCAAAACACACACTAATACAATTTGCCTGTCCATTTTTTTCGCGTGTCCTGCCATTCGCTTGTTCCAGGACCAACAACAACAGCCAAAGCAACAGCCGTTAAGCAGTTTCGCCTCGTTTTTCATTTGCCTCACAAGATTTGCTTTTCTATATGCATGATGCTATTTTCTTTGTGCCTGCAACAAAATGGGGTATCTACACTGACAGAAAAATGCTATGAATTCTTAAATTTTCAAATTGATTTGAATATTGTAATCACTTAAAAAAAAAAATAAAATTAAATATATTAAATTTAAATATATTTCATATTTAAAGTGCGAAAAAAGTGAAAATATTCAATTATACTGCTTTTTTATTTTGTGTATATAATTTAATTTTGTTTTTTAATTTGTTTCAATTTATTTTTTTAACTTTTATTTTTTATTTTTATGAATTTAAGACTATTGATTTAATTTAATTTTATTCCTACGGCTCGAACCCAGGCCTTCGTACTGAAAAAGTTCAGTCTGTAGCAAGCCAGCAACTCCAACACTTCCCTATTTTTTGTCTTATAATAATGTACCAATCGGCTCCAATTTTAAAAGGCGAAAAAAAAAAAAATTATAGAAAAAATGAGAAATATTTATCTAAAATACAATCGCAAAATGCGAAATATATTTCTTTAGAATACGATTTAATGAACTTTCCGCATCTTCAAAATAAATATGATTTAAATTTAAAATAAATTTGAATTTTTTAATTTGAATTGTTTTCTTCTCTGTCTTATTTTTTGTTTTTTTGTTTTTTTCATCTTAAGTTTAATTTCATTTAATTTATTTCATTGATTCCCAGCGCTACAAGTATTATGTTACTTATAACTATCGCACTAGTCACTACTAATTTATATTAACTTTGACATTAAGGTATGTTTCTATATAAATCATATTTAAATTTAATACGGCTTCTAGTTAAATCTAACAAAAAACATATCGAATACAGTTATATTTATTTTTACTAATCGGTTTTTTAAATCAGTGTAAGCTTTATTATACAAGTTTTCAGTTGTTGCTGTTTATGTACTTGTATAATGTCCCTAAAATTTAATTTATTTCATCTATTTTGATTTACTTATATAATTTCATAAGCTAATCTTTCATTTGTATTCTGTTTTTATCATTTAATTATTAAATAATTTATCAACTATTAAATTTTAATTAAATTATTTTTCGACATGCAAAATCAATTTTATGTATTCATTCATTCATTATAAGAGATTCAACAAAATCAATCAGTTTAACAAACGAATTGTGATCGAAAAAGGTAAATGAAAATGAATAAAATGCAAAAATCGCAGATAGAGAAAAACATTAGAGTTTGCACAGTTTTTCACTTGATTATTGAAATCTGCTTTATAAATAAATATTTATATATTCAATTTTAATTTTAAGTAAAATCAATATTGTGATTTGGTTCATTGTTTTTATTTATTTGCCATATACTTGTTCTTTAAACAATTTATAGAGATCTGGGTAATTAGATTATCCAGATTTAAAGAAATAAAAGTTATGTGGATAATTGGGAACATTTAAGATAATCTGTACTTTAATAGGACTGACATCAATATGTATTTTAAAACTTTATTACGTAAAATAATTTTATCTCTTATTATTGACCTAAACAAAATAGGTATTGAACAAATATTTGTATTTTACAAGTATTGTTATTTCAAAATTATTATAATAAAAGTTAAAAAACAAATTTAGCACACATGGCGAAAGTACAATAAAATATCACAAAAATTTAAAAAAAAAATATATATATATTTAAAAATTCTAAAACACATCAATGGAAAAACCTTAAATAATTTTGATCAAATGCACAAGTTTTTATGCAATTTAAATATAAAGCTTGTAAATAAATGCCAATAATTAAAGGGCATTGTTCAGTCGAAGCATGACTGACAATTCCAAGTGTTGTTTTTGTTATTCTTTAGCGCTCGCAAGTGAAATTGCTAACGGGATTAGCACACCAACAGCACAAGAGCAGCAACATCAGCAGGACGAATGATTCTGATACTGATTCTTTCCAATTTTTTTTTGGATTCCTGGTTACAATTGAAGCTGTAGTCGATGCCGTTTCTCTAGTCGCAGTCTGAGAAATATTTTCACTTTTTGTTTGGGTTTTATTTGGTTTGTATTCGCCGGACGTTATCTTTTCGAGTTACATTTGGCTAGCAATATTCCATGTTATAGCCAGCTTTTGTTGGCCTTTAAAGCCATCCATGCATATTTAAATGTTATGTGGCCATTGGTGTGTGGCCGACTCTCTATGTCTGTGGGAAAGGCCATAGCAAATGTGCAGATAGCATAATTGATTAGATGTGAAGTGCTTATAAGCAGGCGGTGTGCGGCAAGTTGGATGGGAATGTTGGGAAATTGTGGAACTGTAAGCTGTGGTGTTGTGTCTAACAGATTTTGCTGCAATTTGCTGAGCCACAGGCAACATTTGGGCATTTGTTTGCCACTTCCCGTTGGCCTATGGCTCTGGCCGTTCTAAATGTTCATTTGCTTCAGTTCCAAATGGAATTTTTTTTTCGTCAACATTTTGCGCTCGCGTCGTCGTTGTTCGTCATTTTGCAGTGTCGTGACAGGAGCGACAAAACGAAGGACGTGGCAGGACATGGCAAATGGGTTACAAGCGGCACCGTGAACCAAGTGAAGGCAACTTCTCCTTGACTGTGTGAGTAGAGCTGTGTGAGTTGTGAGTGAGCGACGGATCGCCCGAGTTTACCAGCCAGACGACCGCTTGTTATGCACACGCTGATGAAAGGCGCCTCTTTTTTTTCTTTTTTGCTGTTAGCAATATTGTTGTTGTTGTTGTTGCTCTGGTGGTTGTTGTTGCTTCTGGCAATCAAAAGCATGTTTGGCCAACAGCTGGCATGCGCCATTCATTCATTGTAGTCGCCTCGACGGGCGACCGCCTGCAATCATTTTTATTAATTTTTCCCAAAAGGGAATTTATGTTGCCAAGCGCACAGAACAGGACACAACTCGTCAGCAGGGAACACAACGGGATAGTAGTAGACAGAGGAAGCCGACGGGTCCTCGTCGTATATGTGTGGTCATTAGTTATGTGAGCAGCTCATAGAAAAAAACTCCAGTGCCAATCCATGTGGAGACCTCGACTGAAAGACTCTGCCTAATTGGATATTTTAATTACAAAAGCTATAAACAAAGAGAACAACTATAGTATACTCAACACTAGTCAAAATTGCCAAATAATAACTGCCAACAAAAGGACAAAAAATAAAAAAAATAAAATCCAATAACTTGAACACATTCACATTCAAATGGCAAAAGACGTTAACGATGTTGCAGAACCAAATTCCCGGCCATGTAATTTGTTTGCATAATAACAATTCAGCTGGTTCTTTGGTTCTCAGCTTGTGGTTGTGGATTTGGGTTTGAGTTTGGGTTTTAGGTTCGGGTTTTGGGTTTTGGGTTGGATTTGTTGTCTGCTCCGGCGACTGCTGCCACAGCGGATATGAAATGATGTTGGCCTCATCTGTTTGCAGACAGAAAATCAGCTGCTCAAATTCACAGACAAGTTAAAGAACAAACTCAAATATACGACATAGACGAATACCAGTTATGCTACAATAAAAATATTTCTTTTCGAATAGAAAAGTCACATTAACTCGAACATTAGCTTAGACTTAGAATTATTGGATGTTTTCATATATATTAAAATTATTTATTAAATAGTTTAACACTTATAAATTTGCTTAATTTTAATTTAATTTTAAGATGAAAGTTTCAAATATTAGATTAACATTCAAATATGCATACATTTTTGCAGCATAACTCCTGGCTAAATTAAAAATTATAAATAGCAATAATGCAAATTATGCATTATTTTAATTTTAGCATAAGAAATAATCGACAAATCAATGGACATTAAAGCATTTTAAAAGGCGTCAGTAAGTCTACAAGTCTTAAGGTATTTACAGTCAATGCGTTACCAACACTCTAGGAAATTCATCATACTTTTATTGTCAGTTCCATTAAAACCAACAGTCACAAAGAGCGACGGATTCTCATACCAAAAGTTTTTCGTGACGTTCGTAATGTTGAAATGTTCAAATGACGACGCTGGCGCCGACGGCATAGCAAATGCACATTAAAAATCAACAACAATAACAACAACAAAAACAATGCGAATGATACCAACAAACAAAAAAATGAATTTGTAGCATCTTCTTCTTAGTTGATGTTGTTCATGAAGAGAAAGTAAGGCAAAAAATGCTCATATAGTCGTTAAAACCAAATGTGCTGATTTCATTGTTGGCTCTCTTCTCATTCTTGTTGAGACATATTGTGGCACGTTGTTGTCGTTGTGCTTTATTTATTGTTGCCACTGTTGCTGCCTCTACCACTTACCATACCCAAACAATATTCGCGATACACATTTTGTATGAAAATTAATTTGAGATCTCGTTTCTTGTATTTTGTTGAGCTTTTAGTCCTAATGGCCATAAGTGGGCATACTTTGTAGCACAAAATCTGTTTTGGCTGGCCATTTTTTTTTTTTTTTTGGTGGTGCTACTGACTGGTGATATTGGTTTGCGTGTAGCAGGTGGTGCCCCATGGCTGCCGCTGATTTTTGAAGCAAGTGGAAAATAACAGCAGGTGCCATGAGGCAGAAAATGAAATGTGAAGCGGCCAATAATGGGAACAATTCTTAGAGCATAGCAGTAACAGTTTTATGAACTTATGTTTGCCCCAATTGATTTTTACAATTATTGACGGTATTAAAGTAATCCATAGTAAGGTAATATTTAGTTACCACGAAGCCAGTCCAATTTAGGGCAGGTGAAATGTAAAACTTTAGATAAAGTCAAGATTAAAGTAAGTCCATCCCGTTCCTCAATCGAATCACATAGCTTTTTGTGTCATTGGTCCGAAATAATTCAGCTTTTAAAATTTATAGTATATTACATACCCACAAAAAAAACATCTACACGAGGTAAAAGTCTAGTGACGAAAGGAATTTCTAGCCCAAAAATTTCTGATATCCAATTTTGTGAAGAACAAAATTCAGTTAAACATACAAATTTTAAATAAAAACATAAAGTAATAAAATAAAAATTGAAATTGGCATTGTGCAATTGGCATTTAAAGGTACGCCTAAAAGCCCTAAAAGCACCTTACCAATGATATATAGAACATATCTGTAGCTTCTATGGTTTGGAAACTGTTGAGGTTTCACTTTTAGCGGGATTTGGCGTTTCCCCGCTAAACTAGCGGTTTTTCCAAAAAGTAGTAGAACAAACATTTCAAGACTTTCGAAATGGAATAAATCCCCATCATTACATCTAAGCTTCTTTAGCGCTTTGATTCCAACAGACAAACAAACAAGCAAACTGACTTTTCATTTTGAAAAGTCCACTAAACATGTCAAATTTAATTATCTTTTGAACAAGTTGTCGGATTTGGGTGATCGAGGTATCAATCGACGCGTATTTTTGATAAGAATTTAAAAAAAATAAAAAATGTTACACAACAAACTTGCGTGAGGCCTATAGAAATCTGTGTGCCAAAGTTGGTTGCTCTTTCTCTTATGGTCTCTGAGATCTAGGCACTTACACAGACGGACAGACACACAAGGCTATACCGACTCGGCTGTTGATGCTGATCAAGAATATATATACTTTATGGGGTTGGAGATGCCTTCTTCTCCCTGTTACATACATTTTAACGAACACAATATACCTTTTTACTTATTTTTTAAGTAACTAGTATAAACATACTCGAAAATATTTACCTATAGTACATTGCTAATAAAGTAGAGAATTATTAAAAAAAGGTTTCGCACTGATTTAACCTTCAGAACAAGTTTTACAACTAACATCATATATTTATTCCACATCTGTTTTAACTTAAGGTATTGTTTTATTCTGGACTCTTAGTCAAAGTATATGTGATAGGCAATTACGGCTTCAATAGACATAAATCTGGATGTTGAGCTCAGTTAATAGCACATTATTGTTGTCAATAAGGTAATATATGAACTGGCCAAAGTCTTGTTAACAACAACAACAATAAATGTAAAAAATAAAAAAAGTATAGCACAACTGAAATGGCAAAGGAATTACGCTTATCAGGCGAATCAAGCCCCCAAAACACTCGACAGCAAAGCCAAATTACACACAACAATGCCAAGTGCCATAAAAATAAAGTAAATAGGTAAATCAAGGGCAGAATTCTCCGAGTGCCTCTGTCCGAATTATCTGCAGCTTAAATAAAATATATATATAACAAAAAAAAAACGTGAAGGAAAAATAATATACAATTTTCAGCTACTTATATAAAAAGCAGACACAGACACAGAGATAGGAATAGAGAGGAAAACACACCTGGAAGCTGGTTAAGTTGTTCGGCAGCCCATCTTTCAAATTTAATGTCTAATTTAAATGTTGTAAATACCAGCTGAGTTGGGGCGGCCGACTGTCTGTAAGGTGGGCGTGGCCAACTTTTTTATGCAAATGACTTGCGCCGGCAACGCAAAATTCACACCATTGCAAAGAGACTTTTGGCCAGCCAGGCGTTGGTCAAAGGCACAGATTCCTCTCTTCTGCCCTACTGATGCCCTCCATTCCACTTCAATCCGCCTCTTCCCCTCAATACACCTCCTTTTTTTGCTATTCGCCTGCTGCTCCAGTTTCGAATTTGCAGCTCAGTTCTCCCGACCGCCGCTGTAAATATCATTAACGTGATTTTAAAGCCGGCTCGTAAAACTGCCAGGACAACAGCTAAAAGCTGCAGTCTGAGGTCGACTGGAGTGAGTTGGAGTGTCGGGAATTTGCTTTTAATTTTGCAGCAGCAGCAGCAGCCGCAATAGCAGAAGGAGGAGGAGTAACCAATGGGGGCGTGGTAGCCAGCAGCAGCATTCAGCTACCGCCTAAACGTCTCTTGGTTAATGCAGTTCACGCACCTGCCAGACAAGGACCTGCCCCCTTTAAATTATGGCGTTAATAGGACTCTTCTATCCTCGACCATCGTCTCACTTAAAAGTTTGAGCTTAGCAAGGCTTTTATTGCACTTTTTAATTATATTCCCGGAAGCTTTTATTGTAGCAGCAGTGTAAGTGGCAAAGTGTAAATCAATTTCATGGATAATTATTTATGTGCATATATTTAAACTCAAACTTTGCATCATTCATGTTATTGTTGCTTACAATTTAAATAAATAAGAGATAAAAATATAAAAAATAGTATAATAGTCATTTATTGCTGACAATACTTTAAACTTTGTTATACAAATACATTTATAGTCGAATTAAATGGAGAGGAAGTAAACGAAAAAAATCGAACTGAACATACTCTATATTCAGGTTTCTCCATCAACAAACACACTTTTCATCTACAGCTCACTATGGAAAATATACATTTTTTGAACCCTATTAAAGTTTCATTGACATTATTATCAATTAAAGGAACCCTATTACCAGTTTCACTTTAAAAGCTCAAAGTAATGTTTCAAATGTATCGAAGCATTTAAGATGAATGTATATTCTCCAACAACATTTAAATAAAATGAAATTACGCACAGATCAAATGCGAATCAAAGTCAAAGTGGTCGAAACATTAAACGTTAGACGTGAAAGCTGATTTTTATGAAAGCGATGGAGAAATGGGCGGATAAATTGCCGTGATTTGGCAGTTTTATGTAGCAAAATTTGTAAAAAAAAAAAAAAAGAGCATGGGATTCAAAGTTATTTAAGGAACTGAAAGCAAATGGTAAATGGAAGTGCCGAAAGTACTCGCAAAAATAAAGGACTGTCTTTCGGATGCAATAACACTTCAACAGATGTTTTTTTGATGTTGTAAGATATGAAATCTGAATTGAAGAATTTATATCAGTACTAAAGACGAAACGATTAGTTTCGGTTAACGGCTCCGGTATAATTTCCTGATCTTAACAATTAGTTTATTATATTCTGTTAAATAAATCTGGCAATTAATTGCATAATTGTTTTGTTTAAATGACGATTATTTCCCACAGTTTTTCAATTAATCGTAATTTGATTTTTATACAAGCTGTAATTGTCGCCCCGACTTGCAATTAGTCAACTATTTGATAAAAAATATTTTCAACATTTAACAGTGATATAAATAAATGTCAGCCACGCACTTTGACATGGCAGTTTCCCTTTGCTTCTCTCCCTGCAGTGTAGGAAATTCGCTGAATAATTAACCGACAGCATAAAATTATATTACATTAAGTGCTGTAGCTGTTTCTGGCTTTCACTGTACTGGACTGAACTGGGCTATAACCGGAAGCTGTGCGCCCAATCTTTCACTAACTCCACGCAACGAACCGCAGGCAACCATCCAGCAGCCCAACCACCGAAATGATACAAACAGAGAGTAGCCGGTGGGGCACGTGACTCCACAGCTTTGGTTGTCTCAATTGTGGCTCCAATGAATATTCTCATTAAAATTACGCGCAGATGTTCAGTGTCCATGCTTGCTTTGGGTGGAGAAAAGGGTGCGGGTGGTTGGGTGGCTTGGTCGTTTTAAATTTACCAACAAAATGATTTTACGCCATTGTAATGGCCAAACATTTAACAGGCGGAAATGTTGCTGAAGTGTAAAGCGTGGGCCTATCAACAATTTAATATGAAAATATTTTGCAACATGTTTGGGCGTGGCAGAGGGCGTCAACAGGGCAGCAACAACAATGGCAACAAAGCAACATATAGCACTGATGACAGCCAGGCTAAACAGAGGCAAGAGTCGCCATCTAGTAGTATATCCTTGTAGAAGCAAACATTCAACTATGGCTTGAAAGCATTTACAACATTTAAATGAAAACTTTTCTCATATTTCATCTGCTTGTAATTAACTTAATCTACTTGTTGTTAGCCAGGGCTCGCTTCTGGCTCTGGCAACTTTGCTTTCTCTCTCTAATTATCTCTCCCAACAACAACAAGCTCAAACTTCTCAAAGGTAATAGTTGTACACAATTCCACAATGTGCGCTAATCAAGCAAAATAACTATGAAACAATTTTTACTTATAAGGCATGAGTTTATATTATATTATAGCTAAATTAATTCTTTTCCAGCTTGACATTCTTCCTAAATTAACAACTGTTTTTTAGCTATCTACATACCTTATCTCTAAAAACTGCTATAAAAAATTCCTCTGCTAACAACTCATATAATATGGTGCATTGAAAGTTTCAAACAAATTTGTGTTGTAAATGAGCCTTAGATAAATAATTAGGAAGTTCATTAGTACAATGTTTTAGTTGAAAAGTTATATTTATTTTCATAAAAGAATCAAGTTCTCTAATATCAGCAGCGCTCTGACGGTGAAAGTACAATTTGATAGTTAATGCTATTATTATAATTTTACCGTCAAACATAAGTTCTATCCAAAATAAATAGCAGTATTTGAATATAAATATATTAGAGCTTTATCTGAATTAAGAAAATGGTATAATCGGATGACCAAAGTAAATTGGTCGCTCTTTTCAATTTTAAAAAATTATTAATAAAGAATTGGATTATTTTATAAATATAATATTAAATTAAATTATATTTATAATATTAAATTAATTAATTTGTACCCAGTTTTCGATGAGTTTGATAAAATAGAGTATTATTAAATTGCAGAGCATTGTTGAATTGATCAGCTTTACTTTTTGTGATTGTGAGCAGTATGGCAAAAATCAATGCCTGTAATTTCGCAGTAAAAATTCATTATTTTTCAACTATAGGCATATGTGGTGATTTAAATTAATTTTGAAACCTTTATTTTGAATGGTGGAATGGTGGACTGACTCTGTCGCTATTCAATTTCGGTAATAAGCTTTTCAGCTTAAGCGCAATTGTATTCAATTTGTCAGCAATATTACGTGCAATCCGATAAAGCCAACGCAGAGTGACAAAAGAACGCCAACCATTTCGAAAGAGTCACAAGCCGAGAGCTGACCTCGACACCCGTTTTATCTCTGGTAATATCCTGGCGCACCCTGCCATACCCTTGCACAACAAATAAACAACGCGAACAAAGAAACCCAATAAAAAATTTTAAACAAGTGTTAACGCTACCTGAGCCCCGTCATCGACAGCAGGAAAGATCGGAATGGAAAATGTACAACAACAAAAAATAATACACAAATGTGGAAATGAAATGGAACGAGCTCGAACAATTCCATCTGGCCAATGCATGGGATAAGCCTTCTTTGGTCCTTCACAACGCCTACAAGCCTACGCCTCGGCATTGTGGTTAGCTCTGTGTGTGCGACGGTGTTAAGTGGAATGCCAAAAAGTATGCGAGCAAAAGCTGCGTTCGCCACATTTACCGTTCCAGTTACAGTTACAGTTACAGTTGCAGTTGCAACTCCACTTGTCTCTGCAGCTACGAGTGTATGCAAAATGTTCAACTGGCACTGACATCGTAAATTCTTGGAGACAATGCACATAGTACCCACCAGAAAACAATTTCTTTACTATTTCGCTAATTGAGTTAAAGCAAAAGGCGTTAAATTTAATTTTGAAGCAAACCAAAATTTAAGAGAAAAATAAAAAATTAAAATTAAATTATGGATTAAGCAATTTAAAGTTACACTCATCGAAATTAAAGGTAACAAAATTTTTAAACTTTTTTTACATTTTAAAATTAGAAAAAGTAAAAAAATATATTTATATATTTTTAATACTTTAATTAAATGTAATTTACGTGATCAAAAAAATAAAGGAATGTTTTTGAGAACTATTTTTTAAAGACAGTGCTAAAAAAGCTTGAAAAAAGGGTAAATGGACTTTTTTAACAAATTCATTGAAAATTCTAGTTGGTACAAATTCTTATATGTCAAATTTACATTTCTAAGTTAAGTCTAATTAAGATTCTCACTTTGATTAAAATTCATAAAAATATTTCAACACAAATTGAAATCGTCCTTAAGTCTTAAATAGTTAATTTAATGATTTTATTGTAAACATATTTTAATTATTAAAAACGGCCATTAATCAAGACCTAGCGAATTAAACCACAACTTTAAGCGTTAAAGAAATTGGGAATGTAAACCTTTAACAATTTGTGTATATTTCAGCTACATTTTACATTTTCGATCCACAATCCATACAGTTCGTGTCTATCTGCATTTATGATAAAAATAAATGTGCTCGTAGTTCAATTCCTGACTTTTCCCTCATCTTCACACTGGGTTATGAGTTTGCTGTCTGCTGCCAACGGAAGTTCTCTTTGCTTCCTTACCTCACCCTTCTTTCCGGCTCGCTTCCTCTGATTTAATTTGGATTTTTTTTGGTTTATTTTAGCTCCTGTGCTTCAATTCCAATTTGATTTTGTGGCGTTTTTTATGTGGTGACTGCCAGGCAAAAAAAGATGGTCTTCCCTACCTCTTTTGGGCTAATTAGTTCTCATAAATATATGCTGGCAGTCAGGTTATTGCCTTAAAATTCTCTGTAGCAGAAACGTCGCATCGCTAACGATTTCCGAGTCACATTTTAAATGCCACCAGGGGTCGGGCAATTGAAGAAAATGATAGTCGAAAAAACAATACTATAACAATTTGATTTACTGGAAAAATGCCGGCAAAGTCATTAAATTTAGACAAGTCTAAAAAATAAAAGCAACAAAAATTATTGTGCAATATATGACGAAAAAAAGTTCGAAAAGCAAAAATAAAATAATGACGTACAAAAAATTTTGGAAACGATGAAAAAATGAAAGAATTGAGAAGGCGAAAATGCGCGAAATTTATGAGCCATCTTTGCGCAGTAACACGCACGCACATAACGAGCTATAACCAACACTAGCACACACACACGCACACACAATTTGGAGTGTGACACATACATATATATGTATGTATGGCATTTCTAACAGTACTTTGTTTTAGTTAAGGGCACAATGGCGGCCATCGTTGCCATAGCATCGAGTCAATAAAACGCAGGCAACAACATAAAATGAACTGTACTCACAAAATGGCGCCGTGGTTTCATTCGCCCCGTATATCCGGGCCTAGTGCTAGTGTATATATAGTTAGTTACCCATTAAAGTTTGACCAAGACGCCTTAGCAAACGTCTTAAGCTCAGTCTGCACTTAGTTGCAGTCCAGACGTTTTAACTGCCTTCCTCTCTCCTCTTTCTACTCCCTATCGGACCGCACCCAGAATCAATCATCAAGTTTAAACGCATTACACTGAGCGTTAAACGATAAGCAGCTTTGTTGCAAGCTCCCTCCTGCCCCTGAATATCTTAAGATTGCAGCGGAGTTTGAGGCAAGCTGCTGTTAGCTCTATCTAATGCCACATCATACACACACACACATACACAGAGTACACAGAGTTTTGCGCCATCATCAACTTGAGCTATTTTATTGTTCTGCGACCTAAAAACTGAAGCAATAATACGCTTGCTTGCCCCATGTTGCAATGCCGCTCTGTGTCGTCCACGTCTCTCTATAAGTATATATACTATACTGTATTGTATTGTATTGTGTGAGTTATATACTTAAATTTATTTTTTTATTTCAGGATTTACGATGCAGTCGCAGCAGCATCAAAGTTGTCTTTATTTGAAGTACGGATGAAAGCAAATGGGTTAGACAAAGACAAATAGAATGCGAGATATTTTATGTGCATGTGTGCGAGCAGTAGAAAAAATGAGCAGCTTACGATACATCACATGTGCAAACGCAATACTAGAAATCGCAAACAAATTCTATACTCCAGACCGAAAATATAAGTCGGCTAATAAAGGCATAATAAGCTCAACTACGAATTGATTTTAAAAGTAGCTCCAGTTTTATCGACATACTTTAAATAAAATAAATAAGGTAAATAGCTGCGGATAATTTTTATGGATTGGAATCAAACTTAGCAAGCGACAAAAATCATAAGAAGTTACGACTTTAAATTAAATAGTTTGAAAGCGTGGATTGATAGCACTTATTAGAGTTATCTATTATTATGTAATTCTTAATTTTTTAAATTCTAAGAATTAATAATATATGGGTCTGCTCCATTTATCATATTAATTTTTGTAATCGTTACTAATTTTTTTTATTTTTTATATGCTTTTGTTACAATCTACCTTCTATCTGTTTTTCAAAAACATTTTTGATTTCATGAATTTCTATTCTTTGTGAATTCACTGTCATTAACCGGCATTCTCTTCGTTTCTTGCACAGTTTTTCTCTTTCTCTAATTAAATAACCTGACACTTTTTCATTCTTTAATGTTTCAGTAACTTTATTGGCTCGCTAAAGCTTTAGACATGTCCAGGCACACACAGTCATGTAAAGCCCATTGAGTATAGGGTTTCCATTTGCTGAAACATATAACTGAATGCTCTCTACACTCCCTCTTCTGGGTGTGGCCCACCGCATGGCCCACTTCCTGTCTGTGTGTGGTTACAAAACTATTTATTTAGTTGGTCATTTTGTTGTTATTTGTATTTGTAATAGACACGCTCACACACTCACACACACACGCATACAAACATATAAAGTCGACTGGCGTTATAAGTTTGTGCTCTGTTCGTATCTCATGCCCAGCGCTCTCTGGTATTACTGGTATCTGTGTATGTCACCAGAGAGACGCACATCCGGTCAGATCTATAAATTTCCGATGTGTGTGTGTGTATGTGTTGTCGGTGAAATTGTGCGCGCATTTATTTATTGTTGGTGCTAACTCGCCAGGCCAAAAGTGTGGCAAAAACAATGAAGAGGCAGCAACAAAAAATATATATACTAAAAATGATATAAAAATTGTGGCACGCTGGCCAAAGCAGGCAGACAGCCGTTATATCTGACTCCATGTATCCATGTTTGTGTCTATCGCTCTGCATGTGTGTGTGTGTGTGTGTGTGTGTCTAACGATTATTGAAAAAGAAAAGGACACAACATCAGCACGAAATAATAGAACACATAAAAAAAAAATACAAAATGCGAGGAAACAAAACAAATGCAGTGCAAAAAGCGGATATCAAAGTGCGATTTATTTTTATTAGTTTCGGATGTCAATGTGCGGGAAATTGAGAAATTAGAAAATATTATACACGCTTCTGACTTGTTAACGCACACCTAAATGCTAGCACACATGCACACATGCAAACACACACACACACACACATAAACACACTCGCGCACTTATGATTCGAATTGATGTATGTATCTGTGTGCTTTGTTCGCTGTCGACAACATTTCCCTTATATTTTATGATGTTATTGGATTTTATGGAGTTGCTTTTATGCCGCTTCTTGCGCTACTCGCTTTCATTCCCTTTTATCAAACATTTTTAGACCCCGTGCTTAAAAAAAGTACAGGGGTCTATTTGAATTTTCTTTTAACAGGCAGAAGGAGGCGTGGCAGACCCTATAAAGTGTATATATTCTTCATCCGCATCAATAGCCGAGTCGATATAGCAATGTGCGTCTGTCAGTCTGTCAGTCTGTCTGTCTGTCCGTCTGTTTGTATGAACACCTAGATCTCAAAGACTATAAGAGCTAGAAAAACCAAACTTGGTATGTAGATTCCTCTATATTGCAGGCAGATCAAGCTAGCTTCTCTTTCCGATCGAACCACTATATCATATAGCGCCCATAGGAACAATCGGTCGCAAATCAAGTTTTAGTAAAAACTTTTTGTTGATTATGTTTTAAAGTTTGTTTTATATTTCCTTACTAGTTCAATTCGGTTTACTATATAATACAGCTGCTACTGAAACAAGTAGTAAAAAATTTAATACAGCGCTCTGCGAGGGCGTCAAGTGAGCAGAATATTTTTGAATTTTTAGCAGTCTTAGCTTTTTCCATAGTAGGTACGGGGTCTTCGACAGTCGAGAATGCTTGACTTTAGCTCCGCCCATCTAGTTTTTATTGTTTTTTGTTTTCCTTGCTACCAAAATAATTGCCAATTTTTAAAATAAATCCAGTTGACAGTTAATTCAAAAATAACACTAGAATAAAGTCGAATTGAAATATTTAACTGTTTTGATTTGTGCAAAAAATTTATCTTTTGTGATTGCAACAAAAGTGCAATGAAAGCTGTATTTCAATTGTTTTGATTTATATTATGAAATCTGTTTAAATTGTACTAAAATTCAATACAAATACAATATTACAACTAAAATAAATTTATTTTTTATGGGTTGTCTTAATAAGAAGGGAAATTTGAATTAATTTGTAAAATACGTGAATATAGTACACGTTTTTAAAACGAATATTATTATAGCAGTTATTGAACAATGTGCTTTAATATGATTCGCAATTACCACATTGCAATATAATCTAATCAGCATATTGCATAATTTGAGAGTCAAGCACAATTAATTAACAGCTGTAGAAATGTGCAGATGGTGAGAGTGAGAGATATATAAAATCAATATAGTTTATAGGCACACAACAATTAGCACTGAAACAGAAATCAATGCGACAACAGCATAAATAACAATCATAAAATGGCCACCGCCTCTTGACCATTTCAAAGAGGGCTCAAACAGTTTACGGGATGTGGGTAAGAGAGGGCAATAAAATTAGACATAATTACAAGAGAAATGTCTACATAGCACAAACACTACAAACGCACACACACGCACACAAAAACTAATACAATCAATAGAAGCAAACACAAACACATATGCGAAATAACATAATTTGCTGGGCAGTACACAAAATACGAGAATGTGGAAGAGGGCGCACAAAACAATTGTGAAACGTTGGCAAAAACTAACAACAAACACAAATATACTCGCACACACACAGACACACTCACTCCTATACACGCACACACATACACATACACATACAAAATAAGCATAGATATATGAATTTACTACCAAAACATGTGCGGGGGAAGCCTTTTATTAGCAAAAGTCTGTTGTTGTTGCTGCTCGTACGTGCTCCGAATTAGTTTTTTGCGATTTGAATAAAATTGTTTTGAATAAATTTGAATGCCACATGCACGCTCACAATTTCCCACACACACACACTCGCGCACATACAATTTGCATCTGCCAATTGGCCCGGCATAGTTTCCCCTAATAAATAGGCAATCCTTTTTTGTGCATCTCGGAACTATTTGTCTACTGCACTCGATGCTCAACTCTTTGCTCGGTGTTTTGTAATTAGCCGAAACTTATCGGCTAAAAAGGTAAACAAAAAACAACAAATAAAATGCACATTTCAAGCGGTTTGCAATTTTACGAAGCCCTGCAGCCAATTTGTGTTACATTTGAAGCGAATGCTGTGTGTGCATGACAGAGCATAGATGGATCAATAAACAAGCAGCAGTTGCAACACGAACAGTGGTTGCAACACATGCTAACAATATTACAGCTGATTTCATCACCTAAATTTAAATAATCAAAGCAAATTCAATTTATAATTAGCTGCTGGTGAACGAAAAAGTCCTTTAAAAATCTTGCTAAAACAAACTGAATATTAAATTATCTATGAATATAGAATTATGCTAATTTCCTATTAAAATTAATTTACATTTTGCATTATATTTAAAAGGCTAATTTAATTTAAAGTGAGCTTCCTTATTGGTTTTTAAAGGTTTTTTTCAACAACTTTAAGTCATTCGCTTCTATTTAATTAAATGAGCCAATTTTAAAGTAAATTTGTAAATTGCATGCCATTTTCATACATAAATTATGCTATCAATGCTGTCATAATATTGTAATTTAAATTTTATCTACAGTCCAATTTTGAAAATTTGCCATGTTATCTTTACAATTTCGCTGTTTGACAACTTTGCATTCCAAAAACTCAGCTTGTTTTGAATTCTATTAGGCATGATGAATATGCACAGAATAAACGCAGCCACGCCTTAATACACACACACACACACACTCACTCACACACACACCCACGTACAGTGAAAATAACCACAGCACTATTGATATGTACACTTCTATGTACATATGGAAGACATGCAGAAAGCCAAACAAAATTCCAGGCATACAACGCATGAAAGAGAAAGAGAGAGACAGAGAGAGAGAGAGAGAGAGAGTTTGCCACTGACCAGAGAAGGCTCGATGAGAATGTGACCATCCAAAATGTTGCACATATCGCGGGTAGTATTTTTGCCCGTTTCATGCTGTAATTGAAGCAATAGAAACAAGCATCCGTCCATCTCTTCACCCTCCCAGACCCTTCCGACTTACCGCCTGGGAAATGCTATCAATATTGGCTTGCGAACACTTTTTAAAGCGCCTACACAGATGCAAATATCTGCAAATGTATGTGTGAGCCTGTGCTGTTGCCAGTTACATGGCATACGTTTGTTTATCAATTTTGTTGCGACTGCCATCTAAACGACAACCGCAGCCCAGAAAACGATGTCAACTTGGGTCCCATTTGGCCAGCTATTGAAAATCTATGGCTCGAAAACGAGTTCGTTATTGAAGATTTGCTCTTAACTCGTCTCTTGCCAATTAGCTCAAATGTAAATGTAATTCTGTAATTTAGTTATAAGATTTTTTTAAAATTATTTCTGGGGTGCGATGGCAGCACAAATTTAATTAAAATGTGCGAGAAAAACACTTGGAAAAGTGTTGAAAGAGTGCTTGAACGGAAACGGAAACTTTTTCCCCCGTTTTCCTGGCACTTTCAATAACAAATATAATTTGGGGATACACAAATAAATTTTAGTGTCGTACGCAAAATACATAAATAAAGAGGCGTTTAAAAGCTTTTACATTAAATATTCATGAGAGACGCATAATTAAATTATGCAAAAGCTGCGGCCGCGTGCCAAAACTTATAATATTTTAATTTACCAAACTGGCAAATGTTCAATAATAGTTCCAAGCAAATGAAACTGAGAGTAACAGAGAGAAAGCAGAACAGAAACAGAGTGAGAGACAGTGAGAGAGAGTAGGTGCGAAATTAAGCTGTTATTTATTTAATGGGGTTGAAATTTTGTTACAAGTTTGTTTAGGCTGAGCCAGAAAAAAGGTTCAATTAAGACAAACGAAAAATTCAATTAAAACTTTCGACGCCTTATCTAAACTAAGCATCTTTCATCTGAGCTCAGCCTAGTTTAACAATTACGTCTAAAAGGTGTCTAAACTTTCGGCGAGGCTAACACAAACTTAAGACGTCTCTTGGCTTTAAGGCAATGCGCCAAAAAGTATGCTCTGCAGAGCATCATAAGTCATACAACTCGGGAATTGGAACAGAGACGCGACTTCAAAATTTATGGAAAAACTTTAAGCGAAAAAATTCGCTGAAAAACAATTGATATGCGCGTAACCAAAGACATTCGCGAGGAGGAGGGAATGCGTTTAGCTTAATTAATTTTGATGGAAGGGGAGGACAGGAGGTGCCACGACTTTAAGCCATGTTTATCAGCTGACAACAGGGTTGTCATTTTAAAACTAAAACGCCGCGGGAGGGCAACTATCAACGCAACAAAAAAGAATGAAACTAGTTAGACGGAGCTACAGTCGAGCATTCTCGACTGTCGGAGACCCCGTACTTACTATGGAAAAAGCAAAGACTGCTACAAATTCAAAAATATTATGCTCACTTCTGTAAGCTTTGTTATGGTATTTCATAAAACAAAAAAGTTTTTCATACTTAAACTTGATTTTCGACCGATTATTCCTATTGGCGCTATATGATATAGTGGTCCTATCAAAAAATGGAACAAGCTTAATCTGCCTGCAATATAGAGAAATCTACATACCAAGTTTGGTGTCACTAGCTTTTAAATTGCTCTTATAATTTGGATATGAAATTTTCTATGTCGATTTTTAGGCGGTGAAGGGGGCGTGGCCAAATTCTGAAACAAACTTGATCCGCCTGCATATAGTGGAATCTACATACCAAGTTTGGTGTCTCTAGCTCTTATAGTCTCTGAGATCTATGTGTCCATACAGACGGACGGACATACGGACAGACTGACAGACGGACAGACGGACATTGCTATATCGACTTGGCTATTGATGCTGATCAAGAATATATATACTTTATTGGGTCTGCCACGCCTCCTTCTGCCTGTTACGCACATATTCCTTAAAAGAAAATTAAAATAGACCCCTGTACTTTGTTAAGTAAGGGGTCTAAAAACGGAAAATATTTGCAAATAAAATGGCTGCAATGTGACGGAAGTAAGCTGCCCTGGGTCCAGGCAATACTAGTTGCCAGTTGCCAGTTGCCAGTTGCTGGTTGCTAGTTGCCAGTTGCCAGCTGAGCAAATGCATTAAACTAAGCGCTGCGTTAAGATGCCACGACTTGAACGTGGACATTTAAGAGCCAGCCAAGTAGCTGCCATTCTTCTCTTTTTAGTCTCCTTTTTTCTTGCTTTTTACATTTGTATGCAACTCGCGTTTGTCTTCTGCTCAGTTTATTCCTTTCGAGCCAAGCCAAGCAGGTCCATTGTCTAAGCCATCGTCTGACATCATTTTTTTGCACTATGAATATATAATTCCATAATCTCATTAGATGCTAAACTAAAGACAACATCAAAGTAGCTGCAAATTGTCCCATGAAAGGTGTCTCTACGCCAATTGCATGTTAAATAGCATAATGTATATGCTCCTTATGTAAGTATTGCCTGCAGCACATTATGCATTTTAAAGTAAACGCTTTACATTTGTGTTTATCTTTTACTTTGCGAATAAACTAAATATTTGTACTTTGTTAGTTTTTCTGAAATTGCCATGAAAAATTGCCGCTGGATTAGCTAGGTTCAAGGTTATTTTAATGTTTGACTTTGATTATATTACAAATAAATGTAATATAGAGTTTAAATTGAAATATAATTTAAATGTTTAACTTATTAATTTTTGGTAAAATCTTTACCCCAAGATGAAAGCAGATACAAACTTAGTTAGATTATATATTCCAACATTTACAGACTAAAAATTGTTCTAGTCTAGCAATTTTAAAACAATGGCTGCCATAATGTTGACCCCAAATTCCTCAATTTTTGCCTATCAAAGCTGAAGCAACTGGAGTCCTGTCGATAGGAAACATACAAGCATACAAACATACTTTTGGGGAAAATGTGGACACTTAATGCAAAAACAATTTTGGCATTGGGATACACTGTTAAGTGACGAAATAAGCAGAGCGCCAAATGCAAAACACAAAACTGAGCCGGAGACTGAGCCAGAGCCTGAGCCTGAACGAGTTATCCTGAGGACAGGCTGTCATGACAGAAGCTATTGCAATCAGTCTATCCCGTCTGTCCCGTCTGTCTGACCTCAAAATGGGGTGCTATCTAACGAGTGGTGCAGCAGGATGCTGACTGGATGCTGTTAGGAGGTCATTGAGATGAAAGATCCATTCAACTGTCACTTACGTGTGCTATGCTAACAGTTGTGCCTCCAACTCCAACTCCAACTCTCTGCTACGGCTATGGTTGCTGCTGATAGATGACAACCAGCAAACGACCAAACGACCAAGCAGACAAACGACAAAATGAACTTCAAATCGAGCGTGAATTTGTAGGTTAACAGTCATTGGATATGGTCGCATTCTCAACTTCTCAACTCATGAAACAAAGCAAGCGAATATCATGTCAGATAAAGCTTAAAGTGAGCCCGCCTTTAGCTTTCTGCTTTCCGGGGCGTATACTTGATGTTTTGCCAAGCATTGTGTCATTTAACTTCAACTGCAGCTTGCACTAAATTTCTAAACTAAAATTAGTTCTTAAAGTCAAGGCAAGCATGAGCACAGCACATTTTCGGGCTGAAAGCTTAGAATACTGAGTAAACCAATTATTTTGTCGTTGTTGTTGCTGCTGTGAGTTGTTTGGATTTACACAATAATTGTAACAATAATTGCATTTAAAGCAAAGCTAAAAATATGTTGCGACAGGAGCAGCAACAAAATATGCAAGAAATCTGGCCCCAAATTGTAGACTACACAAATTTGCAGCTGTTAGCCAGACTCCCCTGACTGTCACCCCCGCCCCCTTGATCACAATCCATTTATGTCTTTTGTTATTTTTAATTATATTTTATGGTAATGTGTGTATGTGCTGACAAGGCACATGAAATGTTTTCACAAAAATGTTTTAGAATTCAGCATTGTAGAACGTCAACAGTTGACATGAACGTTCCGTTGAGCAGGTGTTACTTTGTCCACACCCATCACACACCCATACACACACACACACACACACACACACACACACACACACACACACAGACACATATGCAAATTGCTTGCCCAGTTTTTGACATATTTCTCAGTTCCAAAAAGTTCTCACACCATCAGATTATCGCATTGTTCCCATTGCACAACAAAATCAAAACATATATTGCAACATGGCAAAAACATCCACGCAAACTTTTTTAATAAATTTCACTTGTGTTTTTTCCGCTGTGTACATATGTACGTATGTTTATATATTTGTGTATGTGTGAGTATATTTAATTCACTTTTCGCTCCGTGTCTGTGTGTAAGCAGAATAAAAAACAAAACAGCAATATGAACCAAAAAAATAAAAATAAAAAAAACATACAAAAATACAAAAACAACAAAAAGAATTATCATTAGCCACAATGAAACATAAAAAATCAGTTTCCGGAAATATGAGTTTGTTGTATTTTTGGGTATTTCCGCATATCCTGTTGCCTTTTCATGAATTTTTCCTGCTTACTAGGAGAGCTGTGTTCGAAATATTTTCAATACACTGTAAGTGCGTGTAAGAGAGAGAGAGAGAGAGTGAGGAGTAAAAATTGGTATATATATGTACGCACATGTAGCAACAATTTGACCGAAAACTTTTATGCATGTTTAAACGTTTTTTAGGAAAACATTTATTTTATACTGCGCTTTCTATTTGCAAATTTCGTTCAAAGTTTCGTTGCATAAATTGAGAGCGCTTTAGCTACGAAACATATGCAAAGAATGTGTGCGAATGAATGAGTGTGGAAAGTCCCAAAATGAACACAAATGATCATAAAAGTGAACAGAAAAACTGTTATCAATCAGCAATGCATCCAATATTATTCCCAGGTGCGGTTCACAATGGACTTTGACAGTATAGAAACTCGTAGCTTTCAATTGAATACAAACTGTTTTTGAAAATGCAACTTAACATATTTATCAATAAATTTAACCATCGAGTTGTTGTCCATACAACCTGAACTGGTGTGTTCTTGATTTGATCTAACAGACTTAAAATTTTATTAGTTTACAAATAATTGTTAGTGCTTTAATATTTATTAAAAATAAAAATAAATAAAAATAGTAAATACAAAATACTGAAGTAAAATATATTACATTTGGAAAACTATATACATTTGTGAGTAGAAATAGTTGCAGTTAAAACTCGTCAGCCGGTGCTACAGTCGAGCATACTCGACTGTCGGAGACCCCGTACTTACTATCCAAAAGCAGCCACTTCTAAAAATTAAATAATATTTAAGATAAACTTAAATTCTTATATAAAAGCCTTCATAAATGTAAATCCTTAACAGAGATTAAATTAAAACTTCATGTTCAACATGTAATATGTTATAATAAATAAACTAACCAACACGCTCCCTTATCAAATCAAACAGTAAAATGTATTATTTGAATATCTTCCCCATTTACTGTCCGATCTTACTATTTAAATAAAATGATTTAACATGTATACAATATAATATGTCAATATAACAATCATAAATTTTATATTTAAAAAAATTTTGAAATTAAATAATAATTTTAAAAAAATTTTAGAATAGCCTCCTTCTGCCTGTTAGGCACATATTCCCTAAAACAAACTTGATAGACCCCTGTATTTTTTTTTGTGGGCTTTTAGTTTAAGATGGATATTCTAGTGAGGGTTGAAGGGTATCTTTATGTCTATATTTCTTTGTCCTGTTCCCGTCTGTGTCCCCTTAAGCAGTCTTTGTCTTTAATTAGAGTCTTAAATAGTTGATAAAATAATATTGTATGGTATTTAATTACCAAGCAGTGAGTTGCAGCTTTTAGAGTGCTTAAGTACTACATTTTCAGCATCATTAAAAGCAAATTCATATCGTGAATTGTGAGCAACAGCAACAGCAGCAATGACAACAACAAGAACTTTGAAGGCAACAAATGCTCTACAAAAAGTTGTGGCTGACATTGAAGCTTTTCAAATTCGACGGCTGACAGAGTGGGCGGATAAGTGAGCGAATTTCCATGACACTACGTCCCCCTCTCTCACCATCTTTCTGTGTGTGTGTGTGAGTGTGTATGTGTGAGCGGCGTTGCGTTTAAGTGGCGTTTGTTAAGTACAACACGCTTGACATCATTATCTCGAATGTCAACAAAATGGGCGTTGTTGCTGCTGCTGTTGTTGTTGCTACTGTTGTTGCTGCTGTATGCTTATTATGTTGTTGGCTGTTCAAGTTTGCCCTCTGATTGACAACTTTGGCAACTTTTCGCCTCTGTTGTCAATTGTCGCTTAAATCCAATTTTACACATACGCCACAAGAGTCGTAAACGGCATTTTAAACATCAGAAACCTTAACATTATTGGCAACGTCATCGTTATCTGACAGTTTGAGGGCTCCCAAAATGTATCAGCCCGTTAACGGCTACGTCTTGTGGTTATAGTAAGAAGCGACAAGGAGGGGTGGGAATAAAAGAAGACTCTGAAGTGGCAAGAACTTTCTGTGACATGTCACGCACACTGCGAGCGGAACTCAGAAACTTGAGCAATTTTCTATTATATTTAGCTATCTGTGAAAATTCTTAATAAATTTTCTAGCGACAATTTCTTAAGAAATTTTAAAGAAAAGTCATGACAAAGTTTTGATGTTTTATGAAATGAAATGATAAATTTCAATTGTTAGAGAGTCTTGGATGGAGTTAATTGCGGAGTTTTGCATTAGAGCGATCTTGAGAAAGTTACATTGCTAAATGATAAACAAGTTTGGTTTTGAATAGACCTCAACGCATACTTATTAGTTTTATTAAAAATTGGAACAATTTTAGCAAGTGTATTCCATCTTTTATAATTCTTAAATTTCCGATTGTAGATCCAGAACCGCATTTCATTTTAACAAAATTCGAGCCTCTAAATTTTAAATACCGTCTTGGGACTAACTGATATATTTAAATGAATATTTGAGCAGGTGTAAAAAGTGACACACCCTTAAGATAACGTTGACGCTGATTGCTTGGAATTTGTGTTGGCTCGGGGAAAGGTGACAGTATAAAGTAGTCGTCGATGCTCTGAAATGGCAGCATATGGCCAATATACACGCTCCATTTATCGACACCAGATTGTCAAATGAATCTGGAGGAACTGGAATGAAGACGTAGGATGAAAAGTGGCATGGGATGAAACATCCCACTCAATTCAATTAAAATGGAGCACTTAATTTTATGCCAAGTTCAGCGCAACCAAAAAGTGCCAACAGGCTGGCAAATCAAAGGAAGTGGAAGGAAGAACGCAGTGTGACAGCCAACAGATGCTCGAGAATATCCTGTGCGTATCCGTGTGTGTGTGTCTCTCCAAGTGTATGTGTATTGGTGTATATGCCAAGCATGCAATATGAGTCAATAATATTGTAACAGCTGTCTGTTTGGTTAGGTTTCCCTCCATATCTGTCTGTCTGTCTGTCTATGTGTCTGTCTGAGAGTGTGTGTGCAACCAATTTTAAATGGAAATTTAAGTGTGTCGAATTCAGTGCTAAGGTGAAAGAGCAGAATACATGTCAGCTGCTCAGCCAACGGCGAATTGAATTGAATGCGAAATGGCGTCTGATAATCAAAAGCAGCATTTACTATTTAACAGTTGATTTGCCATAAGCTCCACTCCGGAACGAAACTAGCTCAAGGCAAATATGCCAAAATATATTTTCAGGTAAGATGATTGTGTATGCGTTTGTGAGTATTTGAATCGTTACGTACTAGAACTCAAATTCACAAATGCATTTCTGACATTTATTCAAAGCATCTTGGCATACGGAAAAGCTTCTTCCAATGATGCGCATTCAATTAAATGCCATCAGTAAGAAATTGTATTTTATAAAGTCAATAGTAATTACTTTAAGCCGTGCATAGTCAGGGTTAAATTTATAAGCTTAGTAATTGTAGGAAGAATTTAATAATTTTATTATTTACTTTTTAATTTATTTTAAAAATATAAAAATATAAAATTAATTATGAATGTTCTTTTATAAAAATAAATTTGTATTATATTTATGTTTATATAAATTGGAATTAAAAAATAGAATATTTAACAATAAATTTTACTGTAATTGATCATGCAAATTTAAATTTTTTAAACTAATGACAGTTTTAAGAAGATATTTAATAAGTTAGTTTTCCTAAATTAATTAAGAAGATAAAGTAAGTTCGATTAATTTAAATATAACTTAGAGAATAGCCAACATTGTTATTGTTCTAAAGAATACGAAAGTATTTAAATGAAATAAATTCAACAAATTTAATTGAAAGCAACTCATTGGCAGCTCATTAAGAAAGTCTTTAACATTTGAGAGCATTACAGGTGCTTTTATTTTATTTCCCGCTCAGTTTCTACCCATTTTCTCACTCATTTTCTCTGTGCAGCCTTTTTCCTTTGTCGCGTCTTGGCCAGACTTTGTTTTCAGCCCGCAAAACTGTTTGGTTTGCCTCAAATGTCTTCGAGTCAACTCTTTCAGTTCGTACTGACCAGGTCGACAGCGAGAAATAAGAGTGGAAATTATATGAAGAATTTGTACTAGTAGTTTCGCAAGCAATTACGCGAAGCTGAAAGAACTGCTTAAGATTGCTCCGTGGCCGTCGTTCTGTTTGGGCAGACAGTTTTGGGACCACACGACAATTTGTTTTGTGTGTGCGTGTGCAGAATTTAGGAGAAAGGAGGATGAAGGAAGGGGCGAAGAACTAACGCTAATAGCTGGCATTGCTTTTAATTGGCTCTCATTAAAATTAAAAGCAGCTGCAAATTGAATATGAGACCAGCTCAACTAAGCTTCACTTCTGTTAACCCCACGGAGAGAGATAGAAATTGTCTTTGGCCAGCTGCCTTAGCTGTTTTTCCTGCTATTTGCTACTTGCTGATATTTCGGTTAGTTAGTGGATTTTCATTTTGGCCAAAAGCGTTTTCCAGTTGCTTTTTAATTGCCATGCTGCGGCGCTCAGCAAACTTTTGTCGCTAATTTGTTTGGCTATTTCCAGGCACTCCATAAGCATATAGACGTGTTTGTGTGTATGTTTGTATGTGTGTGTGTGTGTGTGTTAACCCGCAACTGTTTAGTGGCAAGAAATGAAATTGAATGCCTTTCCGAACGCATCAACGTTGAGAGTTTCGCCCAAGCAAAAGTTGCGAGTTCAAGTTTAATGACGTTTTGGTGGACTTTTTAACGCTACGAATGTGGCATGTGGCATGTGGCATGTTGCAAGTGACAACTGATTTCGAAGCAGTGAAAGTTATTTATTTGAAGTTTACAGTGAAAGCATAAACTATGTTGTAACTGAAAAGTTGTCAAGGAAACCAAAGTTTGTATATGCAAATGATACCAAACGGTACATGGAGATGCATTTAAAGTGACACTGAAAAGCAACCACATTATTAAAAAGAAATAATCAGGATGATCAGCGGCTATAGAAGTCACCATAGAGAATCAGTTGTGATAGAGGAGAGAAATGGAACTCGTTAAAAATTTATTAAAAAACTTGCTTGGATAATTCTTTAAAGAACTGCTTAAATTTAATTTATTTATAATCAGCAAAGACTCAAGAATTTTATATATTCATTTAAAAATACCCAAGATTTCTTTTGAGTTTCGTGCGTTTTGGTTCCGTGTGACAAAAACATGTCCTCCCAGACGTCTAGAGCCGTGGGGGCTTTCAGAACAAATTAAACAAACAGAGGCAGGAATATAAATTGAAAAATGCGCATACGCAATGTGGCAATATGGCAAAATGGAAATAAAGCGAAAACTTAAAGCTAAAGCTTGTTTGTGTTGCTTTTCAATTTGAGGTAAGACTCGAGCAACAGGAGCCATAATCTAATGTGAAAGCCAATTCCTGCAAACAAAAGTGTATTGTCAATGCCAATCAAAATGTCAAAGTGCAAATTACACAGTGTTAGGCAGAGAGACAGCGCTAGAAAAAGGGAGAGAGAGAGAGAGAGAGGAGTAGAGAAATGAAGGCAGAGACTTAGGGAAGTCAACAAAAAGAACTGCAAGTGAGATGAAAAAATCTAACCAAGCAGCAAATGCGGCAAATAGGATGAAAGCCAATCGAATTCAGCAGTTGGTCCAAGGATATAGGTATTAACAAATATGTAAGCCTTAAAGGCGGCAGCCGAACTAAGAGAGAGAGACAGGTGACAGAAATAGATAGAGAGGAAGATTGAGAGAAAACGTATGTTCTGCTTCTCTGGAATTTACAGTTAACGAAGCGTAAAGTTAGAGTCGCAAGAGTCAAGCAAACATAGAGAGAGAAAAAAAGATATAGAGAGAGGAATTGAATGACAGACAAACAGTCAGAGAGTCAAACAGTCTGACAACAAAGCCAGGACAAGCGTTAAAGGAATTCAATCGAAGTCCTTGTCTAGTTGACAGCATTGAGCGTAGCAAATATTTATTAAAAAAAAAAAGAAGCAGGGCAAATCGAGTCGGCAACAAGGCCCGTAACAGCTCTTTCCGTCCCGCCCCGTCTAGAGGCTCAAACTGGTAGTTAAAGCCAAAGTGCAAATATTGTCAGGACAACGTTTGCTATTTGATTTTGCAGCCATGAGATTATCATCAGAAAGCCATTAGAATTTTTATTGAATTCCGCACGCATACCACACAACAGTCACTCCTTCAATATTGACACACGCAACAAACCCAACACCAATAACAACAACAACAACAACAACAACAACAAAGGAACGGCAACAGCCACATTGAATTATGTGCCTTGAGGCCGGATAAATCGAAATCCATACAACACTTTCACGCGCATTTTCGTTAATCATCTGGGATTAGTTCTAATCAAGTTCCGTTTAGCTTGCTGTTGCATTGTGTTATTGGATTTGAATTGAGTTTGTGTGGAATTTCAATTAAAGCAAACCTAAGGCCAATCCTCAACCCAAGCCCAATCTAAGCAGACATTGTCTGGCAGTCAGTGTCTATGAACAGTTAATCTTTTATAATTAAACTGATTTAGCAACACATTGTTGCTTTGACTTGTTAGCATAATTACGCATTAATATCGTACATTCTCATTCACATTCAGATGCAACTAATTCAAATCTATGGCCGCAATGAACTGGACATTTCATGTATTTACAACCTTACTGTTGGGCAATCCTAATTGAAATTTAGTTATGCTCCAAGCCAGGCTGTTGCGGATGTTGCTGCCCCAAAAAGGTCAAGAGTTCATTGAGCTACTCCATTAAAGTAACCTTGTTTGTGGCCTCTGTTGGCATATAGTCAATGTACACAGTCTACAGTCTGTAGCATGTCTAATGATCATTGAAATTGCAATACCGCTTAATATTGCCACACACAGGGAGAAGTATTCGAATATACATTCAAATTAGTTAGTCAATTGCCCACTGACCACAATAATATGTGCAATTATAAGTCTCTTTTTGATTTTAAAGAGAGAACGACTGAGAGAAATAGAAGCAGTGAGATGTAGTAAGAGTAAAGACTGTAGATGAATTATGAGCCAAGTTTATGTTCAAGATACAACTGCTGTTCTGTTTAATATTAATAGTAGAGTCAAAGCAAAAGTCAAGCACATGCATTGATTATTATTAATAATATTCATTATCATTACTATGAATCAAGTTAATTAATTACTAAAATTTCCAAAAAGCACACAAATATAATAAATTATTGTCAATGCTTAAGAGCTCAGTATCTATGTGCATGAATATTGTTAAATTGTAATGCTCAAAATAATTTCTTTGACACCAATAGTTTTATTGGAGTTGAAGCTAGATTTGAACAGACAATTATAATTGTGACAATACAATTTTCCAAATTATATATTTGCAATCGTTGAATTTTATTAATTATAATTGTTCACTTAAAAACAATATATTTAATTAATTTGCAATTTACTACAATTTGAGCAATTTATAAACAATATATTGAATTAAAATATTTTATTTTAAATTATGTATATAAAAAAAAACTTTAAGCTGTCATCAAATCTTAACCGATTTCATTGCGGAATTTAAATTTCACCATTATTTGACCTTTACTTTGACTATGCATCTAACTTGGAAAATTTAATTTTTTTTCCTGTTAATCATTGCGGATGGCAGTTCGATAGGTTTAGTCCTAACTAACAAAATGACATATAAGATATAAGGGGGTGTAAGTGGGAGGGGCAAAATTTAAATGATTGCAGCTGGTGGGACTGTTGGGGCCTTTTGGCAAATTTTTTAATTTTTTTGAAAATTCTAATTAAAAATACGCGTTGGTTGACACCAAATCACCCAATTCGATAACTGGTTCAAAAGATAATTAAATTTGAAATTTTTTGTGGACTTCTCCAAAGGAAATGAAAAGTCAGTTTGCTTGTTTGTTTGTTTGTATCAAAGCAGTAAAAAACCTTAGATATTCTGATGAGGATTTATTCCTCTTCGAAAATATAGGAATGTTTGTTCTACGACTTTTTGAAAAAACTGCTACTTTAGCGGGAAAACGCTAAATCCCGCTAAAATTAAAACTTTCCCAGTTTCTAAACCATAAATGCTGCAGATATGTCCTATATATCTTTGGAAAGGTAAGTTTGAGGGCTTTTAGGCGTGCCTTTAATTCGGCAATCGGCACATTGGGCAAAAAGCCTTATACCTTTTACATTTTACCAATGCCGAACTATTTTTATTTTTAAATATTTAATATATATATAATATTTATATAATTTTCATATTAAATTTTTTATTGTTCGTCACAAAATTGGATATCAGAAATTTTGGGGCATCTAGCCTTTCATCACTAGACTTTTACCTCGTGAAGATATGTTCTATACTTTCTACTTGACACTTAACAAAAAAGTGTATTTGGGATTAATTGATATCTCTAAGTCGATGTATTATTTACCGATTGATGCACAAGTCGAATCTTTTTTTTTTGTCGATTCTCACATTTTGATTTTAAACTTGATTCACAGTTTGAATTTACATCACTGATTAATTAAGTGCTTTTCTAATTCGAACAGTAGAATTGAATCGAAAATTTATGCACATACAAAATTTGTTCAAAGCTATACATTTTTCTGCCGCTTAAGTGATTTTCTGAAGTCATTTGCTTATGAAATTTTGTATTGAAATATTATTTATTGTTTGTTACTCTATCAGAGTTGCCAAAAACAAAAGACAACTTGAGTTATTTGTGGTTTAGCGCAGAACTGGCAAAGCTATTGTTATGGAAGTCTCTATTAAATACAATAAGAAAAATTTTTAGATTTTATTTATTGCAAATGCAAACTGACAAATGCAGTAAAATTAAACATAAGTTCAATGACTCTCCGATTTGAGTGAAAGGCAAGCAAGAAAGCAGTCGAAATGGCCAATCGGCAAATTCATTTCAAGAGCTTTGTCGAATTGGCAACAAAATGTGCTCAAAGAGCATTGCCATGGGCATTGCTTAAAACTTGGCACAACAATAACATTTGGCTGAAATAGACACAAAAAAAAGACAAATAAGAAAGGCTATAGTCGAGATCCCGACAATAGGATACCCGTTACTTACTTCAATATATATAAATGTACTTTCAAGAAAATAGTACTTTAAAAAAATTACTTGTATTACTTTGAAAAAATTAAATCGCCATAGCTGCCGTTCTACTTGTCTGATATTGATGCGATTCAGTGGGATAATAGATAATATTACTAGATAACGTTAATTACCATAAAAGCTGTATTATCTTAAAAACTATGGGTGTGGTGGTTTATTGCGATTTGTCTGCCAAATTTGGTTACTCTATCTCTTTTAGTTTCTGAGATCCTTTTCGTTATACAGAATGTTTATCGCGATTTGCGAGGGCGAAAGGGGGCGTGTCAAAAATTTAAAAAAAATTTGGCCCTCTCCAACGCTTTTGGAGTCTGTGTGTGAAAGTTTGGTATCTCTATCTCATATAGTCTCTGAGATCTAGCCGCTCATACGGACGGACAGACGGACGGACAGACGGACGGACAGACGGACGGACGGACAGGCACACATGGCTATATCGACTCGGATGTTCATGCTGATCAATAATACATATTCAATATGGGGTCGAAGATGCCTCCTTCTCCCTATTACAAACATTCCAACGACCACAATATACCCTTTTACTTATTTTTTAAGTAACGGGTATAAAAAGAAAAGAAAATATGAGGAAAAGAATGCTAGCAAAATAGATGCATAAAATTTAATCCACTTCAGAGAAAATTTTACTGAGGAACAATCTCAATCTGATGGTAAAATCCGAAGAAAGTGGGCGAAAGTAAATGCTTGAGCGAACTGCTTTCACTTGAGCCTCGCCAGCAAATTTGATTTTGGCGCTGGGGCGAAGAAAATTTATTACCATATCGATATGCGTAATAACTTGGCAATAAAAATAAATCTCAGCACAATGCTATAAATACAAAAAACATCAGCACAAATGCGTTATAAATAATACTGCGATTGCCGTATTACAAATTCATTTCGGAAGCGCCAAACTCCAAATAATTTTTGCAGACAAACAAATAAACAGGCAAATGGACAGACACATAGACAAACCAACACACGAACAGTGCTGATAGACAAAACAAAACGTTCACATCAAAAGCTTGCAAATGCAGATTGGAAATCATCATGGACCAATGCTCAGAATGCCTGTTATGAAGATGAGGAGAACGTAAATTTACCCGCTAATATGAATATTGTCGTGAAAACGGAAATAAACAAATGTTTGCTAGCCCCTCCTCCACTCCACCCTCTCCACCCGCTCACTCACCATTCTCGATGGCGTGCCCAACCACGCCCTCTTTCACGGCCATTTTCATGCGCTCCTCGTTTTATGCCCAAGACATGAAGCATGCGAGATTTCATAAAAAGCGCAAAGAAAGTAAGTAAATGTATTTCTTGTTGATTGGCTCTTGCTTCCTAGCCAGGATATTGATAACGGCATTGCGAAAAAGAGGAAGCGGAGATAGAGGCGTGGACGGGGACGGGATGCGGGATTATCAGGGTCATCCAACGAAAACTTCAATTTCATTTGATGCAGAAAAATTGCTGGCAACACGTAAGTGCTTCATGGAAAATAAAATATACAAACGATTTGCTGCGCATTGTATTGCCCTCAAGTTGAATGTTCACTACTCATGATGCTCCATGATTCGTAGCACTCAAGCACTTAAAGACTCAATATTCAATGGGATAAAAAAATTGACTTTCACAACATTGTGGCATATTTTCTGTGCTCGTCTCTCTGTCTTTTAATTGGATCAGGTAATTTGAAAAGTGATTTTAGAAATATTTTCATTACATTTTGCATTGTTAATAGCGTTTCATCCATTTCGGTTTCTCTATTTTATCACATACAATTAGTTTATAGCTGAAATGACAAAAATTCAATAAGCTAGATTATATATATTTTCTCTTTGCTCCAATAAGTATGCTATATAAATTAATATTCAGTTTTTAGCTGGATTTTAAAGAGTTGCATCTTAAATTATTTTATTTATACTGTCATGACCAAAATTTGCATTTGATTGTACCGATCTAAAGTTGAAAATAATTGTTCTACAGATAGAATCAGTCAGATTCGTGAGTTTACATTCCAGGTTGCTAGCATTAAATATGCTCAGCAAAGCTGTGGTTCCTTTAGCTCTTTCGGTAAATTTCCTTATCGCACTGCACATTCTTATCTTTAGCATGCACATATTGCAACCACACACCCACTCACACTCACTCAGATTCACACCCATTTAAGTCCTTGTAAAGCCACGTCAGTCATGGGCGTGTTTCACTCGTCGTGTCATGAGGCTTATCAAAATTTACAGCTGTCCTCAGTACTCCGATCTCATTCCCCTCAATTGTCTCAGTGTCTGTCCTCAGTTGTCTGTTGGCATCTTCCATATTTTCTTTATTTGTTTGCCTTTGCCTCAGCTATAATATTTCCACATGAAATTAATTTCTCAAGAGCTCAAGTGCACATGTGACGAGTAAACACACACACACACACACACACACACACACACACAGAGCACATGCACACACATTCCATTTTCTATACACTAGCTAGAAGCATTATGCGTACACTCTTCTATAAATATATTTAAATACATATATACATAAATTTTGTAAATATGCTCATATGCATTATGTTGACGTCCTCGTTGTAAAATCTGTTCAATCTGTGCCAGTGACATGTGTTTGTTGTTGTTGTTGATGTTGCTTGTGAGATTAGTTAAGTTTGTTGTTGTTGTGACCATTTTGTATTATAATAACTCAGAAGATAATTCAAGTGTAGCTCAGTCTGTTGATGTGAAAATTGCCATTAAAATGTTTACTTTAAATGCGTTGAGTTGATGGTACTCAACTTACAGCGCAGATTCGAATTTGTAATGCAAATTAAAAAAAGAGAATTAAAAAGTCTTCTAAGGAGAGTGTTAGTTCAAATGCGATACACGGGATAATATAATAGTAATAAAAGCGGGGTGTATATAAGGATAGTCTCAAGATAGCTTACGATAGTTTTTCCATTTATTTTCTTGGCAATATAAATAAATTTTTTATTAATATAAACATTATAATCTCTTTGTTTTTATTATTTAAAACTGATTCATTCTTCTACGTCAGTATTGATTGCTTTGTTAAGTATCAACTTTATTATCTCAGCTGCATTGTTTTGTCTGTTAAAAGCATTTTCATCACTGTAATTTATTTCTTCATAAAAGAAACTGAGAAATGTTGTAATGTAATCAAGCAGTTTGAACTATTCGGTAGCATTTATAACAGTGCCACGAAAATGCAATTAAATGTGGCCCACAGACACTGAAATAAGCTCATTTGTCTCTGCCTTCCCCTCGATAAATTCACTTAATTTAGCTTACTCGGCTCATTCTGTGCTTGTGTATATGTAAGTATATATTTTATATGAAGTTGAATAATTTTTGATATGCCCACAAGGTGTTTATTAGCAACACGGGAATAATGTGCGTATAAGTAATATTATACAGCAGGTTTTTTGTTGTTTCGCTTTTGTTGGATGTTGCCTTGGGACATTACTCATACGTCATGCACGCCACCGCAAATACTCTGAGCCTCTTAAGAGGCCACTAAAAGCCAAAAGTCATAAAAGCAACAAAAATGTATGAGAAATAAGTGAAAATGCCGACGAGTGCCGCAGCAGACAAATGAAATAAACTACAGGAAAAAGCGCAAAAGGTGCACCTCAACAAAGGCAGTGCGGGGCGAGAGCGGGGACACTGAAGGCATTTGGAATGAGGCAGGCTAAGTAAAGCAACAATTATGGCTAAGAGGCTGCCAGGCAGTCACCGACACGGCGACAGCGACAGCGACGGCGACGAGGCGACGTCAGTGCAGACAGTCAGCAGTCGTCAGACGTCAGACGACAGTCGTCAGTCGTCAGTCGTCCGTGGGCTTTAATAACACTTAGCCAAGCCGAAACGAGAACGCGACGACGCGTCGGCAACAACATCATCATCTTCTTTAACAGCCAAGTGACGAATTGAAGCTAATATATACAAACAGAGGCATATAAATACATATATACAAACGTATACGTATACGCTGTATAAGTATACTTCAACATATATTAATGGTACTCCCACTTCTTGGTCTGCTCTGGCGGATGCCCTTTCTTGAGCGGGTTCACATTTTTTATGCCTTAACATTTGTTTTGTTTATTCTTATTTTTTCTCTTCGCATTTTGAGCTTTGTGAGCCGTAAAACAGCTCACGTAAGAACAACAACTACAACACAAAACAACAATATAACAATAACATGTGTTGTCCAAAAACAAAATTGAAACTCGGTTAAAGCTATTTATAACAAAAATAATCAGAAAATGCGGATATCTCTATAAAATACATTTAAAAAAGATACATGATTGACTACTACAATATTTAAAATGCCAATTAAAAGAATCTGTAGAATGTGAATACAAAATAAATAATATTTATAATTAATAATATTAATAATAAGAAGAAAAAATTACAAATATTATCAAGATATAACTACTACCTAACTACCAAGACATAAATAAAAGAACAATAAAAATTATATTTACCATAATATCTTAGAGCATAAAAAATATATTATAATCATAAAAAAAATGTTACAATTGAGACATAAATATTTAAAAATGTTAAAAAATACCAATGATTGTTGAAAGATCTTTGTAGTAATTAAAATTAATTAAAATAAATATATATATATATGAAAAATAATTCATCAATGTAATAAACCATTAAAAAGTATTGCATACTCCAAAAATTCACTTAACTTAACAAAATTATGAGCTAAACGCTTTAAATTCTAAAACATTATGAAATATTCGTTAAGACAATATATCATATCGACTCGGATTAGTTAAATCTATAACAAGTTTTATTTGTCTTTGTTAAACGAATATTTCATTACCATAACCTTTGCTAACTCACACAACACATAATACTCTGATAGACAGCCGAAGGCGATGACCGTCAGTAAAAAAACCTCGTAAGCCCCTCTTCCTTTTTTTGCCAGCCGAGCACCCTGTAACAAGTTGCTAATGCTGCCTGCTAAATTTATTGTTCGTCTGTCAGTTTGTCGGTCAGTTGCTTTCCCTCTCTCTTCATCTCTCTCCCTCTCTTTGTCTATATATATTTCTATCTCTGCCTCTTTTATGCTATTTGTTGTTTCTATTCTTGCTGCAGCGCCTTGGGGAAATTAGTTTTGTGCGGCTGCCTGCCTTGCCTTCTTTTCCTATTAGAGATTTTACTACTTCCTATTTCCGAAGTACATACACACATACACAGTGTTCCGGCTCTTTCTATTCTATGGGTATTTGTGCTCTGCTTTTTTACGTTTACTTTTATTTTATGGAAATTTCACACCATTTATTAGCCGCAAGTGCGAACTGGCCAAGTTATACTTTATGTCGACTTTTTTCAGCCTCATTCTCTCCATTTTGACGTGTTTTTTTTGTATTGCGTAGATGCTCCTCTGGGTAGATGTTTAGTTTTAATTTTCACCCTGCGATTGTTCCAACTATTAGCTGCGTAAATTTGCATATGGCCAGAACTATGAACTCAAGAGGATAAGGCGACCCGACTGTTGAAATGAGTTAGATAACAAGTTTTTGCACTTATAAAATTAAACAAATTTAAAGGTGATTTCAAAACCAAATAAAATTGTAATTATTATTATATTTAAAAGCATAGTTTAGCTTCTATAGATAGTTTCGAGAGTCACGCTTTGACGTTGTGGCAAAAAACTCTGTTTCAAAAATTTTGCTTTAAAAAATATCCACAGCACTCGCCACACTTTGGCCAACAACTGTCGCAGTAGCAGCAACAGCAGCAGCAGCAGCAACAGCAACAGCAAAAGTAACGGCAACAGCAAACAGAATAAAACTGAAGAATTATTTGAAACACGTAGCAAACATCAAACAAATTGCGGCGGAATCCTTTTAGCCAAGCTCTTTTCACGCGACAACGGGGAAATGTCGCAATGGCAAACAGGAGCTTCTATGGCTGCTTCCGGTTGGCTCTGCGTTATGGCAGCACTTCCGTTCCATCTCTTGCCACACAGCCAGCTGTTGTTGTTGTTGTTGTTGCTGTTGCTGTTGCTCTTGCCTGCACTCCAAAATTAATTCAAGCAGCAAAAATGGCGCGTTGATAACTTTTCACAAGGCAACAAGCAAGAGACAACACAAGACTGTGCACTGTCGGCGATCTCACCCGCAGTCTAAATGCTCACACAGATGTTGCTTTTTCCTTTTCATTTCCTATATTTTATTATCATTTACCCAATTCGTTTCGGTTCTTCTGCAGACCACATGCAGGTTTAAATCAACCTTCAAATTTGTAGCACAATATGTGTTTAAAGTCCCCCTCTGACTTAGCACAAATAGAAGCCCCGAATGCCAACTTACATGTGTGTAAACTTAGCCGCGACTGTCAAGTAAGGTCACATAAGTCATCTAGGCAACATCAGATACATTTCAATTGCCTCACAAGCAGGCAGACATTCTTAAAAAGACTACAGTATCAAGGTTATTGACAATAGCTTTTAGTCCTTATAAATTATTTCAATGACCACAGATGGGACAAATTTAGTTCAATTGATGAAAATCATGTTCACACTATCAGGACTATATTTTAGTTAATGTTGCCTATTTAAAATAGATATTTTAAAATTTTTAATCTTTAATTTAAAAGTAGCTTGTTCAATTAATAGATATATTTTTTATGTATATATATATTTATAATTTTTTAAATATTTGAAAGACTCTTAATCTGCATTGATTTACTTAGACTATACTAATTTCGATAATTTGGCATACACACTGAGAAAAAAGACCAATTTCTAATATCAAGAACAATCATCTT
Organism: Drosophila innubila; assembly: GCF_004354385.1. NCBI lineage: Eukaryota > Metazoa > Arthropoda > Insecta > Diptera > Drosophilidae > Drosophila > Drosophila innubila. The sequence goes on along the minus strand of NW_022995372.1, from coordinate 7,913,493 downwards.
AAATATTTTGTTCCTAAAATAAGAACATTTTAAGACCGTTTTACTAATACTAAGAACATTAATTTAAAACATCAAAGTTCTTAATACAAGAATAAAAATCTAATATTGTTTGGAAAGTATAAATATGTACTACATCATACAAGAAATCGATTCAGCTGTTAATTGGCTCGAATCCCACTCGTAAGAAATTAAAATAAAATTTATTAGTAAGACAGAATAAAATGTATATAAATCAAAATTAAAAAGAAAAAAAATTATAAATTTAACAATAATTTTTTAAGAACAACGTCTTATTTGAAATGTTCCTAAAACCAAATTGTGTTTTCTTAATTTAAGAATTTTATGTTCTCGACGCGTTTTTAAACTGAAATTTTTAGCTTTATGACAAAAATCTTGATTTTAGAAAACTTTTTTATCAGTGCAGATTAAAATGCAATCATAAAGCATTCTTTAAAAATTAAATTTAAAAATGTATTCACATTAAATATTTCTTTTACAGAAAATTTATTCATTGAAGATTTCACAATTTCACTATTTATTTTCTTATTGAAGGCATTACTTTCTATGTTAATTTCTGTCTCATTCAAAATATCAAATCCTTTTAAATCCTCTGATATTTATATCGATTTTTAAACTTAATGAAAACTAAGGAAATACGTTTATCAGACAAATATCCGTTAATTCTATCTGCAAATGCACCAAAAAGTATGCAACAAAATTTTTATGCACGATATTGATGACAGGCAACTTCTGGAAAACATTCAATTGGAATATCTGAATTTCAGTAGCGCTCTTTTTTGTTTCGCTCGAACTAAAATGATAGAACTAACCACGTTAAACCGTTAGGGCGCACCACAAAATGGGACAAATGAAAACTTTTGCCTGGTCAATAGAAATACGTATCTAGTAGTACAGTGTGGCACGATGGTTGGGTGGGTGGTTAAGTGGACGGTGGGTTTGGCAAACGCCTTTGTGTGCTTGCCAATAATTCAAGGCGTACGGCAAAAAAAAATGTTTTATCTGCCTTGGGATGCTGTTTACATAAAAACTGACTGCTGACTAAATCCAAAAAGAAAAAAAGAACAAGAATTAAAGGCACACAAATGAAAAAAAGTGGAAAAAAGGAGGGGGAATAGAAAAGAAATGGAAAAATGGAAAAAGCACATAAGAACTAAATGGTAGGAATTTGAGATTAGATTATGATGCGAGTAGCTCAACGACAGAACACGCTACATATGACAAGGAGCTTAACTGACACTCCCCTTCCCCTCCCCCTTTACTCTGCTGCTCTTTTACTGTGCTACTTAATTAAGGACATTGCTCCCTTGCCCAAAGAATGCAAATGAAGTGCGCGTAAAAACAAAAAGTAAAAAAAAAAATCATTTTCTATTAGCAAGCAAACAATTTTAAGGCCGCAGCATAATAAAACTGCCTTCACGCAGAAAGAAAGAAAGAAAGAGAGTGAGAGCGAAGAGAAGAAAGAGATGGATAGCCCACTCACTTATCAGGTCTGATAAAAGCAATAACGGAAAAAATACTTTTGCTCCCCAAAAGCAGTAGCAAAGAGTAAGTAAAACCAAGGCAACTGGGCGCAGAAAAGTGAATTTTCGCATACACACACCCAAATTACACTTATACACATACACACACTCACCCATACACCCACACGTACAAAACGTTTAGTATGGAAATTAAATTTGCATAAATAAACGTCGACATGGGAAAAGCGACTACGACATCAGCTCGAAGCATTCAACTTACAGCTTTCCTCAGGAGCGAGGACACTGCCAGGATAACAGACAACGTGCCGAGCAACGGACGGGGGAAAATAGTGCCAGAAGAGTTGTCTAAGCTCCACACTAACCACAAATGCCAAGGCAAAGAAATCTCAAAAATGTATACGACTTGAGCACATACAAAATTAAATTTACCAAAAAAACCCAAAAAAAAAATAATAATAATAATAGACAAGGCGTGTCAACACATACAAATAAATAAATAATGATATGAAAAAAAACAAGTGGGAAAGGCTAAAGTCGAGATCCCAACCATAGAATACCCGTTACTTACTTCAATATATATATGTTAAAAGTACTTTATAGAAATTACTTGAATTACTTTGAAAGCATTAATTCGCCTTAACTGCTGTTCTACTTGTCCGATCTTGATGCCAATCAGTGGGATAATAGATAATAATAATATTTAACAGTAATTACCATCAAAAACGTATAATCTTTAACTGACGGTTTATCGTAATTTGCGGAAGTGGAAGGGGCCGTGACAAAATTTAAAAAAAAAACTTGACCTGCCAACACCTTTGGAGTCTGTGTGTGAAAGTTGGGTTGCTCTATCGCTTTTGGTCTCTGAGATCTAGGTGCTCACACGGACGGACGGACATGGCTATACCGACTCGGCTGTTGATGCTAATCAAGAATATATATACTTTTTAGGGTCGAAGATGCCTCCCTCTCCGCGTTACATACATTCCAACGAACATATATACCCTTTCACTTATTTTTAAGCAACGGGTATAATAAAACAATATAGAAAATTGCAAAGTAAAATTTGAAAAACTAAACAAAATAAGTACGGGGTCTAAAAACCACAACGTTTGTTTGTGAAGAACAAAGTGCATTTGGAATGTGATGTTAACCCTGTTCACATCGAATCAAAAGAAAATGAATTGTCATGGCTATTCTGCTTGGCAAGAGGAGGACAAAGGGGTTTAGTTCAAAGAACTTTTGCCTGTCAACGCGAATCGGGTCAAGTGCTGTTAGATTGTGGTTAAAGTCTTGACTCAAATACAAAGAACTGGTTTATGTCAAGTTAATCAACTTAACAAACCATTCAGTTATCTATATTGTTGTAAGTGTGCTTCAATTGTTAAGTGTGTCTGCTTATTTATGATCACTTAAAAGATAAACGGAAATTAAAAAACTGTATGGATAGAAATGTATATATATATTTCAGTTGCCTTTCATTAATAAGTGATCCGTTGAATCCCTTTTTATTTTGAAATTACTTTTATGTCTCTTTTTCTATCGTTCAAGTTGTTTTAGAGACCATCAACCAGCTATTCAATTAAAAATAATTTTCAACAAAAGTTCCACTAATTTATACAATAATAATATGCACGTACATTTTATAAGCAACAATGTAAGCTGAAACGTCAGATTAATTGCTGTGCCACATATGTGCGTGTACACCGAAGACGTTGCCATTATGCTACCTTAATCTTGCATATGTTAATCAAAATATTTGCATTCCCAAAATAACTGATTGGGGAGGAGGAGGGAGGCAGCAGCTGTGGCCAGTAATACGCAACCGAATTAAGTTCATTATGCCGACGTCATGCAAACAATAACAACACACACACTTACACACCCACTGGTAGAAGCGACGATAACAACAACAACAACAACAATATTGCGCTAATTTTGCAGAGCTTAAAGTCTTCATTATTTACAATGCCGACAAAAACTGAGCCGCTGCCAGCCACAAGGCCGCATAAACATTACTCAAGCTTAAAAAAGACAAAAAATTATGATTCTCCTGTGGTACACCTTGACACAGCTTGGCTGCAATAGCAACAACAACAACAACAACTGCGACAACGACAACAAGAGCGTTGAAAACGACAAGGACAACAATAAATAAACTAAACAAGCGCCAAAGCAGCCACAGAATCTACACAAAAATCTGCAAGCAAATGACAAACAAGTGGAGCCAGACAACAAAACAACAAACAGAACCGAAACCACTGTGCGAATACGACGACAACAAAGCCAAGTACGAGGTGTTCTGACTCCTGGACAAACACACACACAAACAAGCATGTATATACATATATATATATGTCTTATATATGTATAGAGAACTTGGCAATTTGGCTAAAACGCTACCATAACATTGGCGGGCGAAGCGCTCTTACCAAACACGCAAAACTTTACCGGTTACAATAATGTTCCATAAACACATTTCGTCGCCAAATCGCCAATTACGGAAGCTTAAAATCATTTTTTAAGTAGATGAATTGGAAATCTTTTTACTATCAAATGTGATAACATTGCAATAATAATGATAGCATAAATTGCATACGAATATAATAATAATAATAAACAACAAATGTTTTATAATAATAATAATATTTTTAAAAATAACCACAATTTTAATTACATTTCTAACTTCTTGCGAATTATTATGACTATTACTATTATTTTTACCTTTACGGACTTTCTTCAGTGCTAGTTGCATGGACACGGGTGTAAATATTTAAAGAAATAACCACAACAAGTTACAAATGAATTTTAGATGCATTTGACATTTGACTTATTGTTAAATGCATTTTTCCAGACCTCCGACTGAATACAACCGATGAGAAGCCAAAGAAGGCGAATGATAAATTTTATCACTACCGTGATAAGATGTGTTTTATATTTTAAGCCTGAGACAAAATTCCTAATTTTTCAAAAGACTGCCATATTTTTATATTTTTCTTAAGATTTGGAGATTTCTTGTTGATTGCATTTTGGCGAATGCAACCAATAAGCTTTATGTTTAGGCGCCTCAATAATATTCATGCAAATCGCCATGGGTGTGGCAGCTTAAAGTTCACACCCTTCTCGCCACACACACAGTTTCTGAATTGGCTACGCTATAATTGCCTCATGCTGGCAAGCCCATTTGCACTGCATTGACTTGTATGTGTGTGTTTGTGTGGGTGTGTCTGTGGGGGTGGGTGTTGGTGTTGGTAAGTAAGCGTTTAGCAAATATAACAAGCTATATGTACTACACACAACACACACATGGACATGCAAATGGAACAAGGCATTTGCTGAGATTAGTTGCCATTGCTTTGGAATATTATTGTTATTGTTGTTGTTGTTGTTATTGTACACCATAGGGTGCGTTACCTGCAGCCAGAATTGGACAGTCTCTAAAACACATTGATACCATCAAAATGGCCCACAGCTAAAATGCACAAATGTATAGCCAAAATTTGTAAATGTAAAAGCAAAACAAGTGGGAATAGCTTTAGTCGAGATCCCGACCATAGGATACCCGTTACTTATTTCAATATATATAAAAGTACTTTAAAGAAATTATTACATAATAAAAACTACTGCATACTTTCAGGTGTTTGAATTAATATAATAACTTTGTTAATAATTTTGGTTAGCTTAGCTAGGGCGGAGGTGGGCGTGTCTTAAATTTGAAACAAACTTGATCTGCGTGAGGTCTATAGAAATCTATGTGCCAAATTTGGCAACTCTATCTCATATAGTCTCTGAGATCCTTCTGTTTATACCGACGAACAGACGGTTTTTCGCAATTTGCGGGGCGAAAAGGGGGCGTGTCAAAAATGTAAATCAAACTTGACCTGCTCCAACGCATTTGGAATCTGTGGGTGAAAGTTTGGTATCTCTGTCTCTTATAGTCTCTGAGATATAGCCGCTCACACGGACGGACGGACGGACAGACAGACGGACGGACGGACAGACACACATGGCTATATCAACTCGGCTGTTGATGCTGATCAAGAATATATATACTTTATGGGGTCGGAGATGCCTCCTTCTCCCTGTTACATACATTTCAACGAACAAAATATACCCTTTTCTTATTTTTTAATTAACTGGTATAAAAAAAAAACACAATGCATAATTGTAATTGGGAAACACAATAGAAAATCATATGACGTTACTTATGCATATATCACATGAATGTATACAAATTCAACTGCTGTTTCGCTCTATACATGATAGACATATACTTTTGTTTGTACATTAATTATGCCCTCATGCATTTTAGATGAGTGGCAAAATTTGCAATGTCGCTTGAGTGTATAATTAACAATCGAATTTTGGTTCATTTGCAAATTATTGTTTTTAAGCATTATTGTTTTTCAATGGCAAAAGTTTGAGTCTTTTCGCCTGCCAATTATTGTGGAAATACTTGTTGTGGTGCCTGATTTTGAGAGTTTTGCCGAAATTTCAACTTATGTCTGGGTGCAAATTGTTTGTCAAGCGATGCAGAGCATGCAAAATTAATTACAATTGTTGAAAGTTCCGCCTTGTGCCCCATGTGCAGCCAATGAAGTGTGTGGCACTCAATTAACGCTTGAAAGCGTATGTGGTTGAATGTGAAAAGATTGATTTATATTCATTGCGGTGTGTGGCATAGCTTAAGTAATGCTTGAATTTGAGTTGGGTACGAGTTGAGAAACATGTGGTAAATAAATTGTTTATATATTAGCGGAATTTACCTAATTAAATTTAACTATTGGGTGTGAAGTCGGACAAATGAATAATTCAAAAGTCAATTGTTGCCAATTCTATTCAGACAATTGATGTCAAATCAGCGTTAAGCTCTTAAAATATCTGTTAATATCTTTACTTTAATTTGTAACAACAGTTTTCTCTCCTTCTGTCAGCTTAACATTAGACTCCACAGGGGAAAATGTTATGAAATTGATGTGACGCTGTTAAGGGGAAGTAACAGAAAGGGGCAACAGCAGGAGTCGCTTAACAGAGCTCTGTTAAAGCAATGCGTTCCACTTGGAGTCCACGTACAATCCCCACAATGCCCCAAAAAGAAATTTCTCAATGCTAATGTCTCTCGGCGGTGACATGTTAATTTCGAAAGAACTTATTACAAGTCGGGTTTGCCTGTACAGGACAAAAAGAAGGCAAGGTGGCAAGTTGGCTTATTGGTTCGGTGGCAAGATGGTTAAGTGGCAAGCTGGTTGCCGGGGTGTGTCGCTTTGATTTCTGCAGAGAAATGCCCTTTAATTACGAGCAGGAGGCTAATTTTTGTGAAATTGGTTTTTAGAGGAGGACAAAGAAAGTGGCAATACTTGCCAACAGAAACTGGGACAAGGTAACACAAGAACTTCTCTTAAAGATTTCAAATGTAACCAGCGATTTTCAATCAATTTAAGGTTATCACACAATAAAACAAAATGAAACTCCGACCAAAGAACGACGATAAAAAATGAAAGGTAACACAGAGAAAGGTGCACAAAATCATTTTTACCATAAAATTTATTGCTTTTGGGTTGCCAAATATTTGCCACACACACAAACACACACATACACAGAGGAGAGAGTGAGTGGAAAGCTTACTCCGATCCCAGACGTTGCTGTAGACTGAAGCTTAAGCACACGGGCTCAAAAGTGTTTTATAAACCTTCAATTGCTGTCAATTTATTGACAACATGTCGCAGCGGCGTCTCCACAGACGCTTGAGGCGACAAACAGACAAAACAAAAAAAAACAAGATGAAGAGCAAGAAGAACGTGTGTAAAAAGGACAAAAAGACAACGAGTGAAATTTGTTTGCCAGCCTTGGGCCAAATATGTAAAGAAGCTGCAGGGCACACACACACACACACACACAGAGACATGTTGGAGTGGTTATCCTTTTTGTTGGGCTTGTGAGAAATGCGCACAATTTACAATAGAAATTGCTGCGTGTGCATTTGGATAACTCGGCGTATACGCAATCAGCGGGAGATTGCTAAAAGCAAGACGATGACAAGAACAGCAACAGCTACAACAACAACAACAATGGCAGGTGACAAAGCAACAACAAAAAATACAAAATACAAAACGAATCTTATATTTTACATTTCAATTGTTTTTTATGATTGCGCTCAAAGTGCACACGTATGAAAAAAAAAAAAACGAATCGAAAGGAAAAAAAATGTTGTTGCTGTCTTCCTGCTGTCAATTTGAAGCTGTGCGTGTAAATTGCACAACAGCTGCTCGATTGACAGTCGCTCTTTATATGTATATATGGAGTTGAATTTGTGTTTGTGTTTGTGTGTGTGTGCGTGCCATCAGCATTTTGCTTGATTTTATGGCATGCCGCATTGAAATTGAAAGTGAAAAATGCTTTTCAGGTGCTTAAGTGATGAAGTGCCAATTGCTGCTTCTGTTTTGCAGTTACTACTTTGCTTTGATTGCGACCATTCAGTGTCCTCGCGCCTATCGATTTCCTCGACACGCCCTTTCCCCTTCTTCTATCCACAGCCATCGCCAAAAAGTAGGCAACAAAATTTTATGCCTTGCGTGTTTGAGTTACACGAATCGTATGCAAATGGAAATCTATGACAGACACTCTTCTTTTAGCACGCATACGTGTGATGAGAATGGATCCAGCTGCCATTATGTGCTTAAAGCCCCGATATGGCTGACTAACGTAATTAGGTTGAAGGTGTGTCTATTGTGAGTTGAATAATAAAAGTACAATCCAAAGAAAAACAATCTGTGATTTAAACGCAATGCATAACATCTGAGAAAATAAATAAAAAACAGAGAACAAAACAACAAAACCTATTCGGTAAATTAATTAATTCAAAAATTATAATTTCAGCTCATTTATTATTTACATTTTTTTTATCTATATAAACAAAATCCTCATTCATTCAGGCCAAGCCGCTTGCCGTACTGTTTGAAATTTTGGCACATCACAGCTATGACAAAATCATTGTGAGATAAGACAGTGCGAGACTCAGACTTACGGCCCCTTAGTTTGAATGATGCTAAGTCGTATTCGATAGATGGTAATCTATATTATTTTAAGACTATTTGACAAAAGAAAGACTTTTACCTCGTGTAAAAGCTCTTTTTGTTTTATATAAATATACTATTTTTTGCATTCAGCTATAAATTTCCAACAACAAAAAATGTCGTGGTTTTTTTTTTTTTCAAATAGTATGAACGCTTAAAAACGTAGTAAGCTGATCATATCCTTCAACAGATATTGACTACTGATCCATCAAGAGTAAAGAAGTGATTACTGGTTTAAAAGCTTGCCGAATGACACCAATACTTTTCTGGAGGTCGAGCAATATAAACTACCTTACATACTATAATATAAGTTAGTAATTACGACACAAAGTTCTCAAACGAATTGGAAATACTTCAAGGCTCAATATTTTGTGTTTACTGCGCATATTATTATTTTTTTTTACATACAAAACAAAAGCATACAAAAGCAATAGCAACCACTTTGTGTGGTGTCCGGGTTACAGAATATTTTGTACACAGAATTTGAGTGTTCAAATTATCGAGATTGTACAGTAATTTTATTTGGTGTTAAAGAAGTTTATTCAAGAAACATTTAAGAAGTTCTGCTATTTTCACACTTCAATTCCGTGAGCGAAGCAAGCAGATGGCGAAGCCCCCTATTATTATTATAAATGTTAAATACAAATAGTCGGCCGGTGCTACAGTCGAGCATACTTACTTTGTCAAAAACTAATAATGGAAAAAATTAAAAAATATTTAGTTAATTTAAATGCATATTCTATCATATTGGTTACAATGTCTCATAAAACATAAAAGATTTTCATACTAAGACTTGATTTTCACTCGATCGGTCCTATGACAGCTATATAATATAGTGGTCCGATTCAAAAAACAAACAAACTTGACCTGCCTGCAAGATAGAGGAATTTACATACCAAATTTGGTGTCACTTGCTTTTAAATTGTTCTTATAATTTGGATATGAAAATTTTTTTTTCGATTTGTGGGCGATAAAGGGGGCGTTGCCAAATTTCAAAACAAACTTGATCTGCTTGCAATATAGAGGAACCTACATACCAAGTTTGGTGTCTTTATCTCTTATAGTCTCTGAGATCTAGGCGCTCATACAGACGGACAGACAGACAGACAGACGGACCGTTACGCACATATTCGTTAAAACAAACCCAATAGACCCCTGTACTTTTTTTAAGTACGGGGTCTAAAAATCAAAAAGTAAATGAGTAAATTTGAAACAAAAATAATAATATTTTCATTTTAATAATAAGATCATAAATATATTTTTCTTTTTAAATTTCCTTATATATTTTAAATTTATTATTAATGAAACTATTTTAGCTAATGGTATACTTTCTCAATTCATCACATTATAAAATATTTGTTCATATAATAGACGTTACTACGTTATAAACATTATATATAGTAAAGCAGCTTGAAAGGAATCATAAAAATGCAAATTATACTTAAAAGGTTACGCTCAAAATTTTTTTAAAGTAGAAAATATAGCAACAGTCGACAACAACAACAAGTATAAGCGTTGGGCCGGTGGCAACTCCCCAAAGTACAGTTACTTGCAAGTAACTGTGCCACTTTAGAGCAAACTACTAAATTAAGGCGCATGGTAATAAAACAAGCTGAAAAAAGACGAATCCTCGGCCACAACAACAACAACATCAGCAACGATACCAACAAAAGCACCAAAAACAGTTTTACAACTTTAGGCTCGCGCTAACATAAAAAAAAATTTCTTATTTACATAAAGAAACTTTTAGGCTTACAAAATATAAAAAAACATGATATGAAAATAAAAATAAAAACCGCAAACGGAAAAATCTTAAGAGAGCAGCCCCAAACATTAACAGAAACAACTAAATTTGCATTTTTATTTTTTTACTTTTTTTGTGCCCCTCTATAATTTGTTTGCATCATACCCATACACGCACACACGCACACACAGACTGTCGGCACACCCAAAGAGTGTGCAGCATCTAAGTGACTTTTGTTGTTCGACGGCTTAGTCAAAATATATCAGGGTGTGTAAATTTTAAGCATGCAATAAAATAAACAGAATAATAATCACTGTTACTTCAGCTATATCTAATTAATTTTAAATAATTAATTAATAAATTAATATAATAAACTTTTTAAAATTAATTAGAAATTGATAAATTTAAATCGCAAGTCGTAATCAAATCGTTGCAATCGATAGCGTGTGTCAAGAGTAGCCACAAACTACAATTTGCTAGCCTGCAATCTAACCCATTTTCTCTCTATCTCCCACTTACGCAACAAATTCAAGCCTAAAGGCTGCTGCAGTAATTTGAAATAAAAGGCAATGTCTAATTTTATGAGATTTTAAAGGAAAATGCTAAGTTTTTTTTTACAACGAAATAAGCAGATACTTATTATATAATTTAATGAAAATATTAATAATTAAAATTATTATTTTGCAGCTTTAGTGCTCGGCAAAGATGCAAAGTAGTGCTGCAAAATGATCGCTATTTCCTCATGCAATATACAACATAGCTATCAGCTTCTTGATTTTGCCATGAAAATTATCATATTAATGTTCAACCTTTTTTAATAATTTGTATATTTGAATACATGAATATACATTAACTTCTCATTACATGAATGATAAATTTTTGCTACCTAATATTTGGTACCAAAAGAAAATAGTACAAAAATTGTTCTGTCTTTGTGCGCGCCTTGCATACAAAGTGAAATGCTGTCTGCTCGCACGTTTGATTTGCCTATGTAATTATTCAACTAAATCTAAATTGTAATTTATTTATGTGTGTGTGTTGTGAAATTTTCGGTCGTTTAATACGCATACATTTCAACTATTGTTCAGTTGGATGTTATGCTTAATTGCGCCAATCGCAGCTGCAATTTGGGGCAACGAAGGGGCGGGCTAAAAAAACAAACATTTGACCGTGTCGTATGGTTGGAACCTACATAACAAATTTGAAGTCTCTTCATATAGTCTTGAAATCGAAGCCCAAAGAAAATTCTACATTTTTACTGTGTTTGTTTGCCCGGATATGTCTCGCTGCACGTTTGTTGCCATCCAAATAATTCAGTCACTAAATTTTGCTTTTTATTTATGGTTTTGAAATTTTCTCTAATACGCACTTCAACTGATTGTTCAGTTAGGAGTGCTATGTCAATTCCGCTGTAAATTTATTTCAATTTTATGACGCGGCGTGGCAATCGAGAATCTGAACAGGACCCATTTCAAATACCTGGCATTCAAATTTGTATTCAACGCTTAACATGACAAATTGCCACGCCCATCGGATCAGGGCGCTGTCAATGAACGACAATTTATGCATTGTTGTCCATTCATGTCGATAGTCAAGGCATTCCAAAAACAAATGGCCATCGACTTTACATATTGAACGCAAAAGATCAAAATTGACTTTGAACTTTAGACAAATTGCCTGGCTGACATCAGGTTTATGTTATATATTTAAATTTGTGAATAATTTCGAAAGTCTAAACTAACAATTTAGTTTGAAATATTTAACATAAATGTGGTAAAAAGAAAAAAACTTGTTGATTATGATTATTACAATTAGGAGATTTTTATGAAGAGTAGTCTATAAGAAAAGTGGAGGATGGAAAACTATAAACAAATTTTAGGACAAAAAAAAACCGAAAATAATGTTTTATTTCTATGAAAACTGACAATCAAGTCAATTTTATACCTGTTAATTTAAAAATAAGTAAAAGGATATATTCAGGGGTGCCACAGAAATCACTGGAGATTTTGACGCCAGCTGATTTGCAAATCTCTGATCAAAAATAAATTTTTGGGGTTTGTTCTTGTTTGTTTAGCTAAACGCATAACGAGAACCACAAAATGCTCAAAAAATGTATTGTTATTTTTGTCTTTGTTTTTAAAGGCAATCCCAAAGTGTTAGTATTATATTTCATAAGTGGCAAAATAACAATGTTTTTGTAACTAATCGCTTGGAAATTAAATACAAAAATATTCAATTATTTTTCCCGCGAACAAATTTTAGTTGTGTGACAACCCTGCGATCATGTCAGCTGCTTAGTCTCTTATTCGATTGCTCGATTGTGAATGGCAAATCGGTTTGCTTACATTTGTAAAGTGCTTAAGTGAAGAACGAAAATTCAAAAGATGCCTCTTTCAAGATTTCTGGCCATTGATATCATGCGGAGGGAACAGCTGGCCAAGGAAAGGATCGATCGCAGGTTTCTTCAAAGTTCATCGAATCCACTGGCGACTGTTCTCCGTTTTTTATGTTGATTATGTACAAATACTGAAAAGTTAAAGTCTATTTTTATTTTAAACAGATTTTGATATAACTACCGTGTCGACAAGCACACATTTATAATGATTTTTAGTTTAATCGAAGAATACATGCCATCTCTTTCTCACTTTGTGTAAACAACCCAGCTCTTCTTCTTACTAAAGAGATTCACACATACCACAAGCACTGCAAAAGTTGTCAAATTCTTTTTTGTGTGAGCGCCTAGATCTCAGAGACTATAATAGATACTTTTTATGTATTGAAATAAGTAAAGGGTAATCTATGGTCGGGATCTCGACTATGGCCTTTCCGACTAGTTTTATTTACAAACTTTAAGCTAGTTAATTTGTCTAAAACTTTTCAACAATGTATTAGAGAAGATTGGCTTTCAAACGTTGAACAACTTAAGCTGTAAGTGACATTAGCACTTTGTTTCGTTAACTTGAAAAACTAAACTATCTGCACCCAAACAATATACGTGTACATATAGGCATGTGTCTATGTTATGTGTTTGACACTTGTACACAATTTTGAGGTGAAGATTAACTGACAGAGCTATCATCACACAAATATACCCACAACCCGCACAAGCACTCAACACTGACAGTCTGGCTAAGAGAACCCACACTTTGGGCCCTGCTTTAAACCTTTTCCATATAGCACTAAAACTGCTTTAGATACTTTTCTCGCTTTTCACTTCGAGTTTGTTTGCATATTTCTTTTTGGTATTTTAGTATCTGGCTATTAATATTTTACTTCTTCAGTTTTGTATGTTTGTTTGCTTGTTTGACTGCCAGCCGACTTGACGCCCCATTGTTGTTGTTGTTATTATTGTTGTTGTTGGCAGGAAACGTGCCAGACACTCACGTCCTTGTGCTCTGGCTAACGTAGCCCATATTAATACTCTTAACATGGGGTAACATGATAAGCTAACAAGTGTGTTTGTCTAGGATTTGACTTGATTTTTACGTGGTTTACGAGTATTTAGCCACGTTGGCTTTGCTTTTGCCTTGAATGCTTTATGACTGTTTACCGAATGTCCTTGACTTGATTCCGTGATGGCCTCGTTTCAAATTTAAGCCAAAAAAATTATATGCATCAATTATTTACACAAACTAATTGCAGTTTATTAAGAACATTATAGAAAAAATGAACGCGCACATGGAAAATCAATTAAAATTTGCCGCAGATAACAAAACATTTTGCGCTAAACCGCAAATCGTTGCCGCAAAATCAAAACAACAGCAACAATGCCAAAGGACACCCACAAAAACCAAACCCATCGGCTGACCCGGTCAATATTAGGTTTTAAAACACGGCGCATTAAATACACATTTGTATGTACTTATATTTACAAGCTCCATTCATGTCGTCAACACTGCAGGAGACATGTAGCGGGGGACAATACAACAATTTGCCAGTGGCTTTATAAATGTGGCCATGACTGTGTGTGTGTGTGCGTGTATTTGTGTGCGATAAGGTGCATACACAGAGACAGCACTTATCCACAGGCCAGATAGTCAAACAAACAAAATGCACAGCTCAAAAACCAAACAAGAATGCATAAAAGGAGCATGCTCGACGTACTTACATGCCCTGGCAATTAAATTTAAAAAGACGACAAGTAAGCTGACTTCATTTTAATGCAGGGACCGTAAGAATTATAATTTTAAAAAAATTTATAAATTTTTTGTTGGTTTTTACAAAAAATACAATTTTTATACACAATTATTTTTTAATGATTATATTATAAGAAAACTTAAACTTTCATTTTTAATTTAACAGATTAAATATTTATTTTAAGAAATATAAAAAAAGGTTGTTTTCCAAAATAAATAAAAGTTATTGTGACTCACACCTTTTATGTTTTTAGATTATGAAAATAATCCACTTAGCTCAAAAGATATCGACATAAGAAGGAAATTTAATTTAAATAATTAATATAATTCTTATTTGTTTTAATTAATAAATTATTTACTTTTAATTCTAAAAAAAATTATTTTTCTACATTTATAGTTCATACAATCTGGATTGCCTTTTATGCGGAGTATTAACATCACATAAAAGGACAACATTTTATTTTATGTGCATTTTCTTTTCTGCCGCTGGCAACAAAAAAGAAAAAAAAAACATAAAAACACAAACGAAATGCGTTTTGCTGGGTAAGAAATACGCTTATTTTTTGTGCAACTGCAACTGCACTAAAAAATGAACAAACTGCTATCTAAATAAATAACAGTATACTACATAAACAAATAAACAACTAGAATCTAGTTACTAAAGTAATTTTTAAACTGCTGATAGGAGTATTAATTTTATTTATTCTTATTTTAAGTAAAGTATGTATTAGATGTAAATACAGCTTTAATCGTTAATATGAAAAGTAAATAGGTAAATTTATAATAGATCAAATACGTATTATTCACATTAGATTTAGTTTATTAACAAATACTTTAACAACAATATCTCACAAATTAAATACATACTAATCGTCTTTAATAGAGAACTGCGATGAAATTTTCCATAATTAAAACAGGCATTGGTCAGAGTAGATTTAAGTTAAACAAATATATGTATAAATTATTTTCACTTTTTCCTCACAAAGTTAATGAATTTTTATTGGCTTTAATAGAGAGTTTAATTTGTTCGTTTTAAGGATTTGTGGCACAGGCTTAGTGAGCCATAAAAAACTATACAAAAATAATAAACTAATAAATATGAATTGTTATTAATGAGCAAAAGAAAAACAACAAAAAATGAAAACCGATTATTTTTAATTGAAATCAAGCTAAAACAATAGTATATCAGGAAACTAGCCCAGTTAAGAGCATTACAAACAGGCTCATTTCACAATTGCAATTAATATTATGCAAATTGTTGGAAGGGAAAAATTCAAAAATTGACTGAAAACAACTGGAAGCAGGATAAAACTGAATACAAGTTTCATTAAGTGTGACCCGCACATCTTTTTCTGACATTTTTTTTAATTTGTTTTGTAGGCTTTGGTTTTTTTTTTCATAATTATGATAATTGTTTTCCAATTGATGAAGCACAAACTCAATGTATGAATTTCAACGATGAAGTTAATACAAATTACTCTTTACTCACTCTATCTTGCTCTCTCCCTCTCACACTTTTTGTCTGTCTCTCTCTTACTGCCAAAAATAAATTAAACATTCGATTTTCAATTCGTTTACCGCTATGTCAATAAATTTATGTTAATATACATTTGGCTTATTTAAGCAGCGCGAAATTGAAATACCCCAAAACGCAAATGATTATACCCTGTATATGGATAAGCAAACGGGCATTTTATATGTTTGCAAGCAAATGTAAATGAATAAACCGACATCTATTAGAAAGAAATGAGAACAGAGATTGGATTAACTCCAAATCCATCAGTCCTGCCTGAAAGACTCTCGATTATGCTACAGTATAATCTAGTTATATATGCTCGATAAATAAAATTGTAGACAACGAAAAGCAAAATCAATGCAAATATTTATGAAAATCATAACTTTAATTGGCTTTTGGCTGTGAAATTTTATGGCAGCGATATTATTATTTATTTAAGAACTTAAATAAAAAAGAAAAACATATTGTTAACATTATTTTGTTTTCATTTCAAACGGTGCTAAATGGTATTTGATTGACCCAATTATGTCCAAATATCTTTCCGTTGCAAACGAAGTAACTTGCATTCTTTCCTTCTCTATCTGTCATTCTCCCTCTGTCTCTGTCTCATTCTTCATACTTGCCTTCTAATTATTTAACAAGTTTATGCAGAAATATCCGAGGGACATCAGCACCAGTTACAGCCACATCAATAACTGCAAGTGGGCCAAGCCCAAAGTTGGTTTAATGCAAATGGTTGCCAAGTCGTTTCAAAACGCATCAATGTACAAAAACTGCAAAATGGCATATTCTCCCCCGCCACAATAACTGGCTAAATGTATAAAAATTTTAAGCGTTTTAAGAACTGGTTTGAAAAGTTTCTGTTGCTGAAAGTCTATTAAGGCACTCATTTAATTTAGCTATAAAAATAAATTCATAATTAAATCAACCGATATTAATTCTGAATGTTATTTGATAGATACACAACACTGAAATAATTACCGTATAATATTAGGGCACTCTAAATATTTAATAACGATTTTACAAAACAGTTGAAGTGAAAGTATTTGGGATTAATTTATAAAAGCTCCATTTTTATTTATTTACTGAAAAAAAACTTAAAGTGGCAGTACACTGAACAGATTCTTATGTAAGCATATCGAGCCCTATTTGCATAAATAACGTAAGCGCCAAAAAGCAATCTTTACAGGATAGAGTAATTTTGAGTAATCGTGTGTCGTGTTTCGTATGCCGCTTTTCGCTTACGTTATAATTGACAATATCTTCGTAAATATATACAATACAATACAAATATAATATAAGATGCGGTTGGTAATTATGAGCACATTTGCATCAAAAAACAAATTTCGGAAAAATGGCGCTTACGTTATTAAAAATAAAATAAATAGGGCTCAATATGGTCACCCTAAATACGTAAAGTTTTAATATATTTTATTTATTTATAAGATGAAATTTCAAAGAACGGTACAACTCGAAAGCACAATATTGTACAACAAATTAGAGACAGTTCATAAATTGAATTTCATTTCGAACAAGTATTTGCACTTAAAAATGTTTGAAAATATAACAAATTTTTCATGTAGAAAACACACATTTTGCATGTAGAACATTTCCATTTAAAATACTATTATACATTTTTATTGAATTGCTATGCCTTTTACTCAGAATTTGCGCCTCTTCCTTAGTCGCAATTTATGCCTCATTCTATGATTTTTCTTTCCCTGCCCGCCTGTTGCAGTGTATACAATTTGTGTGGCAGCCAAAAACTTTTGACTCAGAACCCAAAAATGTGTGTGTGTGTGAGAGAGAGAAAAATGGGGAGGGTTAGAAGTGGAAAGTGATGTGGAGTCCAAAGGCGTTGACGCTGTCAGCCTGGCCGCATAAATATTTTAGATTTTATTCGCCAGACTCTTGTGTCATACGATATAAAGTGGTGACCAGAAGGGTAGGTAAGGTGGGCGGTGGGGGTAAGGGAATGAGTCGACAATAGCGACAGATGCATATTTTGCCAGACTAACCGGCAAGCTGTTCATCCGGCTGACGCTTGTTGTTACGGCCACTTCCCTGCCGCTTTCCCGCTTCTTGCCACTTGCATATAGTTGGCCAACTTGGCATGCGGCAACTGCAATGTTGACGCTGCTGTCGCTCAGCCTGAACACAGAGAAGGAGACAGAGAATAAGAGAACAGAGAAGAGAGCAGCTGCAAGAACATAAATTTGTTCTGGATGCCTTCGCTTGAGTTCTTAACTTGGCCTTTATTCAGAAGGGGGCAAATCGGGTTTCGGGTATTAATTTGTTGTATGAGCCAAAAATTTTTAATAAATATTTTAATGAAGAGTCAGCTTATGACATGGACGAGGGAAAAATGTCAGAATTTGACATTGTTGAAACCTGTGATGCATTTTGTCAATAGATATCGAAAGTTGAAAGCAAGGAAATCTTACGAAACATTTTCAGATAGAATTTCAACTTTTGCAAAGACTAACTTTTTGGCCAGACCAAAAGTGCATAGCTTACTTTATATAAGTCACATACACACACACACAAACACACACACACACACACACACACACACATACATACAAACCCTTCTATGTTAGTCAAAATTTAAACCTCACGCAGTTTTTGCCAGCCTTGGGCGACATTTAGCACTTGGCATGCCCCAAGAGCAGACACCCAGACCTGAACCCAGACCCAGACCCAGACCCGAACTCAGCTGTCGACATGCTCTCGGTCTCGACCCTGGCGTGGCGTACATGGCGCAGCTTAACTGTGACACATTTTACACATAATTTTCAACACCTAAATCCGCAAGTTAGTGCAGCCATCAGATTTTGCACACGTTACCGCAAACATAAAGCGTTGGATTTGCAGCATGTGGATGGAAGCGTGGATGAACCAGGGCTGTGTGTTCAAGTTGCCATAGAAACAGTGAGCTCGACACCATGGACACTTGTCCACTTGCCCACTTGCCCAGTTGCCCATATTCGCACTCATGTTCTGTGCCTTTTAAGTCAACCTCTGAGGCGCGAAATGAAATGCACAGCTTTCTGCATATGTTAACTAAATTCTAGGGACGCCAGACGATCCGTTATAAGCTACAATTAACTTTAACATCTGTGCTGTTACCGCTCCCAATAATATGCGAATATTAAACCCGGCACGATAATTCTTAATTTTTAGAATAAATCTTAATTTTAAAAATACTTAAAAAAAAAATATTAAAAAAAGATTTAACATCTTGATTATATTGTACAACCACTTTTCCCTAAATTTTTTTTATTATTTGCAATTAATTCTTTAAGTTCTGTCATAATATAAAATATATATATTTAAAAGAAATATTTTTAAAATTAGTAAACGATCTTTTATTACTATCTTATCTTAACTCTCGATATATATTCAATTTATTTAATTGTTAACAACATTTTTTCGGAATAAATTTTAAATTAAATTTTTGTCGATTTTCTTCGTTTCAGTTTCAGAATTTTTTCGTGGTCCCGTGGTCCTCTGGATAGAGTCGTCGACCAGGTACAATTATGAGGTTTTAAGGTTTGAAAAATGTGTTTGACTCCACACACTACCATGTTAAGAAAAGTCATGAATAGCATTTAAAAATTTACAACCCGCTAAGGAACAGCCTTAGAATTTAATGATTGGGTCACAGAGATTTGAGACCTAATATGGGAAAAGAAAAGTCTCCGAAATATACACGAATATATAAGTATACACTTTACTTTAAGCCAACTTTTTTTGTACACCTTCTCTCGCTTAACCCTCAACCTTTCTTTCCATACATAACAAACTGTTCAGACTATTCACAATTATTTCATAATATTTTTCAACACTTAACCTCAGGTATATATCATCTGGACACACATACGGCATCGGCACTATAATGTTACCTACATCTGCTACTATAATTTACATTTTAACCCATTTGTTGATGTTGTTCTTCTTGCTTTTGTTTTTGTTGTTACCCCTGAAATTGTTGACCGTCCATCATGTGAAGTAACATGTTTATTTTAAACAAAAGTTTATATTACATGTGGATGGGGTAGACGCGAGACGTTACCTACCAACTTGAAATGGAAATTAATAAAATTGTTGGCAGGCAGCACAACAGAGAGAAACTTACATAAAATTAATATGCAACATTTTGCTGTGAGTGCTGCCTCTGGCAGACACGTGTCCGTGTGGCATGTGTTGCATATATGCAAATGTGATGAGAGCATAACAAAAAAAAAAAAAAAAAACAAGGATACAGTCTGCTCCCTCAGTATATCAGTATATTATAATTCCTGCCCGGCTTTGTGGGCAGGCTGAGACTGTGTAAAGATTATAGACCAAAGGAGGCAGGGAGGGGGGTTCAGCCTTGGGGTCTGTGTTGTTTTGTGCGTAATCAATTACATTTATAGCGTGGCAGCTGCTCAGCGCAACATTTGTATAAATTAAGTTTGCCACGAGAATGCGGCAAAGAATCTCTCCATGCACCTAATCGAGTGTGTGTTGTGTCCTGGCATATTTATCAGTTGTGCTGTCAATGACAACCGACCGAAAGACAGAAAGAGAGAGAGTGAGAGAGAGGAAAGGGAAACGGATACTTCAGCGGCAATCGCTGCCTGCCACAATATTTTGCCAATCAATGCGGCAGCAGCAACAACAAAAAACAACTTGACTTCGGCCCAACTACAAGCTGTAAACAAATAAACGAAACTCAAACCCGACCCCGACCCCGACTCTGACTCTGACTCCAACTCCGACCCTGACTTCGACCCCAACTCCCATCGAGACACTGACACTGAGCTCCGATACGACCACGAGTCTCCCAACCAGGCCACATTGCTGCTATAGATATTGGCAAACTATGGGCAGGCAGGAGGCAGTCAGGAGGCAGTCAGGCAGGCAGTCAGGAGGCAGGCAGCATAAAGATAAAATGCCCAAAGGAATTGCAGCAGTTGGTAAAAGTTTTCAATAAGCTTTTCCCCCAGCTGTTGGCCGAGCGCAACAGAAAATGCATAAACATGTACACGAATTTCCTGAGCATGTTAAACATAATTTGATCGCATCGCTATTGACTGAAATGCTTTCACATAATATTTATTTGTTAGCAATGCATAACTATAATGCTAAAATTGAAAAAATACTTCAATTCTTTGTTTAAAATATTGTAGCGATTTATTTCGATAAATGCATTTTCATTTTAGTAAATTTGCTATTTCGGATTGGTTACACTTGCACACATCTATATAAAAACTGCAAATTAAATTAGATTTTGCATAATATTTACAAAATGAGTAATGAAATATTATGAGTGAAGTATGAAATTTTTGGTTTTAATGATTATAACAACTTTTGTAAATTTGCTATTTCGGATTGGTTACACTTGCACACATCTATATAAAAACTGCAAATTAAATTAGATTTTGCATAATATTTACAAAATGAGTAATGAAATATTATGAGTGAAGTATGAAATTTTTGGTTTTAATGATTATAACAACTTTTGCCTTATATTTACAAAATGAGTAAAGAAATATTAAGAGTAGGTATGCAATTTTCGATTTTAATTTAAGTAAAATGCTTACAGCCCTTGCCTACACTGATAAAAAAAATGTTCTAAAATCAAGATTTTGGTCTCAAAACTAAAAATTTTGGTCTTAAAAATGCGCCGACATCATAAAATTATATCTTATTTATTTCTTATGAAATAGTACATATTTATACTTTCCGAACTATTTAAGATGCACGTTCTTGATTATAGAAGTTGGTCTTTTTTCCAGTGTAGCATATGTTCATACTCATTTTATTATTATACAACTGATGCCAATATGATGTTGTTTCTTTTAACATTATTGTTTAATTTAATGAAATTAATTCAAATTTTCAAATGTATTACAAATAAAATATTTTTTTATTTTAAAATGTACTAAAATAAAATTCAAATTAATTTTATTTATACAATTTAGGGTAAAACATTATTTCAAATTTATTTAATGTAACTGCAACTTATATAAATTAATATTTAGCTTTGGTTTGCCATAAGCGAGCACACGGACAGTCGCAGAGTTTAACAAACGACAAACATTTGTTACCCAAAACGCATGCTCATGTGTAAATATATCCCTAAGATCCCAGATCCGATGCCTAATGCGGCCATAACTCAATTCAAACCTATTGAATCACGGCAAATTAACATGCAGACGAGTTTATCTCATGTATGTGATGTGTGTGTCAGTGTGTGTGTGTGTCTGTGTGTGTGTATGTGTTGTGTATGCCCACAGGGGCAGATGTCGCCTGTTGGCGTTTATGTTACCCAGCCCCGCCCACACAAAGACCCTTGCCCCCGTTTAAGCTTAGGCTAGGCATAGCAAAATAAGGGAAAACAAATTCGATAACAAATGGTTTGGAATTGAAGCAACAACAAATACTCGGACATAATATGTGTACACATAACTATACATACTATATGCTGATGCTGAAAGCCAAAAAAAAACAGTACAATAACAAATGAAGGAGGAACATCGCCGAATGTGAAACAAATGACATATTGTCATTGGCAAACAAAGTCGAGACCAGCCAAAAAATAGAGCAAAAGCAAAACACAGACGTATACTTATATCCCATACATATATATACTCGATGTCTCTGATATTTGGTATTTCCTCAACGTAAGTATAAAATTTATTATCAAACGAAGTGCATAAATTATTTAAGAAATCAGAAACAGTCCGAGATCTTGATGATTACAAATGAACTCAGACTGAGCGTATGTGCACAAAGTAGAATATATGAATTGTCTGAGGGAATAAACACTACGTAAAATGACCACTAATCAGACTGGGCTCTTACTAGATGGTCAAATTATCGGATCATTAGATTTAAGTTTCAAGTAGTGTTTAATAGAATTAAACTTTTTTAGAGATGAATCGTTTCGTTTATTTCCAAATGAAGCTCGAATAGATCATAGCTAAAAATTTAATTTATTTAGACTGCTAAATCTATATATATAAAACTATTTGTCCTGACTCACTCACTGACTGACTAACTGATTGATCATTGCACAGCCCAAACCATAAGATATAGGAGGCTGAAATTTGTACACAACATAGTTGAAAAACTTTTTTAGTATAAAAAACAATGATACAATTATATTAGGAAGCGACAGCACAGAGAGTGCTCTCATTTTTGTTAACATATATTGTTCAGTATGTAAGCAGACTAGCAGGCTATGAAATGTTTTGTCTCGCTCTCACTCACAGAATTTTTTATTATCGTATTTTGCTTTCGCTGTCATACATCTGCTGTTGTCGCTAGCTTATATAATTGTATCATGTAAAAAACCATGTCAATGCTCAGAAAAAAGGGGACTTCTTCTCTAAATGAACCACATTAGGTACAAACAAATAAACAAATTTTATTAATGACAATTTATCTTACATTTCTCAATAAAAATGCAAAATTCAACAATTTGTTTGAATAAATTCAAAAGTGTACAAAGGGAGTCTAGTAGTTTCACTCATGCCAATGGAAGACACAGTGTGCAATGAGCAAGTAAATTGAAGTCACAACTACCGTCATTATCATGATTGGAAAACCGATAATAAGGAATTGCAAAAAGTTAATTGCATAACCATGTTGATGGGCAATAGCAACAGTTACCACATTCGCAGAAGCTCCGATTAATGTGCCATTTCCCCCGAAGCAGGCACCAAATGAAATGGCCCAAATCAAGGGGGAAAGTGGCAGGGCCAACTTACTATTGGTTGCCAATTTAATGGTCACTTTCAGCATCATCGTTGTGATGGGAATATTGTCCACAAACGCAGAGGCAATTGCACTGACCCACAATAATAATAAAATAGCGACAGCCAATTGATAATTCTTATCCACACTCATGATCACAGAGATGGTTAATTCTCCCACCCAATCGATGAGGCCCATTTCAACCAAAGATTCCATGAAAATAAAGAGAGCCGCAAAGAAGATCAGAGTCGACCATTCGACACCTTTCAGAATTGAATCAAAATCTGGTTTGTTGCTTAAAATAGTTAAAAGTAGCGCTCCCAAAATGGCTGCCCAACACAGACTAATGCCGGACATGAAGGGAAATGAATGTAGGAAGAACATACAAATCGCAAATCCAAAGCAAACACTACATTTGATCAATAGAATTTTATCCCTGATTCTATATTTCTCCTTCATGTCAGCCAAAGTTTCATGAAAATTCGTCGACTTGCCGTCCTGTTCACTTTTTAAACGCTCCTTCAACTCATCGATGCGATTACGAATATTATGATTGACCAATACATTATCTTTATATTCATTGAGTTGGTTTTCCAGCGAACCTATTGAATCTAAGAGACCAGCTTCATTGGGATTAACAATTTTGTTACGACTCATTAAATAAAGCATTAGAAATGCCAATAACGTAGATGCAATCACACCAGGAAACATATGCAAAGTAAAGTTGAGAAATTGAATCCCATTTCCAGATACATATGGATTGGTTGCGATTATCAAATTGGGTGGATCACCAACTGGAGTGAGAGTTCCTCCGATATTCGAGAATATCGCAATGCTGATGAGCACCACTATCGTATTCAATCTGAGAATTTCACTCAATCGAATTGTTACAGGTACCATCAGTAGAACCATTGTTACGTTATCCAAGAAGGCTGATAGAAGGGCCGTAAACATGCATAGATAAAAGATAAGATACCAGACCTTTCCCCTCGACAGCTGATAGGCAAAGACAGACAGATAGTCAAAGACTCCAGTATCTGAGAGTATTCCCACCATTACCATCATACCAAAGAGTAACATCAATGTTTCCATATCGATCCAGTTAATAATAGTCTGTAATTTAGGCCGTGAATTCATCAGACTTAGAACTCCAATAGAAGCCGTTGCAGTTAGTAAGGCGGCGAATGTGCGATCCGTTATGTCGAATATGATCAGGGTATACAAAAAGAACAGCAAAATAAATCCATAAATAACGCCTTGCGTTGTGTCCAATGGATTGGGATCGATCAACATAGATATGCCAGTCGATTCATTATACAGATTCAAAAGCGAGATCTGCAGTTGATAGTTGAGATTATCCCATTTTTTATTTGTATTTTTTTGTATATGCCAATTTAGTTTAAAGTCTTTTCTCATAGATTCAAATTCATATATATTCTGAGAGAGGTAAACATTCCAATCTTTTGATTTCCACTCCGTTTCGTTAGACATGATATTATATTGTGTAAGACACAATTTAATGCAAGGCTCATTCTCCGAGAGAAGATTGTTAGTTTTAATAACATCGATATTACCCTTTAGAATAACTCTAACAAAATCATTAGTCGGTTCCTCCTCTATCCTTACAATCTGTTTCACCCGAGTCTTCAGAGCAATGAGAACTTCATGCGGCTCAATGTGCGGTGTGATGCCAATAAGTATTGTAAAAAATAACCAAATTACCAGAAATATTCCCATCTTGATGAAATTACGAATACGTAATCGGATGGCACGATGAAGCAGCTGCTCCTCCGATAAATTTCCAGTCGGATCCTCATTGGCCTGCAAGTGGAATGAACGACGTGGCCGGGACGAACGGATATCCATATATATAAACAAATACCACAAATCTGTGTAAAAATTGGCTAATTCAAAAGTAACTATATAACAAAAATTTAAAAAATAATGAAATGAAAAGTATTTCAAATCTATCTATCTATATCCTACATATCATATTACTTTTAATCCATCTCTTTGGGATATATTCCTTCTGTATTCTGTCTATCTTTTATTTATTATATCTTTCTAATTATCCATCGCGTATCCGCCGTTTATCTATCAGGAACGATTTAACAAGCTTTATTCTAAATTTTATCATATTTAATTTAATTTTTCTATTTTTTTGTATATTCTTCCATTCTCATTTATATATTTTTTATCTATTAATCAACATTTTATCTACCTTTCAGTTTCTCTTAAAGTTTTTCGGTACTCCCTGTGGAAATATT
Organism: Drosophila innubila; assembly: GCF_004354385.1. Lineage (NCBI taxonomy): Eukaryota > Metazoa > Arthropoda > Insecta > Diptera > Drosophilidae > Drosophila > Drosophila innubila. The sequence continues at coordinate 7,887,512 of NW_022995372.1, read as the reverse complement.
TACCAAAAGGCGACCGCAAAACATGTGTTTTCTTTTGCTCACAACTTTATCGATGCACTCAACCAAAATATAAGCTTCATGAAAACTACATTTCCCAAAGGCCAAAGCGGTACTTTTCACACTACATGCTCTGCCATGCTTGTAAGCTTAAAAAAATATATAGAAAATGCAAGAAAAAAAAGGGGAAAAAAATATGGAGTTTAGATAAAACGGGTCGCATTTCACGCGCGAGTTTTCCAGCTTTTCCAGTTTGCCTGCTGCAGGCCTGTTGACAGCGCTTCCGTTTCCGGTTTGTGACTGTTACCGGCTGCCTAGCGCCACCTGGCGACGGCACGTGATAAAGTTATGACAGAAAGTTGTTGTTAGAAAGAGAAAGGTGCAAATCTTTTACTGCAAATAAATTGCATTTGTTTTGGCCAGCGCATTTCACGTTTGTTGTCGTTGTTGTTTTTGTTGTTGTTGTCGATGCTTAACCCAACAGTGCCCGCGATTTTATTATGCAAGGCTCGCATTTTTAGTTGCTGTTGTCGTTGTTGTTATTGTAGTTGTTGCTCGAGCCTCTTTTTTTTTATTTATTTGCATGTAAACTCAGTCACGTCCACAACGCAACTAGAGAAACTTTGGCCGCCCTGCAATCAGCGTTTTTATGCATTCCAGCAACTCATGCCCCTTCCATTTCCCCGCTTCCTCATCCACTTTTATCCCGCATCCTGGCTATCCCATTTGAGAATTCCATTCGAGAGTCGCGCTCATTTGACTTATTTTTTCTGTTTTGTAGCGCAGCAACAAAGCTGCATAATTTCAGTTAACATTTTTGGCATTTTATGCACGAAAACGTTTCTGGGTTAATTTGCATTTCCACAGCACGGCTTTCACTCCCCCAACCTCTCTCTGTTTCTCACCCTCTCTGGGGCAGGTGAAAAATAAAATTGAATTAACAGCTAAATGAAATGGAATTTATGTGCACGCGTTCAAAAATATTTGCCGTCATGATTTTCTATAAGAGAAATTCCATTTGTGCAACCTCACAGCAGTTGGCTTGTTGCATGTTCAATGTTACATGTTGCACGTTGAATGTTGCCCGGGCAACAGGTGCATATATTCAGTAATACCGAGTCACTCAACTGACGCAGCTGTAAGTTCAGAGGTTTTGATGTCATTTTGAGCGTATCATAAACATCAGATACATATACACATGCAATTAAAGAATAAAGAATCTAAAGGAATAAAGAATCAAAAAATGCAGTTGCAGAGATTATCACAATTAATGATAAAAATATCCAGGTGCATCCATGGATTCAGATACAGACTCCGATAGAGTATATAAAGAAAATAAACTTAAATATTATAAGAGATACAGATACATACAAAGATATGGGGAAGCACACAGAAACAGAGATATTGAAAAAATACTGATCTAAGAATAATACCGGAACCAGTACCGGAACCGTTGATCGAAACTAACCGTTTTAATTTTAGTAATGGAACCAGAACAGTAACTGAAATATCGCTTACGTCTTTTATGCAAATAGGGCTCGATATATTCTTTTTTAAAAACCTATAATCGATCGGTATTTTTTCGTTTTTCTGTATGAACGTAAATAAATTTAGCTTTGTATTAAAAAATATATTTAAATTTTATTGGGACAACAATTTTGACTTGTAAAATAACTGGATCCAAACTCTGACCATCTTCAAACTGTCATAACTTTATTAAAACTCAACCGACTTTGATCAAGGTTCGGCTTCTAAATATCTTACACATTCAGCTTTTATTAAATTCGTTCAAAAAATTGTGTCCCTCTAGACCTACATAGATATTGACTCGGATGCTAAGGGTTCTCCCTTTGGAATTTTTAAAATGGAAATTTGAAATCTGAACTTTTCACTTTTAGTCGATTTCTTTTATCGTAGTTAGTCTGAAACAAAACTTTCAACTTGATTCTGAGACATTTAATTTTCTTGTAACAAATCATGGCAAACTTGAACAAAATTGTGACTAGTAAAGTTGCTAGATCCAAAGTCTGACCAACTTTAAACTGTCATAACTTTATCATTACTTAATGGATTTCCATGAGGAATGTCATTTTGATTATGGTTTGGCTAAATAATTTATTTTTTATTCTTTAAAATTGTAATAGTTTTGTGATAATATTTTTTTTTTCGAAATTGATGTAAATGGAAACAACAAGATGCAGATACTCAGATGTTTTTATAAAATGAGTGCAAAATATATCTCTAGTTCATAGTTGACTGTTTATTTGGCAAGCAGATAGAAAATGAGACAGAGAGGAATGGACAGAAAGTGAGAGAAGAGAGAGAGACAACAGGGAAGTAAATTTATTCAAATTTATTTATAAGATTGACTTTCTAAAATTTGAATTACAAACTGAGTCATTTCAAGAGCATAAATAAAATAAATACTTGCTGGCAAGTTTGCATAAACTTTCTCATTCCTCTCTCTCTCCCTCTACGTTCAAGCTGTCCTCTCTTGGCCTTCAAATAGATGTTGCAACAATTAGCTAACAGTTATCTGTTCATTACACCAAAAAGTCCGGGGCGGATCCGTTCTGGGCATAAATTTTTGGCTGCAGGCATTAAACCAACTAGGACAAAACTCATTTGCTAAACAGACAGGATATGCAGGATGTCTTTGTGTGTGTGTGAGGAAGATACCAAAAGCGAGAAAGAGAGAGAGAGAGACAGAGAGTGCATGTTTGATTGTGTAGGACTTTCAACACGCCTCAAATGTTGCAGCTTTGAATCTTAAAAGTTTCGTGCGGTTTTGGCAAAGTTTTCGTTGCTTCTTTTTTGTTGCTGTTGCTGTCGTTATTGTTGTTGTTATTGCAATTGTTGTTATTGCCACTGTTGTGTTTGTTCATGTTGCTGTTAGAATTTTGTTTTTGTACGAAATTCAAACATGCGTTGAGACTGCAGATCCTTAACCTATTCAAGTCCTTGACAGAGCGTTGCCGAAAACCAAAAACTTTATGGCCAAAAACACATCAAAAGCCACTTGCTGCAGGTTGCCGTTATTGTTGTTGCTTTTGTGGTTTTCCAGCGCTTTCCCACAAGTCACTTCCAAACTAAGTCAGAGTGAGAGTTCAGCGTGAAAACTTTCAAAATGATTTCATTAACCATCCGCATGAGAAAATTAGCACCTGTATTTAGAATTTCAGGAAGCAAATTGAGGTTGGGAGAAAGAACGCCTTCAAGTGTGATTTTCCCGAATCAAAAATATCCCTCGAGGTGAGAGGCATGACATCTGATATGATTAGTTGATAATATCTTTTAACTCTTTTAAATTCTGATTAGTTGAAAGTTTAGTCTGCCGCAGGCTAATTGAAGCACGAGCTGACAGAACTTAGGCAGGATATCAATTTAAATGAAAGTTTACTTAGAAAGATACAAATAGAGTGTTACTTTGGGGAATATTAAATATAAATTGTCTAATTTTATTTGAACGTTCCTTTTCAATTTGGTTATATATAAATTAAACTTTAGTTACTATAGTTAAAGATATAAACGGATACGGATACAAAAATTACTATTGTAAGAATACCAAAAAGTTAAATCAAAATAAGGAAACAACAGTGGAAAATAATTGAGAATAAAAACTAAGAAAAATTTGGAAATCAAAAATAATTTATTTAAAAATTTCGCAATTTCTTTCCATTCTTATTATTCTGATTAAGTTCTTTTATCATTTTACGATTTAGCTTTTAAGCATATAGAATCAATTGAGTATCTAATGTATCATAAAAACGGATTCACAGACTGAATTTAAATATTTATTAAATTATTTGAAAAGAAAATGCATACCAAGTCAGAAAAATCAATGTCCTTTAGTTACAAAATTAAATTTATTTCTAATTTGTGTAATCTTGTTGACTTCCTTGTATGATCCATTCATCCTAATGTTTGTTTTTATTTTAAAAACATTTTTGTTGTACAGGTACAGATACATATATGAATATTTTTCTAAATATAAAGTCAAACTTGTGGATTAGAATTAACTGGATTTAATCACATAGAAATAAAGTAAAATATATGTGCTAAATTAATTTCAATTTAGATGAAGTTTCTAAAATTATCTTTGATACGTATACATTACCAGACAAGCTAAAAGCCACAATTGAAGAAAGCAACTCGAACGTGAAAGCTTTTCTGATATCAATGATAATAGTTTGCTTTGCTCATTTAGGCCGTTACCACACTTAATTGGCCAATGAATGAGCTTTGCCACAAAAGCCCGAACAATTCAAGTGTATGTATGTTGAGGGCATGTCATAACCTTTAGCCGCCACTTAAATCTGACCTGATGCATGAAAAGGGTCATTCAAGTGGAAACCTAAACATCTGAGTGGCATCTGTACAGGATTGTGAGGCAGAGAGGAGGGGGAGGGTTATTGTCGATTAATAACATTTGGAAGGCTTACAATTAGCATAAAGGAGGGAGTCTAATACACATGTAAATGTCACTGTCGAGCTTTGCTTTAATTTTAATTAATTTGTAATCCTTGACATTGAAGTTTTGGGGGCTCAGTGCAATTAGTGAGGCAGCTGCTGCCAAGGATTACAGCTGGAGACATTTGTTCCATGCATTTATCAAATGTCAACATACATGCCATACACACACACACCCACACCCACACACACACACATATGTACAACACACACGATACGCAACTCCCAATCAAATTGCAATTAGACATTTGAAATTTAATCATCAAAGTTGTCTTAGTTCCCATCACAAAAGCCTTGCAAAGGGGTCAAAGGGCAGTGGGAGTCGGTTGGCATAATTAAGCCGCGACTGGACCCAAGAGAATATCTAATTCAGTTAACAGCATATACGGCTAAATACTACTTCAAGTTATATCAAATTTAGGCACACTATATATTTAACAACATTTTACCACTTAACATCTGGCAATTGAAAATTGTGGAAAGCTTTATTTGTTTTAACGACAATATTGTTCTTTATTGTATACACTACTTGGTAACAAAGGGTATATCTATTTTGTGCTAAGGCTTAGGCAACTGAAAGCAACTCCATATTATTAAACACGACAGTTAAATCTTTATTTTATTATATTATAAGAAACCGCAAATTGTATTCTGAAAATTAGCCAATATTTAAGGAAACTCAAAACATTATTATAATTGACATAAAGACAATGTAGTTTATTTATTTACTTTATTTATCAGATCAAGCGGATATGTTATAGTACAGAAAAAAGGGAACATATACCCTGTAATTTTGATGTATACACAATTTTCACAGCATGTTAATGAACACAAAGGATCACTGTGCACAATTTTATAATTATACAATGCAAAGCAATATAATTAATAATAATTACGGCTTAAAAACTTTTCGATACAATTCGAAAGTTATTTGCGAGGTGCAACCAAAAATGTTGTTGTAAAAATTGTGTTAGCGGGAAATGCGTAATAACTTCTGGTTGCTGGTTGTTGGCTGCTGGCCTATAAATTATTTATGTCAAAACTAAAAGCCTTGTGAATTACAGTTACGACCACGCCCACCGATACGGATGAAACGATTTGTGAGTGCTGTCGTTGTAATTGCATCTTTGATTTGTGTTTTTCCATCGAAATTTGTCTGTGACAGACAGGCGGACAGAGAGACAGAGGGGCAGAAAGACAGACGGCTCCCTTGAAGCACTTTACTCACAAATTGTGCTCATTTGCATATTCGAAACTTTGCCTAATTGAACATAATGCCACTTAATTAAAGTTAAGCAACTTTCCCAAAGGGCCTGAAGAGTGGGGAGTGTGGAGAGAGGTGAGGAACATGTTGGCAACAACTTGCAACCAGTGTAAAACTATGGCCCAAGCAATTATGACACTTTGTTGTTGGCATTCCACAATTAGTTTAACATGTCGCAAATCGCAAGCCCGAAATATACCATCTCAATTTCTATCCCATTTCATCGCCTTTCATCCCCTCTCATTCACTTTCCTTTTATTCTATACATGAAAGCTGTTAAACATTTATGACTTCCCGTTTAAATATTTATATGGATTTCAAATTGGCTTAAACGTTGGCTAAATGGCAAATGCTGCAATTACTTACTATATTTCAATTGCATCAGTCGGTGATTAAAAACATGATGATGTCCAATAAAAGCAGTTTTCAATTTGACAGAGACCGAAAACCTTTGGGCAAATCTGGTGAAATTTTATGAACGAATTGCAGAACCAAAGCATTTGGTTATTAAAATAAAAAAAAAAGCAGTTTAAAATATCAACTTTGCTTAACATATGAATAAAGTTTATTATTCAAATCTGAAATACAAGACAGAAAATTATGATCTACATTCCGAAGATTAAAAACCCTTGCAATGTATTATATTCAATATTGGATTAATAGTTATTTTTCTTAAAAAATTAAGAGCAAATAAAGAGAGAAAGATAGAAAGATATTAATTGTAGATTAATAGAGGGAAAGAGAAAGAGAGTGAGAAAAAAAGAGATATCAAGGACAAAATATTTGAATTTATTATATATATAAATTCACTACAAATATACAAATAGAAATAATGAATAAAGAAATGTTACAATTCCGGAATTTTTGAGTATTTTTATTTTATTTTCTTAAATTAATTTTTAACTATGCATAAATATATAAGGTGGCCCACGAAAAAACTGCGTTTTAGAATGGCTTAAAAAAAAGGGTGGATATTTTTCACATATTTTGTTTTATTGAATAGCCCCAACATTGCTGTTTATTTGTATCAAACCAAATATAACCTCTACACTAAGTAAAAGTCTAGTGACGAAAGCATATTCTAGCCTCAAAATTTCTGATATCCGATTTTGTGACGAAAAAAAATAAAGTTTAATATAAACATTTTAAATAAAAATTTAAATTAATAAAAATAAAAAAAAAAACACGAATATTGGCATTCTGAGCTTCTTTGTACATAAAAACTACTTTTTGCGCAGTGCCGAATACCAATTTTCGTGTTTGTTTTTTGTTGTTTTTTTTTGTTTTTAAATTTTTATATTTAACTTAATTTTGTTCGTCACAAAATTGGATATCAGAAACTTTGGGACTAGAATATGCTTCCGTCACTAGACTTTTACCTCGTGTAGAGGCTTTTTTTGTGTGATATCAGAAATTTTTGCAAATATCTTTTGCTTTTGACATTGTAACTTTATCATTTATATTAAATATTTGTTGAATTTCTTTCATATTTAAAAAAAATATCGTCAAAAAAACAAAACTAAAATGCCTGGCAACACTGGATATTTCAGCAACGCAAAAAAACTTTCTGCAACATGGGTTATTTGTGCAACGCAAAAGCTGTCAGCTACACTCTCAAGATCTGGCTGCTACGCCTGCCTTGTTGCTGCTGTCCTCTCTAAATTTTTATTAAAATATATATATACATTAAATATCTTAATTCCTTAGCCAAAAAATATGTTTTATATACCAAAGAACGCGAAATATTACGTTTTACAATATATTGAAATTTAGCAAAAATCGTTAGCGCCATTTTGTCATAAATCGCAAAAATTTAAAATAAAAAAATCTTATTTCACCTGTTACCTGAGTACTCAAAATAAAAAGTTAAAAGGTACGCCTAAAAGTCCTCAAAGCTACCTTTCCAACGAAATATATATCTATAGCTTATATGGCTTGGAAACTGTTTTGGTTTCAATTTTAGCGGAATTTTGCGTTTCCCCGCTAAATTAGGGGTTTTTTCAAAAAGTCGTAGAACCGACATTTCTATATTTTAGCGCTTTGATACAAGCAAAAAAAACAAACTGACTTTTTATTTCATTTTAAGAAGGCCACTAAAAATTTCAAATATATTTCCTCTTTGAACCAGTTATCGGATTTGGGTGATCATGGTATCAATTTTTGATAAGAACTTTTAAAAAATAAATAAATGTTCAACCTCTGAAAAATAACGAGCCTTTTTTTTATAGCAAAATTAAATTTCAATTTTTAAATGGACCACCCGTAGCTCGAACTGATCGGACAGTCGTAGCAAATGTTCCATATTAGCATTATATATTGCTAGTCGCCTTCGCCCCCCTTGTGCTGCTTTCGTCACTAGCGCGAACTGCCGTCCGCAGTGATAAGTAAGATTATCTATATATATAAAGTTGTTTGTTATATATAAATTTCACAGATATCGATAACTCGAGCACTTATCGAAATTTCTTGATTCCAGTATATTAAAACACATTGAACAATTTTCTTTTCCTCCTTTTGTTTTGAGGAAAGTTTCTCTATAATTTCTTTTAAATCCTAGTAGGCTTAAATTTAAAAATTATTTGTTATTTATTTCAAAATTGTCAGCAGTAAAATGTCGTTTTTGGCATTTTTTGTGTTTCTGTACCTTTGGTCTGGAATTTGCTGTTTCATTTTCGTCATTGAATCGATTTTCTGGGATGAATTTGAGTAGATTTTAAAAGTCACTGACAATAAGCGCAGTTCCCGCCAAAAGAACTTGTTCCGCGGTGGCTCCAAATGATTGGACTTCCAGGTGACAGAGGAGCTTGTCCCGGCTGGCACGCGAGTACAGTGGTAAAGTGATTCTTTCATCCGAGTGTTGACTGTGATTAACGAACTGATCGATTTTCTTATATTTGTCGATTTTTGCACTGCTCTGACGATCATCGTTGATTTTGTAAGTGATGTAAAATGACGTCGAATCACTTGCATTTGTTGTCTGCGTGTCACCATCAAGCTGCACAATAAATAACAATTTATATTTGAATTTCAATTATTAAGTTAACTAAAAAACATCGCATTTTATTTAGACAGCAACCGTTGCTTAGCCTGTGCATGCACCAAGCCTAGAGTGTGCGTCAACTGACAGAAGCAGCTTGTCACAAACAATTTACAGACTTGACGAACCTTAACAGACTTGACAAGCACAGCTGCTCCACACTGTTAAAACATAAAATACTTGTGTGGAACTGTGCAACAATTGATCATAATTGTTAAAACAATTATATGAAATATTTATAAGTAAAGCACCTTAATTAAAAAATTAAAGTAAATAACCAAAAATTCGTGAAGTTATATGCTTAATAACAGTGATTTTGTGACATGGGCACTAAAAAATACTTGTGCCAATTAACAGTGCGCATAGCAATGTGCTGCAGCCCTGGCACTAGTTAACAGAGCGCCGGAATGTCAATCAAATAAACAAAAAGAAGCGGCGTGAAGAAAAAAGCGAAAAAAACTGCAGCGAAATCAATTCCCGAGTAACAAAAAAGCAAAACTAAATGTTGTAAATAAAAGTTATAAATTAAATACAAGTGTTAAACATAAAGAAGACAAGCTGGAGACGCATTTTATGGCCAAGATGGGCAAGGTAAGCGCAGAACGAGAAAAATGAAGCAGAGAAAAAAAGAAATAAAAGACAAAAGAGACAACGCTGAGTGACAGACAGACAGACAGACAGAAGAGACGGACAGCGAGACAGACGAAGGGACGGAAGAAGAAGGGACAATAACATACGCGTTGTTTGGAGTCGATATTTGTGGTTGTAGATACAAATGCGATATTTACCTTGAGCGGCGCCAGCTTCAACACTATGCAATTGTTCCCCTCGTCGCTCCCTCTCCCCTGGAGGCTCTGTAGTTGCAGTCGCTGCGTGGAGACGCCAAATTGCTGCGCCTGCTGCAACTTGAGACAGGCCAAGAGATTCTCGCAATTGTAGACATGTGTCAGATTGATTTCTTGCCCAAATCTTAGCTGCACTTGCTCCTTGTAACGCTGCTCAGCCGCCTGCGCACGCACCATCAAGCCCCGGAGATAATCCACAGCATTGTTGCTGCTCGATCCTGGCCAGAGTTTCTGCCAGGCACTGGGCACCTGTAAGACAGTTAGTGGTAGAGAGAGAGAGAGGGAGGGTGTAACAGAGATTGATAACCCATCAGTGTTGCCTTTTTAGCTATTAAATAGCTACTAGCTAGACTTGAATTTTGTAACTGCAAATCTAGCTACATATTTTTAATAATGAATTGACATCTTAAAACTCCGCAATTTTGAAAATAATGAATTGAAGAATTTTTCTAGATTTGCAGATAAATTCAATATATGCATGTACTTGGAAAAAATATTCGAAATATATAAATATTCTTCTCTTAAAACAGTACAAGTGCAATATTGGAATATTTGAATAGAAATAGTTTTGTTCAGATAGGAAAAAACTACTTAATTAGATATTCTTTTTTTTTTTGTAAATATATGAATACTACAATTCCCCATATCACAATATTTAATTTTAAAATAGTTTTTTTTATAAATTAATAATTTCTAATAATACCAAAAGCTAATGTCGATCTTCCTGTTGATATGCACAGAGCAGTGTTTCTATCATTTAAATTTTTATCCTGTAATCTGCATTTTTAAATTATGACTTATAAAAAAAAAAATGAATTTTGGAATTTTTAGCTATTTTTAGCTACCTTTTTTAATAAAATTAGCTAGAGATTCGGGCAACCCTGACTTTCCACTCACCTGCTGCTCGGCGAGAGCTTGCAGCGCCTTGGCCTCCACATCCAGTGGAGGATTTGCTGACGCCGTCGACTCCTTGAGCCAGCCGTGTAATTGCGAAAGTAATTGATGCACTGCTCTGTATAAAAGCGCGCCCAGTTGCAGCTCGGCGAGCACAAAGAGTTGCCAGGGCGAGGATGAATCCGTGCCCTTCACTTCCAGCACTTCCTGGGCTGTCTGCGTTATGCTGCAGTTATTAGCCAATTTGCGCCACAAGCTCAACAATGGTTTAATTTGTTGTTCCAGGCGTTGTCTAGAGTTTGTAGTAGACACTTCCCCGCCAGCTACTCCCGCTCCATAGCTTACTCCGCGCAGTTGTTTGATCACCAAACGTGCTTGCTCCATTTGCCGCTGCTTTTGCGCCTGACTTGCCAGTCCATACATACGTGGTTCATCCACATCCGGCAGCTTCTCCAGCGCCGCATAGTAGTCCTGTAACTGTCCGCTCGTCGGCATGTTGCTGGCCAATCCCAGAGGCAACCAGCGGTTGCTCAGCACATCTGCAGTACAAAACTGCGACAGATAACATCTCAGAATCTCCACATCCCTGTCATTATTAATTCTGCCGCCATAGGCCAAAGCCTCGCAGAGTCTCTGCATTAATGTCCAGTCGCAGCGTCCACTTGCGAGCTGTGCATCCAGCCAAGTTAATACGCCCAAGGCCGCTTTGAGATCGGCCTCACCAAATTCATAGTACTTGGACCAGCCCTGAGGAATATATTGGCGCCTCTGCTGCAGCACCCCCTGCAGCAGGAAAATTACCAAACGCATCTTCAAGCACTTGGCTGATTGCCTTTTGGCCAACTCCGGATCGAGGCTGGCGGCATAGTTCTGCAGCATGCGTTGCACCTGCTGCTTGAGACCACGTGGTTGCTCGTAGCGCACCTTGAGACACTTGTAAACTGTCGACTCACTGAATCCTTTGGTGGATTCACACAGCAGCCACAAGCGAAAGTCGGGAGATTTTTTAATTTCCCCCAATTGCCTTTCCATTTGTGGCAAGCATTCTGGCACCAAGTGCATATTCTTGATGCACAGCCATTGTCCCTCTGCCGCAGCTTGTTGCAAGGCCATTAGGGCGCGTTGCTCGCTGCCACGCCCAATGGCCAACTCCTGGTATTTCTGGGATCTCTTTAAGGCCACGCCACGCAGCTCTGTGGCCGGATCCAATTCTGGTTGACTTATCATCAAGATGGGTCGATCGCAGCTGCTTTGCTCCAGCAATTGTTGCACGCTCGGCTGTGTGGCAGCTTCAGGCGAGAGTCCCAACAATTGGCTGCTGGCCAAACGCAGCTGCGACAACAGCAAATCGGGCCGAAAGATTTGGGCCACAAGCACTCGATGAAACGGTGATGAAATGGCAGCTGTAAGTTGAGAATTTGAAGTTGATTTAAATCAGGGATCGTAACAATTATAATTTTTTAAAAAAAAGACTACAAAATATTACAATTTAAAATTTAAAATAAATTTTACTTGATTTAAATGAAAAAATAATGGCTCCATAAAATTGTTTATGTAAAAATAATTCATAATTTCAATACTTAAAATTTAATACAGTATATTATTGTATGATTTTCAAATCAAAATGAATTTAAAATAAGAGTTATTCAAGAATTTTTATATAAAGATTAAAATTAAACTATTATTCTCGGACTTAGGAATTTTAAAACCGGTTAGTTTACAATTCTGGAACACCCCCTAATGCTTTGTTATTATTTTGTAATTTTTTCAATTCAGATCGAGAAATAAAAATAATCCTTTAATTGGAAATAAAAATGTAGCCTTCTACAGCTTACATTTTTCGGGCTTGCCTTTTTTAAACTCATAACTGTTTAACCGTGATCCCTGACTAAAATGTACAAAAATTAATATTAATTTACTTACGCAGCACATCGTCCGTTTGCTGCTCGATGAATCCTCGCCACACATAATCCTTGTCTAGTTGAAGTTGCGTTCTCAATTCCGGCAGCTGTTGCAACAACTGTGAGAGCTTCAATTGCGAATCACGGCTCATGCAATCCGGGAAAGCTGCCAATTGATTGTTGCCTCCATCGGCACTGCCCATGAAATTGCTGACAAACAATTCCCATTCCTTGATGCCAAGTGCTGAGCCATAAGCCTGTCGACACACCCAGAGAGCCAATGCCAATTGATCCTCTCTCGTTGTGGCACGCGCCAGTTGCAAGTAAACACTTCTCACAAGACGCTCATATAATTGAGGCAACTCCTGACCACGCAACGCGCCCAAAAAGAGTTCGATATAAACCAAGGCGGAGAGTTCATAACCTTTTGTGAGGCCAGCATAAAAATCTGCCGCCTTGACGCAGAGTTCCCGGAGTGCTCCAAACTGTGAGAGCAACGTCTGCTTGACTTGACCACTTTGCTCCAAGGCGGCATCAATCTGTGCGCTGCTTTGTTTCACCTCATTGAGGCTGGCCAGGAGCTGCTCATTGCGTAGTATATCTCCCTCAGCTTTGGACAATTGCTCCAACAATTTATCTTGCAACACTTGACGCTGCTTGAGCAGCTCGCCTTCACGCTGGAGCAGCTCAATGCGTTGTTGCTCCAACGTGGGATTCTTCAAGACAATCGCCTTGGACAGCAATTGATCCGCCAATCCCGTGGCAGTCACTGTGAATCTTAAGAGATTCACGTGACCACACTGCTCCGGCGGCAACTCTTGTAATCGATGCGACTTACTGATCAACACAAGTTGAAAATCTTCATGTAGATCCACGAGTTTACTCCCCACCGCCAATTGACGTTTGTTAAACCTTACATAGATGTGTCCCTGCAGCAGCTCCAGCAACGGCGGACGCAGTTGCTCACAGTCCATGATGAGCAGCGTTTTGCCAAATCGCACAGCCAACTCCAATTGATAGCAAAGTCGTTCATTTCCTTGTGTGGTCAACTCACTCGCTCGTCCTGTGGCACGTAAATGCGCCGATAGCCATTGTCCGGCCGTCTGTGTTGGATCGAGGAGCAAGGGCACTGGGCAGCTGCCATAAGGCAGCGATAGCATCTCTCTGAGCAACGCAGCGCTCTCAATGATCTGTGCATCACGTGCCAGTCCCTGGCTTTCCCAGATAATCTGCTGCTGCTCCGTAACGAGAGTTTGACGCAGTTCGAAGTGCGATCCTGGCAGGCGAAACTCCAGGCTGAGGCGCTTAAGTGAAGCGCTGAGGAGAAAAAAGAGAGATTTCTTAAGATAAGCCAACTTTCGTAAGATGGAAATTCTAATTTTTTTAGAAAATTAAATTATTCCAGAGCATGTTTATTAAATTTTATTGTGAGCCTCATTTTCAAAATATTCACATTTACTAACAATTAAGTTTGCAAATCTAAAGAGACTCGCTCATATGCTAAAGAAAAAAGTTGCCTGGTGACAAAGGATTTTTTTTTATAAAAAGAAAAACATTTTTAAAAAATGCAACACTATAATTTTGACCAACTTAAATACTTTTTCAAAGATGTTTTTATTTTAATTTGTGGAAGATATCAGAGAGATATTATGATGATGATATGCCATTTATGCTTGTCTGTTGATCATAACTTGGTTTTAAATTGTTCAATTTTACAGTTAAAATATTTTTGAAAAAAGTATTAAATTAAGTCAGATTTTGGCATGGTAAGAATATGAGCATTTCAGGAAGGATTGTGTTAAGATTTATTCCATATCTGTGAAAACCCATATCCAGATATTAATCTAGATATGCTTCCATTATAAATCTTTTAGAGTAAAGATTAATCTGTCGATTTGTGTTATTCTTATTACTCACCCTCGCTGCTCCACGCCCCAACCCGCATAGTAAGTGATGGCCATAGCCAGAAGTAACATTTTCCCATCAAGCGTTTTGTGTGCTTTCTTCAACTCCGCGAGCTGCTCGCTCCAAGTGGCATACTCCGCACTTAGTTTGCCCACAAGAAGTTCAGCTGCCTGGAGTGTGGCTCCCGCCTCTTGGAGCTTCAGCTCCAGCACAGCTGCCTCTTGAGTGTACGTCTGCAACTTGGTCGACAGCTGCTTGACCCGCTTGTCCACATCATCCAAGCCGCTGGCCAGTTGCTCCATCTCATTCTCAGCCGCATTGAGATTATGCTGCAATTCGTTTTGTTCTCGTTCCAAGGGCTTAATGCTCTGGATGACACGGGCATAACGGACGCTGGCTTGCACCCAGGCTGCCAAAGGAGCCGCCGCTGCCGAGGCACGTTTGGCATTCTTGGATTCATAGGAATCTCCCTTCGCAGCGAGCAGACGCTCAACGGCCTGACAGTTCTCCGGGCTAATATGAGCGGGGTCTAGAGAACGTATATCCTCCTTTACGCCACGTTTGGCCAGAAAGGTCTTCATGCTGTTCCACGAGGTGTCCCTGATGCCCATGAGTCGCAGCACGCCTTCGAGGATGTCTCTCACCGCCTCCGGTGGAGCACGCAATGAACGTATCTCGGAGAGAGCTTCGGATTTAATTTGGCCCACTGCTGTGCTGGCTTCGGCTAGAATGGGTTTCACCTCAGCCAACTCCTGTTGAATCTCCCGCTGACGTTGCTTCAGTTGCTCACTGCTCAGCTGCGTCTGTTGCTTCAATTCCAACATGCTTGACTTCTGTTCATTTGCATTGTGCATCGTTTGCGAGATCATTTCCAGAGCATCATTCGCCAGCTGTCGCTTCTCTCCGAGAGCCTGCTCCTGTGCCGAGGCATTGGACTTGAGTGTGTCCACCAGACCATGGGCAGCTGCTAATTTATCCACTCCCAACTGCAGCTTTCCCAGTCGCTGATCAATCTCTGCTGCCGCATTGCTATACATGTGATAATAGCTGCTGATCAGTTGATAATATCGATGTGAAGGCTGCTCCCTTGGCAGCTCCTCCTCCACATCGGCAAAGTGACTACAGACGGGCACCTTGCCACGCCCCTTTCCTGCGCCCGCCTCATTCAGCTTCTCAATGTACTGCTTCGGCAGCATGGCGTGTGTTTCCCGCGATTCGGGACGCAAATAGAGCATGTCCATTTGGCGATGTAAAGCTGGACAGCTGTTGAAATACTCCGATAACTGTGGACTGCTCGGATCGAGCACCAGAATCAGATGCAGGTGCTCTCGTGCACCTATAAAAGGGAAAAGAGAAAGAAAGTTGTATGTTTTATAGTATTTATAATAATGGTTTGCCATGTACGAGGCTCAGTCAGTGAGTGAGTCAGGACAAAGATTCTTATATATATTGATAAAAACAAACAGTTTTCGGGAATCAAACCAACAACCAACTATTTTGTCTAAATTTGGATCTGTTCCAAGTTGATCTATTATCCTCTCAAACTTACGTTTCATAAAGTAGGCGCCCAGCGACTCCTGGTATCCTTCCAACTGTGCCGCCTGTTTTAAGGTGCTTGCCACTGATTCGAGATCATCACCAAATAGTTCCAAGATCTCGCTGCCCTCGAGCAAGGCCTCAATGGGTTTCAATATATCTGGCACATAGCTGAGCCAACAGTGTTCGATGAGGAGGTAACTCATCTGTTGCTCCAACGCGGCTGTCTGCATCGCCAGCTTTAGTTCGTTATAGAAATCGGTCAATCCGTAGTTGGAGTTACCTTGCAGACTCAGCACCTTGGCCTGTTGTAATGTGGCAGCTGCATAAATCGCATCCATGTGTCGATCTCCAGCCTCTGCCAGGATCAACAAGTGTGCATCGTTGCGGGACAATATTCGAACTACTTTCGCCGTCTGCTGCAACAGTTCCTCTGTAATGGGCGCTATAATGCTATAGCTTTCGGCATCTGAAGGAGTATAGACAATTTGAAACGATTTCAATTCCCGAAAAAGTTAAAACTATCAAATAGTCTAAAGAATTATCAAGAAATGTCCACTTTACGTACTTTATTTTATATATAGCCGAAAATATCTTGTCCTTCATTCTTCGTCTAACATATCATAGTGATTCGACCCATTTCAATTTGTATCATACTAAAACAAAACCCTCAAGTTTTTATTGACAAACAATGAGGAATGTTATAATATGTTTCTATTAAATAAGTTTAGTTTATAAGAAAAAAGTAAATGAATTTGAGAGAAAGCTACATTCTATATTAAAACGATTCGACTCTTTTCATATGTCTTAAACATAAAATCTTCAGAAAGAGAATCCACACAAAGAACTGTCGATAATCATAGCTAATGTATTCAGAACTATACTCATGAAAATTATTTTATCCATTACATAGTGTTTCAGACAGTTTCTTAACTCTCCAGCGATCTTTCACTAACATTTGCATGTTAAGAACTGCACTTTCTTCAATATTTCACGTACATTCGTAATTAAAAACTATTTCGGAGATTAACAAGTATCTACGCGCATCGTCATTGAAGTTGACTCCAATGGTATCTTGCATACATCCTCTAAGAAACTGATGATTACAAATTATACTTCAATCAATTTTTTGCACAATTTTTCTGCTTCAAATGTTTTATATCTAGCCGCAATATTTTCTGCTTTTTTTTCTACCCGTTCTTTCTGTACTTTCAGTGGATGACCCCCGAAGAGGAAGCACGCCAAAAGTTTATCATGCGGGAACGGGATCGGGAGAGAAAACGCATCAAACGCATGAATCCCGAGTATCGACAAATGGAACGAGAGAGGGATCGATTTCGCAAACAGACGCCAAGGCCCAGTGTAGTTATCCCAAATCATTTAAGCATATTCACACATACACACACACACATACCTACATTGTGCTCTTCTTCTTGTGCCTTTATTTTCTAATTCTCATCATTTGTTATTCGCATCTTAAATCAGCTAAAAGTCATTTTATAAAACAATGTACAACTTCAACTTCGATGCGCGTGACCAAAAAAAAAAAAGATGAAATTCCTATAGAAAAATGGACAGATTATCTTGGGGTAGAACATTTTCTATGAAGAACCACGATTACAGACAGGTCTTCCTAAATTCAATAATACATTTAATTTAAATTTGTCTTAGATAGGTATACATCAATTATTATATTGATTTTGCTTAGCTAAGGAAATTTGATTTTAAAAAGTTTAACCTTTTGGATAATAGACAGATATTCAACTAGAAAGAGCTTGTTATAATTTGTAAAGTACTTGGAGTAATTATCATCATATATCATCTAATTCCCACTTACTGCATATTGTGATCTGCCTTTGCACCTCCTCCAGCCACTCATCATGTGCCAATCCATGCAATTGTCCCTTCGACTTCGGGGACTTTGGAACAAAGTAGACTTTCTATACAATTAAATACAATTAGCAACTATGGATAGGCATTTATTAAAAACCTCACCTCCTTGCCAAAATATTTACGCATGGTCTGCTTGAGAATTGATTCAAATTGCTGCACATGCTCCTCGCAAGCCAAACGATCCTTAAACATCCCCAAAAGCTCGCAATTCAAAGCCTGCAAAAGAAGTCAAAGAAAAGTCAACTGACAATTGGATTAAATGAAGTTTAGCAAATTACCTCATTAAAGTTAGAAGGGGGATAAAAGATAAGCGACTCCAGTAATTTCATAATGCTTTTGGGGCTAAACTGATAATGAACATGATGCTGAACTCCAGAGGTTGTAAAAGTTGTCTGCAACTGCAACAGAGAAAAGCGAGTTAACAAAGACAGAGAGAGAGAAAGAGACCACATTTTGTAGAGTTACCTTTTCAAAGCACTCTATTAGACATTCGCTAACATGTTGCAAATTGATGTTACTGCCAGTTGTCCTGAAATGTCCGTTGAGCAGCGGCTCGAGGCGACACTGAACGATGGCCATCATATCGGAGGCTGTTGGTCGCCCGACGCGCACATATTGATTGATGGCCAAGTAACGTGGAGCAATTTTCAGCAAATTACCGCTAATGGACGCACAGATTTGCAATCCACTGACGGTTATCCATTCCAGATTGTCCGCATAGAAGCCTCCACGTTGCACAAGTTGCAACAGCAGCTCGACAATCTCACAGGCACCCCAGGCATCCAATTGACACAGATCCAGATTTTTCATAAAGAGCACCAAACGCGATTGCTTTGGTCGGTATTCACGTCCTCGCACTCCGCTCACTGTGACGCAGTGCGTCCTTAAGGTGTGGAGCACATAAGCAGCCGTCAGCTGTGTGGAGCAATTGATGCTGGCCAACTGATAACCTGAATGTTCCAACATTGCCTGTTGCAAAAGCAAAGTTTTACCCGCTCCACTTGGGCCGACGAGCATAAAGGGAGAAGCTCTTTCAGCTGGCGGCTCTAGCAGAGATCCAATTATATTCAAATATGATTTAACGTAAGCTGTAACTACTAGTTGACTGTCCCGCTCAGGTGGCTCTGTCACGCCCACCGCATACTGTTTTAGTGCGTTGCGTTGTGGCTCAAAGTAACTCAGCTCGGCGTGATTTGGTTGTGCCACATAGACATTCGCACGTTGCAACACCAACTGGGCGAATTCTCGCTGTCGCTCGCTAGGAATGTAGCCGAGGAGTGATCGTAGTGTGGCAGCTCCATACTCCTCAATTGATTGACTATTGTGCAACTGCAGCAACAGAGAGCGCAACAAACTGACTTGACTAATGCCAGGCATTTGACTGTCAAAAAGAGGGAAGATATTGAGAGAGTGATCAATCATTCAGTAAGAATGTAATGAATAGCAATTGTAAAAATTTTGTTAGTAATAGTTTCAATCAACAGGAGTTCATTTAATTCATATGATTTTGCTGTAAATTATAA
The DNA here is from genome assembly GCF_004354385.1 of Drosophila innubila. Taxonomy (NCBI): domain Eukaryota; kingdom Metazoa; phylum Arthropoda; class Insecta; order Diptera; family Drosophilidae; genus Drosophila; species Drosophila innubila. The sequence continues at coordinate 7,868,247 of NW_022995372.1, read as the reverse complement.
TTGATAAAAACTCCCTTACTTCGTATTATCATCCTATGTTAAATCGTATTTCGAAGGTGTATGAATATTAATTCAATTGATTGCATCTTAATTAATATCGTGTTAGCTTTCAAAGACTGTTGCTAAACTGTAACTTTTCATGATAAATTAATAACATACATCTAAATGTAATTAGTTTGAATATAAGCTAAAATATTTCTTGAAATAATTATTATAATATTTTGCTAACTTTGAACCTAATCATTACTCTTTGATTGGCTATATTTCAAAAACTCTTTTTGAAATCATTACTTACTCCAATAAGCGTTCGGTTTCTAGCCAATCGACTGCAATCTTAAAATTTCCATCGATATAGTTTTGTAGTAAATCTCCATAAGGTTCTTTAGTCAGCTCGTGCTTTAGTATTTCTTGCAATGGATAATAGTCGTAGCTATAAAGGAGTTGTAGGATCTTTATTGAGAGTTAGGTGATAAGATTTCTTGACTGAATACTCACCTCATGTTGACAATTCCCATCCGTGATATGGTAGCCGGGGAGGCGTGACGCACATCGTCCGTTTCGAATATAAAGTTGACATTGTTGCCGAACTGTATGCGCCAACCAGAGGGCAGTGTGAGGAGTCTATGCAAATGGAAAGAAATGATGCAAGAAGAAGACACAAAAAAAAAAAACAAAAATACACTCTTACTATACTTAGAAAACTTATTTTGATTTTTAAAATACTTTGCTATTGACATGTATATGTCTATTGGCTAGGAAACCACAAAAGAATTGTTAATGCTAACAGCGTCTGTTAATGTTACTAAAAGAGCGCCTAAAACGATAAAGAAAATCTTATGTTTGTTGACCCTGGGACAGCCTCAGACATATACATGCTCAATGTCGATGATATTCCTCTGAAAAGTAGATTATTTAAATAGTGCTCCTCATTTATCTTCTGTTCTTTTGAACTTGCCCAAACAAGAGCTCTCTCTGACTCTGTCTCTTTCACTCCCTTTGTATACCAACAAAAACAAAACGCTTCCCAATCTCTATCTTGCAGCTGATGACACCCGAGGAGGAGGCGCGCCACAAGTTCATCATGCGCGAGCGAGATCGAGAGCGAAAGCGAATCAAGCGCCTGAATCCCGAATATCGGCGAATGGAGCGCGAGCGCGATAGATTTCGCAAGAAGGCACGACGTGCTAACGTAGCATTTTTCCAATATTTCTAAAATATATTTAAAAAAAACTCACACACACACACTCATCTACATACACCTACACTCATTCCACACACCCACACATACCTTAGTTTTAAGTAGTTGATAGTTTGACCTGGGCTTGGGTTTCTGGGGACTCACTTAGTTTTCATTTGTTTTATAACACTTCTAAGACTGACCTTTGACCTTAGTTTCTTTTTCTACAATACTCCATACAGTTTACAATTGATGAACAATTACAAGCAATTGATTAAACCAGCTACGTTGTGCTTTAATAAGTTTTCCCCATTTTCTCTCTCTTCACATTGAACTCTTAGTTGACGCCCGAGGAGGAAATGCGTCAGAAGATGATACAAAGGGAACGGGATCGTGAACGTAAGCGTATTAAACGCATGAATCCGGAATATCGGCGCTTGGAGCAGGAACGTGATCGGGATAGAAAAAAAGCGCGTCGGGCGAATGAAGCGTTTCGACAATTGGAAAAGTTACGTGATAAGATTCGGAAGGAGCGAAAAAAGGGATTACTGGTGACGGATCCCACGCAATTGCCGCCGGAATTTGCGGCCATCATACCGCCAGTGCCTGTTGAGCCTGAGGTGATTATATCGACGCCGCAGACACAGCAACAACAACAACAGCAGCAGCAGCAGCAGCAATCATTGCAACAACAACAGCAGCAGCAGCAGCAACAACAACAACCAGCGACACACCTTCAACAACAGCAACAGCAGCAGCAACAACAGTTGGCGGCAGCTGCAGCGGCGGCGGCGGCAGCGCATCATCATCAGCATCAACGGCGCCGCAACATGTCGCATGTGCCAACAGCAACGTCGAGTCTCAACAGCGCGACGTTGACGCAACTGACGGCGGCAGCAGCGGCGGGAAATGCAGCAATGCATACGCCCACGGCGCATGCCACGCCCACGCATTTACAGCAACTGAATAAGCTGCAACAATTGTATCCACCGCCCAGTTTTGCACATCCCGCCCTGCCCATTGCCGGCGTCACGTTGATGCCACAACTCTGCCATCCGATCTTGCATCAGAACCTGGGTGCCACACTCTATGCCCCGCCGAATGGCATCAAGCAGGAGTACGGCCAGGATGTGAGCAGCCTAAGTGCAGCAGCCGCTGCAGCTGCCACAAGCTCGGCCTCCGCTGTGGCTGCCGCCCAGGCGGCGGCACTTGCCTCATTGCGTGGCAGTGGCGTGCAATCGGATGATCCCGATATGGCATTAAATCTGGAGCCTGAGATTATACTGCAAACGCCGTCGGATGTGAATCCCGCGCAGCAGCAGCAACAACAGCAGCAGCAACAGCATCATTTCAATGCACACCAGCAACAACAGCAGCAACAGCAGCAGCAACATCATCTGCAACAACAGCAGCAGCAACACTGCAACATGTTCCAGCACATGGCGCCACAGGCTCACATGCAACACATGCGACCGGCGCCATTGCCACCGCCGCCTTCAGTCGCCCTGCCACCACCACCACCAGCAACACATCAGCAACAACAACAGCCGCCACAGCCGCCGCCGCCACAACAGTTGCAACCGCATGCGCAACAACAGTGAGAGATTTCGACACAACTCGCCTTTAGTTTGTAAGCTCTCAACTAGCCACTCACACCACATACGCATTTCGGAGGTTCAGTTTTATGTTAATTTGTTTTTATAGAGAAAGAGACGGAGATCGAGAGAAAGAGTACTCACAGGTCGGAGTTAAGTGTGTGTGAACTAGTTCAATGCATCGAAAGCAAATTAACATTTAAATAGCTCAATTTATGCGAGGTTCATTTCATTCCGATATAGAATTTCCCGTGCTTTAAGCATTTTAGTAATTTTCCTTTATAGATCGGAGTTATCTATGTGTGAACAAGTGAAATGAAAGAAGCAAACATTAATGTTTAATTTGCTACAAAGCACTTTGAAATAGAATTGTCTGTGCTTCAAGCACACAATAACTGAATTAATTGTATTAAACCAATCCAACTCCAATACCCTCGCATAGATATAGTTATTGTCATTGGAACTGATATAGTAATTGAACAAAATTAGTTTAACATTTGTTACGTCCTTGTTGAGCATAAAATAATGCATTTGTATTAGTTGGAAGCAATCCTGAGTTTACTTAATTGTTTAAATTTTTGAAAGAACTAGTTCAAATAAACGCAAAACACTCCTACACGCACACACATACAAATTAAAACATATGCATACACACACCCTCCTATTGATATGTAAGAGACTCTTGAACGTCATTTTTAAAATGCCGTTACGTTGTGTATTACGTTAAGGTTACGTTACGTTATATTTTAGTGGGCTTCCCCTCATTTAATGTCATCAATAACGTATCCGCATTTCTATGTTTGTTTTTTATATGTATGTCTGTAAACTATTTTCTGTTCGGTAGCTAAGTGATAGGGGGATGGGAAAAGCTAATTGCCCATTCCGAACAATACAATACTTGCAACTTTAAGATACGATATGATATAATGATAATTGTACACCCATACGATATACATAAATATATATAATGAATGATATATATACATACATATAAGGCAAGCCGTAAATAATTATTACGAATTTATGCGCAAGTATGAGCAAAATATAATAGCAAAAGCTGTTGCTAAAATTTAATTAATATACTTTTTTATTGGGAAATCATGAGATTCGATTTTGTATGAACTGAGAAAAATATATATTACCATAGGCATTACGGATATCGAGATTTGTTTAAGAAACTTTAGTATTCTTTTATTGGAAAGTATAATTTAATGACCATTATGATAAATGTAAAGATTTCGATTTAAATTGGTTGGTATAAAATTTATCCGATTACAGAAATAACTTTTACTTTCAAAAAAGCTTGCTACGGACAATTTCAAATGCTACTCAAGGATCGATACGTCAAAAATTGGTGCATCAAAATTTATTTCGCGACTTTAAAAAAAATGGATTGGGATATCGAAAACTGTAGAAATGTTTGTTTTAAAGTAGTTTAACTGTACAGATAGATAGCATTCACAATTTACTTACTTATTGTCATCCAGCACCGAGTTTAATGCCTCTATCCACTCGGGATCAATGCTGCCATCACAGACAATCCACGAATGGACGTGACCTGGTTCCTGATTGACAACAACAGCTGTGTGGGTCAAGACGCCGTCTAACCATTGCCTGGTATCCGTGTCTAAGCGTCCGAGCAGCTGAACGCGACTCATCGACTTGGGACTGATGGTGTGGACCCGCAGTTGAGTCCCCAATGTTGCGGTCAATGCCTGACGAAGCAGAGATAGAATCGTAGACTTGCCGCAGCCGGGTGGCCCAACAAGGACAACGCCCATGCGCTTCTGGAGCTGCTCATGCAATTGCAATGCCTTCTCAATTTGTTTGTCATTGGAGCACAGTCCAAGTGACCTAAAGGCGGCAGACAGTGCTTGCTGCAGCGGTGTTGATGGCGCCACCGAGGTGCCAATTTCCGGAAACACATTTAACAGCAACATCTCAAAACGTTGGACATCATGTTGTGCCAACTTGGACATTGTTGATGAGCGCAGACATTGGACAACAATTCGCATTTCATCCTCTACATTTGCCGGGGGCATTGATTGATTTAGCGGCAATGCTGCCGCTAATTGCAACCGAAGTCCCTCGCCGCAAACGAGCAGCACCGTCTTCAATTCGCGGAGTCCCCAATCATAATGTCGCTGGGCGGATAACATTTTGCCACAAAGATCAAACAGCTCGACGATGCGTCCGGCAATATCTGCAGCAGCCGCAAATCCCTCCACAAACAGCATGACACGGGCAATCTCACCCGGCTCCGGCTGTTGCATAACAATGGGTCTAAACAGAGCTTGAATGTTGCCCGGCAGCTTTTGCCTGCCGCCATATTCACCTCCAGCTGGATTCAGGGTCACAAATATGCCGCAATGCTGGTTCAGTTGCACCTATCAAGCATTAAAGCATTATTACGCTTACAGTAGACTCTCGCTAATAGTAAAACTTCTTTCTATCTATCGGTTAGTTCAACTTTGTGATAGGATTTATTTCTAAAAATATTTAAATACAAATTAAAATCACTTATAATTTTATTTTCTTGTGTATTCTTTAATAAATCTCCATTAATTTGCACGGAAAATTAGAGCTTTTTAATATTAACGATTATTTTAATCGTTCGCTTTTCTCTTGTAATCGCCTAATGCAATTTTAAGAATAACAAAAAACGAAATTTTTTATTTGTTAAATTTATAGTATTATGTGTTATTCCTCCTTTTCTTTATTTAAGCAATAGTAAAAAGAGTCTCTGAGTTAATTAGCCATCCCTTGAAGTTTCATTTCTGAACAAAATTAAATTTTTTTAATTTTAAATTTTAGCTTCTACTGTAAAAAAATAATGTGCAGTAATATATAGAACAATTTTTTTTCAATAAATTACTAAGCAGTTGAAATATCCTAGAGTTTTAGATTGCAAGTATCCACTGTATAATAGATCATTGGTCAAGTGGGCAATTTCTCACCTTTCGCTCGCCAATTTGCACAGCGTCCGCCTTGTCCTTGAGGGCACTTTGAATGGGCTGTATGAGCATAGATATGGATGATAGAGTAGCCTCCTGGAGCCTATTGAACTCATCAAAGCAACCCCAGGCGCCGCAACGCGCCAAACCGGTAAGGATTAGACTCATCGATTCGGTGTCCACATTCTGCAAACAGAATACCGATGACATAATGACAAATTGAACAGAGAAAGCTTCCATTTCCACCTCCGCTCACCTCATCACAATTGAAAACCAACACGAGACGTCCAAGCATGCCACCCAATGCCTTGACACACTCGGTTTTCCCGGTGCCCGCTGGACCAAAGGGATTACCCCCAAGACCCATGTGCATGGCCTGTGTGAGAATGAGATAACACTTGTGTGTCAACCGTGTGTGGACCAGCTTGTTGGCATGCCCCAGAAATTCGTAGGCGTATTCAAATTCAGCATAAACCATTCGAACCAAAACCTGTCGACCATCGTGGTAATATCGCAGTTGACTTAGCCAATGCCAGTCTGTGGCATGCATCACATTATGGCTTTGCAAAAGCTCCACAACACTCTCATAATGTACCAGATCCAGAAGCAAGGCACTCAGCTTAAGGCATATCAAACTGCCGCCTTTTGTACGCTGCTTTATCCCCGCCAGATGAGATATTTCCGCTTTAAGCTGTTGCTGCAATTTTCCCAACGACATGCTGCCAATCGCTTTTTCCGTCTGCTTTGTAAAGTGCAGAGCTCGCGATGTGGCAATAACTTGGCTAACATAACGTCCTAGTAGCTCCTCGTTCAGGTTATCACTTGATCCGTTTGTGTTGTTGTAGCACTCGTAGATCTGAGAGCGCAGCGCCTCCTTCACGGCAAGCACAAGTTCGTTGAGCCAACGCTGTCGAAGAGGAAGCAAATTATGCGATTACTTATAAGATTGAAAGGGTATACCGGAGGATGCTCATAGCTCACTTAAATCATTTACCTTGTGTAAGAAGACTTATATTTAGTATATAATAAAGAAATGGATATCTACACTCCCCCCAAACAAAACTGGAACATTTCTTAGATGTACACGTGCAATTTAAGAGAACATTTTTGTTATCTTATCAGAAAAATACCAAGATTAAAGTATAAGACTGCATGTTGATAGGACAAAATAGTGGCTCTAAAATATCATTATCAATATAGATATATAGATACACAAAAATTTGTTTCAAATGTATCAATTTTTTTTTCATTTCCATTTTTAAATCTTTTAAATCCCTAACTTTTAATAACTTGGAAAGCGGAATTGGAGTTCTTAGAGATTAAGAAGTAAATCATTGTGATTTGGTTTGCCTTTTTAAAGATAGCGGTTTTTATCAACAAATTCAGTCACCTCCTTCAGGTAAAGCGGGATTCACACTCACCTCAATGTCACCGGTCATGTCAACAGCTTGACTTAGTTGGAGCTTATCGCCATCGGCGCTGTGCACGGCCAGAATTCTATAGTGGCCTCCATTAGGTGCCTGCTCAATTGCCAGACTGTGGCAGCCTGGAAAGAGTTTGCGTATGTGACGCTGTATAATATCCGCATCCTTGGCCGCTTGACCCAGCAGCTCCAAAAGATCATCATCACCCAGAAAGTAAAAGCGCGGAAAGGAATTTCGCTTGTCCTGCAAATATAAAGTGATGTATATCCAAACTTTAAATCGAGTTAAAAATAAATACGAAAAATCGGACTATAATACATCAAGCTACAAATATCGAGTTTTTCCAAAACAATTTTCAAGGGGCAAGTATGAAAAAAAGACAGTGGTGAAATAAAATTGAATTTTCCAATTTTGATTCGGAATTAGAGGTCAAATGATAATAAAATTTACATTCCGCAAGAAAATCGGTTGACAAAGTTATACCGGGTTGAAAGTTTTGAAAAAGTGTTAAGTGGAAATTATGCAAAAAATAAAAAAAAATGGACAGTGAGCGAAAAAAAAAACTTTTTAATTTTGAGGCAGAATCAAACTTTAAATTATTCAATTAAAAACGATTAAGTTAGCTCGAATGACTCTCAAAAAAAAACTGAAAATAGTTAAAAATCGCTTTTGCGAAAATCGAACAGCCGATTTTTCAATGTATTTCCTTGTATCATAATCACTTTCTTTACCGTAATGTAGCTCATTAGGTTCTGCTGACAACGGGCCAATTGGGTTTCCAGTGCATTGACTATGGTGTTTATGTTGTTAATTTTCAGCAGTGATGTTACCCGAGAATCCATTTGAATCTCGCGCATGACAAACCGAAAGTCTTTGTCAATGCGTTTAAAAAGAGCATACTCCTGTTGAAGAGTGCCAGCTCCGAAGACGGGCTCCAAGTAGACCCAGCTAAGAGAGTGGGAAAATGGAAAAAATAACGCCGACACCAACAATTATTATTTAACTGAGAAAATTTTAATAATGTTGAAAATACAAAATTAATTTACTATAAGTAAAAAAATAATAAATTTTAATTGATTAGTAAAAAATATAATAAGAAAATGTTAATCAAGGGAGGCATACAGGTGTGTTCCTGAAATCTCTAGAGTTTTTGAAGAGAATTGCTTTTGAAAACAACCGTTCGAAATGGCGGTGTTCCTCAAATGTCAGAGATTTAGTTTTTTCGAACATATTTTCGAAGTCTAAAAAATTGGGTTTCTTCCAGTTTCAAAAACATTTTAAGTTGACAAATATTTTATATAATTTACAAAATTAAAAAACATCGATTTTATGCATTTTTATTCAAATTAAATATTAATTTAGTTAAATTCAATAATTACTTCAATTGTGAAATCTCTCAACAATTTTTTTGACATTTGAAAGCAATGCTTGCTTGTTTTCAGGAGCGCCAACAATTGATTTTGGGTCGCTTTGGCGCTGTTAGAGATTTGTAGAATACCTCTGGTTTAAATGTTTGTGTATAGATTGAATGAACAATAAATATTCCGTTGAGAGCTGGAGCTCAAACGGAGCCATCTCAATTCAGCTAACATTAGTAATATATAACTATATGAATATTTATAAGCTCACCGTCTCTGGGAATGACTCAAGCTAGTGAGTAGCACATCGAGAGTATTGAGACGACTCTCCCAAAGTCCAGCTTGATCGGAGAAACTGTCAAAAGATGCTGAGTTCTTGGCCGATTGCAGCAACGATTGATTGTCGCCAATCTTGTTGAGCACCTCCTGGTAGTCCTTGATCAGGAACACAGCCTGTCCGGCTGAGTCCGTGCGTTCAATCAGTTTCAACTGCGCAGTAACTGACCATTGATCGAGTTCCACGAGAGCTTGTCTCACAATTTGCTCCGATGCCGCCTGCCGCACAATGTTGCCAATCTCTGGAGCGGCTGCTTGCAACGCATCCATGTCCTCCAAGATGTCCTGCAGCTGTATGGCATGCAAGGGCTTGGATTGACTGCGATGCAGGAGCTGAAAGAAGCGTGCCCAATGACGTTCACTCAGTGCATCCGACTGGAGTTGCTGGAGGATTGGCAATGCCGCCTGCAGGCGTTCCACTTGCTGGCGAATACGCTTCGATGGCAGATCAATGGAGGCGTGAACAGAGCCTTCCCATTGGGCAATGAACTCGTTCAACACGTAAGGTCGTCGTCTATAGATTGCCCACTCCTCCTGCAGAATTGGCTGCAGTTCTCCAAGGAATGAATCGTAGACTTGCCACTGCTGCGATTGTTTCTCCAACTGCGCATCGATCTCGGCAAATGGAGCAAGTGCATCCTCGGGGAATTCCATGTTGAATTTGATGCATTCATCCAGGAGCTGCTGCTTCTTCGCCAGCAACTGTTGCCAGTGGGAACGTCGCTCCTTGAACAGCTCGAGACTGGCATTCTCATTAGCCTCCAGCTCGGCAATTGTGGATTCCCAGCGTAGCAGAAACTTGTCCGCCTCGTTGCGCAAATTCTGAAGCTGTGTGTGTGCCTGCGTCTTGATCATGTCCACCTGGCGTTGCAATATGACCGCGTGATTCTCCAGCAACGGCTGCAGTTGCTCCCACTGCAACATGATGGCGGCCAAGGCTGTGACACGTTCCTTGCACCAGCCCGCCAAGCAGGCATCCTTATCCCTGACCAACTCCAAGGTGCCGCTAATCTGCGGCAATTCACTCATTATCTTCTCATACTTCATGCCGGATTGACTGATGCTGCCCTCGTCCATGGGCACATTCTGGAGGAATTGCAAAGCATTCTGCAGGAATTCCTGAACAGCGCCAATATCATTCAATATCGAGGTGCGCAAACTGTTGGCCAAAGCCTCCCAATATCGTCGGCTGAGATACTCAATGTCCGTGCGCAATGGCAGCACATTGATGACAATGCAATCGATAGATTCCTCGGATTGTTGCAGCTTCGCCAGTTGTTGACTGAACTGTTTGCAGGCACGGAAATTGCGATCCCAATCGGCGGCTTCATTCAGGTGAATCCCACATAGCTGTTCGACGTCCACACAGCCCAGCGCAATCCAAGGTAACCAAATACTCTTGAAATCCTCCAGCTTATCGAACAATTCCGCTGCTCGTGCATACAACGGTCCAAAATGATGACGATTCAATGTAACCATGGATTGAAACAACACTGAACTGTGCTCGGAAAGACCATGAAAGTTGCACGGTCGCTCGATAAAACGTCGCAGCTGGGAAAAGTACACTTCCCGTATCTCCTCCTCCGGCGGACTGTAGCAGAGTTCGCGTTGCCTTAAAGTCAGCTTGATGTGTATGTCCGGCAGTTTGTTGTTCATGTCCAGAAGGCCGAGTATATATTGATACTCCAGCACTTTGTAGAGCTGATGATCCCAGTGCAGCTTGAAGGCATCGAGATTGGAATAACCTTGGCGTTCCAAAGTGGCAACCAGCTCCCGCAAATGACGCAGCTCATCCTTCCACACTTGGTTTTGGGTCAACAGATCGGTTCCCATGAGTTTCAAGACCTGTAAGCGGAATTTGAAGTAATTAAAATGAAGACTGTAGACCTTTCAGATTGTACCAGTTCGAACTAGACAATACATAGAAGGCCTTGTTTAGAGTCTCGGTTCAATTTTTATGAGCAAATTATTAAAAATTTCATAAGTTTTTCCATTTTTTTTTTTGATTTATCAAATATCATATCAAGACAATAATAGTAAATCAATCATACTTCAGCTTAAAAAAAATATTTTTTATTTCGCCAATCATTTTTGTTAAATATGAACAATTAAAAAAATATATATTGAGATATAAATTTCAATTATTATCTACTTATATTCAAAAATATATCTCATATTCATATGCTTCTACTTTACTGCATTATCATTTATCATGAAAACCAACTAATGCATTTTTATGAATATTAAAAAAAATTTTTTGTCGTGCCTATAATGATTATTTTTACATCTTAGTTAGCATTGAAAAACATAGAGCTGATGGAATTTAGTTTCAGAAGCATTAAAAAAAGGGGCTGTAACGAAATTTGAAATAACTCAAGCTAATGAAATAATTTTTAATCATAATTAAAAATTAAAAGTAAAGAAAATGCCAATAAAATAGCTTTTATAAAATTAGACCTAACGAAAAAATTGTTAATCATAAGTGAAAGTAAAAAAACAATACAAAATTTCTAGTGCCCGATATACTCACCGTACGCTTGGCCTGCTCATGATAGCCCACCAGGAGCGTATTGTCCGCGGATAGCTTGGACACTGCCTCCTGCAACGTGTTGACGTAACGTTGCACGGAAGCCTCGTCCTGCCAGGCGACTGTCTCGCTCTGCACCAGACGCTGCAGCTCCAAAGCATTCTTAAGCATAATGGGTCTTTGACAGGGAATCATGCGATCCCCAATTGTATTGTGGAATGTGGCAATCTGTTGCAGTCGGCGAGCATAACACATGTACTTGGCTGCATGTGTGGCAGCTGAACGCAGCTCAAGGGGCACATTGTAGCCGAGATTCTCAAACTCGCGCACATCCTGGCAAAAGGTGACGAGCTTTGGATTAAAAGTAACGCGCATCAATTGACGACCTTCCTTCTCGAACTTGACAACGGCCTGATCATCGCGTAGCCTGAAAACAATGAAAACAATGAATACATTTTAATTTTGCCTCCATTTCCAGCAAGAATCGCACCTTAACTCTCCGCTTTTGACGGCCGTTGAGCATTGTCCCGCCCAGATTTCGAAATTGGTGCGCAGCAGCGATTCAGTCTCCTCCTTGATCTCCTGCACCGCCTTGTTGATCTTATCGAAGCCATCACGTCCGCTTATCAAATGGCTGACCTTCTCAATCTCCTGTATCTGATATTGAACGACCTTGAGCCAACGACACTCGTTGCAAATGACCGAAAGGTGACCCGTATCGGGCTCCATATTCGTGTCCGTCATGGCCTTGCGCAGATCCTGCAGCAGTAAATGCAACGATTGCAAAAACTGTTCCCTTTCAATGGTGAGCAGTTCCAGAACGACAGGCCGTTGTATGAGCATCTCGTACTTGGAGAATATATAGATGACCTGGCGTGGATTGCTCAAATGATGATGAAGTTGAGCCTTCAAGGCGGCGGCAATGCGTTCATCAATTGGTTGCAAAACCTGCTCAAAATGCTGCACCGCCTTGTGCCACTTGGCCTGACCCGTTGGAGAGGTGTCAAATATATTGAAATCTAAATAAAAAGCTGATTAATAAGAGTCAACTATGGATGGTGGTAGCCTCTCTACTGACCACTAAAGGCAGCCTGCTCCTGAAACATCTCCTGCAGCTCGGCATCATTGAGCAGCGTGGCAATTTGCTTATAGAGCTGCTTTATGTTGCGAATCTCGCCAAGACGATCCTTAAATTGTTGACCACGTCGTGGCAAATGTGGGTCCCCGACCCAAGGATGCTTGACATAGTTGGGCCAAAAGAGTCGCGTCAATGAATCGCACAATTGCATCCAGGCATCCACCGTGTCCATGCATTGACTCATCAGATTATTAACATGATACGAACCGAGGCTCCAAATGTCCTCGGACAGCAACTGCACCAGACACGCCTCCAGCAATCGATTCCCCATAATGTCCAGCAAATCAGCCATTCTTTGCTGTGGATAATTGTAGGGCAGTCGCCACAGCTCGTCCAGATTGTTGTGGGCGTGGTCGAGGAACTCCTCAATTCGATTCGTTGAGTTGCCGCCATTATCAATGGTGCTGTGTGTGATTGTGCATTAATTAATTTGTAATTAACTTGTAACTTCATCATTTTAAGTATATCCCTTACCTGATTTTCTGCTCAATCTTCTCCAGCACGCCAATAAAAACCTGCGCTGTCTCACGATCCAGACGCGAACTTGACTTTTGGCTCAGCTTTTGCTTCCAGTATTTAATTTCGTCCTTGATGCTCGTAATGCCTGTGTTAATAAGGACATGATTACATTTTACGTTGCAATTGTCAGTGTTGGGCCAAGTAACTGAATTTTAATGCATTTCTCATTGCATTGCAAAAACGTAATGCTAATAAAAAAGCTTTACATTAACATTGAAAAAAACAACTATTTTTACTTCAGTGATAAAAAGAAATTTTCTATTTTGACAATTCCGTTAAATGGCGGTAATAGCTAATGTCAGTGTGACCCCAAGAATTGAATATCAAACATATATAAATATTGCACTTTATCTATCGATAAGTCGATAATTATCGTGTGCATTGTCGAGGACAGTGATGCCAATTTGGCCTTTTTCGGATAGATTTGTCCTATTTTTAACTCCTTCAGCCGGGAAAAATCTCAAACATCCTCTTTCCGAAAATCTGTCCTTTTTTAGATCGTGTTCTTCGAACCAAAAAAGATTCTATTCTGCCAATTTTAGGAGAACTTCAGATCGAAAACGACATTAAAGCGAAAATAGATTCTCAATATGCAAATATTCACCCAATAAAATGGAAAAATTTTGAAAATACGAAAAAGTTTTAAACCGAAGCTAAAGAATATCAAGACTCGGCAGGCAATAACTCTTCTTTGGAACTAATCACTTATGCTCTGACCGTATTAGTATTGCCTTGGTCCAATGTAGAAGAAGAGAGGGTGTTCAGCCAAGTTAATTTAGTAAAAACAAAATTAAGAAACCGTCTTGAAATAGGAACGTTAAATGCTATTTTAACCATAAGGTCAATGTGTATATAATACAATTATTCCTATATATGTATATTTTATCTTCTAAAGATTGGGATTTCGTCGGCACAAGTCTTGTTGACATCTTCATCAATTCCCTGACAAACACCTAAAGCAAATTGGAACCAAGGTGGCCTATGATTTAAGAGAAAAGGCCGAAATGAAAATAATCTATTTATTTTAAAAAATATTTGTCCTATTTTTTATTATATTTTCTATTTTGAATTCTGAATTCTCTGTTTTTTTGCTCGGTCTGTCCTATTTTTCCGAAATATAGCTGGTCGAGCACGAAAATTAGTTTGCGCACTGCGCAGTTTAGTTAGCTTTGTTGTTTTAGTGACCCTGAGCATGATGAAATTATAAGAAGGTGATTACTTCGCTCTCTTTCGGGGCCACGATTTTGCTGTCAGCACTTAAAATTTCATCATGATCCTGAGATCACAGAGAGCACATTTGTGCGATATCAAAGTGATGCTTTCTCTTGTCGACATAGTGAAGAAATTCAATACTCGTAATCTTGATTCGCTTTGTAGAGCGACTTTTTGCAACTAGAAATAAGTTCGAATATTCTAATTGGAAATAAAGTCAGTGTAAGTCGTCTAGTGGAATAAATCAATGTGCAATGGCAATTGTGTGTGAATGATTTGGTAAAAGGTTCGTGGGGAAACCTGAGCATTCTTAAAAAAATCAACTAGTAATATTAGATTTCGTGCAACGTGTTTATAAAAATTGTTTATTGGAGCACTTACCACTTTGTGGTAATCCCAATGTGGAACCCAACGAGACATGCAAATTCTCCAGTAGACCGCTCAGTTCCGGACTGTATTCGTTGCGCTGGAAGGGAGTGAACACAAATTCAAAAGTAAGTAGATGATGAAGTAGAAGAAGAAAGCATATAAAAATATTGAGAAACAAATTACGTTCGTTGGCAAGCAACTATAATCGACAAAATGAAATTGCAAAAAGAATTGAATTATGTGCAAATGCGATTAAAATTCTGCAGCTGCATCTTCAGAAGAGCAAACAGCAAAATAATTTAAGCCGGTTCTGGAATTACTGAGAACTACAAGCAATATATGCACACACTTTAGTACACATATACGAATCTGAATCTGAATACGAACTATACACATGCAACTTACTCGAGCTGTAGCATGGGGAGAAAAGACACGTGAAACGGAATTGTAAATGGATTTAACCAGGCCACCCTCCAGTGTTAATATGCCCAACAGTGGTTCGCCTGCTGCACCGCCTGCACCACCTGAGCCACCTAAACCACCGCCTTGTCCCACCTGCGGCACCTTGTAGAAAAGCAAACAGACTTCCTCGTTGGGTATGCGATGCTGAAATTTGATTTTGTCATCGGATTTATTATGCACGGCCGAGATAACCGTGTGCTCCTCATGCTCTAGAAACTCCAATATAGTCGCTGTTTGCTCATCCAATTCCGTGCCTGGAATGCGAGCTGCAAAGTACTCAACTGAACGACCGGATGGGAAGTAAAAGAGCATAAGAACATAGAGAAAAATAATAATTTTATAGTTTGATGTGTTGTAAAACTGAACTTATAGTGTAATCGCCTATTGATATGTGTCCCACTAGGTAATAACTTTCTATTTCCTTTTCCACTTTCTTTAATTTACCGGATGTGTTTATTATGAATTTAGTACGCTGACTCATATTACAAATATTGTTTTTTTATTGTTTAAAGACTTTTCTGCGCTTCACTTGCTGCACTTTCAGTTTTAACTAAGGTTCTTTCACTTTTCCCCAAAGTTTCTTTTGCTGAAACAATCCAGTTTGTTGTTCCTTTCGGTTGCCCAGGGCAACGGCAAATGTCGTTGCTAAGGATTTTACAGTTGTGGCTTTCTATTTCCATACATGTTTTTTTCTCATGTTATTGTTTGTCTGTGCACCTGTTGTTTTTGCCTTGGGCACGTGTTTTCTGTAATTCGAATAGTTGCCATGGTGTGGAGGCAACTGTGAAACGTGTTTAGTGTTGTCCACTTTTCTTGCATCTGGCAACATTACTTCAATCTTGTCCCAGTGCCTGCTAATGAAACAGAGCATATCTCTTTCATTCTTTCCCTTGCTTTTTCAGAGCACTAAAAATGCCTCAGCAAGTTTATATCGTTGAATGCCCATTAATTAAATTGTACGGGCGTGCTCAGTTGTGGGATAAAGACGGAAACCAAGTCAGGACACGGGCATCATGGAACTTTATGGCTACGTCAGAGTTGTAAACAGCAACTACTCGTACAACAACACAATATTGACAGGCACTGTAAAAGCAAGTGAACGAATCAGTTAGTATACTGCACTCAGTGTATATGGATTCTTGTTAGCCCTCTCAAATCAAATGGCAGCTTATACGGATACTAAAAGAGTCTCATCTCAGTAGAAAATTCTATTGATTTCTTTTAGTAGAATGTCTAGGGCTATTTCAAATACGACTTCCAAATCAATTTCGCCTACCACGTGTTCCCTAATATAGTGACTATAATATAGTCTATTGCTTTTATAGATTGTCTTTCAATAATACTATGAAAAATGCTGGGACTTTACCAAAATTTCAAGTACGATTACATTTTATCAACTATCTGCATAGAATCCTTTATAAATTCTTATTTATTTAACTCTTTTTGTGTGTGTAAAAGGCCTAGGCCTATTTATAACCTATTTAATGGAATTATATTCGAATTTGTTTATTTTTTTTCAGCTTATTTATTATTTAAACCTAGATTTTCATTCTTAAATTTAACAGTTTTTATTTTAATCGGTTTTAATCGATAGTTGAATAAGAACTAAAAATAATAATTTTTGAGAACTTAATTCGAATAATGTTCTAAAATTGAAACTCTTAATAAGCATCAAGTTTATGTTGATTTTAATAATATGTTCTTGTAATTTAATTACTTACATGTAATAAAATAATCACAGATACAAAATTATTGCATATTTATCTTTTAAATGGCTTTAGTGCAAATATTCATATGTGACATTTATGAACACATGAATTCCATACACACCTCGCTCAGTTGAGTATAATCAAATTTTGGCTCCCATTGGGATTTGAGTTGGGCCTAAAAGTTACAATTGTGCGGTATGGTTATGTGTGTGCGTGTGTGTAAACTTAGTTAGGCCAACTATCTGCTAACTCGACAAAACTCTGTATGATACTCAGCGGCATGGCAGCATCAAAAGCCCCAAAGGCAGCTATCAGTAAGCGTAAAAGCGAATTTAATAGCGAATGAAGGGAAAGTGGCACTACCATTGCAATACCCCTACCCAATTCTACCAACTTTCAAGCATGCAACCTACGCTTATCCTGTCGGCACATCTGTTTGTTGCAAATACCGTCAAAATAGTTTGCTAGCTGCCTCCATTTCCATGCCTCGCCGTATGTTGCATCATTTTATTGACAGGCTCACAGATAGGCAAAGCTTGTTATGGTATTTTTTGTCCGTTCCTCTTCTTTTTGCAATCTTTAGTATTTAACTTCCTGAGCAAACGTTGGGCGTTTAATCAAATTAACTAGATTGTTGCGTATTTAATTTAAACCGTCAAAGGACCATATTTTTTTTTTATAACACTGCCACTGAAATTTAATTCTGTTTTTAAATAAAAAGCGAGAGATAGTCAAAGCCCTTCTATGCAGTCATTTTGTTGACAAAAACATGTTAAAATAATCGTCAAGCAGAATCATGAAAAAATGTTCCCAAATTCACTTTCAACAGAATTTTTGAGGAGCAAAATCAACAAATTTTTGCATAATATTAATTTTGAAGTTCGGATTAAAACTTATGTGAGATAATCTCTTAAAACGTTAAAACGATTATAGATTTCAGAACACCATTGCATTAAAATAACTGCTGAATTTCATTGTTACAAGCTAAAAAATAACAAAGGGAGAAATTTCAGCTGGGAAACTATGAAATTGACACATTTTGGAGGATGCTTTGTGGCCTTGTGTTTATGTCGGGAGCAGCTTTTTGTGCGGCACTGTATGGCTTTGTGCAATATGCGAACTAACTTTAATACCATGCGAGTATGAGTTTAGTAATTCATCGTTAGCGGCTCATTTAATATTTGATTTAAATCAAGCCTAGTATTAAATACAGTAATTTGACTCGTAATATCCATATGTGAAAGCGCATGTATGATAAACGCCAACAACTAGATACTAAATATGTAACTCTCTGTCTTATGTCTTGGCTTCTATTTCACTAATAGACCATTGCTACATACAATGACGATTTATTTGTTTATGTTCTTTTTATGCTGCTGCTTCCAGTGGATTTGTCAGCTACAACAAACTGACACAAGAATATGACGATTTCGATAATATTTTATGTGGTCTTCGACTGCTCGGCTCGTTTTTATTGCCAGCGATTACGAGTCAGTTGCAGAGGGCCAAGTGGACGAAGCCAAAAGACAAAAAATTCACTGGCAAAAACAATGGTTAGGGCTTAGCTAAGGGAACTGTTAGGCCTCTTCATCTACTTCTTCTTCTATCATCTAGGCACAATTTTAGTGTTTGGCTTTTCCCAAGAATTTATGGTTTATGGCATTTTGTTGGTTTTGCCAAATTACATGTTCTTCGTGCTGGTGTTGCTCATGGTCTAGTTGTTGGGGCCAACCTTTTGTGTCTAAGTGTGTACTCAAGCGTATAAATTGTCAACACATATTACAAACATCTGTATATGTATGTGTTTCTCTCTATCTCTCACTCTGTGTGTGTGTGTGTGTGTGTGTGTGTTGTATCTTATTGATGACATTTTACATTGAAATTGCTCTTTGATGGTTGCTCTTTGTTTATTTGTTTATTTTTTGCACTCGTAAAAACATATCAATGTGTAAATTTTTATCCTGACGCTGCTGCAACACCAGCAATAATAACAATCAAACCATAAAGTAGAAATTATATTGAAGATTATGATTGTTATTTCTTTTCCAAAATCGAGACATAAAATACTCGTAAATATAAATAAATAAATATAAATTGAAAATAATATTGTACGCATGCTAATAGCACTTTGTTACAAGAAAATGTTTTGAATTAGGCTATCAAATATATAATCTTGTTTAGATTATGATTTTTCCGATTGCTCTGTGGTTTATTAGAAAGGAGAGTCAACCTATTTTATTTATTCAAATTGCACAAAAATATGTCACGATTTATGATTTAAATATCAATAAAATTGCGATGGAATTTTTGAATTTCATTTTATATTCATAAATGCAGGCAGGGCATAGTTGAAAGTTGCTGAGCAGGTGAGATATTCGCCTACCAGACACGTGCCATAAAATATGCATGCGAATATTAATGGTCGTTGCAACCATTCATCGTTGAGCCGTAGCCTTTAATCAACCACATACACAAGCATACATAAGCACACAAACACGCACACACATTCACATACTGAATGAGCCAGATACTTGTGCTCAGGTGGAAGGCGTCGGTTGGAAAAGCAGGTGGCATGTCACCTCCACCTCCTCCTCGGGGATGCGGCAACAACATAATCACATGCATTTCCGTTGCATACTTACAGGCGTTGCCTTGACGTATTGTTGATGCATTTGTGCGATTTGCAAGCAATAAATTTTGACTTTCAATGCAGTGTGCACCGAATTTGACATTTACTAATTGCAGTATTATGTAACAGAGAGAGACATTCAGACAAAGTGAAAGAGGAAGAGAGATAAAGCGACAGGAAATGCAGTTACTTAAAATTACAGCAAAGGATATTGTAGAACTCTCTTGCCATTCTAATCAATTTGTGCTCGGGGCAAAAGGTGATTGTCATCAGATATAATTAATCAACGATATGCTCGTTAGTCTTGAGTGCTGTCGTTGTATTTTGTGTCTCTAACGTTGTTGTTGCTGTTGATATTGCTTTTTCTTTCTATCGAGCGTATCACTTTCGTAAATTGAAGTTACTTTTTTTATGCAGCATAACTTGCTGTTGATGTTGATGCTACTCTTCGTGTTGTTGCAGTTTAGTTGTTGTCATTGGGACTGGCGTGCTTCATGGGTATAGTCATGCATATTCATTGTTTACTTAGGCAAACCAACAGAACCCAACGAGCACAACAAGCACAGCAACAACAGAAGCAACAACAAATATAAACACTGTAAGAATTTCACCTGATTTCTTTTTAGACTGCATCTCTCTCGCTCTCACACTCACTGACTTTTATTTCTATTTTTTAGGTACTTTTTTGTCTCTTTCTTCTGCAATGACATAGCTTACAGTCTTGCTAACATATGCAGGAACAATTGTGGTATATATTTAGCTTTTGTTGTTGTGAACAACCAGCACTCAGTCGTCATACATACGTTTGTAGTTACCTAATTGGTTTCAATTAACCAGAAGAAAACATAGTCAGATAAAATCCCAAAACTCCTCCTAACTCCCTCCCAGCTATCGTCCACAAAATTTGTCTAGCTATTTTTGCATTTTGTTGCAATGAAGAGATTTGCATTTCAAATCTTGTCTATGATGCCAGTAAAACGGTAAAAATGCTTAACAGTTACTAGCAAATTGCGCCTCAAAGAAATATCTTCCATCTGAACTTCTGTGGTGTACTTGCAGATGCAACTGCACCCAGATTGCGACTTATGGAAATCAGCACTTGGGGATAAATATTGTGGTAAGTTGGTCTTTGCTTTCTGCAAATTGTTGCATACACCGAGAGAGAGGTATGAGTAAAACTGACTTATGCAACTTCAAAGCTTTGTGAACTTTATCAACTTGGTCAAAACATAAAACAAGTTGAATGCCCTTTTGTATGTTACATCTAAGACTAAGCTTAGTTTAATTAGAATAAACAAACATTTTGATGCAATTCTCTTAAAATTTATTCCTTATGTAATAAGCAAGCATTTTCAGTTACAGCTTGAAAACTGAAACAAAATGTTTTGTTTAACTTTTGTTTAGATTTTTTGTAGGTATTTTTATACCCGTTACTTAAAAAATAAGTAATAGGGTATATTGTGTTCGTTGGAAAGAATGTAACAGGGAGAAAGAGGCGTCTCCGATCCTATAAAGTATATATATTCTTGACCAGCATCAACAGTCGAGTCGATGTAGCTATGTGTGTCTATCCGTCTGTGTGGCAGGTTAAATTTGTATAACATTTTTGACACGCCCCCTTCCGCCCCGTAGCCCCCACAGTTTTTAAGATAATACGTTTTTTATGGAAATTAACGTTATTTATTAGTATTATCTATTTTCCCACTTAATCGCAGCAAGATTAGACAACTGGAACTGCAGTTATAATGAACCGAAGGCATTAAAATTTAAGGCAATACAAACACCCAAAAGTATGCAATAGTTTTTATTAAATAGTAATTTCTATAAAGTACTTTAATATATATTTAAATAAATAACGGGTATTCTATTATCGGGTCTCGACTAATGCCTTTCCGACTAGTTCTATATTCTATTGTTATACTCGTACATGTTGCAAGTTTTGGTTTTAAATTCTGAATTTAATAAAATATTTCATATGTTTGTTTGTTTGCTGGAGATTTTTGGAAATGTATTTTACATGTACTACATAAGCATACATTTTGTTAGTACACATTTCACATTTTTAAGGATCAAGTATTTTGTTGATTTTTTTAAAATTTATTTTTTGTTCTGTTCAACCGTTTACAATTGAACATACAGTTTATCTAGCAGGCTTAAAACATTTCAATGATATTTTTTGAATTTCTTTACTAATAATTCTAAAGAAATTTCATAGAAATTCTATCGATTATGCATTTTGTCTTAGGCTAAATAAACCAAAGCTCTCAGAAAGTCTTAAACTCTGTACATAATCGGAGCTTTCCGAATGCCTAAAAGGCAAAATTCATTCATTCGAATACCACATGCAAATGACTAATTAAACATAATTAGCAACTATTAACGAACACACCCAGCTGCCACACTCCCATCCCGTCAAGTGCAAAGTGTAACTACGACACACACTTGGTCAGTTGTGGACAACAGCCGAAAGGGACGACAAAATCAAAGCGAATCAACAAGCATGGACAGCAGAAGGACTTGACAGCCCGCATACAATGGTCCATGCGGACCCTAATAAGTCAACTGCAATGCATAAATTTTGGGCCATTGTGTGAGGGGTCTATTAGTTGGGTTGTGGTAATGGAAGGGAAGTTGGCTGGGACGTGCTGGTCAAGTGTTTGCGCTTGTGACTTTGGCAAATAGCCGTGAAGAGACCTGGCCAAAGCATTCCTTGATTGACAATGTGGTCGATGCTGCCTACTGATGCCTTCTGTCAGCTGCCTACTTTGTCTCTTTCCACTCCTTCCTCCTTCTGGGACAAATTTGGCAATACAACAAACACTTTAACCTTTGGCAGGCCACACACATTTCAATTGTTGTACAAAATTTGTTGCAAAGCCCACAACAGTTAAATATGGAAGTGTGTGTGTGTGTGTATCAATGGATTTCTTGGGTTAGGCGACATTAAAATTTATTGCCCCTAAAGCATTGGCTAGTGGGGGGTATTACGAGAGGGGTGTCATATAATAAATTGAGGCTCTGGGTTTAAATGTCTTGCTCCATCTGCCTGGGCCATCACTTGCCGATGTTTTGATTTTCACACTTTGTCGTCGTCATTTAGAGATCAAATGGTCTAGTCTTCTGATTTTTCGACAGCAATTTCTATGCAAATTGTATTTGGGGAAGTCGAATCTCCATCCAACTGTTTACATTTATACGCTTTAATGACTCTCAATTAAAACAAATGGCCAAACTGATGTATTATTTATTTGTGGATTTGCCCCAAAAATAATAATTTCCTGTTTTACTTAAGCGCTTATCAATTACGACCAAGATTCTAATCTTATGCATTCAGTGTAATCCTTTTAAATGGCACAAACAAGCGGATATTAATATCATCAACAATTTACACGTTAAAGTTTAAGTAGACACACACACATAAACATGCTGAATTACACATATATACATAAATTAATTTATTCAAAATTCAATTTAAGATTGCCAAGCGACAGGTAACTCAGGACCAAAATCAACCAAGTAAAATGCCAAACGAAAAACTCATAAAATTTCCAAACATATTTTAATATTCTTTTGCCGAAAAGCAAAAGGTACAAATATAAATTTATGGCTTAAAGACATTAGGCAATAAATGATATGACATTTTAAAGGCCACAAAATGAACGGTTTCAGCCAAGCAGAAAAGTATTCAGCTCGCAAGCCGATGCAATAATTGAGAAACATTTTTGAGTGAGCTTTGAAGCTAAAGTTCTTAATATAATCAAAAATTTGTAATTTTACATTAAGGGGGTGCTTTTATAAACAAGTAATATATTGATAAGACTCACTATTTTTGTTTTTTTTATTGTCAATGGGTAAATAATGAGTTGAAATGAAGATGGAAGCTTCAGTGACAGATTCGGGTATTTCCTACTTTCCGTCTCCTAATAATCGATAACTGCTAATTTTCAACAATTTAATGGATACTTTAGTGATTGATTGAGATTTAAAAACACTTTAGGTATCCAAGATTTTTCACTATAAATTTTCAATTTATTTTATCAATAAATGGAACTAAAATCTCAACGGCAAAACAGTAAAATTTTTATTTGCTTTCTTTTTTTTTTATACAAATTCTTAGACCATTATGATATGACAATCATTGCTCAGGTTTTAATTGTGGGAAGAGGGGAGAAGGGAAAAGTAAATGACTCACACTCAATGCAAGTTGATGCTTAATTAACTGTCCTAATGAAAACCATGTTTTGCTTTTACTGCTGACGGCTTGGGATGCGCCAGAAAAGCAGAGAGCGTAAAAAAGGCAAATTGCCTGTTTTTAGGCGCTGGCACAACAATTAAGTTAGCATTTAAGCCGAATAAGGGACAAAATAAAACGAACGAATAGAAGGTGGTTAGGGGGTTGGTCAGCGCAAGGGTTTCCCCTTTAAAAAGTCTGTGCATAAATCAATGGGAACAACATTATTGTAAATGTAAAAAAGGGAACACGAAAAAAGGTCAAACGCTTAATTTTCTTGGGCCGAGCACTGCAATAATAAACAAGAAAGTGTGAAATAAAGCGAAATGGACATAAAAATTTGTATGACCAGCAACATTGGGAGGATAAAAAAAATAAAGAGCAAAACATAGAGAGAACTGCACACACAGCAATAAAAACGGCAAATGCTTTTAATTTGAAATGCTGCGCCTTGGACAATAAGCAGATTTATACACAACCAAATCCTGATACTGGTCCATGTCCAGGTCCACTCTCTGTGCTGCTATCCCACTCTTTATATTTAAAGTGATTCTTCCTCGGGTTGGAGTGCCACTTATAACGCTTGTGTGGATTATAAATCCCACCGGCACAATAAACTGCTTTATTTGCAAAAGTTTCGTTTGCATGAAGAGGCACGGAAACACGAGAGAACTGAAAAATAAAAACACAAAAACGAAATAATAGATTTCACAAACAAAAGAGACATATAATTGCATTTGTTAGCTTGTTGAAAATTATTATAATGAAGTTGTTATACATATTTTGAACAAATATTTTGGTAAAATGTATTAAGCAAAATTGAATCATAATACTTGAAAAAAAGGTGAGTTACTTAATAAGATATGTTAAAAATTAAGTTGTATATTGGAACTTCAGTTGAAGCTTTAAGTTTTAAAAAATGAAAATTTTTTGTCTACTTCATTGATAGTATTGCAGTTCTTTATGAATACTTTAAAAATTCTATTACCATAAAATCTATTGATCCAGACTGAGTTCATTTCTTAGCAAGCTTTGCTAATTTATCGGTATAATCGTAAAACTACGATATCTATAAAAATGACTGTGCTGACATCGTACATATATATGACTAATCTTTTGTGCTACTCATTTTTTATTCTCGCCTTAAACAAGCAATAAATGTCAACGCCTCAATTTCCCCTCTCCATTCAGCAATAAATTTTGAATGTGAGAAGTAGTTTATTTAACACTTGAACAGTCGCATAGAGGACTTTTAGTATGGGGGTGAATAATATTTAGTTGTCTACTCTAGCAATGTACACTAATATTTAACAAGGCAGGGAGTTCATTGGAGTTCGATAAAATAGACAAGTTAAATTTATTTAAGTAAAATTAAGATAGATTATTTGAGTGAATAAACTAGCTAAATATAAAATAGATTTAATTAAATTTGACTATAACAAATCTCCTTCAGTATAAAAAGTTTACGCTGGATATATATGCTGCTGTTCCCTTTATCCAATTGTATTATTCGCTCCAGCCATTTATTACTGTATTGTAGGCTCTAATGGTACTGCTCCCATTTGAAGTACGGATTCTAAATCTATGCAGGCCGTCAACACTAAGCCATTAGAGGAAGTTACTCACCCACACCAACTCATGGTCTAACTGACTGACTGGTTGAATAACTGACTGAGCCTGCATAAAACCTGAAGCTCAACACCCGCCTGTGGCGGCTTAAACATAAAAAAATATTATGTCAATAGATAAAAGTCGAAGTGAGAATGACAACGACGCTCAAATGTCGCGAGTTCAATTGTGCAGCCTGTGTTGCCAGCATCCCAAACAAGCATTTATCCAACCACCCAACCATCAAACCAACCATCCATCTTTCCATTCGATGGTTCGTTTGTCTATTCCAACAACACACCAGCAGCATTGACAGTGTTTATTTTATTGATGTCGCTGGCTCTGCAATTGGAAGCTGCCACGACAAAGTCATCATTGCGACATGGCAAACTCAAGTCAAATGTGGCTCTTGTTATTGTCGTTTTTGTTGCTGTTTTACGAGCTAGCGAAGCGGCTATAATTGTGCATTCACATTCGCATTCAGTGTGACAGAGAGTCTCCTCAATTGCCAATGTTTTCTGTGGCCTCTGACGCCTTCTTAGCAGCGTCATTTGCAAGTGATTTATGTAGCTTTATGGGAATAGAGCCTGAAAACGACAACAGTTTCCATTTTGTGCACTCTTCGTACAGTTGATGAGCAGAAATGATTGAACACTTATTGCCAAGTTGAAAGGTTTGTGCAATCACCTTTGCAAAATGGCTTAAATATATTTAATAATAAGTAAAGAAATAGTTATGAAAACTAGTCAACCTTAATTGCTTAAGATATCTGATAACTTATCATTTATTTTCAGCAGCAATTGTTAAGCCATTTAAGTAATTCTAAAAGAGTGTCAAAACTTAAGCCATTAGATGAGCTATTTTCCCTACATATTGCATGCATTGTGCGGATCGAGTCTCTCATCTCTCAACTGTTGCAATCCATTATAATCTAACTGCTTCTGCCAGTTACAGACGCTACTGTCACTCAGCTAACACACCACAAACATCATTTGTGTAACCCCACAAAGCAACTACACACACTCAGTTACTCAAATGACAGCCACAAAAAATATTATAGATATAAATATTTTCAAAACTAACACATGCAATTCTCTGCAATTTTCACACTGCAGCGGGCAGTAAAAAAAGGTCAAAACTAACCATAAACATAACCCAGCAACAACATCAACATCAACCCAATCTACAGTGCCACTCCGGACCCTCCGCTCCTCTCTCTTGTCCCCAAAAACCAAAGCAGCTGTCAGCACAAACAGTTGCAGACAGACATAAAGATTATTGTAGTAACGTGGAGGTTTATTTTTGGTGTTTTAAGCTCCCTGCCTGCTGCTACCCAAATTGTTGTTACATATAAGTTATATGTGCATACATACACGTACCATAAATGTGTTTGTGTATATATTCTATTATATATTCTCTTTTTGTTTTAAAACTCGTATATCCTTTCGGAGGATAAACCAATTTTGTTGCAAAGTTTGTAGAGTTTAAATTGAGTTATTATCACTACTCTTTTCTTATTCAAAAATCAATTTCGAACTATATACATTGCTAAAATAAATTTTACAATAAGTCTTGGGTTTGCTAAAAAGTAGTTATAAATTTGTGACCCGCTTGTTGTTATACATACAAAAACATCTATGTGACATTGATTTAATATTTTGCTTAAAAGTAGTCTATATCAGACGTTGTTAATAGAAATGATCTGTTTATAGAAAATTCTAAAATGGAAAGGATTTAGTTCTTAACTAATGAATTGGTAAGTGTATTTAATTTTTTGCTTTATCTCCTTTACTCTCTAGTTAATTTTTCAATTGCAATGTAGAATATAAGACGATTGTTCTTTAGCATTGCTGTTGATGTTTTACACAAGTTCTTTGTGGGTGTTTGCAGTAAAATTTATTGAGCTAAAAGTGTCCTTCCCAAGGCGACATCACGCCCCTTCCTTTGTATGATTTTGCTATTATTTGTGCAAGTGTTATAGCTCTGACAATTGTAATTTGTATTTAAAAGGTATTTATTTTGTAATAAATCTACTTTTGTGTGTGAGTGCAGGTCATATTACACAGTTGATCTATTACATTTGCCTTTTAAACGAAATAGGATAAATATTGAAAGAAACTTGGCATCTTTGAGGGTTTTGTTTGTTACATTGTGATTTCAGGTGTTGATAAATTGAATTAAAGGTGTAGCCAAGTTTGAATTGCCAAAATTCGTTTTGTTGTCAACTTTAATGTATGTCTTTGATTTAGAAACACGAAAATCAAATTCAATATAAACGAGTTTTCAGTCATTTAATCATAGCGTATAAATCTCAATGCTGTCGCTTCTGAAATTCGTAGACAGCAGACAGAGAAAAGCTGTGGCATATTTAATTTTTTGTTTTATATTTTTTTTAATACTGTGCAGAAAAACTTAAAAAAATATCAAGTTTACTTTCAGCTGCATTTGACAGCATTGTGTAAAGCATTAAAGCCTTTGTGTTTCTGCACTTTTTTTTTAATTGCAAATAATTCGAAAGTTATGCTACTCATATTTTCACGGTAATGATTGAAAGTGACACTCTTGATTTAATACAAAAATATGTTATTCACTTTTCTAGGATATCTAATAGTCAGAAGTCTTCATTTCAGTATTTATGCGTGTTTTCGTCGTTATTTCGTTTGTTTTTTGTTGCTTGTGTTCCACTTTTATTTGTTTTTCTTTTAGTCCCTTTATAGGCCCCTCGCTAAACAGCTGGAATATAGCGAATTTATGTTAATTTTTTCGTCGTCGCCGTTATTGTAAATGATGAGAACAAAGAGGAAATTAAATGCCATAAAAAGTGAAAGTTGACAAAAGAATTGTCGAGACTATTTAAATGATATGCGAAAATCTGTTTAAGAGATAGATACTCTTGAGTCCTTGAAATAGAACATTCAAATCGTAGCATAATTGATCCTTAGTACCACCTAAATAATTTTGCCCTCCTAAATACGAATAAGTAATTTAATTTTGTGCACACATCTTAGTCAAATCTGTATGTCAGGGCTAAAGAACCAAAGCTGTTACTCAAATCTACTTAACGAAGTGACTTACAAGTGACCCAAAACAGCTCAAGTACCATCAAACATTTACCATATATCGTAATAAGATTTTTACTATTCTTTTTTCTCCCCTTTTATTCGATTCACATTTCATTTTTCATGCATTCCGCAATAGAGAGAGTAAGTGGTCAAGTCTTGGACTCCATTTTATCTCATTGTAGCCATTCCACTAACACATTTCGCTTTTTGGTTGAAAAAAGAAATCAACACAAAAATTTGATAGATGTTCTAGCTGTGGAAATACGACGCATTTACATTTTTCGATTTTCTTTAGCAGATTTTACTTTTTCCTTTCCTTTTATTTTATATATTCTTTTTTAGTTTATGTGTGTGGTAAGGGTAAGGGTAAGGGTTTGTTTGTTTGCCAGTCAGTTTGTTTATACTTATTTCACTATCTGCTTTCCGTCTGTCTATTTATTTATTTCAAATAAATGGTGGCAAACTCACTTGCTGTCTTCTCTGGTTCTGTTCTGGCTCTGCTTTTCAACTCTTCAAATTGAATTGAATTGAGCGAAGTTTTGCTTGCAGCATACCGATAAGTGGGCCAAGTGGGGTGCCACTCCACCAGGTTGCACTTGGAAAAATGCAGAAATAAATGGCAAATATTTGTGCAGCGACTCACATTTAATGCAAAAGCCCAATCATGTGACAGCACGCAGGCAATCAAATATTAATAAATGACTCGTTAAATCAATGCGGTTTAAATGCCTGTAAACGCCAACTATTAACTACTACAACTATTATCATTAACAATTATATTCAAGTAGAGACCAACTAATTAGATAAATGAGTCATAGATAAATGATCAGACCTATTAGTTATTTATCAGAATCAGCTAAGTTCTGTTTATACCACGGAATTAAGCTGAAGCAAATAAACAAATTACAATAAAAGCAGTCGATTAAAAGAGTTAACTTAAGATTATATATTTTCAATTTTCTTTCCATTAAAATCGAAACCAAGATTGGTTTTTTTAACGAATTAGAAGCCAAAACATGATCAAAATGCCATTCCGCTTATAATCGGTGCAGTTTTCAAAAAACTATGAGAGATCTAGCAAGTTTACAACTCAAAATTTTAGTTATTTTGTAGTATACAAAACAATTATATACATACAGAAAATAAAAAATTACTTTTCCAAAAAGGTACCGCGCCCGTTCCGATAAAATCACATTCGGTTCTAAAAAAATTAGTTATTTCGAATCCGGATCCGGTTCCGATACTAAAAAACAAAACGGTTGGTTTCGGTTAACGGTTCCGGTTGCGATATTATTTCCAGATTTGAGTATTTCTCTTTTAAATACAATTTTGTTGTCACGTCGTATACAAATGTTCATTAAATAGTTCGGATCGTTTTGCTGACTTTTCACTTGGACCTAAAAAGTGCTCTGGTCACCCTCAAACTGGTTTTAACTCTGGGCACACTTATGACCGAAATGTGTTTGCTCATTTCCAGTAACGTATTTTTTTGTATTCCTGCTTCTCGCCATGACTTCCTGTTCCTCTTTGGTAAACACACAATTACCTGAGCGTGCCCGTGTCATGATTTGCATTGCACTTGAATTATTTCCGTTTTCGCTGTTTTCATTTGCCACATTGCAACTGTGGGAAAAGGATACAGAACGAGACTGAAAGAGAGAAAGGGAGGGAAGTTAAAGGGAAGGAAAGGGGCGTGTAGGGAAAAAGGTAACTGCACACATGCATAATTTTATGCTCAGTGCTACGTGGCGCTCATTTTGTTTGCCTTAAATGCAGTTAGCTTTTCCGCCATTATGGCCATATCTTCTTTTAGCTGCAATACGTGCGCCCCGCCTAAATGTATGCAATACTCTCACTCTCTCTTTGCTGTGCTTGTATATGCAGATTACCTGCAGTGAAACTCAACTATTTTCTAATGAGACTCGAAGCATCTTCGCTGGCTTCATGAGGTTGCCTTCAAGGCACATCTGTGCTCTGTTTCACACATCCACACACACACACACACACAGCAAAATAGTATCATACAGCATATACATACGATTGACTGCACACATTGAAGAAATGCTTGGGACGCACACAAAAGCGCATAAAAGTCGTTGAGATGGGGCCTAAAGCAGCATATCATGCGTATTGTATATGCTAAATTTATGCGCAATGAAGAGTGAAAAGCAATAAGCTATGTTAAGTTGTGCATAAATGCGAAATTGGCATTGACATGGGGTCGAAATCCCCAAAGCTGCACAATATGTTTATTGAATTGGTGGCGGACATGATTTCGAAAAGTTCCCAGTTTTTTTTTGTTTTAGTAACGCCGGAAGTTAATCAAGTAAAAGGCATGAACTCCCTTTTTGGATTATTAAATAAAAGAATTACTTATCTTTTCGATAATCCAAGCCACTGGATAAAAGCTTTGGAATCTTATTAAATTAGCAATTTAGTTATTTAGTACTTGTTAAAAAGCTTTACAAAAAAATTAAAACTTTGAGAAAATAAATAACTTGTAATATCAAATTGAGCTAAGTGTCGAAACTTCGAGCTCTCTTTAATATGTTGAAGGCCAGTCTTGGTTTTATCATAACAGATAATATGTATATATTATTTTTTGTTACATGTTTGGCATTAGCGTTATCCGAAACATCTATGATTAGTAACAAGTCAACCGCATGCTAATTGGTGGTCACTTTAAATAATCAGTTGCAATGTTGCATACTTTTGTGCGCATTGGATTTCAATGTATAATTAACAGTTCTCTCTCTGCGAGCGGTTTTAATTAGTTTCAGTTAGACCAACCCGCAATCAATTGAAATGTCTCAAACACCGTTTGCATTGAAATGATCTGAGTGCGGAAATTGCAAGGCTGGCAAATTTGATTGCGGTCCTTTTGACATTTGACCTGAGAACAAACAACAAGGCTACTCATTAGCGGCTGCTTCTATCAATGCAGTTATCTAATTGTGCGCGTTGGCCAGACCTTAATTATAAATTATTAAAACAAATATACAAAGTTTTGGCGCCACGACAAAGTCCTTAATTAAATGTGAGCCCAACAAAACTATTCGCTTGGCGCGACGACAAGGACGCCCCAAAGTATGAAGTGCAATATTTGGACTATGCATAGTCCTCACGGGCAAATATGTTCAGCTGGAAAAGCCAACACAAACAAAGGAATGTGTGAGTGTGTGCGTGTGTTTGTGTACAGGCTAACAATAAATAATAATGGCCGAGTGCTTTGCCAGTTGTAAAGCGCAGTGAAGCACGAAGCAAACAATTTTTAATAAATATATTATTTCTCTTTTGGACCCACTGCCATTTATTTGGCCAGTCTCTAATGCTCACATGAATCCCCTAAAGGGTAAAGAGGGGAATGAGGGCCTTGTTTGCCCTTGTTTGAAAGCATTTTACATAGTTTCATATTGCTTGCTGGCCAAGTCTTAGTTCCACCCTTGTCGCGGTCGCAGACAATGCCCGTCCCGGATCCCTTTGCTTCAGTTTTCTGCTAACAACCTTGACCCAGAATTATGGCTACATACTCTGCCTTGTGGCATAATTCTGCATAGCCATAAATGGCACTGTTGATTAGTGACTTTAATTGACACTCAAAGCTGCATAAGTAAAATGAAGGAGGCATTACAATTGCATTGTGAGCTGTAAAAACAATTATTAAAGCAGATTTTCATCTGCATTTCATCTTATATTAAATCTTTTAAGAAATCTACGAATAAGCTGGCTCAGGAATTATTTAAACTCTTGTTCATATTTTAAGCATATTGTTTGCTCAGAATAATAAGATTTAAATCTGCGATTAAATGTATTCTTCATTTACTTTGAAAAATATGCGAATTTTGGTATTCGTGCTTGATGATGATATTTTCCATCACTTTGGTCGCATTATTAAGAACAACTTAAATAATTTGATTGAACAAAATAAAAAGAGGATGCTTCAAATTGAATCAGAGCTTTATATGTGTTGTTGTAATTAATACGTGAGCTGCAGAATATTTATTTTCACACGCATTGGCCTTCAGGCAAGGCAGTCGGAGAGTCAGTCAGTCATTCAGTCACTTCATCAAGAGTTCACTTCAGCGCAGTGAAAACAATGTGTGTGAATGTGTGTGGCAATTATAAGTTGTTCGTGTCTGTTAATTAAATGTGTCAAGTGAAGGCATTTAATAAGCTTCAGCTATTTACAAAAGAAACGACATGACGCATACGCAGCATTGTACGTGGGCTACGATTCAGGCATTTCAGTTAAAGCCATACGAATGCTGCTTAAATGTCACTTTTCTTTTTGATTTTAACGCATTGAACTCATTGGTAAGTCCTCATTGCTGATCTTCTCTTGTTCATTTAAACGGCTTCAGAAAATATTTCCTTTTATTCGCGTTTCAAGTAGTAATTAATTGGATCACATGCTTACATGGACATTGAATAAACTTCAATTTTTGCCGGCCCTTTTGTTATATATCCAAGTGCGATATTTCTGGCCGATAATAAAGCAGACTGCAAAGTCAACGGTTGCCATTAAAGTGCACTTCAAACAACACTAATTGGACCCCAATTCGAAGGATAATGTGAGTGTTAATCAGCTTAAAATTGGGTGTGAAATCAAGGCTCAGATACCTGCATAGATTCTGTATGAAAGTCGTTTGAGTCATTTGACGCCTAAGCATGCGGCATTAATTTGAAAGTTGTCTGTCTGCCTCCATGTGGAAAACAACCGACACGCGGGTTTTGCGGCTTTCGTCAAGTGGCAAAGCAGCTAACAAAAACTAAACAAACAAGTACATACTAAAAGCAGAATGTCTGAGTAGTCCTTGCTATTGCCTATTTAGTGTTGACAACTATTTGCGAGGGTAGCTACAGAACTACAGCAAGAGTATATGGGAAAAGACTTAAGAATAGATTTTTTTTCAATATTATTTAAGTAAAAATTTTTAAACTTTTCATTCAATTTTATTTACGAGAATATTATGTGAAGCAATTTTTGTTAATATGAACTCGAATTAATAGTGAGCCAAATATACATATCATTAAATTTTTTTAACTTCGAAGTATAAAATAACATAATATTGTAATAATAATTTAAAGTATTCCTTCTTTTCGTCTTTCTTTAAGTTGTTTAGAAACTTATTAAACAACTTTCGCATTTATGCAGCTGTTGCATTTTAAATATTTGCATAGATGTTGCAAAATTAGTTAAATAAGCATTTACTGTTGCTTAAATGTAAGTGCTCTTGTTGTTGTAGTTGTTGCTAAGTTACGTTTTGAATTACTTTTAATGTTTGCCTCCCAGGCGTCCGCAACTATTAACAAAAAGGTAATTTTCCTGCAAATTGACATAGAAGACAACAAGGTAAAAGTTCTTAGCTGGTTTGCTTTTCGGGCACACACACACACACACACACACACACACTCACGCACGTATTCGAATTTATGTAAATGGAAATTGCATTGCATAAGCTTCAGCCTGAGCCTCCGCCTCGCGTTGGTGTGACAACGTTACGTATACGCAATGTGAATGTGCAGCGCAGCAAACAGCCGCGGCGTCTGTTGAAAACCATTTTGCACGTAGTATTAGCGCGTAGCTTTCATTATTTGTGCCATCTTTTGGGGCAAACGCCATTTCAGCAGCTGCCAGCCGTATTGCCGTCTAGGCTCGACCCGTGCCTATGGGGGCCTCATTTGGTGGTTTTTACTCGTTGTTACTGGCACTTTGCCTTTAGTTTTCGGTACTTTCTTTATAGGTTTTCTGTGCTTGAGCGCCATTGCAAGTAGAACATTTTTAAGAAGCTAAACCCGTAATGGTGTCTCTATACCTCCATTATGTTAGCTTCCTTCGCGCGTTAATTGGAAGGGTTTTGTCGCATTAAAGTAATTGCTGAGCACATGAGAGTTCATAAGCACTTAGCTCTCAAGTGCTCTTTAAATATTACAAAATCAACAAAGGCGAAAACTTTAAAGTGACAGTTCATAATTAGATCTTAAGCAAAAGATAGTGAAAGAATGAACAACAAAGATTGAGAGAAGATAAATGAAGAAAACATATTGCTATTAAATTGGGCAAGCAAAGTTGCAGAAAATTGTATTTTTATCACATAAAAAAATAATCAAATGTAAATAAAATATAAATCTCAAAGCATTTCTAAATTTTAAATTTTTTTGTACTTAGAAAATTTATATTTATATGACAACAGAAATTATATTAAACAAAATACTTTAAAAACACTTCACAAGTTACATTTTAAAATTAGAGACATATGTAAGATTTGTACAAGATAAATTCCAATCTGCGACTAGGAATGTCTAGGTCTCAGTTAAAAGTTATTATGTACATGGAAATTCATGTAAAATCCGAAATATCTTTCAGATAAAAAATTCAATCTATAAAAGAAAGCTAGTCAAATCGTTTCAGAAATTTGTTTATTTTTTCTCAGTATTAAGTTTACATTGCAAAGTTATTCTCTGACAATTTTGAACAAGTTGAATGAGTTGGAAGCCTCGTCTAGGTATCAAATGAAAGCTGTACGGAACTAATAGTCACAACTTTTTCAAGTGCAAGCAAAAATTAACAACTCTTTGGAGTTTTGCAAAAAAGAAGCAATTAAGTAAGATAGCAATTCGTAAAATGTGGCCAGAAATGCAGTGTTAATTATCAACTGCATGGCGTGGAGGGGAGTGGCGTAGTATGGAGAAAAGTCACTTAATAAGCTGTCGTCTGACCAGTTGCAAGTTGCATGCTGCCGTTACGGTTCCCATTCCCAATTTTGAATGAGTACGAGTATATGACAACTGTCCCTGGCCGGCAGTATCAAATATACAAGTAAATTGCTTCATTTTCGAATTTCTGTCATAGCCGACGTGCTTTGTGCTTGTGCCTCTCGTCTGTCGGTCGATCTGTCCGTCTGGCAGTCAGTCGTAATGTCTGTTTCCTCTCTTGCTCATATGTTTGAAAATCTATTCGTGCCACGAATTTCATTTTCCACTTGGCAGCTGCAATGTTTGCTTTTGTTGCAACAACGACGACGTGCAACGGCTGCCAGGCAACTTATTAAAAATGTCTGCAGCAGCAAGCAAAAAATCAAAAAAATCACGAGAGAAAAAAGAAATAGAAATGGAGAACGCTGCAAAGAAAATTATTTGCCGCAAAAGTTGCAACGACCGAGTTGACAATGAGTTGACAACGAGCAGTTTATACTTTGGCAGCAGGAAGAGTGCAATGTCGTGCTTTGTAATTGTTGTTGTAGATTCCAACAGCAACGAGTGAGAGTAAGTAAAATTGCTTTGATTTCCGACATTAAATTTGTTGCACACCTCTTTAATTATCATGCAACATCTTCCACTTACCACCTGCATCTGTGTGTGCGTGTTTGTGTGTGTGCTCTGTAATTATTTGTAATGGTTTTGGCGTCTTTCTCAGGCTTGGCTTTAAGTGCACTCAAAGAAATTTCGATTGGATTGTGGTGAATGTAAGTAATCGAATACGTTGCCCAGTACATCGAAATTGATTCCTTTTGGCTTTTGACTTATTTATACACCCACACACATTCAGCGACAACTTTCTTTAAAAGTAAGTTTGTCAAAAGAAAAATTTGAGTAACGGGCAAATGGAGGAGTGACAGAACCTTGATTGGTATTTCCTTACAATATATAACACATATACGTGTATTTTCGATCTATAAGTGATTATAGATTTTCCTTGGGTAATTCGTTCATTAAATGAACTAAAGTTTTTGGAACTGAAATACGTTGTTTTTTTCAGAATAAATACAATGTATCTTACAGTCGGGTTCTCTTGATTGTAGTATTGCTACTGGTTTTTTGTGTCTTTGGGGATGGAATTGTTAATGTTGCCAATCATCACCTCAACGCGAGTTATCTGAGGATGTGCTTTATTTCTCCTGCCACATCCTCTACTCATCCTTTCTCCAGCCTTTCTCTGAATTCCCCGCGATGACGTTGCGAATTTCATTACACTTGACTCGTTATGCATTGTTGCAGTCAATTGGCGCTGCCGTCCATGTCGAGAGGTCTGGTTGATGAGCCAGTGATAGGGCAGACAGCCAAGTGGTCCGAATGGGTTGTGGTGCCAATGAAAAGGCTTGCAACGTGTCTGCCGCACTCACTTGCAAGTTGCAACAGCGAACAGCCGGTTTCAGTGTCAGGGCTGCTTTGGGCGTTCAGGTGTGCGTGGTTTAATTAATGAAAATTATAAGCCTTTCATAGTTAGTTCTCCGGATTGTGTGGCTAATTTAGGCCTAATGACATTTGAACAGCTTATTTATTGACTTAACGAGTAAATCGCAGTTATTGTTGCTGCTGTTTGCATTAAAGCATCAATTGCAGACAAGACTGACTCCAACTTGTCAAACATATCATGTGTCTATGCAAATAACAAACAAGCGACAAGCAAATACTCTGCTAATATATTTAAGTAATGGACTTTAATGCGACTACAATAAATCTAAGAAAGTAAATTACTTGCAGCAACTTTCTTTTGTTGAACTCGAGAAGTACAGAAAGTTTGTCGAAACTCACATACTCTTGTGTAGTGTATTAACAATGGAAAGAGTTGGCAAGAAGATAGGACACATTCGCAGCATTAAACTTGAGTAACGTGTCCAGATCGAGGGAAAGATCTCAACGAGGCAACCAGACAACGAGCAGGTGTTTCAACTTATTCATTAAAACAAAAGGAAACAGGCAGACAGACAGACAGACAGACAGACAGACAGACAGACAGACAGACAGACAGACAGACAGACAGACAGACAGACAGACAGGCAACAGGGACAGACAAGAATGAAAACTGGCCGTAAGGGAGCCAAGGCAGTCAGTCAGAACTTTTGCAGCCGGTGCTCTTGCCACTGGTTAAGATTGTGGTCGGCACGCAATTGCGGCAATTTCAACTTGAATGCGCTCTCTCCACACTTCAGATGTGGCAAGGCGCTTAGTTGATGCAACTTAAAGATGCCACAGCCACAGTCACAGTCACAGCTATAGTCACGACAAGCAGGCTTTTGCCTTAGCTGACATCCGCCACAGTCCATCCTGGCAAGAGTTGAGTGCGCCAAGTGCCAGCGTCAATTGAAACCGAATCCGGTTTTTGAATGTGCGTTAACTTTCCATGCCCGGTAGCGCTGATTGCCAAGACAGTAAAGACTCAGGGACAGACCAATTCATTCAACGGCAACAGCAACAGCAGTTGCCTCAGTTTCAGTCTCAGTTTCATTCTTAGCATTGGCTTCAGGTTCTTGTACTTCTTTGTCTGCTCCTCTTTCCTGCTTGTAGTTGCCTTGTTTTGCATAACAGATTTAACTCGTCTCTGGAGGCGATTCCAGTTCGATTTATCAAGCGCAAAGTTATGATCTCTTAAGTGCGCAGCATTTAGTGTTCCAGTTTGACGTCATCTTCAATTGGTCGTAATAAATTTTTCCCATGACAACTCTAATTATGGACAAGTTTTAATCGCTGGTCTGTTGCCAGTTTCAACTCTGATTAATCGAAGTGGTCTGGGATTGTAGTAAACTGTGATTACAGTACATAATAGTTTATAATTTTTATTTCTCAGCTAAAAGTTATCAAATTTTGTTATAACTAAGTGACAAACACTTCATTGTTAATATCTTTGGTGTTTGAAAATTAAAATTCTATTTAAAATTAACAACAAAATAATAAAGTGTTACTGCGGCTTTTGCTTAAGAGAAATACAATTGTTTTTATAGTCACACTTCAGATTGTATCTACACATAACGTGAGATACATAATTAATTTGCTTAGCATTTTTTGGCGACACATAATTGCTGGCAAATTAACATTATTTATATGAAGATTGAACCATTGAACGACCATTAAACTGGTGCCAAAAAGCACTTGTAAACCATACTTAGAACATAAATATAAATTGTAGCTTACTGAAAAGCAACCAAAATGTTTTGGTTTTGTATGCCGCCTGCATAGAACCTTAAATAAAACCAAAAAATTATGAAGCCCAAGCAAAAAAAAAAGATAGTTTCTAGTTACTACGAGTAAGAGTATAGAACGGAAGTTGGCCAGCGCAGAGAGGAACCCACAGCAGATCCACAACTCTTCGAAACGTAGTTCGAGTTCAAAAAGAGGCCATAAATATTGTTCATTTGTAAATAAATGGCTAAAAAATTGAAAAGAAATAGGAAAACAAAAATGGAAATAGAAAACGCGTAGTGTACAGCATATAAAACATTGTCCAGTTGCCCATGTTCATTTTCAGCATGAGTTCGAGTATGAGTATGAGTTCGAGTACCCATACTGGTACTTGCGGCTCTGTTGTTTCCTAGGCAAACATGGGCCGTTCCGTGAGGAGGTTGTTGTGTTTGTTTTATTATAGTATCATCTTCCGGTCACTTTGTCATTTCTCCACAACATATTTCAAACAGTTACGACGAGACAAGTGGCCGCTGCTCGTGTCCAGACCGGGGCTTATTGGGGGACCAAGCACTTACACTAAGGAACAGCTATCAGCTACAAGACACTAGCAAGAGCTCGAATTATTAAAAATAGAAAGAAACTTGCTTTCCAAGAGACCAACTAACGGAAGTGCTATAGACAAAGCCGATTGGTTTCTTATTTGTATTTCTTTATAGTATTTTGGCGCGAGTCAAAGAGTTTATTTTCTGTTGACTTCAAGTGTACTTAAAGAAATTACTCTATTAAGAAAGTAGTAAAAATATATGTATCTCTTACTATTAATTTGAAAATTAATAATTTCTTTTTGATTACATTTGTTTTGACAAATATAACGATAACAGTAATAATTAATTATTAAGTTTTAAAATTTCACAACCACTTTTTCTAATTTCAGATAAAATTCATTTAAATTATGATTTCTTAATAAGCATATAAATTCAGCCATATTGAACTAAACTGATTCTTAATGCAATGTCTTGTGTAGATTTTTGCTTAAAAATTCGCAGTGACTAAATAAAATAAATCTTTTAATTTTATTTCTCCTAAAAAATGTTTATTACTCTTGTTACATTATCTATGTCTTTGTTTTATCTTTTGAATTTATTTGATTATCTGTATGAAAAACATTGGAATTTTTGAATATGTTGTTATTATGTTGTCATAAATTAAAATTCAATATTATACTTTTTAACAAAGCTAGAATCTTTATATTAAATTGGACAAAATATAAGAACTAAACCTGTTACACTAATCATCTGTCAAAATTGAAAAAAATAAAGTTGTTCTCTTCATTTATAAATTTTGACTGAAATATATAATGTTTGCTTGTGAATAATAATTATATTTACATTTACATTTTTATTTAAGCAAAAACGGGTATTTTTGCATTTTCAATTTTAGAATATCAATATCTCGCAGTGCAGTGTGTGTGGACTTGTTTAGAGCGCTTTAAGCACAAAGCG
The DNA here is from genome assembly GCF_004354385.1 of Drosophila innubila. Classification (NCBI taxonomy): domain Eukaryota; kingdom Metazoa; phylum Arthropoda; class Insecta; order Diptera; family Drosophilidae; genus Drosophila; species Drosophila innubila. Next base: position 7,828,532 of record NW_022995372.1, on the reverse strand, counting down.
GCATAGCAGGTCACAATTGCCACACCAGCCACACACCACTTAAATACACACACACACACACACACACACACACACACACATCTAGACATAGAATGAAGTAAGCCGAGAACGCAACGTGCCACACAGAGAGGCACACGCTGCCCAGTGGTCTCCACTTAAAAGCAGAAGTAAGAGCAGCGTGGCAAGGGGGGGGGTAGGGAGTAAATGGGGCAGACGCCTACAATAACCCTAGACCCCGCAACCATAGGAACCGCAACGCGCTGTGTCGCATCACGCTTTGAATATGAATTACACAGAAAGTGCACACGACTTTGACGCGTTGCATCAAAAGCAGCAGCGGTGGCAGCAGTAATTTCAGTAGTAAAAGCAGCGCTGCCTCTGGGCGCTATTCATGCGGCTCCAAGAGAGGAAACTGGTGGGTGGAGGCGGAGGTGGAGATGGGTCAGGGGAAGTAGCTGGTCTGGTCAACATTTGATGTTAATAGTTCAGCCGATGCGTGGCGTTGGCATCGATGATGAAGATTCTGAGACTCGATGCGTTTTGAACTTTGAAATGATGACATTAGCATGCAACAAGGTACATCTTGTGGTTGTTGTTGTTTGAAGTCAAAATGAAGACATTGGACAGCTTATTTCCGCACTGCATATGGAGCATCATGATGATTGTGATCATTATGATTGCCATTATCGTTGGCATTGTCAACTTTGTACGTTGATTGATTGATTAATTGACAAAGGAATTGCCGTTATTTTCCCAATTATGTTGCAAGTGAAGAATTTACATATCTAATACTTACACTTATACTCATAGTCATATTAATTCCAGCAAACATTCATTCAACTGAACGTATATAGTTAATTGTGTTAGTTATGCAAATGTTGCACTTCCGCTCAGACAACGGCCAAACATGCCACAATGCAGCTTAATTATTCATTAATTTCAACTTATATTTACAGCATGTTGTTATTGTTGTTGTTGTGGGGTATTGTTGTTGTAGTCTCGTATTGTGTTGTTGCCATTTTTGGAGCATTTATTGCTGACCAGTAACTCCCCCGACGGGGCGTGGCTTTGCACATCTGCAGGCTTTTGTCACCATAAATGAAGTGTTGCCCGATTATGAAATAATTATGCACATTGTGCAATGGGTTCCCGAGCTTATAAAGCCATTCGCATTGGGTCAATGTGTCTGCAGCTATGTCCATTTAAATGCTGCCTCAATTGAGTTTATTTGCTTTCATTAAAGCAACCTTTGACAGAGCCCATGACAGTCTCAAATCTCCATAATCAAAATACGTTCATTCACTTACATCTGGGCCTACACAACACAACAAAAATAGAACTAACCTGCTTTACAATCTCAACAAAATTCTTTAACTTCTAATAGAAGATAAATTGTAAAATTCTTCAAGATGCCTTGCGTCTTTAATCCTGGCTATATTGGACCCAATCCGCCTTGCTGTGATCCGGATTGCACTGATGAGAATAATTGCAATAATCCCGAGTGTGGACCATGTCCAGGACCTAATGCACCTTGTGGCGGCTGTGCACCTCCTATCGATGCGGGAAAGGCATGTGCTGTGACTGTCGCACCTGTAGAATTGTCTCAAGAAGCTCCTAAAGAAGAGCCTAAAGATTGTGAAGCTTGTAGCAATAAAGCTAGCGTCATAGCTCCTTCCACTCCAACAAATCAATCAGCACAATAGCAATTTAAATTAAATTATTAAAGCCCTTTTAACCAAAATTATTTTAGTTTACTAAAAGTTTTCCGCAGTCTTGAAATGTTCTATATATATCAAGCTAACGATCGATCAAGCAGTCATCGTTTAAACTTTCAAGGGATTTCATATGTAATGCCGAAATAAATCTCTTCATTCTTTGCATGTAGCTGAACAAACATTTTGCTTTTTTGTAGCCAAATGTAAGAATTATTGACATTTTTGATTAATGATAGGGATAGTTTCATAATTAAATATTAGTTCCATGCTGTTTTCAATAGTTTCCAAAATGCGCGCTTCTCGATGCACTGGCGATTGTTTAAATCCATTTTATGTTGGACCGTATCCGGAGAGATCCTGTGGCAGTTGTCCTTATGGAATATATTCCGGGTTTATACCATGCGGTTGGACGTACAAATGTGATGAGCATAAAAATAATCAAACTGATTTTAATTCAAATATTAATAATTCAAGGAAACCCGAAACCAAAGTCTTGAGTGAAACTGAAAGTAAAATCGAGAGCAAAACTGAAAGCCAAGCTGAAAGTAAGATTAACAGCAAATCGGACATAAAAAAAAGTTTACATAGAACCGCCAGAAAATATTAACAGCGATATATACATAAATGTAAAACCAAAAAAGCAAATAGTGTTCAATACAAAATTTAATTTGTGAATAAATTTTCATTATTTTTTCTGACTTATAGTTACGACTCGTTTTCATCCATTATGATAGATTTAGTAGATACACGAATTTGTTAAAGATTCATATTTAATTTATTTATTTATTATTTTACTCCTTTGCCAAAGATGCTTAAGTTAGTTTAAATCATGTAGGCTGTGTTACAGATCTTCTATTTATTTTTAAAAACTTTTAATTGAACACAAAATTATCAAAATTTTAAGCTTTTTGCTGACGCGAAGACTTTTCAGGAGTAGGCCTTATACAAAATTAAAGTCCAACAGCGATGGACGCTGCACACAGCACAGTGGGAATGCTGGGTAAATTGGCATTAGTGCTCATAATGTCACACACCACTTCTCAGGTTGTGATCAAGGCCTCGATGCCAGTATGTCAATTGGTTGGAAAAGCTACTGAAGCTCTGGGAAAAATGACGCCATCAGATTGTCTGCACTCAGTGCTCAAAAGCGATTCTATGCGGACTACTTGCTCCCTTGTGAAGAAAACAGGGCAGAGCATTTATAACTTTGTCGAAATCTTTGCCAGCTCGAATGTCAGTAGCATTCCTGAAATTGCACCCATGTATTTGCGATCTAACCGAAACTCCAGAAACCCCAACAATTATTATCGATAAGAGAGCAAAAAGTGGAGGATCTGTAAAATACATTTACTCACTGAGTTCATGTTCAATCCTGAGAAATGGTTGCACTTCTACAGTTATATTAGGACAAAGGTCGAGAGTCTCCATCGAACAGATTGAAATATCATTATAGACACACTTGTCGAATATCTATAAATTTAACCTGAGTGTCGTAGTAGGCTAAAGAAAGGTTCAAACTAATTTTTAGACTCGTTTCATATTAAGCTCACTTCATTCGAAAGTAACAGTTTGCGAGCACTGCATGGAATGAATTAATATCTATGCAAACTCCGGCTGTAAGAAAGTATATTCACATATATTATCAGCCCAATTACAAGTAAACCAAGTAAGTAATATAACAAATACTTGAGAATTATATGAAAGATCCATTTCTAATACTCACTACAGCTGGAATTGGTTTACAATTAGAGTCTTTGCTGTGAATCGAAGTTTTTAAAATGTATATTTGCCAATTTAATCCATTCTATATTGGTCCATGCCCTCCCGGCTGTCTGGTATTTACTGGGTGCGGTTCTTGTGCTCCTTGTGGGCCATGTCGACCATGCGGCGGTTGTTGTAGCAGTTCACCGTGCGGCTGGTGAAATAATCTGGTAAGCACTGTAAGCGTCCTGTTAAATGTGTTTTTAATACTATTCAATTTTTTATTATGCAGCTTCGCTTGGGTTACTTTTATATATAGTCTGGTTGCGCCTCTCGCTCTATGATTCTGTCTGTTCCAATCAAGTCTTCAAGTCATCAAATAAGTTTGTCTTTAAGATTCATCAAAGACTCTTTTTCTAAAGAGGGCTGACAATATATGTGATAATACTTCTGACCAGCCTTACACTGTTAAAATTCTCAATAAATCAATATGGCATTAACAAAATGGTCTTAAAAAATTAAAAAATTGTCACCATTCTTCAAATCGGTGCACTATATCTAGCTGCTATAGAAAAGATCTGTCGAAAATCTTACCTTTCTTGCTTTTCAGTGCGGAAAAGAAATTGATTTTAGAATTATGGTTTCTTGGGAAAACATTGTAGAATTGCCCATAGATTACGAATTGGGGTTTTCATTTATTATAAATGAAATCGATGCACCATAACATACTTTAGGATAGAGTGAGTTTAACTTTGTTTAATTTTCGAAAATGCTGTATCATAAATGGATGGTACGATATAAAAGCAATATTTAAAAAAAATCAAATAAAATCAAAAAATTACTTTTACTTTTACTTTTTGCTTTTTAAAACCATGTCAGCTGCTAAGATCGGCTAAAAAACACGGACTTACGGAATATTTAAGAATACCAAAATCGGTGAATATCCGTAACTTTTCTGGCGGACACGTTCTATTCTGTTCTGTTCAATGCATGAAGAAGGCAAGTTATTTTTTAGCAAATGTTAGAATGAGTTTTTTAGGTTGGATCTTTGGATTTATTTTTTTCATTTGTGCTATCCTAATTGCAGTGTTGGAAAGGTCAATTTTATTTTGCGATTAAAATTAATTCATTAAATTAAATTGTGATAATTGCGGTTAATTATACGAAAATTTTTTCAATTGCGAAATTTTTCTCTTCGTTTGAATACCACGCAGTGTTGGTTAGCAAAGGTTTTGTAATTTATTTATGCCACTACACCCGTAAATATAATTAATAGCATATATTGCGGTCCCGGACCACGGAAAAACCACATCACCTACAGTTTTTAAGATATTTTTCCTTAATTCTGGTGATAACGCTATCAATTGTAGTTATCAAACATTCCAATTTATTGCAATAGTAGTACAAGATTGATACCAATATCGATTTAAAAAGTAATAGCTTTAAAAAGAATTTCAATAGAGAGAAACAGCTTAGTAGGCTTTGAAAAAAATCAAGTTAAGCTAGCACTAGCAGCTTCGTCTACTGCTCATTCCCCAACTACCTTTTGGCTTATAAACAACTCATAAAATGAAATAAAATTCAAACAATAAAACATTTATACCTTCACATGTATCTTCAGTCCTAAATTTAAAAATCCGGCCAAGACGTAAGTACAATATTATTTGTATTAAAATGTTTATAACGTAATTTTCTTACTATCACAGCCAAACCTCAAAAGCAATAGAAAGGATAATTCCGTTGCAGCCCATTTAAAAACTTAATATGTATATAGTTTGCAAATTTGATCCATTCTACGTGGGACCCTGCCCACCCGGCGTCCTGGTTCCTGCCGGCGGATGCTGTGGCCCATGTGGACCATGTCGTCCTTGCGGCGGTGGTTGTTGCTCATCTTCGCCATGCGGCTGGTAACCAATTGACGTTCTTGGCTGAGCAACTCAGAAGATCATTCAATTTTTTATTTTGGACCGCAAGATGACAACTTTTACCAAATGACTCTTGCAGTTATCATAACGACTGAAGATATTTGTATGTGGCTTATGCCAAAATAATTAAAAAAGTGTATAATGTTAATACTTTGATTTTTATTCTATTATTTGTTATTGAGCTTCCATGGTCTGTTGCGATAGAGAATAGGGTATATTTAAAGATAAAAAACGATAGTATGAAGAAGAACCGAGCTAGCTGCTTATTATTTTCTCTTTGGGATAAACTTAGGTCTACTGAATAGTTCCGTAGACCTTGAGCAATTCTTGAGCAATTAGAAGCAATTTCATGTTCAAAGGTAATGCGAAGAATCTCGATTTCTCGATAACAGTTGCGAAATATAAACTTAGTAGGCTAAGATAAATGTAGTTATTGCTTTTATTTGCCTGAAATCACATTCTTTTCGAATAGTTTCGTTTGTAAACATCTCATAGAATGAAATAGAAATTTTAAATTTCCCCGCTGAGGAAAATACATATATTCACACATTTCTTCAGCCTAAAAAAATTGTATTATAGAACCTCCAGAAAGTGAGTATGTAATACATGTGAACACTTATTATTTATCGACGGAGATATTTTTTTTACAGATACAAATAGAATAAAATAACCAAAATAAAATGTTCTACGCTACAAAATTTGATCCATTTTATGTTGGAGCTTGTCCCCCTGGACCCATGATATTTCGACCATTTCGATCGGGCTGTTGGCCCCACGGTCGTCTTGTTCCTGCATGTAGTTCTCGTTGTAGTCCCTGTGGTTCTTGTTGTGCTCCCTGCGGGCCTTACGGAGGCGGTTGTTGCAGTACTTCGCCCTGTGGGTGGTAAGCTATTGACGAATACTATGGAGAGCCTTGATTCTCCGATCTGAGGGTTCGCCATGGTGCGATTAATCTGATTTTTAATATTGACACTCGCCAAAATCATGGTTGAAGATAAATGTGAATACAAATTTTTTTCTTTATAAATTTTTAATAAATTCAAGATGTGCAAATTGTGGAAAAAATATTCGAAAATTGTTTTTATATGCTTTGTCAGCTTAGAATTAGGTTGGCTTAACTTTTTCATTTTTCTTTTGCAGTCAAATTAATGCATTTTAGAGATATGAGAAAACATAGTAGACTCTGATAATATTGTTACGATTTTACCTTGAACGGTTTTTCATAATTTTAGTAGCTCATTCCTTTCGAATGTTTTCGTCTGTAAACAACTCGTAAAATGAAAATTAAAATAGAATAATCCAAGCTGAGGAGAAATATATTCACGTATTTCTTCAGCCTCAAAACAATAGCCCTGAGTGAGTATATCTATTATAATTTCTACCGATTATTAACTTATATTAATTACAGCATAGTAGAACAAATACAATAAACAGGAAGATATTTATTTTAGAATGTTTTACGCAACGAAATTCAATCCATTCTATGTTGGACCCTGCCCGCCTGGGCCAATGTTGTTTAGGCCATTTCGCAAAGGCAGTTATCCGCATCCTCCTCTTGTTTCTGCATGTAGTTCTCGTTGTTCTCCTTATTGTGGTCCCCGAGGTGGACCTTCCTGTGCTCCCTGTGGTTCTTGCTGTGGTTCCTGTGGACCTTGCGGCGGCGGCTGTTGTACTTCTGCATGTTGTGGCTGGTAAAATTACTAAGGTAATTCGGAAATTTACTTTATCTCAGGATGATTTAATAAGGCCTATTTTGCAGTCACGAAAGTGAAATTTGCAGCAAATCTGGCTGAAGATGCGTGTGAATATTGCCTCTGATTATTCTATTGTATTTATAAATTTTCTATTTTAAATTGTATAACAAAGTCTTTCATTTTGGTGATGGCCAAGTTAGCATAGATGCTGCATGGCCTAGCGCTAGTTGCCACTTATTTTATGTTGTCCTAGGTAAGGAAATGGCCCAAACAGCTGTTCGGTTGTGACTCTCAGTACGCAGACGCGTCTCAAACCGATACTAGAGTTTTGGGTGGGGGAAAACATCGAATATGGAGCATTGTGTCAGGTCAAAGTCTGTCTGTGTATGTGTGTGTGAGTGTGAGTGTGGCATCCACCTGCCTGATGCATGATGCTCTTCTGGGACTTGGCGAGCTATATTTTGTTTTGACTTAGCGGGATTTATGACACTCACACCTTTAATCTGTGGGCGTGTGTGTGTGTGTGTGTGTGTGTGTGTGTGTGTCCTTTAAGGATAAAGTCTGTGCGTGTGTTCGCGACATTTCCTTTGCGTTGAAGTTTGTGTCGGTCTGTGTGTATGTTAGTCATTGTCTGTGTAGGATATTTCACTCTCATTTTGTCATTCGCGCGCGGAATTTATTGCGGCAGGTCGGAATTTTCATTGCTTTTGCGTGCCTTCTCCAACTTCATTTCCCTCCATAAATCCAGTTGATAGTTAAAGTTTTTAGAAATAGTTTATATATATATATTTTAAACAGATTTACCACGACATTTTTAATACTAGCATTAGTCGAAGTAGTGTTGCCCGTTAAAAGATATATCTTATTCGATTAAATTAAATTTTGAGATAATAAGTCAGAATTTTTTTTATTATATATTATTAATGAAATTATCATTTGGTAAAGTTATGCTATATAATGAAACTAAAATCGTATAGATATAAAAATATTTGTACTTGAAATAAAACTCCCAAGAAATTTAGTAATTTTTAAAATTTAGTTAACTCGCAGCTTCGTGCAACAAATTAAAAATAAAATTATATAATTGTAGAACAGTATAACAAAGACACTTTATTATATCATTAAAGTTTGAATAAGAGTCAGAATGCTTTCTAAACTTGAAATAAAAAACCTTGCATAAAAACTATTAAAATAATATTTACAATGGCAGTAATGATCATCTGCCATTTGCCGACTTAAAAACATAGAATGCACGAGCTTAACTTCGGCTCAAAGTTGTGTGCTAACATGTTGCACAGAAAGCGTAGACCTTGCAACATGTTCGAGCTTGTACGTTGCTGTGTCGAGGACCATTCTTAACTTTAATTCATCCAATCAAATTCAGTATTCGTCTTTCATTCACACTGTGCGGACGTCATTCGTTTCTGTCGTTCGGTTCAGGTTTTGAGTCGCGTCTTTGTTCAGTTGAGCGGGATTTTTAAAACGAGCCTAAATATAGGCAGAAAGGGAATCGTAAATGAAAATACTCGCCTTTAAATAATTGTGATTATTTGCGAATAGTTGGTGTCGACGATTGTTGTTGTTGTGTGTGCTTCAGCGGCTTCTGAACCCTATTAAGTTGGGAAGACAACAACTCATTTGAATATTTACCCAACCAACTAGATTACATTTTCTGTGGGTGTGCGTGTGTGTGTGCTAACCATGATTTACAGCAGCCTGCCAAAGGAGGCAAAAATATAAACTGACATTTTTCGTAATATTCGATTTGCATGCCGTTGCACATAAGGTGAGTGTGAATCAACGAAAGAATTCTAATAAAAATTGTTGCATTTTAAAATATTTAAATTGAATTTTCAACAGTCTAATACTTAATCGTTTAAGCTGTGGCCAACGTGTGTAATTTCTCATTACCATTTGTGATTTGTTCAAGTACTTATCAACTGACAGGTGTCATCATCTTACACCTGCCCCAGTGTCTCAATTAACCGCAGAATCAATAAACCTATGAAACTTGCTCATGTATCGCATAACAGAGCTTCCGCTTTTTAAGAGGCTTCCTTCGATAAACAGTCGTCAATTACAATGTACATAAGCCGCAAGTAACTGATACCCTATTCGTTGTGATTAGTTTAACTGTTCAATTGCATAGAAAATACGTAAATCGATTTCTCTGATTCATTTCCTAAAACACTCATATTTTTCGATGTCTGTTATAATAAATTAGTGTCTTGAAATTGGGTACATAAAGATCGCGACATTAGGCACAATTTATTGGTTTTGGACTAGCGCGCTTAGTAAAATTTGTGGCCAATAAATTGCTTAAAGAATTTTAAAATGAAGTACTTCTAAAGTATTGACTGAACAACAGGTTGGCTATAAAATAATAAAAATGTGACTTTCATGGGGTGGCGACGCAACTGCTTGCCTCGAATAAAACATTGAATTACTTGCATTATTATATGGTTAAACTTTTACTTCGCAGCTGTTGTGCAAATTGTGAATTAAAATTTGAAGGGTAAACTTGAGAAACTCATTCGTCAGCTCAGGTGAACTGGGGTTAACACGATGATAGAGCCCTTTCGGTTGGTCAATCGTCAAAAAAAGGGTGTCAAGGAACTCTTTCGCCACCTGTGCGAGACCAGTTGTACTTATAATATTTGGTTACTTGTAGTTTTGCGAATATTAAAATAACCATAACCATTGTTTTTGCCTGAGTTCCAATTGGTGTTCGTTCTTGCGGCATCATTACCATCAGCACAAACATCAACGTTCTCATTATCATTTTCATTGCCACCGCTTTTGCATAATTTTTAATATAAACTCCCATTTTCATGCGCATAATCCGCAGCCTTGATGACAACTAAATGGGAAGCCAGAAACGGAAAAAATAGAAACATGCCATAGAAAACAGAACTCAAAGTGAGAAAAGGTGTCGACAAGCACACTCAAACTCACACTCACTGACACTCACTCACACTCCCGAAGTGCCAAAGGTTCTGGGTTTGTATTAAATGTTTTAAAAATGAAGCGCTGAAAAGTTTGGCGCCTGTATTACGCATACGCCACGTTTGTCCGCCTTGGCACTCGAGCAGGGATTATGTCTTGGGCTCATATAGTTAATGACATGCAGCTGCTGTTTTACTTGCGGGCTTTGGACCGGCTGTCGTCCCCGACTCTCTCTCTCTCTCTCTCCATCAAATGTGAGTGTAAATTTCACTTGACAAACTTATGAATTTTAAGGTGATTTTCATGTCGACAGGGTTAAGTTGAAGTTCATGAAAATAAGAGTTTGATGACGCGTCGCTTGGGTTCTGGAGAAGGGTTTTGTGGCTCATCATAAATCAAATCAATGTTGACTGCACCATGACACATACTGTGGGCTCGTAATCAAAATCATTTTGTGGTTTTCAACATTTGTTCTCAACGGCTCTTTTGAAGTAATTAATCATTAAAAGTAATTGGTTTTATGTTTTGATTTGACAGTTGAAAAATTGCAGCTGTGACAATTCAATTCATACCGTTTTCATTTCCTGCATTCATTTTCATTTCCCCCATATTCAGATTGCTTGATATTTTTTCTATATTCATATTCTTCGTATAACGACAATATGGAAAATTAAATGAACATTTTTTTTGACAATCATAAAAATTGTGAATTTAAATTAAATATAAATAAATGCAGGTAATCCCCTTGAAACAATATTGCATTGCAAATATAGAGCGTAGAAATTTTTATGGGCTTTCGGCAAATTCATCAGTTGGATCTTTTGCTGGGTTTTAATGTATATATATTTAAATATTACAAAGATAATTAAATTATAGATATTTAAATTATATTCAGTTTATTTTTTATCATTGCTAATAAGCTACAATTTTAAAAGTGGTGCGCCTTTCTCAATCAGTTTTAATCCCAATCACTTTTATTAAAAATGTAATTCAAAAGAGAGGGGGATAGCATCATATTAAAATTTGAAATTTATGACTTCAACAAAAAGAAGAATGCGGCGGTTTATTTTTTAACTTTTCAAAAATATCGTCAGTATTAAGAGAAACCCTTGACAGAGACAGAGACAGAGAGAGTGAGAGTGGACCATAAAGGAACTTTACAAAATGTTGACAATAAAAAATTATTAAAAAAGCGTTAAAGTCTTTTACATGAATTATGCCACAGTGGCAGTCATAAACTTGACTTTGAGTTTATTTTGCTTACACAAACACGAAAATGGGCAATTCGACATAAAGATGGAAATGCTACCGATCTGAGACTCTGTCTCAGTGCCACTTCAAAGGGAATAAAACGAGGCTTACTTAAAAAAATAGCAAAAATATACAAAAAGAACCGAACACACAAAAATAACAAACAAATCCGCAGAAGAGACGAGCGAAACGAGTGAAGTTCTTTTTTGTACTCGAATCCCATGGAGTGCGCCACTTTGTTGGATTGTGCTGCGCGGGGCGTCTCCCCTCCCCCCGCTTATCTCAATAATAAAATTGATGTTATATTTTTCTGGGATAAACTTTTTATTTGTAAATGCGTAAGAGTATTTTTCGGTTTGGTTTGTTTTCCGTTTTTATTGAAGTATTTTGCTAGCTAATTAAATGCCATTTTGTCTGTCATGAAAGTAATATTTATGCCCATTTTAATCAAACTCACATCCAACTTCTTCTTCTTTTTACGCAATTCCTCCATCTCATTTTTGTTTATTTTAACATTAAGTGAGCTTACATTTGATTAGCAGCGTGTGTTTATTTTCATATCAATGTGCTGAAAGCGCTTTTAGGCAGCCATTTGGCTTAGCTGCAAATGTTGTGTTGCCTTGTCCTTAATTTTGCTTCAATGGCAAAAATATATTTATATATAAAGTTCGAATGCGCTAAGTCGAAAGACTTGATTAAGAAATACCCTGTCTTGGCTTTACAAATAACATCAGTTCGAGGTAAGTCTTAAAGACATATCAAGTCTGCGTTTATTCCCTGGGTTCTTTCTAGACTCGATTCATATTTTAAACAGTTTATTCTTTAATGATATGAGTATACCCTTTAGATCGTTCTCTGACAGGATATAAAAAAGTGCGTATGGGTCGCATTTTATTTTCTTTTTTATGAGTGCGCTCATTACAGCTGTTGTTGCCTTTTGCCTTTCATGTGGCCAGCTGAATTAAAATAAATAAATATATGTATATGGACATATATCGTATCTTCGTATATGAATTACGCAGCGCACAAAGACTGGCATTGCAAAGTTCATTTGAAAAAATTAAAAACAGCGCACAGTTTTCTTTTAATTAAGTATGTACGAGTTTTACACATTAATAAATTGATTCTTAATTAAAAGCATGTTGAAAGGTTTTCATCAAAAGTGTGGGCTGCAAATTCACTACATTTAACGACAATTAAAAATGGAATAAAAGAGAAAAAGGGAAAAGCAATTTACCTTTATAAGAGTCCTCATTTTGACAATTCTTATATTTTATTTAACTCAATTGACAATTGCATTAAATTCACACATTCACAAAGTTCAATAGTCGACAATCTCCTGCAGGGCGTTAACTGAGGCAAACCTCCTGCTGACAACTGCTTGAGGCCGCCGTTTGTTTCCAACTGTCAGCTCGTTGTCCAAATGACAAATGGGCGCATTTGCCTTTTGTCAGACAGCGCCATAGATATGGCAGCATCGCGCCAATCGACAGTAAAAATAAACTGTGCATGCCCCAAAAACAAAGCGAAAACAAAAACAAGCCCCAACAAAAGCCGCTTTATGCCACACACGTTGCGCGGCTATAAGACAGTTGCCACAAGGCAGAAGGAGGAGCCTGAGTGAAAAATCGAGCATATAACTTGGCATATTTATTTATTTCTGCACGCCGCCAAAATTGTCAACGTGGATCAATACAAGTATTGACTAGAGAGGGTAACATTGACAATTCACATTGTCATTGTCATCATATCTCAGATCGTGATGTAAACATGACTGCGATATAAACATAAGACGCATCGTATTCTGGCTTAAAGTATCATATTTCTACCCATAATCATAATATGTACAGTTGCTAGTGTTGTTATTGGTGTTGTTGTTGTTTTGGTTGTTGCCATTGAAAATCGTGTGAACATAAAGCTCAAGTCAAGCGCAACTAAATTATATGTGTTTCCACTTGATTTACTTGCTTTAAACTGCTTTCAAGCTGTTTGCCATTTAAACATTAAATTATCACTAATCATTTAATAGAGATAAATAATTACAAGCCCAATTTATTAAGTCATTTGTCAAAATTAATATTAACTAATCATTTTAAAAATAAATATATTTTAATAGAATCATAGCTCGATTAGGGTTGACAAATAAAAAAAAGTATGTAGCTTCAGTTTACTATTTTGTCAATTTAAGGAATGTTTGCTTAATGAAATATTGTTAATAAATCACAGATATGTGCAATAACAAATGCTCTTAATCTGAATGCTGTTTAAGTAAAAATTTTTTGTTTACTTATTCAAAAGCTTTGACCAAAATCAATGAATAGAGTATTTTATTTATTTTACGAAATTTTAAACTTATTTTGTTTTATTTATATATTTTTTAAATTTTTATTTTAGTTTCCGAATATTTTTAATTGTTAAATAAAAGATAACTATGAAATATGAACGGATAAGGAATAATAAATTTATAATTTCAGACTTTATTCTTAACGAGAATACTGTATTTATTTGTCTGATATAAAATTTAAAGAATTAAAGCTGGCTGTAGAGTATCGTCTCGCCTGCAATCTTTTTAAATAGTTTTCAGATTTATTTTATCAGCTGCCATTTGCCATGATGCGTGGATATATGCGTTGACATATTGAAATCACAAAACCATGCCAAAAAATTTGCATTGAAACCGAAAGTTCACAGTGTTTCACAAAGTTAATTACGTTGCGTACAATAAAATTGCCACAAACGAGCTATGAGCTGGCGTAACGTCACGTGCTACTGCAAATTGAACAAATGAAGCGTATTAAGCATACGCAGCGTATGCCGGCAAAGTTTTCGATGGGTCAGTCGTGCTGCACTAATTGCAAGACAGACAACTAAAAATTTATAAAACTCAATTTGCTAATTGCTATCAAAATAATGAAGTCTGCCTGTGAGTCGGCTTGGGGTTTGACCTCAGAGGGGCATCTGAGAGGAATCTAAGAGACTGGGTCTGCTGATTGCAACCATCAAGTATCATTCGAGTAATTTAAAGTGCACTCTTCTCGGCCAGAGAGCGGCTCTTCTGCCTGTTTGAGTTCACAGCAAGCTGTGGATGGTGCAACTGCTGTTGCTACTGCTGCTGATGCTGCAGCTCAAGTTACTGCAGCAATAAAATCAAGCAACAACATGGGCAACAACAAATGAAATGAAAGCTGGCCAAACTTTGCTGTTGCACACGGAGGAGAACGAGTCATACAAATAAAAGTTTAGCTTGAGCTTTAGCTTGATCAAAACTTTACCCTTTGCATTGAGTTTTGGGGCATACCATACTTGAGGTGTTTGCCGAGAACTTAGCTCTATGTATAGTGCTCCCCTCATACCCCTTTTGAAGTTTTCAGTTATTTTTCTCTTGGTACATTGTCCGTTTATGTCTTGTTAAGGCTTTTATATACTTTAGTCCATATTTGGTTTTATACCACACAAGTTTCCCTAAACTGCTTTGCTAACTAATCTTTATTTTGTTTTGTTCAGATGTGATGTGGAATGGCTGCAATCCTTTAAGCTTCTCCAGCAGCGTTTATCAACCCTTAGCCTTATTAATTTCTAACATACGAGTATTTGGCGCTTGTTCAAGTCAGTTTTTCTGACACAGGGAACGTATTCATTAAAAACTTTACTATGAAAATCACAATAAAATGATTAAATGATGGTTTTTAAGAACTTTTATCAATGATAATGACAAGTTTTGAATAATAAAAAAAAAATCTGACTATTATCACTATACTTATTTTAGCGAAATAATAAAACTCTCTTGAAATCAATATTTATGAATAATAATTTTGATTTTTTTGTTTAATCAACATAAAAATCACTTGTTTTTATTCATGGGCTACGGTAGGATTTTTTTTCCATATATTGTGGCAATTCTCACTCAAGTCCAAAAATAAATGGATTGAATATATATTTTTTATTCACTTTGCGATGAATCAAAAGCTTCTTTTTTTTTCATATGTGTACATATAGCTTTAACTCACTGTACGGCATCTCGTATGTTATTGTGTCACACGCTAATTTGATCTAAATTCACGCACTCATTAACTTAAAATATGCACAATGGCAATTTGATTAGGGTAATTTGGCGTTGATCCTCAGCGACGCGTTACCAGTGACACAACAAGAACAATAACAGTAATGTCAATGTCTCAACACGCCAGGACATATAATCTTTAGGGTAATTTGTGAATGGATGTGCCTGCTGGCTGCGTTTATGTTAAATTAATATGCAATGTGGCAGCAGGCAGGGTAAGCAAATTACATCAATAAATTAGGCGGTGACTGGAATAAAAACATTATTACGGGTGGCAGCACTGGCAACAGTGGCTAACAAAGTTAACAAATTTGTCGTCTTCAAAATTATGAGCAATTTCCTAGCACAGAAAGTTGTACGAGAGACAGAAATACTTTGCACTTTGAATAATTGCACGTACGATTCGGGCCTATATTTAACTGGCTAACTGCGAGGAAGACTTCTCCCCCTGAATGCCCTTGGCGTGTTACGTGTTTTGGTAACTTAAAAGCCAAATCTGTTACGCCCACGTTGCTGTCTAGGCCACAATGACGATAAGCGTCGCTAATTTTCGGCAAGTGAATTTAATTTGTTGCCCACCATACGATTCAATTCTCTCTCCTTCTCTCTCTCAAATTCTGAACTGAGTATTTCCGTTATTTTTTTTCCAGAGTTTTGGCATTATGTTGAGCTTACCTTTGTGGTCTGCTCGGCTGGGCGTGTCCTTAATTTCATGCAAAAATATTGTGCTTGTATGCATTTAAGCAAAGCAAAAAGCCCTCGTCTTGGCTCGACTAAAATATACCTGCACCGGGCTATTAAAGTATATTAAAAATCATCAAGAAATATATTTCTCCAGACTCTAGAAAGTAAATGTAGTATTTTTTTTATATTATAAAGAATATCCAATTCTAATTTAAGCTTACAATCAATATTTTTGGAATATATTTCTTAGGATAATAGGTTTGGTTTAATGGAGAATTTTTCAGTAGTTTTGTCGTTTGTTTAATCAACTACGAAATCAAGCAGGAAAAACTAATATTCCCATGGCTATGGGATTAAAATTAACAGTTTCAAAAGCCGACAGAGATGGAACAGAAAAGCAAATGAGTCAGCCGGACGAAGAGAAAAAGAGAGAGAACGAGAGAAAACAGCGCAAAGCATAAAATGTGGCAGCCACAGTGGCAGCTGGACAAAATGGAGCAGGTGAAGCAGCCACGACGAGGCTGCCAAACCAAACGAAACACAGCTCAAAAACACAATACATTTTATACAATAAGTACGAGTGTATGCACGAGTGTGTGTGTGTTGTGTAAGAGAATTGTTGTGTGTGTGTTTGTGTGAGTGTGGCTGTCGCCTGGACTTGTGAATTGTGTTGTAGCTTGCAATGCGAATGAGAACGAACGAAATACAATTTCGGTAAAGTGTAGCGAAAATATTGCGGTAAATACTTTAAATTTAATACAAGTGGCAGGAAAAGTACGCTCAAGGATACTTGGATGTGTCCGTTGCCTGAAAAGTGTTTTTGCCAATATTTTCATAATTAATGGCATGTGCATTGAGTGCCTGAGTACGATGAGCTTATACAATAACAAGAAAATAATTGAAAGCTCACTTGGTTCGCCATCCTCTGAGTGTACTTTGAATTTGTTAAGTGAATGGAATTATTCTTGTGTCTGCGAGAAGCAAATACTTCACAGGGAAAAATATTTAAAAGGCTATTAAAAACAGTTAAAATAAGTAATAATGAATGAATAAATAATTCACTTCATTTAATACTTATTAAGTTAATAATATTAACTGAAAAAACATGTATCAAAAGGATGAAACTTGTCAACTTTAAAACTTTTGAATTAAATTGCATCATAGTGAAAATAGTTTAAAGAGCATTATATGGTATATAATAAAATTATTAAATAATAATTCTAAGGCTCACAAAATCAAGTGGATAAAATCTTTAATAAAAATATAAATAGCTCACTATACTTATTTTAGTATCATTCAACGACTAAATTGCTTTGAATGCACATTAAGACCTTAAATATCCTATTTATCCTTAGAATAATAATAATTTCATAAATAAGAGAGGGTGTATAATTTATGATTAAAATTAATTAAATGACTCCTTTAAATGTTAAATGAATCTGAAGGCCCAGCTATCCTTTTAACTCCCGCTTTTATTTTGTCACAATAAACCTATGTCTTATGGCATAATCGGCAAACTTATTTAATTTATTAAGCGTTAATAAAAATAGCTTTATTATGTACACTTGCCAAGATTCAATTCAGCGTAAAATGTGGTATTTATAATAAGTGATCTCCTGAACTTTGCCGACTTTAAGATGATTTAAATAATTACACGAGAAAATTATTAAAATTTTATAATTGCCTTAAATGGCCGGCAGCATTTAAAACCACAACTCCAACAACAACAGCAACAACATTCATCCAACATCTACGTACAATAAAAACAGCAGTAACCACAGCAAGAAGAACAACAACAGCAGTAAGAACAACCACGAAAAGGACGCAGGATGATGAACGCAGGACAAAGCCATCGTTGTCGCTTATCTATGTGCATAAGTTATGAGTCAGAGCCTCGGTCGAACGCTCTTCGTTAAAACGTGTTCAGTGTCACGCTGAGACATGGCCCCGCTCGTGGCCGAGCTCCACCCACACCCGAGCGACGGCTCATGGCCGAAGGCCAGCACTTGCTGTCAATTTGAAAGACCATTTCACGTGGCGTGTGTCCAACAGGATAGCAACGTAGCGAAATAAAATGTTAACTTGCAAAAGGGAATACATTAACACATCTTTACAATTAAGGACATGAAGGAGAGCAGCAGCCACAGCAGCAAAGCACTACTACACTCATTCACAAGCTGCAAAAGTCCCCAATGCACTTACGAGCTTCAAGACAGTCAAGTCGTCCTGTACGAACACCACTTCGCGTCAAGCTAAAGCTCCTTTCGGCCCAAGGCGCCAACGCATATACAATTTAACATACAAAGTAGATGAAGAGAATGGCACAGAGAGAAAGGAAAAGAGATAGAGAAAAGACTGACTCGCATTATGCAGAGTCGATTCAAGTGACCGCAAAACGAGCCGGCACTTATGTAGCCATGCAATGAGCCAGGACTTCTCCGCCTGACCGCATCCCACAACAATACGAACTTATAGATGCATCTATAACTTGGTGTTTCTGTGTTTGTTTTTGAGATTTTTGTTGCAGCCAAAGAGGCGTTAAAAATGCAGCAAAGCATGTCATGTACCCCGAATATTCATGCATCCTTGCAGCTTCTGCTATTGTGTTGCCTTCTCCTCCTTTAGAAATATGCTTCCTGCTTACCTATTACTTTATTTTTCTTGCTCGCATAGTTAATTTTTTACATATATATTTTATCCAAGAATTATGTGCAAGTACTTACATTTAACAACAAAAATAAGTTACAGAACGCTACTGGCCTCTGAGAAAAATATAAACCTTTTGCTAGGATGATATTTTTCGATATTTATACTTAACAAGAAAAAATAGCTGCCGTCAAAAGCTGCTTAAAGTGCTTAATATAAGTTAAGCTCTTTGTTGCACATCTTAAAACAATTTTTGATTTAAAATTTTAAATGAGTAAATGTGGGAAAAGTAAAAAGATATTTCAACCTTACAACAACGATAAAAACTGCAATAATTATACCCTGAGCCCATTGAAAATGGGCAAAAAAGGGTATAATGTGTTTGGCAGAATGAATGTAACAGGCAGAAGGAGGGGTGGCAGACCCCATAAAGTATATATATTCTTGATCAGGATCAACAGCCGAGTCAATCTAGCCCTGTCCGTCTGTCTGTCCGTCTGTCCGTCTGTCTGTCCGTCTGTTTGAACGCGTCGATCTCAGAGACTGTAAGTGCTAGAGACTTCAAATTTGGAATGCAGGTTTGTGAATACCATACGCAGGTCAAGTTTGTTTCCAATTTTTGATGCCACGCCCCCTTCGCCCACAAATTGAAAAATAACGATTTACAGGCGCAATTTTTGACATAGCACTCCCTAACTGCACAATCAGTTGAGAAGTATGCGTATTAAACGACCCTGAAAATTACAAAGCGATTGACCCATAAATAAAGAAGTTATTTCGGAATTTAGATTTAGTTGAATAATTACATTTGGATGGCAAATCAAACGTGCGAGCGAGACAGCATGTTCACGTTTGTATGCAAGGCGCGCACAAACACAGTAAGAAATAGTACCAATTTTCTTTTGGGCTTCGATTTCAAGTACTATATGACCTAGAGACTTCAAATTTGGAATGCAGGTTTGTGAATACCATACGCAGGTCAAGTTTGTTTCCAATTTTTGATGCCACGCCCCCTTCGCCCACAAATTGAAAAATAACGATTTACAGGCGCAATTTTTGACATAGCACTCCTAACTGAACAATCAGTTGAGAAGTATGCGTATTAAACGACCCTGAAAATTTCAAAGCGATTGACCCATAAATAAAGAAGTTATTTCGAATTTAGATTTTGTTGAATAATTACATTTGGATGGCAAATCAAACGTGCGAGCGAGACAGCATGTTCACGTTTGTATGCAAGGCGCGCACAAACACAGTAAGAAATAGTACCAATTTTCTTTTGGGCTTCGATTTCAAGTACTATATGACCTAGAGACTTCAAATTTGTTATGTAGGTTCCTGGATACCATACGCAGGTCAAGTTTGTTTCCAATTTTAGGTGCCACGCCCCCTTCGCCCACAAATTGCACAAAACGATTTACAGGCGCAATTTTGACATAGCACTCTAACTGAACAATCAGTTGAGAAGTATGCGTATTAAACGACCCTGAAAATTTCAAAGCGATTGACCCATAAATAAAGAAGTTATTTCGGAATTTAGATTAAGTTGAATAATTACATTTGGATGGCAAATCAAACGTGCGAGCGAGACAGCATGTTCACGTTTGTATGCAAGGCGCGCACAAAGACAGAACTAATAAGTACCCATTTTTTTTTTGGTACCAAATAAGAATTAAGCGATAAGCAAAAATATTATCGATATCATGTAATGGAAATGTTATTGTATAATTTATGTATATACAAATATACAATTTGATTAAAATATAATTGTGTTAATATATAAATATGTATTTTTGCATGGCAAAAATCAGCAGAAGCTGATAGCTATGTATGTATGAAATTGCATGAGAGAAATAGCGATCATTTTGCAGCACTACTCTTGCATCTTTGCCGAGCACTGAAAGCTGCAAAATAATAATTTTAATTATTAATATTTTCGATTCCTTACACATATATATAATAAGTATCTGCTTATTATCGTTGTAAAAAAAAACTTAGCATTTTCCGCTTTAAGAATCTCATAAAATTAGACATTGCCTTTTATTTCAAATTTCGCGCACTGCAGTAGCCTTTGGCAGGCTTGAATTTGTTGCGTAAGTGGGAGAGAGTGAGAGAGGAAAATGGGTGCTGCCAGATTGCAGGCTGAGCAAAGTTGTAGTTTGTGGCTACTCTTGACACACGCTACATCGATTGCAAGCGATTACGATTACGACTTGCGATTTACCAATTTATCAATTTCTAATTAATTTTAAACAAGTTTATTATATTAAAGTTTATTATATTAAACTTATTTAAAATTAATTAGAAATTGATAAATTGGTAAATCGCAAGTCGTAATCGTAATCGTAATCGAGTGATGTATTAGTTCAGTGAGGCATTAATAACGTAGTCTGCAGTGATAAGCACAGTGACTTCAGAAAACCGAAAGTTGTTCATAGTTTCGCGTGTGTAATTTTTGATACCCTGAGCCCATTGAAAATGGCCAACAATCAACTTTTATAAAAGAGTACATGGGCTCAGGGTATCCTACTGTCGAGCGTGCTCGACTGTAGCCGCACCTCACCGCGAGCGAAGCGAGCCGGGGGTAGGCGAGCGAAGCGAGCAGGGGGCGGAGCCCCCTTGTTTTTGTTAAGAGAAGGAAAGTCTCAAAATGTATATGCAAACTTTTAGCTGATTGGCATTGTTTGGGTATTCGTATATTTGTATTTATATTTATTTAAATCCCTATTTTAGCACAACAAGCATATCCATAATTAGTAATTGAAGAATATTATTTATAAAGAACATTGAAATTTAAAATAAATATAAATATACTTTTTTTCTAATTCAAACTCAAATCTTGACATTAATAAACACTTATGGATCAGAAATTAGTTGATAAGTTATTATTATATGCTTAAAATTTCACAAAGAATAGATTGCTGTATTTTTCAAATATTTTTTACCTCTGAGCCCAAACATTTTAATCATTTAAATTGTGGATTTCCAAATATATTATATATTTTAAATATAATTTCCTACAAAGCAAGCTCTGTAGAAGTAATATTTTTTTACACTCTGCAAAAATTTGGCAAGCTAGCAAGTCTGATTTTAATTTTTTAGAAATCTTTTGGCAGATGTTGTCTTTTGTTTTGGTGTTGACCACAACAGCCGCAAGTGCTAAATTGTGCAGTAAGAACTTCTTTTTGTTGCCAGCAAATAAATTCAATTAATGCAAAAAATAAAAAAAAGGAAAAATTAAAGGAAAATGGTTGCCAAATATATTCACATTGTTCCTGACATATCAGACATTAGGGCTTGTGGGTGTCTTGCACAAAAATATTGAATGTGTCTAAAATTTCATGAAAACTTGGCTGCCTGTCTGCTTGGCTGGCCATTTTGGCTATCTCCGGTCAGTTACAGTTTCAGGATCGGGTGCCAGCATATCGATTGGCATTTGCCGATGGCCGCAAAAGTTTGTTTACCGTTGCTTGGTCATTTTACAATCAGTAAAAGGCAAAACTTTTCCACAATATTTATGTCCGTTACACACTTAAACTCTTGCTCACACACACACACACGCATATGGAACAGAACAGTTAGCACTTTCTAATGCATTGGTGACCCCAATGTTCCCAAAAAATTTGGCTCGTGCCTGTAACTGATTTCTCTTTGGCATCAACGTTGGTAAAATCTGCATAGAGTGACAATAATTTAACATGAATTTCGTTTTAAATAAACGTCATAGATTTTGCTTAAAGACCTGGCCTATATACTTACCGAGGCACAGCAATATTTGTTCCCCAGGCAATCCAAGACTATCCATTAAATGACCCTCGTTGCCAGTCAAAATTGGCCGGCAATACATTGATGGATGTGTAAGGTATAAGCCCCCTCTGCACTCCCACTTATTTTTCCTGCAGCCATAGGTTCTGTCTAAACTTTTCAATTAGTAATTTTAATCATGATACTGACCAGCAGCTTCCCTTTAAGCCACCAAGCCATCATTCACTTAACTCTCACCCAAAGCACAATGCATAATTTGTGCCACAAAATGCACAAAATTTTATTGTTGCTTTTGTGTGTTTGGCTCTGTGTTTTTGTGAGAGAGATTGGTTTGTTTATTTGCGGAAATAGAGCGCAACGTTGATTCAAAATGGTTTCGTGTGATTTGGGTCAGACAAACAAATGCAAATTTATTTTAACTTTATCGAGCTTAACGGACGAAATTTGATTATCACTAATATAAGAGTAATTTTAATTAGCAAACTGCACGACTTTTTTTTTAATTTGTTATTAAAAATACAAAAGAAAATATTGAAAAATAATAAATTTATTTAAAAATTCAAGAAACCGGCATCGGTTTTGGAACTACTACAAATTTACATTTAAATGAATTTAGGGGCCAAACCGTGATCAATATGACATTCCGCTCGAAAATCAGTTGAGTTTTAATAAAGTTATGGCAGTTTAAAGTTTGTGAGACGTTGGATGACATGATTTTTAACAAAAATTTTAAACGTCTCAGCATCAAACGAATAGTAGTGTTATTTTATACTTATAACTATATAAGGAGTCGATTAAAAGTGAAAAGCTTAGATTTACTAATTTCATTTGTCTTTGTTATAAAATCAAAAAAGTTTTTTATTTATGCTATTTGAAAGACCGAGTTTATAAGTATGTTGGCTTGGTTTTTCTTATACGACTTTACCACATCCTTCATATGTATTCTTCATATACATATATGTCTCAGCCAGCTCAAAAACGGTAGCTCAGATCAAACCCAATAATTAATATCATATCCATCACCTTACATGTGGCGTCAGTTCGTGGCAAATTCATTCAAGTTTGGTTGCTATTGAATAAAGTTTGCTTTACTTTATTTTACTTTTGCAAAATATTTGCACAAATACAAATTCCATTTCAATTTTGGGCCATTAGTGTCGCCGTTTAAAGTAGCAGAAAAAAGTTTTGTTTTCACGCTTTGGCATTAAAAGAAAACAGTCAAAGCAAAAAAAAAAAAAAAAAAAAAAATAGAAAGGAAAGTAAAGAAAAGAAAAAAAAAAGTGGCAACAAAGTTTTTCAGTTTGTCTGCAATACCCCGCAGCTGATTCAGCTCCATCACCGCATCTCCCTACACATTTCATGGCTTGTTTTTTGCGTAGCCATTTTTCAACTTTAGCCATTTTGCAGCTTTTGTTTGTTTGCACAAGAAAAATTAAAGGAAAATAACAGCAGTAATGAAATTGAAATAACTGCCGCCCACGCGTTGACTTTGCCAATTGAAATGAAATTTCATTTGCCATATGTAGAATTATTTTTTACTATTTGCTTTTATGACAAAGTTAAAGATGAAAAAGTTTAATATTTGTTGACCATTATTTATTTTTAACTTAAATGGAATAAGTAGGTAATACCTTTTGACTTTAGATCCCTGCAAAGTTTAAAACAATTATTAATACATAAAATAATTATTATTTGATTAATTTTTTTTATTTTGCTATAAATTTAATTGTTACACTTAAAATATATATTTTAATTCTTTGTTTGGTAAAAGCTTTGCATGCAGAAGTACTCAGCACTTGTTAACATTTTAGTAGAACAACAAGTTTACCAATACTTTTTATGATTATCCATTATATCCATATTATATATTTATATTTGAAAATGTATGGTTTTCCATGTATGCAATGTTTATACATGTTATTGTTAGACTTTGTCAAAACTGCAACTATGCAACACTTTGTGACTTTTACTGCAAAATAGTTTCTTGGGCGTAGACCACAAGTAGCACCACACAATGCTCTTTAATTTAATTAAAAATATAGTTTTTACATGTTTTTTTTTCTTTTCATTTTTGGCTTCTTGCTGTTTGCCAAAAAACTTTGCGATGTAAAAAATATGACTAACGATGTGCAGAAGTGGTACCACACTCACTTTTAACGCCCCCAAGCGGACGCATACGCAGCAGACACGCCTACAATAAGCTCCCTAAGCCAACTAGCTAGCTAGAGCAAAGGCTGCAGCTTTCATCTGCCACATCGTATTTGTTGTTTTTGTTGTTGTTGTTGCTGTATACAGTGGGTCATGTGGGTCAAGTGGGTGGGTCAAGTATTAGAACTGTGAGCTGGGCAAGGGTCGGCTTAGGGTCTCTGTTGTCCTGGCATGGGTTAAGTGGTTTTTAATGAAAGTTAGAAGCCGCTTTAATGCAACTTGTTATTGCTAATTGTGTTATGGAGAGACCACGTAAGCCACTTTCACACCCTTACCCCTCCACCTAACCCGACGTAGTTTTAAAGCTTTTGCTACAAAATTTTCAGCATGATTCAACTAAATGCCAAAGTTAGTCCGGCAAAAGTTGATACATTAAATGGATAAGTAGTACTTAAAGGTAGTATGCCTAATTGTTCTGAATAAGGTCATTAAAAAATAAATGATAATGACTGTAAAGAGCGACTTAATAAAAAGCGCATAATTTATTTATTTATTAAGTTCGTTGTTAACTATTAACAGTGTAAAGAAAAAAAAGAAAAAAAAAAAGTCAGGCATAATTTCGAAATGTCTTTTTGACAATTGCCTTTGTTCAATTTAAGATTCGTTTGCTTTATTGGGTATTATGCTCTGTCACACTGTTGTAAATATATTTGTTTTTCTTTTTATATTTTCTCCATCCCGACGTACCCCACTTCTCGTGCTTTCTGTCTGTCTCTCGTGCTCTCTTCGGCTTTGTTGTGGCGCTTTTATTTAGCATAGCGCGTTTTTTGCTGCCACTTTTTCAGTTGATTTCCTGACCCCTGGCTTCCTGATCGGAATTCTGTATTTCCGTTACGTCCATTACGCTTTTAAATGCGAACTCTCGCTTTGTTCAACGTCCTTTTATACAGTTCTTTCCACTTGTTTATTATTGTGGCCGCTGGCGAACTAAGTTGAGCGGTGGGAAAACTCTAGATATGCAATGTTTTGGCGTGAGTTTTGGTTATAGCAACATAAACAAATTTTCTTTTGATATATTTAAAAATATTTGAATTTATTTTGGTCCGGAAATTTAATTTTCTTTGATTGAGTAACAAATTAGTAACAAAATGCAATCCTTTTCTTATACTCTTATTATGCCCAAATTCCAACTAAGTACCTAAGTATCTGAGTCCATGTAAGTGCGTTTGATCCTCTCACTCGGTGTCTCTTTTAATGCTTAACTAACCCGACAGTGTCATAATTTAGACCCCAAAATTAATTTACTTTGCCATTGTAGCTGTACTGTGTTATACATTCATCTTCCGTTCCTCTTTTTCCCCCTTTGCTTATCTCAGCATTGGCTAGGGTTTTTCATTTCCCGACAGATTTGCTGCTCAACGCTCAGTGATTTTAATTAACATTTCTGATTTTGTGGCTTAGCTGTGTAAGAGTGTGTGTTTTGCTTTTTATTAGCACACCTGTGCACAGGTGACACACAATCTTATCCAATGTGGCAGGGATTTAACTTTGTCTGAGGCTGCCCTTGTCTCAGACTAATTAATTGAATTGCTACTTGTTTAATTAGCTGTGCATGTCTTTATGATTAAGTTTTTCGTCAAGAGTTAATGCCTTAATAAAACTTAATTAATGCATATTTTTAATGCGAAATAATTTCATTACAGAATCAAATTAACTCGCACCTAGTTCTTTGGGCTTCAATAAACTCAACAAAAATCGAGGTAAGTTGCAACTTCATATCACAGCCACTTACCGATGACGTCATATCGCATCTTCTATTTCATCAGCTTCATTTTTTAGGATCCCTCAATAGATTTATCTATTTTCATGGAACTCAACTCGACTGACAGTTGTCATTGCTTTGACAGCTTCATTCAATCATCAATCCCAGCTTTACATATATTATTTTTGAAATATTTTCTGCTATTTCTTGAGTACTTTTTTTTGGCTCAAATATTTTTGACTGATTTTTTGCTGTTATTATAGAGCATGAAATATGCATTCGCTTTGTACGTTGCTTTTGTTGTGGAACAATAGTATTTGAAGGGTTTATTGTTTATGTATATATTTAAAATTTATGAAGGCATTTATTAGTTATTTGCTATTGGCATTTGTAAATTTTATTTAAAACCTAGAAAGTCGATATGGTCAAGGATGAAAATGTATACTTTTTATCTATGATATATGAAAAAATTTAGATCAATTGCCTACTCCTTTAGGGCAGAGCTATGTAATACCATACTGACTGGGACTAAGTTGTTACACTCGCAGATCAAGGGTGAAAATATTTCTCGAAGTCCTGAGAACATAATTCACCTTTAATGCTATGAGCCCTGGTAGATTTTGCTTCTTGGTCAGCAGTAAAAAGGGTGCCAGCAATCAAGCTTGTTCAACAATCTGCTGACCATAGCTCAAAGGCAGCATTTGGACAAGAAAAACCCAGAAATTGAAACAAGCAAAATCAAAGTGAAATTCAATCCAACAAGGCAGAAAACAACTGCCGGCTAAAAGTTAAGCAGAATGTGGCACGGTGTGTGGGTGTGTTTCGTTATCCTTAATCAAACATGTGTATGAGGAATCAAATTATGAGACGAAACACATGCACATAAGTATGCTACAGTATATTGCAACAGCAGCAGGACTAGCAGGACCTGGGCTACGATTTGCCTGCTTGCCTAACTGCTGAAGTTGATAATGATAAAAAGGGCCTGATAAAATGCGCCTGGGAAATGCCTTAAAATGAATGCCAAAGACGTAACGTAGAAGACGACGGAGTCAGAAGCAAAATAAATTATGAAAAGAATGTTGAACACGCATGTGCATAAGGAAAGGAGCGAAAGACCTTGCATATATAAATAAATATGTATGTGTGTGCGTCCCACGCTCTGTAATTAATTTGATTTCATTCATTCAAGTCAAGGAAATGTAAAGGACCCCAGCAAAAGACAGTTAAATTAATTGAAAGAAAAATGGTGAAAGAAAGAAAGAAAGAAATTTGCGATCACCATTCATTCATAATTTCCAACAAGCTCACGCTTAAAGCTTACTGAAAAACTGAAATGTGTGTGTGAGAGTGTGTGAACTTGCTGTTTGGCGAAAAACAAGAGCTAGCGAACGCCCCATAAAACGTTTCGACATTGGTAATAAACCGCTCACTTGCAGTTCGCAAATCCAGCTTGAGTTCCATTGTCACCTCCACCTCCTCCAACTTCTTCTCCACCCCCTTCTGCTGTCAGTGTCTATTTGGTAGTACGTAGCGAGTGTCCTGAACGAGGTTAAGAGCTTAATGAGAGCTGGCTGGCAAGGCAGTCTGCAGTTGACATATGATATTTTTATGTGCCACACAGTGTTCCCACCAACACGAGTTTGCTATTAACAGGAATGCAAACTGATGTCCCACTATAAGGTAAATGCTAAGGCGTCATCCTACTTGTAATTAGTAAAACGAATCCACATTTAAATGTGCCACCTTTTTCGGTCCTTTAATTCGCTTCGTATTCTGGAACTACAATTTTCTAATTGACAAGTCATGTTACAATTATTTAACTGGGGAATTTTCGGTTAAACAAAAAGGGAAACAGACACGCTGGGAGTTTATTAGTTTGGTTTAATAACACAGTAATCACTTTAAAGCTGCAGCTAGTTTATAACCATAAAATTTAATTTGATTCCAAACTTATCATTTGAAAACGTTGGCTAATTTTTACTGATTTGGTTTAGCTTGTGTTTTTATTTGATGTTTGCATACTCCTTTTACAAATTTGCTACTCCTCGGTTCTTTGTCAATTAGTCACAACAAGCCAACAAGTTATGCAGTTGACATTGCTGACGTTGATGTTGTTGCTGTTGCTGTTTTCACATCAGGCATCAGGGAGCGTGACAAACAACATGTAAATACTGTCAACAATCGCACATAGATACATACGTGCTCCCTCCAGTTTTACTTGGACTAGGGATGAACACGTGCTCGCGTTATTCCCGTGACACGAAAGAGCACGATACTACGAAGAATATTTTTGAAAAGAAAACATAAAAAATAATGATAAAATAAAGTAATATAGCAATAAATATTAATCTTACTAAATACATAAAAAAAATATGCCCTTTAATAGATTTGCTCCAAACTAATGGACAGAAATTTAGCCATACATGTTTCACCGTGATTCAAAAGTTTATTTCCCAGGGTGTGTCTAAATTGTATGGGTTTAATGAAAGCCCCGTTGCCTTTAGATTTATCCTTAAAACTGTACGTGAATAGTTAGTCAATATTTGATTGACACGTTTTGAACTAACGACTTTTGTGGTCAAAAAATTTACGAAAAAAAAACCTGTCATATGCAGACTACATGATGTGTGTATATATAAAGTAACAGTAATAGTTATATCAGCTTGCAGAAAAAATATAACAAGAATTTTAATGTTTTCTCCAATTTTCAGATTTAATAAAGAATAATAATAGTCTGCATTATACTATAACATAATTAAATACATTAAAATATATTTTGAAATTATTTGTATATTTAAAACAGTTCAGGGGTTCATCCTGAACCCACATTAAAGTATTTCGTTAGTCACGGACCCAGCTCTAGCCTCTATTTACAGACTCACAGATACACACATACACTTACTCGAATACGTATGTGAATAATCAGAGCTGTGAGTGACCGTTGTAGCATTTAGCGAACTACAACTCTGTTTGGCATTGTTAACCGCTTCTGACCATTGTTAAGCTACCTGCTATATTTGCCATAGTTGATGACATTAATTGTTGCATTTTGCTTCTAGAATTTTTTTTCTCCCATTTGTTTGTTTATTGTGTAATTTTTACGGCACGTCAAGCACGTCGGGTGAGTTTTCATTACCTCTTACTTTTACCATTTACTCGTTGTCGTTTTGCCGGATTGAATTGCAACAACACAAGCTGAGCCGGCAAGGGCGAGCAGGTCGTCGTCTGCTCCTGTTGCCTGGAATATCAATTTCGTTTATACGCGCTCTTGATTTATTAGTCAAGAGTTGGCAGCAGCAATTTAGTGACTGGGGGATTCGCTTAGTTAGACAGTTTTAATTAAATTTTATTTAATAATTCATTATGCAGCGGCGACGATGCCGCTGGGAGTTCATGAGTTGCCAAAAATTTATGACGAAAAGTGTGTTGCATATTTTACGGACAGATTTTTCCCCACTGGCAGGTGGAGGTCGGTTGAGCATGCCAAGAAAATTCATTTAATTTGGCAACCTAGCTACTGTTTTAGTTTATACATTTTGCGGTAATGTTGATTTAATAAATTTCAAATATTGTGTTGACTCAAAATATATGCTTTAAATTGCAATGGAAAGTATATGTAGTATTATAAAATAATCAATAAAGCAAGCAACTCCTCCAACAATTGAATAATACAAATATGACAAGTGCTTAAATAGATTATATTTAACAATTAATTGAGTTCGTGCGCTGGTTTGGCGAGTTAATTAAGTGCCAATCATGCGAGTTCACAAGTCAATTGCATGCGTCCCTCATTTTGTTGCACTTGAGCAAATAAGTTGACAGACAGTCAGATAAGTGCAACTGCATTGCAACTGCAACAATGTGTGGCATCATAAAAAGAGCAAAAGCAAAAGCAAAAGCAAACGCAAACTCGCAACATCAACAAGTTCATTAAAAAAGTTAGCAAAAGAGCAAAAAGCGCTCAACTGCAACTCAAACGTAACGGAACTCGACGATTGTAACGCTTCACTTGAAGTTTGCTAAAAAGTGTTTCAGTTTTGTTGTTGTTTTTTATACAAGCTAAATGTTTTCCGTCCCTCTGATGATTAAACTATTTATGCACCTACACGAATAATTAAAAAAAAAAAAAGGAAACGGAAATGATGCGGCTCATTTGTATGCGGCCACAAAATGGTGTCCAAATCGCACAGGTAGGATAAGAAAGGTGAAGTTGTTAGAGAGAAAGTCGACTATGGAATACTCAAACAGCATTAGTACAATTTTTAAAATTATATTATATTATTAAGCAAGAAAAGTTTAGAAAAGTATAATTATTAATTAAAGATTTAATTTATTTTTTATTTTGTAGAAGTGTGTGTTTTGGTCTAAGATCAAATAATTAATTAGTAAAATCTATTAGACTACAAATTCGTAACGTTATAAATATCAGAAGTCTTAGTTAAATATTAAAATTTAATTATTTATTTAAAAGCCAAATCTTCAATGAGGATCATGTAATTCAAGTAATAAACTTAAAAAACAAGCTAACAAAATAGCCTAAAAATATAAAGTGTGTTTCATCACTTCCTAAATTGAAAATTGCCAATCCTTTTAACTTTACCCTCTCTCATGCTGCACATGCATTGTTTGAGGAAGCAACCCAGGTCTATTATAAGCTGGTAACTGTGTATTGGGGTGTGTGACTGAACAGGATGTGAAGTTGCAATTGAATTGTGTGCACGCTTTCTATGAACAGTAACATGCTCAAACATTTCCCTTTCTCCCTCTGCTTATTTCCCTTAATTTTCACGTTTTGTTGCACTTTATGGGCAGCGAAGTGTGTCGATGCTAGCGAAAGTGAAACCGCCAAAAGTTCAGCCCTTTTGTGTAACACACATGCATTGTTAACAACCACCGGTGGCAGGAGCAGCACCACCAATAGCAGAGGCAGCGGCAGCGGCAGAGGCAGCGGCAGCGGCAGCGGACCTTGCTCTTTGTGATGCCGGAAGTTTGCGGTGGGAAATTTCATTTATGCTGACACTTGACTTGGTTTGACTCGACTTCGGACTTCGGACTTCGCTGCACCCTCTGCACCCATTCAACTCATCTCTCCTGTCCACGGCTGTCTTTAATTTGCAGTAAATAAATAATGGTAACAGACATTCGAGTCCTGAGCTCGATTTGTTGGCCATTTGGCCTTGACGGTCAGCCAGCCAGCGTGTCAGTGGGTTCTATTCAATTCGTATCCAACGAGCTACGTATTATGTTCGAGCTGTGCACTTTTTCCATTTCCTTTTCGGCTTCTCGCCAGGCACATTAGAGCGGAAGCAGGTTGAGTGAGCAATGGACACCCAGATCGGGTACGAAGGGCAAAGAAACAAAAGACAGACATTGATTTTGTTGGTCTTTTGTGGTTGCCATTGTCATTGACTTGTCCTGTCCTGTCCAGTCCTGTCCACCGGCCAAGTTTGCTTCTGCCGTTAAATGTGACAATTTAATTGTTTCGTAATTGTTGGCTCTTTGAAGTGGACTTTGATTTATAGCCAGAATTGAATAAGCACCACTACAAACTAAATAACTTTTACTATTTTTTTTTTACACAAATACAGTTACAATTGACCTAAATTTACACTCCCGCTTTCTTTCATATTTTCTTTGAGCATAGAAAAATTTGCAAATTTTATTTATTTATTGTAAACAGCCTAAGGCAATTGAGCTTCGGATGATAAGGTAACAAATTTTATATTTTCATTCGTCTAGTCAAGTTCATGAATACACTTAAGTATAAAAACTTATAATTTATTAAATGTGAAGGGAGTTAAGAAGCTCATCAGACATGGAATTTTGAATACAATCTCGGGGTAAACGTCAAAAGAAGAGAATCCCAAAATATTTATGGGAGTGATAAAAACATTTTTAGTTAAGGGGCTTTTTTTGGACCTTCATAATGATACAAATTCTTACCCTTACGGTTAAGCTAATGGAAGTTGTAATACTAATTGGTAATAATAATAAAAATATATGTAATAGTAATACTTATGATTATAATATTGGTGTTGCTCATGCTTTTGCTAATAATTTTAATACATCAAATGATAATTAAAACGCTTTCGCTTTATTGGTGATTACGATTCAAATAATCAAGCTAAATATAATAATTTATGACTTAAGATTTGAATTTTATATGTGTGTACATTGTCTCTTTATCCATGCAAATTATTTGATATATGTAGGCAATTTACATTTTCGCTCAGTTTAGCCTATTTCTAGGCACAACATAAGCTTCCACTTGAATGCCATAAACACGCGTCTGAAACAAAAACTTTTGAAAAGGATTGCTGAGCATGAAATTGGCTGGCATGTACTCTAAAGGATGCCCACAATGATGACTGTTGCAGGATGAGGCTGAGGACCTAGTCTGCTTGAGCGGGCGGGTACAAAAGTTTAGCTGCTTGTGCCTATGTTGGGGCTTTAATGAAGTTAGCAAAACTGATTAACTCTCAGCAGCTCAGCTTGATTTTGAGCTCTTTGCTCCTACACCGGAGTCTGGCAGGATGCAGATTGCAGGCTTGAGGCTCGATAGTTGCAGGCTTGTAGCTCTGGGATTCCTGGCTCTTGCTGGATAATTGAATTTGCCAAGCGACGCAACGCCAGAGTTTAATAATAAAAATTGTTATCCTGCTGCTCCTCGGCACGAGCTTAATGATAGTTTTTATAGAGAGACAGAGACTAAAAGAGACTGAGATAGAGAGAGAGAGAGAGAGAGTGAGATGGCAGCATTTGGGTGTTTAATATAATTTTAATAAAATATTTGATGCATTTGCAGTTGCATTAAAATGCAATTACAAATGTCGAGAGATTTTTGCAACGAACTTGAATTACAAATAAATCTTGCAGAATTAAAATATTCCATCCGTTGGCAGATTTAACTTTCCTTCTGTTTACTCCCTCATCTTGTCTGTTGTCACTCCATTTAGAGTTGAGTCTTGGTGCCAGCCATTTGCTTAGCCACGCCTCCAAGCAAATGACACGCCCAAAGCTCTAAGAGCTAACAGCAAACAGTCGGTGGCTGTGCTAATTCCGGCATCTCCCATGATAAATGGCAACCGCAAAACAAATTTATATACACGCGCAGAAATGAGAAAGAATCCGCAGGATTTTACAGAACATATTCTCTGCATCTTCTTTTTGCTTTCTTTCTTCTAGCTTGTCACATCTGTCATTGAAATTTATGATTTTCATAAATTTCCAACTGACCCTTTGGCACTTTAAATATTTGCCATCCATTTACCCTCAGCTTATTTTGCTGTGGATAGCTGCAGATTGACCGGCAATTTGCATTGCGCTGCTTTGCCAGCTTCCCTAGCTGCATTGAATGCGACATTTGTGACATTGAAGCTGATGCACAGCCAAGGTAGCAAGCCAGAGGGTGGAGGTCGAAGGGCGGGGGTCGGAGGGTGGACAAGGGCTGTGAGGGATAGTCTGCTTGTTACACATATTCATAACACTTAATTTCGAAAAGTTTGCCAAGTGTCCCTCTTGGCTTTGGCATAAACAAACTGGCCATGAATTTGTGTGTTCGTCGTGTACTTGAGCTTGATTATGAAATGTGTGTGTATGCGAGGGTGTGTTTTGTGTGACCTTATATTGCTTCAGCTTCACCTCTAGTTTAGCTTAAATAGACGAATAAATATTAATAATCGTTTTTTTGGTTTCTTGCAGAATTGTGTATCCATAGCAAAGGTGAGTACAGTTTGCTTACTATTCATATAATGAATATAAGAATTAATAGATTAATTCGATTATAATCGATAATAATTATTGTACACTAAATTTATTTATTTCTTGAAACAAAAGTTCATTTAAAAAAGCAAAAAACCATTACAATGCTTGAAAAGGTTCGGTTAGGTATTTCGAGACAAAGGACAGAACTTACATAGATTCGATTTCTCGCATTGGTTTACATACCCCTGAAGTCATTGGTGTATACACCCCGTGACATAAATTTTAAACAAACTTCACCTGCTTTAACGCCATTGGGATCTGCGTGTGAAAATTTGGTTGCTCAATCTCTTATGGTCTCTGAGATCTAGGCGCTTACACAGACGGACAGACGGACAGGCACACATGGCTATATCGACTCGGCTGTTGATGCTGATCTTGAATATATATACTTTATAGGGTCGGAGATGCCTCCTTGGCTCTGTTACATACATTTAAACGAACACAATATACCCTTTTACTTACTTTGTACGTAACAGGTATAACAACCAAATTTTACAAAAATGTTGACCTGTAAAGTTGCTAGGCCGAAGGCTTAACCAACTTCAAACATTCATACCTTTGTCTAATCTGTACCGATTTTCAAGCGGGAAGACGAAAAGGAGTCGTTGATTAAACAAATTGCACTGCAGAACTGAAAAACTTTTAATTAATATTGAACTATAAATCATGCATGTTGAAAATGTTATGAACAGTTGTTTCCGCTGTTGTATGTGTGGTGTTATCGTAATTATTCAACTTGAGTATTTTTTTGTTATCTTTCCACCTCTGTTTTTCGCTCAGAAGCCATGTACTTTGAGGCGATCAGCCTTGGCCAGGCCGGCCTTGGTTAGCCACTGACAGATGTTCTCACGTTGATCTCCTTGGAGTTGTAGGACCTCGCCGTATTCGGGATGTTCAATCACGGTGCCGTTGCAAGCGAATTCCTTTTTGCAAGAGCGTACAATCTTCTTGAGATCGTATTCAGTCGATAGACCCTGGACAGTGGTTAGAGTTTTGCGACCGTTACGCTGTTGGATACGAATGTGAACGAGACCGTCTTGGATGTCATCATCGGGTCCCTTGATGGCATCCGCGAATGGATCGCGTGAATTGAGGTTCTGAATGGACATACGAAGAGCTGTGCAGAAATAAAAGAAAACTAATATGACGTTGGCCAAGATAGAGGAGGATTTTATATTAATTTCTTGAACGACTCAATTTTTTTCTATTTTATGATTTTTTATTTTTTGTTAATCGAATTATTATCGGAATTTATGACTATTGTTTTTTGTAGGGCAACCAAAAATGTTTACTGCGACTGACACTGAACTATAGATAATATTTGCTAAAGCTGCTTTGTTTGATTTTCAAAAATCGATTCCACTATGTCAGTGAAAGCATTAAAATTTACGGCCTTCTTAGTCTATTTAAATTCATTAGCGTTTTTCTAACGAAAACTAATGAGCTCTGTCAAATTATCGAAGCTCTGAGACTTTCAAAAATATTCCAACTTAACGGCAATTAGTGCCACTTAGTGAACAGATTTTTCTTCCCATTTTTTCATTCCTGTCCCGTTTCTCTCTCATTTCCATCATATCTCCATTCCTATCCCATTTCTCTTAAGTTCTACTTTTGATGCAATTATTATCCAATTTATGAAATTGAGCAGAATTCTTTTATGACTTTATGAAATGCTACTTACATAAAATTCAATAAGTGCATGGCATGGTTTGGTCTGGGCTTCCAGCTTGTTGTTTTCTCTAGCAAGGAAAATGCATAAATTCAATTTAGAAAATATGCCAATTGAGGTACAGTGAACATAGCCTGTTTTTAGGCGCTGTTGCGTAAAAATATGTTTTTGCTTGATTAATTTTTGCGGTTGTAAAAACCAAATCATAACGCCAAGCAATGCAAAAACAAAAGAGAAGAAGAAAACGAAAAATAAGCAATATTGGTGAGATGGCAGAAGGACTAGATGTTACCCTGCATAATCTATCTGGCATTAATCTATCCATTTCTGATTCTAGACTTCTTCATAAGTCTTTTTCATAAATCTGATTTATTATATTCTTTCTGTTAATTTTGAAAAATAAAACTAGATCGTTAAAGGGAAAGTTATAGGACAATAAGAAACAGTGGATCATATTCTGTATTTTTCTTTTGTGGTTTAATTTGCGAAAGAGCACGGAAGAAATTTTTACATATCCTAAGTCTGGCACAATATAATCATCTTTTCCTTTAACAAATATATTTCTAGCTTTATCATACTCTTTCTGGTCATCTTGTGAATACCGGGTACAACAAGGTAGCTACGCAAGCACAAAATAAAATTAGAAAATTTGCATTTGGTTAGCTCTCCTCTAAGTGTATGTGTGCGTGCGTTTTGTGTGTGTGAGTTATGGTGCACAAAAGTAGGCAACAAAAAGTTTTTGGCAAATCACATGCATACATTTAATATCCCACAGCATATTCCCACTCCTCAGACATCCACAGCCACAGCTGGGAGCTGACGATGATGCCTGTGTATTATTTTCTTTTCCAAACTAAATTAAAAAGTTTTTCTTTTGGGGACGACCATTCGACATCTGATTATATTGAGCTTGTCAGGTTGGCTGATGGATGATGAAGAAGCAAATGCAAAATGAGATAGAGAATGATAATATACACGTTCCTAATGCAGATGAAACATTAGAATCATTAGAAACATTTGGCTATTTGTCAGCTATTAGAAGTCCAAAAACTCATTCAACCAAAAGCAAATTTGTACTGAACGACTGCATACAGTTCTAATTGCTTATATCATGACTGGAAACACTAAATTCCATACACATGATATATATGGACTGCCATATATTTGTGTTTACTTGCCCCATTGGGCAAACTATAGTTGCAACAGCAAAATATGATGAATGTGGCGCGGAAACAGCGCGTTGAGCGAGTGGCAAACAATGAAAAATTACCAACAACACACTCACAAAGACACACTGAACAACTAAAAACTGGTACGCCCACAAAAGGACATACACACGCACACACATACATATACAGAGTGAGATATACCACAGTGTTGGATACTTTTGGGCGCTGTAAAATATAAAATTCTATGAATTTGTACGTACATCATTTGAATATCGTAAAACTTGCAAGTGTTGCTTGTTTAGTCCATACAAATACACCCACACACGTGAAGTGTGTACGTGTGAGTTGTCATAAACAGGCACAAAAAGGTAAGATTCCCTCTCTGTGTATGCGTTTTTATTATTCCGCTTTTATTTTTGTGTAAAAAGCGCATACACTTCTTTATGTAATTATAATGCCTGCCCAAATGCTGATGCCTCTGATGAGCATGATGACGCTAATGATGATGATGGTGATAGTGATGGTGATGGTGATGATTATGAATATTCTGCAGAGTTAGAGACGGTTATGATTACACAATTCAGGGCTTTCGTTGCGTTATTTACCCAAGTTTACGACTTACCCAAATTATACAAAATTTTATGTGCTGCTGAGCCATGTGTAAAAATTAATAATAATTTCACTCAGGCAAATTAAATAAACTCCTTGCATGAATAAAACGAAATATGCAAATTAAAATAAAGTCCAGCAATATTTTGATTTATTACCTGCCTTTAGCTTTGAATTTATTATTATTGAATTTTAATTGAAAAAGCTTAAAATAGGTGAATATAACAGTTGTTAGGTGAGAGAAAATCATGAGAGCATAAGAAGAAAAAAACTTATAATGTTCTATGAAAGTTCAAAGAAATTATTGAATCTAAAGTTTTGAAAACTATAAAAAATATAATTGTAAAAGAAATAATTGCATAATTTCTTGAAAACTTAAAAGCGTTAAATGTTCACGCTGTTCGAAAACTGTTTCTAGGGAAAATTGCTTAATGCGAAATAGACAAGATACCAAACTTACATGTTTAAAGTCCTACATAGTCTGTATTGTGTTGGGCGGTATAATTTTCTCGAAAATCTATTCTTTCAAGTGCTTTAAAGTCAGTGGAGAAAACATCAGAGTTTTTTTTTTGGAAATCCACAGAATGCTAATAGACCCTCCAAAAGAACGCCCTTAAGCTGAAATTGAACTTGGGTCAAATTGTGCGTAACAATTTTTGATTTTGTAGCAACTCGAACACTTGAACTTGAGTATACTTGTATATTTATTAGGTCGTCGCTATGTAAGTATTTTGTATGAGCTTTGATGTGGGCATTTAATAAATTTCATCTTCTAGGATTAAGTGCTTAATCCCAAACAACATTCAGAAAGCTCACACCTTGACAAGGATTTGCGTGCAAATGACACACACATTTGCCAATAAGTAAAAATAGATGCTGTGAATGGCAAGAGGGATCGGCCGAAGAGGCGGGCGGTTAAATGACATAATCAATAAAGAGGTTAAACTGCACGTTGACATGTGATAAACGGCGCTTCTGATGTGGGCGACTAATGAATGCTATGGACATCCGCAATCGTTTCTCCAATCTGGCAGGCGTTATGTTCCTCAGTTTGTCATTCAGTCAGTCAGTCAGTTGTTTAGTCGGTTAGTCAGTCATGCAAACAAATAAAACCGCTTTTATTGTAATCCCTAATGTCAAAACATTGCAGCGGATGTTTAGCAAAAAGGTTAGAGGGGGAAAAAGGTTAAAGAATTGGCACATCAGCAAACTCTATGGCATGTGCGATGGCAATTGAATATAGCTGCATGTGTGTGTCTCTGACTGACTGTGTGTGTGTGTGTGTGTGTGTGTATGCGTGTGTGTGACCCACCTTTGCAGTTTTATCGCATGACACGCAGTTGTTCAGCAAATGATTTTACTATACAATTTTTTCTCTTTTTTGCAAAGCTTTTCCCTAGCTTCCTTCAAACGACACACTAAACCATAAAGTACTTTAGGTTGAGAAAACTGGGAGGCAGAAAAAATGTTTGGGGTCTATTGATTTTCCATTGATAAATAGCTGGCATTTTGGCGTCGTCTGCGCTTTTTGTGCGTGCGAAATACACACACACGCACACATACACCCCCAGTTACCCACAAAGCCACCCACAGGTTAAATAGTTTAAGAATGTCTGGCACATTAAAAAACAATTTCCGTCAAATCACTTTTCAGAGGAAAAGCACGCGCGGAAAATGCAAAATCAGCATAAAGTATGATGCTGCAGACTCGAAAGTTCTGTATGTTCATTTGAATATCGGCTGAAACGATGACTTTAAAGCAAGCACACTTACCTACATCCATTGATAAGTCGGGAAGAAATTCAAGCGATTTATGTTGTGGCCAGGTCACTCAAGTGGCCGTTGGCGAAAAGACAACATGTCGCAGGCATAATACGAGTACGAGTTTGATCCCTGCGGCACTCGCATAAAAAATCTCAAAGAAATATTAATAAAAGATGAGCGACATTAGTGTCTTCTTCTACTTTTTTTTTGTCCAACCCAAAACCGTAAAAAAGAGGAGAGCAAAACACTTTTTACTACTTCCTGCGAAAACTGAATGAGTAACGCCCTATGCCGTTTGAATTGGCTGCCAGCAAACCTCGAGCATTATGTTGACCTTTTTTTTGGGTTCGTTTTTCTGCTTTCGGCACTCTCTTTAAACAGTCGCGAAATGCTAAAGGAAAATGCTGTAAATTTGTAACACTATTTGGGCTAGACGGATAAGATGGCTGAGACGAGTGCAGAGACACGAGACGCTATGCTTGAACTGTCTTTGGGAGCGTTGTCCCTCTGAGTATGACGGAGTAGGCACAGGGTGAACAAAGCTAACAACAGCAATAACAACAAGCACCAAATCTTGGCCCCTGGCACAATTTGTCACACATACATGACACATAAATAATATATTTCATATGTATACGAAACGAGAGTTTGTTTGGCATTTCGAGTGTGTGTGTGTGTGTGAGCAGCATATATGTATTTATGTATGTAGTAGTGTTTTTGTTGGCCCTATTTTGATTAATAAATTGTTTAGAGCGTCGCTGAGCAATGACCGAAACTTACTGACTTGTGGCTAATAAAATATGAATGTGGTAAAGTTTTCAGCCACAACAGCATGAGCAGCATCAAAGGCCCAGACTCGTACATTGACTGGGCCAAAAGCGTTGGCCAAATTAGTCATGCGCATAAAAATATTTCTTGTAATTTATGTTTGCGTTGATGTACGTGTGTGTAAGTCTCAAATAGAGGGGCACGTTTAACCTCAGTTAACATTTGCATGCGTAAGTTTGGCCGCATATGTCTCTGACTTTGATTTCTTTACGGTGTGTGGTCTCCAGTGCGTATGCGTAATTTGCGTTGCTTTTCTCTTTCTTTTATTCAGTTGGCTGTAACCATTTTTGGGCCCCACAGTTTCCGTTTGCCGTCATGCATGGCTATGATTTTTATGCGCTTACACATTTGTCGCTGACGGGCGATGAAGACTTTTGTCCAGTCTCGTTTCTGTTTTTTTTTTACTTTTCTCTGCTCTTTTGATTACATCTCAATCAATTGGTGGCAGTTTTATGTTTGCACATTTTAACATCTTTCGGCTTTCAAATGTTCATTTTTTACGATAGCCCGAAGTCGTTCTGCTGATGTTTTTTTTTTTTTTTGGGTCCTTTCCCATGAAAATTTGTAAGCATTTTAAGCTGTTTTTCTTATTCCTACGATTTTTTGAGGGTTTTGTGCTCTTTTCTTTATGTTTTTTCATGCATAAAACTTGTTTATATCAAATTACAATTTTATTGTATTGTTAAAATGCTTGCCAATTGCCAAATGTATATTTTAAATCTGATTTGTAGTTTTAGAAATCCACTAAGAAATCTAACAAAATGAAATTAAAGTGAAGTTTGTTTTTTGAATTGATTTAAAATTACATGAAAGTTTTTATTAAAAAAAAAAAAATTGTATGTTTTTTATCTATAATTTAGTTACTAAATCTCATCAAAGTAGAATGATCGCCAAACCCATTCCTACACACCAATATTATAAATTTACTATTTCAGCTTGATTTAAAGCAGAGAAAAAATAATATTTAAATCTTAATTCATATAAATATAGGTATAATAAAAAAGTAAGGCATTTCGAATTAACAAATTCATAGAGCTTAAAAATGATGGAAAAAATAAGAAAAAATTTTCGTAACCTTTAATTAAGGTATTTGTGATTTGAAACATTGGTTATAATGTTAATTTGTTACAGCTTGTCTACAGTAATAATAGTTGTTTGTTTCAGCCTAAAATTAAAGTTAAACTTTTTTTCAATTACCAAAAACGTAAAATAATTTGTCCTTGGCCTAACTTTGCATTACACAGTCTATTAAAAATAATAGAATGAAGAGATTCGTTCACTGAAACTTTGGTTAGTCGCTGACACCATTGTTCCATTAAAGGACTCAACTGGCTGATGGCAACTTCTGGCAGCTTTGTTTCTGTAACTGGCATTGCCGTCAACTCGCAGTTGATTTTTGGTACCGCATTGTTTGCATACCTTTCTTCGGCTTCCACGTCAGTGGACAGGGCTTAGTTTTGTGTCTAACACACACACAATCACATACCTACACGAGTAATACACTTTCAGCAAGCTGACGACACTTCACTTCATTCATCAGTCATGCAACAAAAGCAACAACACGAGTACTGAGTCCACACTTCTGCATTCAACATGTTTTTGCAATTTACCGATTTAAGCGCTAACTGAATACGACATGAGCTGCGAACACCATCTCCCTCCCTCTCTCTCTCTCTCTCTCTATCTCTCCCACATATTATTTGCTTACTCTTTCTAGTCCGTTCTTAGTTCGTTTTCGTCAGCGGACAATTCAAGCGGAATTTCGCGAAATTTACTTTGACGTTTATGCATTGCGTATACGCCACGTGGCAAGCGTGTTTAATTCTGTTTGCTTAAGCGAGAGACAAGTATATGTTATTTGATTAGACATTAAATGGCAGCTAGGAAGAAGGAAAAAAAATGAATTGGGTCTAAGCTGTTTATTCAGAGTTGAAAGCCATTACAAGCTGTCTGTCAACCTGGCTTATAAGTAAACAGCAATCTGACATTTATATTTAGTATTTA
Organism: Drosophila innubila; assembly: GCF_004354385.1. Lineage (NCBI taxonomy): Eukaryota > Metazoa > Arthropoda > Insecta > Diptera > Drosophilidae > Drosophila > Drosophila innubila. The sequence continues at coordinate 7,786,425 of NW_022995372.1, read as the reverse complement.
CTCGTAGTTTATGCACGAGCCATCTAAGCGCAGTTACATAATTGTAAGCTGATATTTCTTGGTTATGTGTGTGTCAACAGCTTAAATGGTAATAAATGTCGTATGAGTAATGCAAAAGATGTTCCTAAAAATAGACAAAATTTATAGAAGGCAACTGTTGGTCTAATACCTTTAATGTACTTTCGGCTCCCAGAAACGAGCTTACAAATACGAGTATATCAGCGCAACAGTTTGGCACAGCAAAGGACAACAGCTACAGGATACGCCTACATACACAAAGGACTCGCAGTTGGAGTCGCTTTTTTATAGATTAACTGCGTCCATCATGACCATAACAAGGCGCACAATAAAGGGAATAGCCAAAGTTAGACTTGGGCAGAATCTCGGCCTCAGTCTTTGAATGTTTCAAATTGCCGACAAGGGATTTGGCATGGTATTTACGCTTAGATAAGCGCCTGTAGTTGCTTTATCTTTAAGGATATTCGCATTTTTATGCCCCGGTGCCAGTTCCGTGTGCGTTTAGATTTATTACGAGCAATTTTTTCTCCTCTCAGCCAAGCTGAGCAATTAAAGTGCTTTGCTTCTTTTTGACTGAATAGTTGACGCATTCTTTTTGCATAGCAAACGAAAAGTGCGGCCTAAAAGTATGCAAATAATTTTGGCATTATTGTGAGTGATAAATTGTGAAAAGTTTTGCTTGTCATTAACTTAATACACATCAAAGCGAGACAATATTGTAATGAGACATAACTACGGGTATCACGAGCAAAAGAAAATCAAGAGAAAGTGGTTTCCCATATGAGAGGAAAGCGAAAAACCCGCAACAAAAACAGCAAAGTGCAAGAACAAACGTTGCCAAAGGCAGCGGAAAAAAACTTTTACTCAGTTTAGTGAAGTGCTCGCCATGAGAGACATAATTATGCGATTTAACGCTCTAAGTGGAGCGACAACCGTCAACCCGACAACCCGACCACCAAACAACCCACACTCCAACCCCTTCTCAGTTCCTGCCACGCTCCGTACTTCTCGTCCTTGCGGCAATCCTCGTCGTTGCTGTTGTCGTCGAGGCGTTGAACAAAGGAAGCGTCTGGCAACAAGAAAAGGAAATTTGTGCGCTTAAAGTGCACTTCTACGTCAAAGTGAGATGAGCTTTACAACAAAAACTAAAGCTACACGCTAAAAGTCACAAGTGCCACAATTATGGCATACCCTGTACTTATACACACTTTAAAACCTTTAGATATGAACACAATATAATCAAAATTTACTACGAATTCAATTTGGCGGTACAAATAGATCAGTTTATGACTACAAAAGGGAGTCGATGTATTTTTAAATTATTTAAGGATAACCATACTTATCATAACACAACACAAAATAAGTTGGCTATTAGAGATTCACGGCTTAATAATTCAATATAAATGTTGATGTCTGTAAACAAGCTACGTATCATAATATTATAATTAAATATAATTTCGTATTATATGCTAACTATCAAATCAATAAAATTTAAATTTGATGTACCCTTCACATATCCATAAATTTAATTTTAGAATGTCATTTTTGACAATTATAATTAATTATCGGTTCTTTAGATATGCTTTTTACTTAAACGCTGTTAAAAAATACATTTTGTGGAACAGATTGAGAAACTTTGAACTTCTCACTTGAATTTGCACAAAAGCTTGTGTATTTTTGGGTATCGATCTTTAAATTAAAGATTTTTTTCCAGACTGAACACCTGTTGTTAATGAGATATATTTGGGTAATCTATGCGCCTTTAGAAATGCTTCAAGTTGGATGCAACGTTTGATTAAAGCCACAATTATGATCGCCTTGCCCTTCCCTCCTTTTATGTTAAAGAAGTCAATGCAAATGATTGCACAAAATGCCTCATTTAGCAGCAAATCAAATCGCTTCATTTCTAAGTGGATAAACACATAAATAGCTATGAATGCAGTCTGTTTGCCTGCCTAGCAAAACTAGGCTCAGACCGACGAATAGGGCCGAAACAAGCAGAAACTGGAACCTGACCAATGCTAGGGGAATGAGCGAAATTGAATGAAAATTATGCGTCTACTCGCCTGGCTGCGTCAACGAGTCTGACAGACTGGAGCGACAGACCTGCCTATGCGTTGTAATGCCAGATGAAATTTTATAAAATAACTTGGCCCTTTTTCTCAGATCAGTGAATTTTCTTGCCAGTTCCCTGGCCCAGTGAAAGGTACAAAACACAGCCAAAAAAAATTGTTAAGCAAAATTGAATTGTATTTTGACTGACTGTCGCTCCGCCCCCGCCATCTACTTCCAGCCCTGAGGGTTTTCAGTCGCTTTCGAGTTCAGGCTGCAAAATGACAGAGGCATTCAAGCGGCCTTTTTATAAGCACATCTTGAAACTTATAATAAGGGAAAACTTTTGCAGGAGTCAACCAAATGTTGACCAAATATTTTAATTATTTTTATTTAAATTGCTGCGTTAATACAATTATTGATCTGTTAAACTGCAAACAGACCTTTTGAAGTATTCTCCTATCTGTGTAACAACAACAGCGAGAGCACATAAATTATTTAACTTCAAGCACCAACGAAATTGAATTTTTAATCATCGTTAAATGTGTGAGGAAGTGTGTGTTTTGGCCATAAAATGAAATTATACGCATTTGAGCTTAAGAAATGTGAACAGCAGCAACGTCAAGAGAGAAAAAGGGAAACTATGAATAGTGCTCGTTGTTTTTAATTAAGACTGGCAAGGGGAGTTCCAGCTAAATGGCCGAGCAGGCGAGCTGTTGAAAGTGTTAAGAGTTTCAGTTAACGCAGCTAACAAACTCATTTAGCTGGGGACCCTTGTGTGTGTGTGTGTGTGTGTGTGTGTAAGTGTGTGTTTTAGTCCTTCCCATTGCCCTTCTTCGTTTCATTTTTCTTTCGCTTTCTGAGATTGCAGCGCGCAAAATGAACAATGTTGGGAATTTTCATTTAAGCTGATAGCTTTAAGTGAGCTCTTTACCACACACACACACACAATCACGCACGCACGCATACACACACACATACACACACACACACATACTTAAATCAAGACTTTACTGCAGACACCACATGGCGTATACGCGATGCGTTCGCTTTAGCATTTGAACTTTTGCTCGCGCTTATCTTAACCGCTGCACAACAGCTAATAAATGTGTGTAAATTAGTTATGAAAATGCCAGACCAAAAGCTGCTCTTAATCATAAACTCATCATAATTAATATGATTCCTTTTTTGGGTTTTTCGTCTCATAAACTTAATACACACGTACACACGGATTAGCTCTGATTAATTAACACTGAAATGCGACACTCACGGGTTGATGGTCGTTGTTATCGGGGATTAGCTTTCCAATAAAAAAAATGTGCATCTGTAGGATTATTATGTTAATGAATTTAAAAAAAAAACAGATACCTTCTCATACCAAAAATATATACAATTATTTACCTCAAATACAACTGAAAATTTATATATGCGCTTGAACCTTAATTAAGCATCTCATTGTAATGTACGCATATCCCTAATAATTTGCAGTCGCTCCGATTGAAAACTGAATTTTACAAATATTTTTAATGGCAATTAAATTCATTCATCTAGCTTGCCCTTAAAATAAACAGCATAAAGAACTGAGACTGAGGCCCCCACAGAGAGTTATACAGACAGACAATAAGATAGATTTTGAGAAAGGGAGAAAAACAGTGATACAGTCAGACAGGGAGACACTCAAATGTCAAAGGCGGGCAATTAATCATTTTTTTATAATTTATGCGCTGCAAGAAACTTTGTCGGGCTTCAACAACAACTTTACACTGCCATCCATAAATGCCAATAAAATGTCATGATGCTTCCCTTTTTCCCTTGTCCATTCCGTTCTCGTTTGTCTTTTTTTTTTGGATGTCATTGAAATGAATTTTTCAATTCAACTCAATTGAAATGCCAAAACGCTCATTAATTTATCAATTCGCTGAGGACGTTGTGTCACTCAGAGGAAGCGCAAGGGAGGTGTTATGAAATTTTATATTATATATTCAACTATCGTACTGATAATTTTAAATCAATCAACTCGCTGTTTTCATTTGCTGTGATAGCATCTATTATGAGAATTGACAATATTTGCAGTGTCGCATTCGACCCTCGAGCAAAGCTGCTATAATTAATCAATGCGGCGACATTGCAAATATTTTGTTTTGTAATGTTAAGTAATTTTGCTCTCCTCTGATGTCCGTTTTCAGCTTCGCATCCTCTTCTCCCCTGTGTCCTGTCTAGGGCCAACGGGTTGAAAGCGTGCCAAGGACTCGAGTCGGTTTTATGTGATTGAAAGCACATTGTGTCGCACTTAAATATTTATGACAAAATGCCAGTTGCCCTTTGGAATATATTTAACCCCCCAAACTGACTGACCTTGCTGAGACTTTTATTTTTAATTACGTTCTCAATTTGAAGGATACCTCCTCAGAGTTGTTGGGCAGCAATGTTAGAGCTCCAATTTTTATATAGCGCATAGCATTTTTTACGACCAACTTGCAGAGGCATTTTTCCATTAAATTTTCTTTTCTATTGGCTTTTTTTTGCGTTTTCACATTTTGTATTTGGATGCCCTTGTGTCAGGCTTTGTATTGACTTGGGAGCACAACAACCGCATTATATCAACCGCAAATACCGCAGCAGGGTATTCGACTATGAGTATGAGTACTCACTCGCATGTAGGAAAACTCAATCAAACTGTTAATCGACTTGTGGTATCCCAGATCCACGCTCAAAAGAACGTGCCGAGTCTCTGTCTCTATATTACCCTTTTTGATTGTTTTTTCCCCATGAATTTCCAACCATAAAATGTCAATAATATGTTTGCTATTTGCGCTTTCAGTGAACGACATACATATATACGATATACTTGTTTGTTTGCACTACGTTGTGTCACCAACCTGTTTAATGTCAATAGGCAATAAAAGAGGTTAAAGTGCAGGAGATTGGCATGGAAATTGAAAGCGTATTGACAATTTTTAACCCGAATAGCCCCAGCGTTACCGTATGGTAACAAGCAATAGACATTTACTAAAACTTAATATTTAGACAACATATTAACATAAGATTAACTTGAATATGATATTCTAAGAGTAAATTGTTGTCTCTAACTGATAAAAAGTTGATTAAAACAATCTCTGGAAGCTAGCTAATCGAAAAATGCGCATTAAGTTGCTCAGGTTTTTTTTCATACATTTTACTCGCGTTTTGTTATTGTTTTGTTCATAAAATATGATTATTCCTATGACAGCTATGTGATAGAGTAAGCCGATTTGAACCAAATTTGGTCAGAATGTATAAAACCAATTTAAATGCATTTTCTGTGAGTTTGTTAGAGATATCTCAGAAAATAAAAATTTTTTTTGATACAAAACGTGAATTTTACCCTGATTGTTAATAAGGCAGCTAAGTCAAATTTGGGCATATATATCAAGGGGGAGCACCCCTGTTGGATAAAGCTGTGTTTATTAGACTTTTTGGCAAATATTCGTATTTTGTAGTATTAAAAATACCAGTACCGTGTCGGTTCCATATCCATATCCATTATCCTGACAAGGACAAACAAAAATAATGTTTTTTTCGAATTCAGCGACTCCGAATTTATCAGTCCTGAAAGTCTCATAAAGAAACTCGAAAAAAAGTTGCTCAGGGCCATTCGGGTTAATGTACAAATATTAAATTCACATTTTAGTAAATTGGAAATGATTGAAAATCTTCTTAGTTAATTCAATCAAATTGCTGCAATCACTTGTCTAAACTATTAACTATTTATTTATAATAATGCCTTCACCTGCCTGAATACATGCATTTAACAACTTGCCAATTAACAACAATTAAATGTGTCCATAGAATTGGCAGCCGACATGTCTTTGATTTGTATTATTAGCTTAACTCATTCTAATTTCAATTCGAGTGTGCTTTAAGATGCTTCAGGGATGAGATTTAATTGAATGCTGTGGCAACATAAGTGCAAAAAATAAGTTGAATTAAACAAATCTAATGAAGTGTGTGCTAGTGTGTGTAAGTTTGTGTTTGTTGTGTTCGCTTGATGCATGAGTCCTTGGCACCCAACTGAGGCTGCCATGCGGTGGCAAGATAGACGACTTAGCAGTGAAAGTTCCAGACACCGCACGTGCCTCAGTTTTGCGGCCAGCATGAGCAGGAGCTCACACACAAAACGATGCTGTAATTTCTGGCTACCTTCTTTCAAAATGATATAAAGCTGCCTCATGCCACCATGCCAGCGTATTACCAGGCAAAACAGGAAACAATGTGGTGACGCCAAAGCTAGTCTCTGTCTCTTTCTGACTGTGTGTGTGAGTGTTGGTGTGTGTGGTCTTGTCTGCTCAGCTCAATTCCGGCTGTTAAAGTACTTGTATGTAGAAGAGGAGCTCTGCAGCTCTTGGCAGCCTCGAGCCGGACGGGCAAAATGAACAAGCGGAAACAATTAGCGTTGTAGCATTATTTGTAACATGCTGTTTGCCAGCCCAGTAATTAAGTGTCTCATTAAAAAATGATAAATTTAAATGGAAAGATCTTTTACAATGATGCCGCGTAGACAGTCTCAAGTACCCTTAAAGACACTCGCGCAAATTTTCATTTGATACATTTTCCACTGCAATTTAAAACCCAACCGAATACAAAGTTCCTGCACAAAACTTAACAAAAAACAAAAAATTGGATTTGTGGCGTTAAAAGTAAGGGATAAAACTATATACGACACTTTTCTTTTACTTCTTGTTCTTGTAATCTACAAATTGGCGCCTTAAATCCTTTAGGGGGAACTTCTTCTGCATCACTTTGCTCATCTTTCTCTTTCGCCCTTTGTCAAATTGGAAAGTTTGTCGGCTTGCTAAATTCAACGGTTTGTCGTTTCTTATTTTACTTTGACTTTCAAACTTTAAATTGTTGAAATATATTATAAAAACAATAAAAAAAAGAAAACAATTCCGTGTTAGAAAGTTCTGAGCTTCTTGTTTTTATTTTTGCTGCGATTCAATTTTAATTTTGGACTAGACTAACTGATAAAAATCTTTTATTTAATCGGTAACACTTGTATACGTTTTTTAGCCTTATTATTATTATCAATAAAATATTTTAATAAATCAATAATATTGCGATTTAGTTTACAGGCTACAAACCTTTGTTTCACTTCCCAGAATTTGCATAATTTAAATTAAGCATTGTGCTACAAAAGTGAAATGAGCACTTTCATAACAATTGCAACTGCAAACTGCAATTGAATAAAAATAAATCTTCTGTAATGTGCGCTGTCAGCTCAAGTGGCATTAAAATGCATTAAATATTGAAAGTTCTCACACACGCACATAAAGTGCATTAAAATAGTACAGAAAATGCAGTCAACATTTTCTGATGTGAGTCGAGCTTACTTACTTATATTTAAATTGTGCTTTAGCAGAAAAGTAAAAACAATGCAGTTACTGTATAATTTTCTTTATGTTCCCTATGTTTGTACTTTTTTTTATTTAAATTTGATTAAATATATCATATTATGTAACACATTTTAGAATAAAGTTTATTTTAAACAAAAATTAAAATAAATTATTTTCCATAAAATAAACAATCTAACTTTATTTTTTTTCTTAACAGTTCATTATTTATATTTAATTTTATTTTTATTTGTAATCTTTAACTTAAGTTTTATACTTGGTAATTTTTTCATTGCCGACTGCTTTTAGTTATAATATATAATATTGTAAATATTTTTTAATTGAATAACATTTTATTTAACTCATTAATGTTATAAAAATTTCGTTTATGTTTTAACTATATATAAAATATCGTCAGTTAATGCTTAAACTATGCAACGATTAAGCACGGAATCCACTTAAATATTCAACAGTTGACAGCAGTAACCCATTTATGATCCTCCCCAACATCCTCCGATTTTTGATAAATATTGCAATTTGAAATCCACACGTGTCCGGCCCGAAGAAGGCCAAACATTTTTATCAATTTGTGGACGGAGCAAGAAGAATATAGACCGATGACTTGGACCGGGGCACAAGTTGCAGGCCACAGTATCTGCTATCAGTAAGCTGCCCGGATTGAGCAAAGTGGCAGCGACGCGTGATTATGCGACGCCAGCAGCGACAGTGGTAGCAACTAGATGACAGACACAACATGCTGCATGGTCACGAAGTAGCAGCGTTGTCTCCCTGTTGCCACCACCCTGTTGGACCAGGCATAAAAGACTTGAGCGATTAGTTGCAGAACGTGCGGTGCATGCGAGCTTGCCACGTGCTACTTGCTGTGCCACAGCCCAAACTCAACTACAACTAAACCACAAAGCACATGGGATTGCGGTGGCAGGGAGGGGAAGGGCTCAACAAGCTCTAGCGGCTTAAGCCGAGCTGGCCATTGGGGAGCTTGTGGGATTTACAAGAAAACAAAATTGTCATTTCACATAAAGGAATTAAACTATAGTTGCTATCGTCGTGTGGCGCCAATGGCAATTCAATTGATTTTGTTGCAACAACTGTTGTAATTGTAGTAACATGTGTTTACAAAATCTGACACGCCCACTTGGTCGATAGACCACTTGGCCAACCACTTGTGAACGCTTTTAGTGGGCGGCGGCAAAAATTTTATTTTTGTTTGATTTATTTGTGTGACCCTGTGTGTGGGGAATTTTCATGTAATTGGCTCGTGTCGACATAAGAAAATTCACATATACTTATGAATAGTCAGTGTCTGTATAGTATATTTATTATATGTGTGTATGTGTGTGTGTATTTTGCGTGCAATCGACTGCAGCTTTTGTCGCTTATTTTTTGGGTCATTTGCTTTGGGGCGATTAGCTTGTGTGGCTTTGAGCTTTGGCCACATTTGCTGATGTCACTCCCACTAACTGACCACGCCCACATAGTGGCCACAATATGTGTGTCTGTGTGTGAGTGCCTACCCCAATGAGGAAGTGGAAGTGGAAGTGTACAGACGACATTAAGCTGACACTGGCCAATTAAGCACAGCAAATGAGCAGCAATCTTTTGGCTCAATGATGCCAAAAGCAGCTCTATTCCTACCTTGACCACTGGAACCTGCAACACAAAGTTCATTTGAGGCATTAAGCCTGACTGAACAAAAGTAAGTGAAGTTTCTCACTCTCTATCTTTCTGTCTCTCTCTCTGTGTCTCTATCTCCCTCTTCTCCTGTGTGTGGCAAATTGGTAACGTCTGGCTGGTTGCTTTACCTTTAAACAGACTTTGGTTTCGTTAAAGCGTCGGACCCTTCACTTGCACCCAAAAGAAATATATGAAATGCTTGTGGGCAAACTGTTTCAGATTTCAAGCAGCAATAAGAACCTAAAACCCGTTGCAAGATATTAATTTTCAAGTGAATCGCCGCCGTTGACGTTCCTGCGTTGTCATTGATCGCGGTTTCTTGGCTGTCCAACCCGTTTCAGTGTCACTTGCTCAGTTGTCCGGGTGTCAAGCTCTTCTCGCTTATTTCCTACCTACCTGCACTGGTCACGGTCACAATTCCTTTGTTGTCTTTTGATTGCATTTTTAACCGTTCACGCCAGCGCATCCACTCACAAAAGCTTCCTTTTCTGGACAGAACTGCATCGTCATCTCTTACTATTTCCCTTCTTTTCAGCTCTTTCTTACTGCCTCATGCTTTAGTTTAATTGAATTGCAAATGCCACGGCACTGTAGAACTGCTTGCAACTATCTGCAAATTGGCTAAAGAAAAGTCAATTAAAACACATCTCACAGTTGTTGTAAAGATGTGTATAAGACTATACAATTAATATACTATACAATTAAAGTGTGCTTTTCTTGGCTTAGTTTTCTTATCTTGAGTAATATGTCATTGGAATGTTAATAACTTCAATTAATCTATTGATATATAGAACAATCATTTTATCTTACTTAAAAAAATTGTAAAAAGTTTTTAAAAAATAAAACAAAATATATATGAAATTTGTATAATACTTCTAATATATTTGTCATATTTTCTCTAGAGTTTATTTATAAAATTGATAATCTTAAAAGTTGTATAAGATTTTTGAAGATTTTTAATTATTTCCTTAGATAAGCTTAATTCCTAATGCATAACATAATATATTTCACCCCTTAACTTGAGTCCCAGGGATTTGAAGCGATTATTTAACATGTGAAAAACTGTAGAATAACATAACTATTAACACTTGTTATTTTGAGAAATAAATTGGAATACATTCAATGTCTTCCCAAAATATACCAATGATTGCGATTTGATTCAAACGGTCTTTCATATTATTCACACGCTGAGCACGCAGTTAACTCATAAATAAATGTGCATTTTGCTGAATTTTTTTGCAGAATTTGCCCAGCTTTAAAATCACTTGTTGGCCATTAAAGAAAAGCTGACTTAAAAAAAGAACAGTAATAAAACACAAATCTACAGGCCGAAAATATATTATATTGTAATATAATTTCTCGAGCGTAAATCTAATTTATCAATTTGTGTATATGCATGAGTGTGTGTGTGAGTATGTGTATGTGTTTGGGAAAGGCCAAAAAGAAAAAAAGAAAGCGACGACGAGAAAAGCGCAAAATCGAATAAAGGCAGCAAAAGGGCAAACAGAAAAAAATAAATAAAAGTAGCCGCAACATTTTGGTAGTAACATTTGCTGCCAAATCAGAGGATTGCAAAACGGAGGGGGAGAACGTATTTATGTGTGTGTGTGTGTGTTAGTGTGTTGCAAGTTTTGTTCTCTATATAAAACGTGCCGCAGGCCCTGTGGTAATTGGCAATAAATGTGTTCATGAATTTTAATGTTGGCTTCTTGGCGGTCAGCGGACTGCCCCCCGACTTCTGACCCCTGAATCTTACTCCCAATGAGGCCACAAATCGAGGCATAACTCATAATATTATGCCAGCTGTTTCTTTTTTGCGGCCCAGGCTTAGCCATTTACTTGAAATTTAATATAATTTGATTTTAGCCCCGCCTTACAAATATTGAGATTTATTTCGTTTTGAATTGTGTTCAAACAACAAACATGTTTTAACATTAAACCTAATACAATTTAGTTAGTCGAATCAACGGCAAATGAATACGTTTCGCATGTAATTTAATAGGTCGAACAGAGAAAAAAGGGGAAGCTGAGTGAGAACAAACCAGAAACGGAGGCTCAACCACATCCGACTCTGGAGTAACTTTTTGGTTTGATTTATCATATTCAATTACAAAAGTAGCGCACGTATTTAATGGCCACCTTCTGGCCCTATGCCTTTCACTGCCCTGCACGGCTTTGGGTGTTCCATGGGGCGTATGAGTAATTTAGTACTACAAAGCTTAACCCATCCCACCCAGCACGTCGTATGGTATCTTCCTTCTCGACTGCTTCCGGCATTCTGTTTGCATTCGCATAGGCAAATGGCTCGTTGATTTCTCGAGTGTTTAAATAGCACGAAAAGCGAATGGCAACAGAAAAAAAGAAATCAAGAAGTATGTATGTTGAAAGCTGATATCAGCAACTACTTTACTTTTAGCCAAGTGCCCAATGCCACATCCACTGTCCACTCACCGTCTCCCACTTTGTCCTTCTACTCCAACTTTTGGGCCAATTCGCGTGCAATGCAAAGCGGCGGCCCAGAACGCAAACAAAGTTTGCCAAAGTCCAAATCGAGCGTGTAGAACGTCAGCTGTCTGTGTGTAGATCAGAGAGCTGCATTGGGTATGTTCGAGTATGATCGAACATGTGTGCAGAAAATTCAACCAAATCAACTCAACCACTCGGGCGCAGCGTGTTCGATCAGGTTCCGCGCGTCTCTGTTTACGATCGAGTATCGAGCGTGATTGTTTGTTTACGAACTACTCAACCGGATTGAGGTTCGTTTGTGACGAAACCCAAAGCCACGTTTTGGTTTGGGTATGCTTCGAACTTGGGTAGGTATGGGTATGGGTGTGAAAACATTTGTCGGTTTTGGGTATCTAAATGGGTATGGGTATGGGTATGCGAATGAGTGTCGGCGTTTGGGTATGCAATCAGGTATGGGTATGGGTATGAGCATGGGTATCGGTTTTGGGTATCTAAATGGGTATGGGTATGGGTATGAGCTTGAGTGCCTGTGCTTAGCAAGAGTGCGACAGAGCGCGCAATAGCGAGCACGCGCGGCGTTTACTTTTACACTAAAATGTGTATGTGAAAGAAATAGTATGTATTGTACAGGTCTAAGAAAGGATAAAATTTTACTTTTGCTTGAATAAGTATAACTTTTAGGATTAGGTAAATAAAATTTACAACTATAGTTTCGTCAATAATTTTAAATAAACCTTAAAATTAACTTCTAGAAATAAGTTAATAATAATTAGTTTCTTTCGTTTAATTTACTTAAAAAATGCAGTCAGTAAAATACTTTAAGCATAAGTTCATTTTAAAAAAGCAAAAATAATATTTATTAATAATAACACGTTTTTTTTTTATTATTTTCAAAATAAAGCAATTCATATATTTTCAATTATTATTTCTTTGTCATAAATTTATTTTGCCATTCAATAATAATTTTAATACCAACTAACTAACAAGAGTACAAAAAAAAAAACATACGCGTATGTATTCGCTTGCAAGCCTGCATAACCCAACGCAGGCAACCATGCGCACGGCCATACTCATACCCATACCCATACCCATTTAGATACCCAAAACCAATACCCATGCTCACACCCATACCCATACCTGATTGCATACCCAAAAGCCGACACTCATTCGCATACCCATACCCATACCCATTTACATACCCAAAACCGCTACCCTTGCTCATACCCATACCCATACCTGATCGTTTGAACAAAATGAGTAAGCATCAAATCAAGTCAGCCTGCCGGTTCGGTCAATGCTCGTGGTTGAACAAAAACAAACAAACACAAACGGTCATGAACACAAACTGGCAATGTGTTCGAACTGAGCGAACGAACCGAGCGCTCAGTTCGAACGGTCCGCTCCTGTCGCTTAACCAAAGCAAAAAAATCATAACGGGTTCGAGTCAATGTTTGAGTATGATCGAACATTTCATACCCGTTGCAGTTCTCTGTTGTAGATGTATCTGTGTGTGTGTGTGGGGGCGTGGCAAGAGCATGCTTATAACTTAACAGTTTCCTTAACCAATTGGACATCTGTTGACTTTTGGTTATCCGCTTTGATGTGGCTTCAACTTTAATGACTATTAGTTCTTGTTTAAAGATTTCAATTAAGTAATTTTGTTATTATGATAGGCTTTGGATAGATTATATTATCTTATATTTGTATGTATTTTGATGGACGGATAATTGTATAGGTGATCTGCTATTTATTTATATTCTTCTGTAACTTTATGCGATGCAGACAACAAATAAGATGGAATATAACTTATTAAGAAGATATTCGATTCTCCCTAACTTAAGCTACATTTCAACAGCTAAGCAGACAACATATTTTAAGCGTAAAAAACTTGAAATTCGTAACATAAAAAAAACCATTCTTTTACAATTATTTCTTACGCATTTGTATACTCAAGTATTGCTGCACTGTAGTGCTAAAATGTGTACTTACAGTGCATAACTCAGTCAAGTTGCTTATTTTAAATGCTCTTTGGAAGTACTTTTTGTATATTTTTTGTATGCTTTTTCTTTGTAACTTATGCCACAAGTTAAATTGAGTGTGTTTGTGCGGAAGGAATAGAGTTGAAATTGAGAATATGGTAGAAAGGAAAGCAAGATGAAAAAAAAGAGAATGAGCCAGAGATGAAGAAGTTTTGGGCATAGCAGACGTAACTCAAGGAAACTGTCCCCGTCCATTTTGGCTTGAAGGCAGACGCTGCAGCGTTGCAATTTTTCACTTTTACCGCAACAACTTTGCAGAAATATTACTCAACTGACACCCAACAGCAATATCCTGACAACAAATCCGACTCGCACAATGCAATGCATAAGGTGCTGACGCTGAGCCGGAAACTTGACAGTTGCTGCCTGCCATCCGGCGTAAAAATGAAAAATATGTTTCATATAAATCCTGCGGCTTTCATACTTTTCGGCATAGCTCGCGACAAAGCTAAAGGGTCTCACAGAACCAAAAGAAAAACGACCAGGAAAATGAAAATAATGTAAGGGGAATTCTTATGAAAATTACATATGCAGCCTGCAATTTGTGTTGTTGCAGTCGAAACGCTTACGCATATTTGGCTTTCAGGCAAATTGAGAATGTCCCCCCGCGAGTTGCGCCATAAAACTTTTTTAGTTTCGAGTCTTTCGTGTTTGTTTTTTTCGAGCTCTTTAGTCTCTAGCCGCATTGTGCTGTGGCTAATTTATGCAGAGCGCGCAGAGTGCTGTGGCTGTAGCCACGAGACCACCGCAGTTTATCGCTGAGCGCACAAGTGTCCAGAGATGGTGACCACAAATCACCGAGGTCAAATATGGCGTATACGTAACGTATATAACAAACCATACACTAACATGTGTATACTAATACTACTACTACTAAAAACAATAACAAAACAACTGTAACTGAAACTGAGAGCAACTATGTCAACATATGACACCACGTTGATTTCAATTTGAAAGGCTGTTTGTGTGCGAGTGTGTGCGGTTTTTTAAATAGATTAGCAGCCATGAAAAATAGAAAAACTGAAAGTGGGTTAAAAGTTGAATTAGTTTTGGCTGTAGACAAGTATTTAACTGTAGCTAAATCCCACACTAATTGCCTCTCAACCATGTGAATAATGAGAGAAAACAGATAATCACTTTAATAATTTTTCAAATACATCGTCTATCTTTTGCAGATGCTTTTAAAGTGGCTGCTGTTCAGCCTGTGCATAATGCCGGCCATGTTCAGCAATACGAGAAGGAAATGCCCTGTAGAATGCAGTTGTAGCATTGATGATTTGGATCGCTATCAGGCCATTTGTACAAAAGGTAAGTGCCGCAATAAATGCGAAAATCAAAAAGGGAAAAACTAAGTAGAAAGTTCAAAACTAACTCAAGTGCAGGCCACAATGTAACTTATCGCCAACTATCGTTGGGATATCATCATAATTACTTCTATGCCATACCCCAAATGGTATAGCTGTGTGTGGAATACTCCCATTGATATTATTTTTAAAGCTTGCCCAGTCGTTTTGCTCTTAAATGTCTGACAATTTCAATTTGTTCAACTGTCATTTGGCATCGTCTCCTACTCTCAACACATATACGAGTACGAAAATATATATTGCTACTGCAAAAATCTATAATTTCAATTTAACGCTTGTTTGGTTAGCGCAAACACACACACACATACATACACAGACTTACACACAGACACATTGTAAGTCCTTTCGCATTTGCTTTGAATGTGATGTTGATGCTTTTGTCGTTTTAATTTCATTTCCAAATGTTGGGCACAATAACTGGCACGACTAAGCAATGCGATCTGCCATTGGCAGTTAGACAACGCAATGAGTTTTTCAACTCAACTTGTGAAGCTTATTTTGAATGAATTAGAGTTAGTATCAAACCAATTTGTTTCAATTGTTTTACATTAATTTTTTTTCATTTGACTTATTTTTAAACTAATTTTTACTTATATGTTTTTAAACTGAAATTATTGTTAAACATTTTCAATAGTCCTTTCAAATTTTAAGTAAAAACTACGATAAATGTTTATTTTCCGCATCTGTAAATAAAAGAGGATAGATGTATATTTTCCGCCTCTGTAACTTTCAGAAAATAAATTAAAGGTTTATACTTCTCTTTTCATATATTATATTTTTTAATGCGATTTTGCTTTTTTTCTCATTTCCATATTTTTTTTTTTTTTTTTGGAGCATTATGTAGGTACAAAAGAATAGTTCCGAGTGAATAATATTTAAGAGTAATTTCAACTGTGTTGCTAATGAGCAGAGCCAACACCGCAGTTCAACATCTACATCTATGTAGCATGCAACCACCCCTTCCACTATCCACCTTCCACCATCCACCATAGAAATGCAACAATACTCGTAAATGCCAACAAAATTGCAAGCGCGTTAAAATATGTTACAATCAGTGTTAATGCTTTGCATTTTTTATGAATGCTTCCCGCAGCGAACTCAACTCTGGTGCCCCAAAATACAATGAGAACATAATAATGCAGCGGCAACCACACCCCAAACACACACACACTCACACACACATATACAGATTACAATGAGTGAGAATATAATAAAAAGCGACTAGGATTGTGGTTACAAAATTGTATAGCATACAATTGGAGGCCAGTCGTTAAGGGCAACTGACTAGTGCGTGTAGTTGCAGCAGTTAAAAAAAAAAAAAATAGTACATACATATATACATAGGTATACATAGAAACTGCCCTGACATTTGTGTGCTGTTACATTGTTTGCATTCAAATAAGAGAAAGGGAAGTTAGTTCTGTGGAGGTTCTGCAGTTAATGATCGTGTTTGGGGCATTGTTAACCTTTAGTTGTATTTGTTGGCAGCGTTGCATAAATTACAGAGATTTTATAACCGTTTTATGCTATGCTAAATTAGTTTAAGTGTCGCACTCTCAAAACTGACCTCGCATTTAATTGCTTCGTTTTGCAGGCGGCCTGAGCTCTTTATCCTCCAGTCAACTGGATATTGACGTCAAGGTAATCATAATACGTGGACCACGTAATTCGATAATTATTGGACCGGCACTGCGTCAGTTTATGCAGCTGCAAGTGCTGCGCATTACGGACTCCAATCTACCAGCGATTGGGCCAGAGTCCTTGTGGGGACTCAAATATCTGCGCATATTAGGTGAGTAATCAATTGTTTATGACAATGGCTGTGGTACTTAAAATCGCCGTTGCGTATACGCAACGTATAAAAGTCAGCGCGATTTCAATTTAAGCAGCTGCGCATAGTTAAAAACACCGCGCGACGCTCTGATATGCAAATAATACAATCAAACTGGGAGGGAAGAAACAAAAAAAAATATTCTCACAGAAAACGCAGGCAACCGTTGCGGTTGTCCTGTTGCCTCGTAAAAGGGCAAACGCAAATAAAAGCGCGACTCGCAAAATGTTAAATGAGCGCAGCCTCGATGCGGTCGACAGAACAATATAATCCCAAGAGTTCAGGGTATTGTAACTTTTACGGAAAGCGTGTAACTAAAAGACGATTACAGAAAACCAAATCTAAACTTCAAGAAAGAGAATAGATTACAATTTGGAACTCTTAGAGTTTCGACCTACTCCTGTTCAAACTCTTATTTCAAAACTGTAAGCGTATTCATTCATTCGTTATTGCAGCATTTCTGGCTTGTCAATAAAATTGAAATTGATGCGCCAAAGAGTGAAAGGCGTCCCAGAAATAAAAATAAGATTGTGAGAAATCAAATACGAACGGCAACCAGGCAATGCTTCGATATCGTTGCCGCTTTCAACTTGTTTATTTGTGTTTTATGTATATGTTCCCCCTTCCCTCAAAGTCACCATCCGTCTGTCTGTTTGCGAAGAGGTTGGGCCTTGGGAAACGCAACGAGGACAGGATTTGGGAACGGCCCTCCAATTATTTACATGCCCCAATCTTTGTTTTCTCTTTTTTTTTGTCCTCCCCATTTCCCAGTTGCTTGCCAAAAGTCAAAAGTCGACATAAAACACACACACACTTGAGCGTGCAGAGGAAATTGTAAAAAAGTTTTTGCTGCAGTTAAAAATAGAACAAATGGCATTTGCTCGCTCGCCCGCCATTTCTAGTATTTAAATTAATTTTTGGCAAATGTTTTAAAATGTTTATGTAGGCGTGGCACAGCTCAGCACACAAAAAAAAGAAGCAACAACTAAAGTAAAAGCTAAAGTCCTCATTGCATTAGCTAAAAATGCTACTCATGTTGCCTAGACAAAGGGGCGTATGTGTAATGTATTTTGTGCTTTATCTGCGGCAACTTTTCAAATAGCACAACGTATACGAAAGTCGAAGTACTGTCGTTGTATGCTTTTCCTGCTGTTTGTTTTAAAGTTCTTTCTACCCCTTTCCCTTCTTGTTTGGGATCTTTTCGATATAAAGTTGCATTCGGCAAGCGCATCCTTTTATTGACTTTCCGATTTTTACATTTGTTTACATGTAACAAAAACATTTACTCAATTCGCATTGAGGTCAAAACAAATTGAATTCATTTGGTTTGGTGGTTGTCCAAATTGCCTGCAGGCCACACAACAATTTTAACATATAGTACATCCATCATATAACAATATTCTTTTCTTTTATATTTCATTTTTGTCAACACACAAAAAACTGTTGCATATTCTGCAATGACGGATTGTCATCAATATTATAAAAAACAAACACAATTGCCGTTCTACAACGTCAATGGTGGCAGATCTGTCGAAGAATAATATAACAAACATTACTGAAAATAACTTTCGGGGTCAGGATAATCTACATGAATTGGATTTATCAAAAAATAAAATCCTACGTATGGCCAGCTCAACATTTCGACATCTGACGGTGAGTATTAATAACAGATAAATAATCGCAAAACTAAGTTATAAGTTTCAAAAGGGAGAAAATGAGAGAATAGACTCAAGAGAAAGTCAACTATTAAAATTTTATTGTCAACAAAAAATTTGTTACAAAATCAAGATTCAATATAGCATATTAAAACGTCTTTTCTTATCCAAAATATTTTTAAACCTATACCTCTTTCGTTCGTGGAAATAGCTAAAACCCTTTAGATTAAACTATGCTGCAGCATAGTTCACTCTAATACCATGCCTGCCTTTAGTCTTTGTGCTTTGTCAATTTTGATTCAACATTAATATTCCACGTCCCAGGATAAGAAGAATAACAAGGTTAAGTCAAATATTATTGCAGTTCTTTGCTAAATAGTTTTGTCTGTGCTTTGAATGCATAAAGGGAAACAGGGATGGTTTGTAATAAATATCGTGGAATTTTTAATAGCCGTCCCAAATAGTGTTGCCTACATTTTGGGCCAAACAAAAGTCTTTCGTGCTTGAATTTAAGTTTAGTTTCGCTGCAGCTGCCTTTGCTGTTGCCCTGGAGGATGGCGGAAGTGCCTGTTTCCAAAACTTTCGTTCGTTGTGTTCAATTTGCTTTCGATTTTATTTTGCCCTGCTCTTTTCCTACGTTTCCCTCCCCACTGTTGACTTCCCTTACCCCAAAGTCGCAACTAGAACTCAATGCTCCAGCGTTACGAGTATTTGAAAGTTTTTTTTGGCAGTTTCCGGTCGTTGTTGCTCAGCATCGACTGTAGAAGGATGGAATCTGGCCTGATTTATGAGTTATTAGACCTGTCTCTCTTTGTCTCTCTTGGTCATATTGAAACATTAATAATTTGGTGCGTGGCCATAATAAACTTTTGGCAATTGGCATAACTACTTCGGCAGGATCTGCGACGTCTTAATTTGGCCGATAACTCAATCGTGGAGCTTGTACAGCGCAACTTCTTCATGCTGAACAGACTCAAGTACCTGGACTTGAGCGGAAATCCGTTGCAGGACTTACAGCCGGATGTGTTTCGCGATGTGCCCGTGAGTGTATACACAATAACAACTTACGCACTGTATACTTATCAATATATATGTATCTTCTTTTTATTGTGCAGGAGATGAAAGTACTGAAGTGTCGCAATTGCCAACTGAAAAAAATCAATCCGCAATTGTACAATTTATTGCCGCTTTTAAGCGAATTGGATTTGGGACGCAACGAGGTTTGTCGCCAGCGCCTTCCAGACGTTTCCAATTATTTCTTCTACTTTTCCTTCGTTTGCTTTTCCTTTTGGTGTTTTTCTTGCAGTTCAAATTCCTTGACAAGGAGGAATTTCACGATGTGAAGCGTCTCACAAAAGTTTTACTCGATGGCAATCAATTGTCTGTGGTCGTCGACCAACTCTTTCGCATGCAGAAAAGTCTTAATCACTTGGGTGAGCCAATTCTACAAAATTACAGTCAATTTAGCTTTTTTTTTTTCTTTTTTTTTTAAATCAAGTTTTACTCATACACTCACTCAATTGCGCTTCAATTTTCTTACGATTTCGCTTATAGATTTATCGTATAATCGCTTGGCCAAAGTGCCAAATGATTCGTTTCTTCAGTTGACCAATTTAACATTTTTGGATCTATCCTACAACAAATTGGTGCGACTTGAACCACAGTCGGTCCGAAGTTTGGGCAACTTGAGAGTCTTAAATATCAGTGGAAATGTTCTCATGGATTTAAGAGATATGCACGAAACATTCGATGTGAGTTTGCTTTAGGTTTGAGTAAAGCCTTTTGTCTAAATATTGTTATTTAATTTCTATTTCTTGCAGCTTATTCCAGATCTAACGCATTTGGCAATTGCGGATATGGGTCACTTGCCAGTGGGATTGTTAAGGCCTTTTCGGCAATTGCGCTATTTGAATATTTCGGGCAATTCTTTGGATAACATGGCATTGAAAGTTATCGATCCGTGTCGAGAGCTAGAGGTAAGTTCGCTAAACTGATAGCTAAAGAGTGAGAATATATTTATTTATTTATTTTTGGCCAATTGTAAAATATTTCAACGTGCAAACAATCTCAATATGATAAAATGTCACAAAATGTCGACAAAATGACATTGCTGATTTCCGTTTTCACATTCCGTAGCATTAAATTTATTTTTTGAAACAATTCTCCCACACACAAATAACAATTGCAACGACAGCGTGGCAAAAAGTGAAAGCCTGGTTATATTATACATATTTTTTTTTTTTCACTGCTTACAACAAGTTGTGTCGAGTCTGTGTCCTTGTACGTTCTTCCTTTGGTCAAGTTCTGCATTGTTTTCACAGTTGTTGTTGACTATGGCAAATTGATGGTGCAACAACAATCAGTTTATAGCCATTAAGCGTTTCATTTTAATTGAATTTAATTGTGTATGCACATCGGTCAACACATCAAATTTTCTGATTGTTACAACAATTACAGAAATGTTTGCACCATCTGCAGCTAATTGCCATTTGATAAGCAGACAAACACACAAAATCATTACTAACAATTTCATTTACAAATTACTCTTGTCTATTAACAGTATTTGGACTTATCACGCAACCAATTATATGGCATCAATGCCGATACGGCACTACGAATCCAGGGTATACGTAATGTGCGACTCGACAACAATCCATTGATATGTGACGAGTGTCATATGGGAAAATTAATAAAGGTTGTGCGACAAGTAAGTGAAATGTGTATACGACACGTTGCGCTACATTCGTTGTAAATTTCAATTAGTTTTCAAAGCCTTTGCTGATTCGTGATGCCTTAAAATAAGAAAGAAACAAATAAAAGGAGAGAGAAAAAAGCATTTATTTTTATACATTTATTTCGTCTACGTTTCTCATTTTTCAGCTGCAATGGAAGTGGGATACATATCCCATTTGCTTTTTGCCAAAAAGTTTGCGTGGCGCTGAAATAATTAATTTGGACATTGGCGGTCTTCACACGTGCCTCGATTACATCAGCGACGAGGAGCAAAATGCGGCAAGCACTTCATATAATTTTCTTGAGCATGGTGAGTGAACAGAAATATATATTAAAAAATAAACAAAATATAATAGTTTAGCTATGAACATTTATTGAACATTTTTCATGTTGTTGTTTTCCCTTTCTAACATTTATTTCATACATGCATTTTTTATGCATTTTTTCTATTGAAGGTGGCCTTAATACCTTGGCCATTTTGGGCGGCATCATCTTTGTGCTAATTACTGTCATCATATTGTCACTTGTCGCCTGCTTTTCTAAGAATCGAGCACGGTACTATACGAGAGAGGATCATCTGACTGGCAGTAAGTACAGTAATTGCAATTACTCTCTAAATATTTGCATTCTAAGTGAAATCTAAGAAAATATCTTAGTTATTTAACCTGATGTCATCCATTTGGGCAATGCACCAACTGTAAATAGAACAAGCCAAAAGGCAAGGCGTTGAAATGAAAAATTGTCGGCTTGCACTACAGCCAAGACAGCTAACTATTTATTTTCCAATACCCTGTAGCATTTAATTGGCAATCGCATCGTCGCAACATTGCAGAACAAAAACAGAAAAAACAGAACGACAAATCTTTTCACGGAATGTTTCTCTATTACTTTTATTTAGATTATAAAGTATCTCTAAGTCACTTGCTTATATCTATTTGTCTACTTGTCCTCTGCTGCTTAGTCCTATAATGGAGTATACATATAGAATATTACCCTTACATTACATTAATTTCATGTTATAGGGTGTCTCTTAGTTTCACATTCAGTGTCATAATATTGCTTGTCTTTTTCTTCCAAGCACGTAAATTTTTTGGCCAAATTAAAAAGAAAGAAGCAGCCGCACTTAATTAATTACAAGTACGTGCTTCATTATGTCGGGATGATGAATTTTGTTATACTCTATCCTGTGCCTAATTGAGGAACAAATAAATTTTCAGCTGACCTGACTGTGTACCCTCGAGGTCGACGTTAATGTTTGTGCACACACCTGTCTAACTTGGTTACCTGAGCACAAATTGGCCCTGGGGCCCGTCGACGGGACCACGCCATTCACCAGAACGCACTCGAGGGAAACTCGGCAGCTCTCGCTCCCAAGGAAAACAAAGAAAACTTCTGAATTTGCGCAATTGTAGCTTTTCTCTTCCTTTTTTGCCAAATAATAAAATGGTCGCCAAGGCTGCAGAAAAAAAATAGAAATATGGAAAACTTTTACCAGAGCGAGAATTCGATTCCCTCGATAAACGAACAGGGTACAGAGCGTTAAAAAAATACAAGTTTGTAGTTTAAGCTGGGGAAAAAAACTCACACTCAAAAATTCCACCGCGTTGACTGCAAAATAAACAAAGCCGAATGACACACGTGACTGTCGACCAAAGACATTGACTTTAATTCTTTTTTCCGGTTGCTAAAACGATAATTCATGCGAGTGCAAAAGGCAGTGGAAGTAAAGCTATCGAAAGTACTATCGATTGAAATACCCTTTGAGCTTTCAACGTTACCCCAAACCTATTTCATCGCAGTTTTGTAATATTTGACAAAAGCAAAATATCATGATATAGAAATATCCTTATTTAATATTTATACATATGCTAAGTATAGTTGAAGATTTATTCTGTTCGGAATTGGAATAATCATAAAATTGTCATACTTATTTTACATGAAATAAAAATCATAAAATACGTAGTTTCACTTTAATAATATTACTAAATTAACATAGGTTCTTGCAAAAATTTCATATTTTTTCAACTAATCAGCTTTATAGGGTTAGAATATACTAGACAATTTAAGATAATTGAGAAAATAAATTGTTCTTTTCTTAAATTAAAGTAGGGTTCCAACCATGATATTTTTTTGGGGGTTTCTTAAAATGAATTCAAGAACCAAGCTTTTTCAAAGCTTTGGAAGTTCTGCACCCTTGGTTAATTCAATAATTTAAATAAAATCTGTGCACGTTTCTTGTTACATTTCTGCGCATCTCTGACTGATATCGTTTTCTTCCTCAGGCGATAGCAAATGTTTGGAAAAGAATTTGGAAACAACCACAGTAACAACTTTAGGCAATGGCGGCTCACCGACAACGACAACCACACTGACACTAGCCACATCGCCGGCAGCGAATGCGTCAACATTGAATGGCACAACGAACGGTCATATCCAGAGTCCTTCCAATGGAAATACACCTTCACATGGTTTGCAAACGTCCCACGAAAATGACAAGGAAATCAACTTTAAATTTCCCATTGACGATCGCGTTTGTACTATCGATGAACTGGTATTACCGCCAGCACCACCACCACCAGCTGCGGCAGTGGCTCAAGTGCATCATCATCCCAGCATGGGCAGTCTAATGTATAGCGTATCCCAGGCACCTAGTAGTGGGGCAAGTTTGGGGGGTACAGCCACAGTGTTGGCTGCTGCATCGGCAGCTGCAACTGTGATTCCTCCTGGCGCACCATCGCCGATGCCAGTACCCGCTGAGGCTGTGGTTGTAATGCTGCCACCGCCGCCACCGCTGCAGCATCAGCAACAACAACAACAACAACAGCTACAATACCAACAACATCAACAGATGGGCAGCTTGGCAAGCTTGCGCGAGGTGCAGCAGCAGCTGGTGCATTTGAGCAGCACGCTGGAACCGCTGGTCAGCGTTAACTGACCCAGGGGCAAAGTAGCAACCGATGGCGTAGCCACGGCAACAACCACAGCATCAGCGGGTAAGTTTGCCAAGCAAACAGTGAACACGACACCGACGTAAGCCACAGGAGACGTTACAGCCCAGTTTAAAGCTGAGATGCGGCAGACGGGGCGTATAATTAATGACAGTGCGGCGGTAGCATTGTTTTTTGGGGTCAAATTGAAGTGAAGTAATTAGGATTTGAGTTTGCAATTAAGTTCATTTATCACAGCGACGAATGTGCTACGAAAATAGCACTTATCCTTTCTATCTCTTTCGCTCTCTTTCTCTGAGTTTAATAGGAATAAATAACTTAAGAAATGCAGCCAAAACATCGATTACTTTTAGAGAGAAAAGTAGCATTTTCTAGCAATACTACTTCCGGAGCATATAAACATACTGCCATTTTCCTGCGCATTGCGCATACGCAGCGTATTACCAGCGTTTCATTAAGTAAATTTGTAGTTTGGTTTTATAGCATTTTGTATAACTCTGCATGTGTGTGTGTATAAGAATTATGGATATATTAGCACACAATTAGTTTTATTTAATTAAGTAAAATTAAAACTAAATCAAGCGGTTAAGGCATTCAAATTTATTAGACTAAGAACTAACACACATTTTAAATGTGATACAAATTTTGTACATAAAAATAAAATTGTAAGAGCTAAAAGGAATTCTATGAAAATTTAGCAAGAAAAGTAAGCTAAGAGATAGCTAATAAAATTAAAATGAATAAATGAAAATTGTATATTTGGCAAATTGCAAATTGGAAATTGAGCAGCCGCTGTTTTGTTTAGAAATAAAAATTACAATTACAAACTAAGCATAAATTATACGGTCAAGTATAAATTAGCACGTAGCTAGTTGATTAGATTTTGAACACATACTTATAAACTTAAAGCATTTAAGTATAAACATAAGATAATAGACAAAAAAAAGCAACCAACTATACTAAGATACAAAACAAAATAACAATCACAATTCAGAACCCAACCAGAAAGCCCAAACGAAACGTTTTGTTCAATTACATTTTCTCTCTGTATAAACTTAAGAGCATTTGATTTGATATTTAAAAAAAAATATATAATAAAATAAAACTGTATTTATTTACGAGCACTCGTACTCATATGTTCAACAAACAACAGAACAGTTTAAGCGCTAAAATCAGTAATAAAGTGTGACAGTTTATGGAAATTACCAAGAAAATAAATGAAAATATACACTCGTACTTTAATTTATTGCAGCTTTAATGGAGACCACAAAATCGTTTAGAAAAATCAAATGAAAATAAAAATAAAAATCAAGCAAAATGGCGAAAAATAAACGAAGAAGAGGATAATGCGAAACACCGCTGCAATTTATTAAATAAAAATGCGCATTTGCAGTGCGGCACTTGCAACGTTTGCGGTTACTTGGGTGACGCCCCACTCTGCGGCATTGTGTGGCAACTAAAATTATGCTTGTAACATGTCGTGAAGCATGTGGAGAAGCTGCTTGGTTGGTGTTCCATCCCTTTCCATCTATCTCTCGCTCTCTTTCTCTGTGACCACAAACGGCCACCATTTTAACTGAACGCAAATGAAAATTGCTTCCGTTTCCGTTTGCGGCACAGTTCCGTGGCGAATGTGGATACGAATACGGATACGGATTTGGTATATGCTATTGTTGCTGATTGCGTTGTGAACAAGTTTCTGCTGTGGCTATTACTTTATTTTGGCTTTGATTTAGAGAGCTCTACGAGAAGCTGTTTCTGACACTCAAATAAAAAAATATCCTAACAACTCTCTTGAAGTCAACTTCAAATAGCGCATTATGTTAGGTGAAAGGCAGAAGGAAAATGTAACCATTTGTTTTGGCCAGCCATGAATCTTATAGACAATTTTGTTGGGCAGCCCACAGTAGATTCCATTTCTACTCGCATTGCACTTGAGTGGCTGAAAAAACATTTGAATTTATGCATGAGCATAGCGAGCACGGCAGTCAGTTTGCTGTTGCTGCATAGAAAATGCATTCGAAATTGGCGCAGCAGCTGCTCAAATGGCTGACTTGGACAGCTCAAGTCCATGCAAATTTGCAGCATGTGCTTCTGCTGCACACTTGAGATTGCCCATCAATATTGGTACACTTGACACATGACGAGCTGGAGAAGGTATGTATATTATGTGGTGTGCTCTGGTCTGCTTCGATTTAAAAGCGGCACTTGATTAACATTTGCTTGCCAAACACAAATTAAAAGCTGAAAATGTACTGCAGAAATTGCGCATACGCAGCGTATGCTGTTTTAAGTTCAATTTTATGAGCTTACGTAAAAATGTTTACAACAGCCACTTATTGTACAAGCAATCGATGGAAGACTCTGCCAACTTATTTGCCAGCTGCTGCCATCAATTGACTTGCAGCCTGGATACCCTGTTTGCCACACAGATGTTGCTTCCCCTGCAGCTGCCGTTGCCTACTCCAGAGCTTAGTTGAAACCTGCCAAGGATGTAAGTATTAAACTTACATTTTCCACCTTCCCATCTTATTTTCTCTCTCTCTCTCTCTCTCTCTCTCTCTCTCACTCACTCTTGCTGGTTGGCACTTTTTATTAGATTTTGGTGCAACAGTTGCGACTCGATGTGTAAATTTAATCAGGAAGTTTACTTAAGTATGTTTGCCAGCCTCCTGTTTTTATGTCTTGCATCATTTGAGCTGCACAAATTTCGAAATTAATTTATGTGCATTGGCATTCAACTCGATTAGGTTAACCGAGTTACCAACAGTGAACCTATTACTTGAAGGATTCTCAAGTGACTCATCGACTTGTCACTTACGATTAATCAAAGTTATGCACATAATATGCAGAGTTTGTACTTAAGATTTAGTTAAACTAATTAAGTTGACTCAGACGCTGAGCCGATCAATCAATCGCTCTGTCGGACAGTCGGGTTATTAACCCTTGCATGACAAATTGCTTTTGACATGACAGGCAATATTTACACTTACAGTTCCAGCTTCAAAACACTAATTGCTTTTCAACGAAAAACCAAACTCATAAAAGAAGAAAGAAAATGAAAACAAAGCATGTCAACAATTAGAATTTGCCTCGACAGCTAATGAAACACCATAAGAAAGAAAGAAACAGAAAAATTAAAAAAGAAAATTTCGAAATGAAATTACCAAAAGCAGACAGAGAAAGATTTCATTTAGCCATCGACACATGTGGCACATGGCATGTTGAGCCCATGTCTGAACAAGATTTTTATTAGGGGCAGCTTAAGCTTAAATTCCCAGCAAAAACGAAATCAAAAATCCCTTTTTTGTGTGGTTTCTCCCAGCTTTTTCCTGCACAATCTTTTGCAAAGAGTAATGCAAAACTATGCCACAAATATTGTGGTGCTGCACGTTGACAGTTCCCTCGGCGAGATGTTGGCAAAAGGCGTTTGGAAAAGTAAAAGTAAAAATATAGTGAAAAACTCTCTCAGTGGCAGCAGTTGCAACAACCGCTCGATGGGGCAAGCAAAATCAAGGCTTGCATGTCTGAACATGACAATTGGTTAGCGCTTAAATCTTCCAAAATAGGAAAAAAAAAAAACAGAAAAAAGGATTGCCAAGAGCTTTCAAAGGTCACAGGAACCAGTTTTAAATTCGAACCGCAGGCTCCAGGGAATATTCATAATATCATATAGAAAGTATTTTAAAGCCGACCAAAGAGTTTGCAGCTTAAGGGTTGAAGATTTTTCCAAGCTGGAGGAGGATGCAAATTTATAAAATTGTATATATAAATTTCTGCCTATTTTGCAGCTAAATTGGCAACAATATATTTTCAGAGATTGCCGTCATAACGTCGCCAAAGTCTCTCACCTAAAACGACCCCCTGGGTGTAGTCGAAAACTTTTCAAAATGCATAAATTCCTTGTTTTTTCGCTCCAAGTTTTTGTGGCGGTTTTGGTTTTGGTTTTTGGGGCTTTTTGGCTTTTTTGGCAAACAATTTGCTGGCTGCTGAACGGAAAAGTTTCAATCATTTCTGGCCATTGTCATTTATGTGATAAACTCGACACGTACATCATGGTTATTACTTAAGCGGCAGACTAATTTGATCGCAGCTGTTGAAACTTTCTGCAACTTTCCACAATTCCGGCCATAATCACTGTGCTAAAGACAATGCATAAATCTATACAGCATAGGTAGGCAGAAGGCATAAATATCCAATATGAGGCCATATATATCACATGAAAATTCTACAATTCTGCCCCGCCTACATTTCCCGCTGCTTTTCCTTAACGCTCTACCGCAGACAGTTGCTTGGGGGCATCATTTCCCGCTGGGCTGCCATCAGATTTATGATGAAACAAAGTCGCGCGCGTGTGTGACTCCATTAAATGTGTTAATAGGATAATGTTACAGCGCAAATAGCAAAAAGTACAAAAATATATATATATAAAGATACAAAAAATATGTTTTACGTTTATTTCATATTTTTATACCCTGAGCTCATTGAAAATGGGCGTAAAAGGGTATTATGTGTTTGGCAAAATGAATGTAACAGGCAGAAGGGGGCGTGGCAGACCTCAAAAGTATATATATTGATCAGGATCAACAGCAGAATCGATTGAGCCATTTCGGTCTGTCTGTCCGTCTGTCAGTCCGTCTGCTTGAACGCTTCGACCTCAGAAACCACAAGAGCCAGAGACTTCAAACTTGGTATGTTGGTTCCTGGGTCCCATAGGCAGATCAAGTTTGTTTTTATTTTAATCGGAACGATGCATCGATAATGAAGTTTTAGTACGAAAAAGTTTGTTGTATGTTGAGATATCAAAACCAAACTGATAGAATATGCAGCTGGGCTGGTATTATACATCTTGACCAAATTTGGCTAAAATCGGTCCACTATATCATATAGCTGCAATAGAGACGCTCAATCGAAAATTAAGTCTTAGCATGTAAAAGTTTTTTTGTTTTTTGAGATATCTTAACTAAACTTATAGAATAGGCACTTAACTCAGTTTTGTCCATTCTAGCAGAAGTTCGTTCACATCGGTCGACTATATCATAAAGCTGTCATAGGACCGATCGCTCAAAAATCAACTTTTAGTATGAACATTTTTTTTTTTTTTTGTTTTTGATATCTTAACCAAACGGTTACAATAAGCCTTTAAGTTGGTTAAGTACATTCTAACTAAATTTAATTTAATTCGGTCCCATATATCACATAGCTGCCATAGGACTTTCAACTTTCAGTACAGAGTACCTAGGCACAGGGTATCCTACTGTCGAGCGTGCTCGACTGTAACCGCCAACTTGTTCTTTATTGTGGTCCAGCTCCCCCGCTGATTAAATGTATATATATTTAAATTGTGGAGCACTTTAAAGCAAAGCCCGACAGCGTCTATTGAAAATACAGTGAGCGAAATAGACAGGAGTCTTCTTAAGACTAAGTATATTTAATTATACCGAATATATAATGTTCAATATTTGATTAATCAACATAAAAAAATTAATTTAAAATTAAGATTTATTTTTATTGCTCTAATAACGATAAAAGAAAACCATGTTATTTTTTTTAATTGATCATCATATTACACTCTTTGAATATATTTTCCTAATTTCAGTTATCAACAAATATGTCTATGGTTTCTTTCAATTTTAGTTCTGTCTATAAATTTTATAAATTAGTAAAATTAATCATCTAAATATTAACAAACGAGTTGAATTTAAAATTTTGAGTGCGGCATATTCAAGTGGGAAATATTTGCGTGGAGTGTATAAGAAATGGCGACAGACAACGTTGCCCAAATAGAGACTCAACAGTCTGCTCCAGCAGCGGGTGAGACACACACAAGTACATGTACACATACAGGGATAGAGACAACCAAAGGACAAACCTAAACACGTGCAGAAGAATAAAGTAAGAGCTCCATGTTTCATACATACTATATAACAAAACAGACGAACAGACTTAAGCACGTAGCTTTGTGTATTGAACATGTCATCGGCAAAATTGTGTCAAAAACTTACCGCAAATACCGAAAGCGTATTACGAGGGACGAGGGAAGGGCAAAGGAGGAGGAGGGACAGACTGGTAGCACACCTTGCAGCCATTGTTATGCATCAGCCATTTTCACAATATTTTCAGTTGTGGCCCAGCATTGTGCAACATGGCTTGCCACTTTCGAACAGGACTTGCCACCCTGCCACGCCCGTGCCGCCCAGTCAACCTGCATGCCTGCCTCGGCTATTCATCAATTTAACAAGCAAGCATGCACGAGGGAAATTAGCTAGCAATAACTGTATTTTTGGGGATGCAGCGACAAAACTGTGCTTGCAACATACACACACAGTTACACACATAGACTCACACTCATATGGAGCATAGCATCAACATCTTTGTTGCACATAGTATCAGGAACAAGTCCTTTGGCTTTGTTAGCACAACATTTCTACTGCTTCTGCTTCTTTCACTTCATCTTCTTCTTTCTCTTTTGGCCAAATTTATGCAGTTTGGCCAAAAATATTTATCAAGTGTGTGAAATACGGGAAGGCATTAAAGCATCGCTCCAACTTCAGTCGTAAATTTCGTAGAGACTCGACTTAGATATAGACAAATGGCTGATGACTTAGTTAAGGAAAATGTGTGAACAGCGAGGATCCTTAACTAACTGTCAACATGCTGAATTAAACATTAAACCATTGTGTGAGCTTAACAATTACTTAAAGACTGCTCGAATATTAGTTACCGTGTGAACAGCTGTCTAAAGTTATCTTAATGCACATTTAATCATCAAACATTATAAGAAACAAGCCGTAGACGACATTAATATATATTTCACAAATCTAACTAAATAGTTTCTTAAACAACTGCTGTGTTAATTAGCCAACCGTTACAATTTAACTTTTAATTAAGATAAATAAGTACATAGTATAAATATTGTAATTGTGTAACTTTTACTATCAAATAAAAAAAAAATTTTGTTTATATATAATTTTATTTTGTAGATAAAATTAAAACTTTTAATTATTATAAGCTTTTAAATAAAAATCTTACTTCGCAATTCTTGATTAAAAATGGTACTTTTTTTGGTTAAGGAAGAAATTAACTATACTGAACTTGAAAGTGGATTGGCAATGCGTTGGCAAATGCAGACGAATTTGATTTGGGTATTTGTAGCTAAACGTCAACTCATCAGCAATAGCCACAGCAACTTGCCACAACCGCAGTGGCAACAAAAGCAGCGACTGCGACTGCGACTGCGACTGCGACTTCGACAGTGGCAGCAGCATTTGCTGAAGCCTTACGCATCAATGCAAATGTCAAAGCAATCACTGCATGACCACGACGTCAAGGGGAAACGGAAGGGAAGAAAATCGAGGGTAGCTGGAGTAGTTGTGTCAGAATTCATGTGCAACTGAGTGGCGTCAACAGGAGGCGCAAGCCAAGCCAAGTAAGTTCTACATAGCCAAGGCCCATAACAGTACACCTTGAGGCCAAGCACAAGCTGTCAGGTCTATGTGTGTGTGTTTGGATATTACATATATATGGATGTATCTGTGGATATGTATATAGAGATTTGTTCACTCACGATTAGTTGACGCTGGCGTACACAGTTTCCGCGCCATTTGCTGTCACTTCGCCAGTTTGCACATCGTCAGACACGAGGATGACGTCGATGGCGACATCGACGTTGCCTGCCAAGTTCGCTCATGCAGCACTTGAGCATGTTTTTTACTCTCTTTCTCTCCCTATCTCTGTCTCTGTTTTGGTAAGGACACCCCCGCGGTGCGTCAACAGGATCTTAGTTCTTCCTTCTGCTAATGGTAACTGGAAATGGAAGCGACTGCGGCAACAACGTTGATTGCCGTTTGTTGCTCTTGGTTTGCGCCCAATCTTATTATTATTGTTGTTGTCGGTGCTGTTGTTGTTGTTGCTGCTGTTGGTGTTGCCCTTGCTGTTGACATTTGCGTTGGCGCCAATGTTGCCAATTTTGTTTGCCTTTTTTTGCTTTCTCGTTTAGCTACAATTTTTGTTGCTGTCTCACTGCAATTTTTCGTGCTGTTGGCCATGATAATCGTAATACTATTGACAATGTTGATGTTCAATTTTTGGCCAACTGGCCTATAAATTTTCAGCTACTTGGCCGCACACTTGTCAACAGCAGCTGTTACTGCTATTGTTTCTTGCTCGATTCGTTTCGTCTCGACTCGTTTATCAACTTAACTTAACCAATGCCCATTGGCTTAAATGGCTGACCAATGCATCTACTTGAGTGCAATGTTTTGAGCCAGAATGTCGTCATTGTTTGTTGACCCCCTGCCACGTTACTAGCTGCAGTTGAGACCAGCCAATTTGGACAACGACAATTGCACTTGAGCTACAGACAATGCTACCAACCGATTCAGCCAGGAACTGAGTCTGTGCCTGGGTCTGAACCGTAGCCAATCTCACTGATTGCTCAATGCAATTTGGCTTTCGCTTTTGTCTTGCAACAGGCAATTGAATTGCCCAAAATTAGCAGCATACCATGAAGGGTTGTGGCAGCATTCAATCCACTTCAATTCAATTTAAAATCCCCAGCTAATCATCTCTTTTTTGTGGAAACATTTTCAATGGGTTTAAAGAATGATAAATAATAACAACAAAATAGTAATATATTTATGCATTTCTGAAATTTATGTGTACTGTAAGTATTCGTACTTAATATATCTAACTTTGAATAATAGTACTCGACACATCTATATTTTGAAGAAAATAAATAAATACCAATTGATCAGAAATCGGATGGGGAATTGAGAAGTCAGAAAATTATTTAGTTTATGTAGATTTCTCGTGTAAATAAGCTGAGTTTTGTTGTTGAAGACACTATGAAAATAATTAAGAATTCTGAACAAAGAATTTAAAATCCCAAATGCTTAAAATTTAGATGCTGACTTAATTTATAGGTCTAATACTAATTAACTTACATTGCACATGGAAATAGCAAAAGTTTTTATAATGGTATGACTGTCTTAAGTTCACGAAAATATTAAGTTCCATTGGTTGACATTTATTAAAATTACATTTAATGTTTGATGTTTAGGCATATTACTTAATATACTTTCATAAACCCATACTTAATTGTTACAGGGTATATGCGCCGCATGAATTGCGTGCATTGTTCAGACTCAGGGAAGTAAAGAAAGAAGAGGGAATGTGAAGACAGTGGAACTGCGAACTTGCACAATTGCGCGCAAATAATTGAAGTTGGCTTTGTTGTTGCTGTTCTCGGCGCTTTGCGGTTGTCGTCAACGCCATGTGGCTTAAGATTGTTGTATTTGAGCGTGTGTATGTGTGTGTTGTGCTGCAACAACTCTAGTATACTAACCCAGTAGTTGGTCTGGTTAAAAGCACTTTGAATGGGGCTTATAGCTGCTGCGGTCTGTGGGCGCCTGGTTCTTAAACTTGATTGATTTCAAGTGCGCTTTAAAGTCACGTTGCACGACGCCTTAGCACACACATACACCCACACATGCACACAAATTCCTAGGGCCTTTAATAGTACTTATAAATCAAGCAGTCGTAATTGTCCATTACTCGCCAGTAATTCCACATTTCTTAGCATATTGCATCAGTGCTAAGACTGCCCTATGGCAAAATGATAATATCTACGCCTCACTTTGGTTCAATTATAACCCAACTAAGGCATTTAAAGGAGATGTGGGCGTAGGCACGCCTATTACCAGCCCACACAGACACACAATGTGTAAGTGCAAAAGTTTTGCTATTATTAAGAGCATCGCCCCATTGTCGGCTTTGTTGAACCCTGGCGACTGCCCTTCTACTCACAACATGTTAATGCTAAATGTAGACACAGTCACACACACACACACACACACACACATAACTACACAATGCAGCACAATATATGCCATACAACTTTGTTCATATTTTAAGTGTCAGGAGTACAATAATTATGTTCATTGACTTCACTAAGTTGCCAACTTTGCGTTAATATCATTTAGTTGTAAAAGCACCATAGAATGTGGCCAGACTCTCGGCAATTTTTTGCATATTTACATAATTAAAAGTGCGCTTTTAATATTGGAACTAACATTTTACAAATTAATGAAGCCATATTTCATTTTAATATATTTTTTTTATATTAGATAATATTCAATTTATAAAAAGCATTAATTAAAACATAGGTACTGGTGTATATTTTGTAATGATTTTGATAAATAAATTCTTTTTTATTTCATATTTTTGTAATTTGGAAAAAAAATTGATTTCATTTGAATTTTTGTACTTTAAACTTTCTGGATTATCTATAGTAAATACTTAGATTCCTTATAAAAACTGAACTCATTTTTAATTTGTTCAATTATGCTTTGGTTTAAATGGTTACTACAAATGCAATATTTATTTATTTATTGTTGAAATATATCTGATAGTCACAGAATTTAGTTACAATAACATTTCTTAATAATTTGTTGATTTATACATTAAAGTAATGAAAAATCCTCAACTAACTTATTGAGATGTTCATATTTAATTGCTTGAAGTTTGCTGACAACTGAATTAGCAAGACTTATGAAACAAGTCGTCTTCTCTTTCATTCTCTCTCTATCTTTCTTTGTAGCGGTTTTTTTATTTTGTTCTTTCACTTTCGTTTGTTTATAAACGCCCCATTCATTCATCAAATTAAAACAAAGTTTTTAAAGTACTTGTACTTACGCGTTAGGAAATATTCTTGACGTCTGTTTACAATTTAATTAGTAAGTATTATGGAACAAGTACTCTATCTCTTGTTGTATCTCTCTCTCTCTTTATCATTCTCACTTTCTCTTTCTGTCTTTGCACGTAATAATTTTCCCATGCGTCATTTAGTACACAAGCACAAACATAAACAAAATCCGAAAAAAAATAACAAGGAAGAAAATCCACAGCGAACAGCAGGCAACAATTGCACGCACGCTTTATTGATTTTGTTAGTTATTTTTGCATTGCTAATACGCCATGTAGTACGTTTATTTTGTTGTTTGTTAGGGAAACATCGACTTTTTTTGACAGTCACATCAGCAGCAATGTCAATATCAAAGGCAAAGCCAATGGTGGAAGCCCTAGAAAAGACAATGCCAGCAAATTGTTTAGATTCTAGACTAAATGCAACACTAGAGCTGTGTTCAGCTAATTCAATTTGTTGAGTCCGTACAATGCCAGGTATAAATGACGGATTGCCGTTGACCGCTAATTGAAAACGACGCGAACAACGCAACGCGACGTAGTTCAAAAATTATTAGATAAAAAATTAACAAAAAAATAAGTCGGTAAGCGTGAAGCGTTATTTCGGAAGATTTCTTAAATAATTTAAAACGATTTAAAGAGAAGACTCGATAGCAAAATGGTGGTCAATTTCAAGGTGTTTAAAAAATGTTCACCGAACAATATGATCACGCTGTACATGAATCGGCGTGAATTTGTGGATTCGGTGACACAAGTGGAGCCCATTGGTAGGTTTTCATGAATGTGGATTATGAATTATATTTTTCTATTTCAAAAATTAACAATGAGAATAAAACTATTCTAGATACACAAAATATCTAATGAATTCAGGGAATCAAACCGAAACAAATATAGGTTACGGTTTCGGTTCCGGTACGTCCCCTACCATCGAAATCGAGTCTTGATCAAAAATAATTAAATTTTCTAAATGAACAAAATTTGAATGCAAAATGAATTAAGAGTCCAAATCATGATCAAAATGAAATTCCGTTTGAAAATCTATTCAGATTTGATCAAGTTATGACAGGTGAAAGTTGGCAGAAAATTTATTTCGGTTACGGTCTCGGATCCGGTACTAAAAATGAAGCGGTTAGTTTCGGTTAACGGTTCCGGAATCGTTTCCGGTGCTATTATTATAATATATTGAAATTATAGGAAATTTATATCAATGTGAGGAATATTTACTTAATTGTAAATGTCTTTGTTCAATTTACAATTTTATTTATAGTTACTAAAAAAGACTGCATGAATGCAAATATATTAATATAGTTTTTATAATGAAAAATAAATTTTAAAAACTAAAGTGAAATATCTAGAATATATTCTTTAATAAACAGTAAAATCTATATATCAAATAAAGCTTTTTGAAATCTTCTATTGACATAGACATGCAGTAAATTAAGCAATAATATTCCACTTAGATAATCGGTCTGTCTGCGGGGCTTTAATTAAATTAGAGCTTAATTTATGCAGAGCCAGAGAGTGAGAGCCAGTGAGAACTAGTTACATCAGCCACAAAGCTGCTTATTAGTTACGTGTTAATTGGCCAAGCGTGGAATATGGCCAAGACACGTGTCTAACAACTGGGCTGTGGTTGTGATTGTGACTGCAACTCTGACTCTGACTGTGTCTGTGAATGTTGTATTTGCCGTTCTGTGTGGTCCAATTAATTTCGCTGGCTATTTACAGATGGCATCATTGTACTGGACGATGATTACGTGCGCCAAAATCGAAAGATTTTTGTGCAACTTGTTTGCAACTTTCGATATGGTCGCGAGGATGATGAAATGATTGGATTGCGTTTCCAGAAGGAGCTGACTCTAGTTTCGCAACAGGTCTGCCCGCCGCAAAAGCAGGACATACAACTGACAAAGATGCAGGAGCGTTTGCTCAAGAAACTTGGCTCGAATGCCTTCCCCTTCGTCATGCAAATGCCGACAAGCTCGCCGGCATCCATCGTGTTGCAGCAGAAGGCCAGCGATGAGAGTCAGCCCTGTGGTGTGCAGTACTTTGTGAAGATCTTCACGGGTGACAGCGACTGCGACCGTTCACATCGTCGCAGCACCATCAATTTGGGCATACGCAAGGTACAGTATGCACCCACTAAGCAAGGCTTGCAGCCGTGCACTGTGGTGCGCAAGGACTTCCTGCTGTCACCTGGTGAACTGGAATTGGAGGTGACACTCGACAAGCAGCTGTATCATCATGGCGATAAGATATCCGTTAACATTTGTGTGCGTAACAACTCCAACAAGGTGGTTAAGAAGATCAAGGCCATGGTGCAACAGGGCGTCGATGTGGTGCTCTTCCAAAATGGACAATTTCGCAATACGATTGCCTTTATGGAAACCAGCGAGGGTTGTCCATTGAATCCGGGTTCGAGCTTGCAGAAGGTCATGTATTTGGTGCCCACTCTAGTGGCCAACTGTGATAGGGCCGGAATTGCCGTCGAAGGTGACATTAAGCGCAAGGATACTGCTCTGGCCTCCACCACACTGTAAGTACCTAATTCTATTTCATTTCTATCTTTGCTTTAATGTTGTAATTGAATTCTTTAGGATTGCCAGTCAGGATGCTCGCGATGCCTTTGGCATTATTGTTTCCTATGCAGTAAAGGTGAAACTATTTCTGGGTGCTTTGGGTGGCGAGCTGTGTGCTGAGTTGCCCTTTATACTCATGCATCCAAAGGTAAGGGTACATTTCAATATTGAATTGACTCATTTAATTGCCTCCACTCTCTCACTCTTTCTATATCAGCCCAGCCGCAAGTCTCAATTGGAAACTGAGGGATCCGTTGAAGCCTAAACAGTTCGTTACCTCAATACAGAGTGCATAATATATTTATACAACAAGTTTTAATCAAAGTGTTATGAAACAAAAATCCAAAGCTGATGTTGCTGAATTGTTCTGAACTGCAGTCGTCGTATTTTTCTTATAAAAATTCTATTTTCAATCTATACCAATATATGTGTGTATGTGTATTATAAACGCTAAACAATTATGTTATAGTTAAAAAAAATTATTAAAAAAAGACATGGGAATTAACAACGGTATATTTATGTGTTTTAAATAATTATAAACTTAAACCACAGTTAAATTGCAACTATTCAAGATGCTGCGACTTAAGTACAGTATTTCCATTAGTTCTAAGTAATTCCAGTTTTCAAAACAAACTGCAGCTTTCATTAATGTAGCAAGGCTCTTATGCATTATTCTACCACAGATGCCACACGATGCATGAGATTCCAGCTGAGGTACAAGATTATGCATTTATTCAAGTGCATTGCTGCAACCAAATGTTGCATGTTGGGTTTAATATGCCTACCACATTTGAGTTTCGGAAGGGAAAATCAATATGTTACATGCTAATCGCAACGTTTACTTTTGTGGCTTGCTAATTTCAATTAATTCCAGGCCCAAAGCATAGTAACAGTGTCTGCTAGAATTAATATACGGGCATGCCAAGTGCAAAATGCATTACATATACGTAATGAACTAAATACATATTGTTTAAATGTGGCCGACAATTCTTGAATTTAATTTGAATATTCTGTCAGAGATAGTAAACATGATAACTACATGGAAGTAAATAACAGCATGGCAAGTCTTTTAATAAATGTGGGAAACAACCACATTACTGTGAAGTGGAATTTCAATCTAGAAATCAATCGACATAATCGTCTATAATTAATTTTCGCCTCTGTTATTAATAAACTTCTGTAAATACTCAACATATATAGACTCAACAAATTTCGATATGGCTATTAACAGCACTTAAATGCTTTGTAATAGACTAAGTACAATTAAAAAATGTATGGTACTCGTAACCGATAGACGACTAGTTGCTTATTTGTCTGATAAGATTACTTTATCTTAGTCAGACGAGCTCCCAAACTGTACGAGATTATCTTAGCGGAAACAGACACAAGGAAAAAATAATTGTCCCACTTACTTTTGCTAATTTTCAATAGATTAATAGAAAATAATCAATAAGTAAATAAACTATAATCAATTGATTAGAATTAAACATTAATAGGGGTTATTGGATAGTGAGTGATATGATTTTTTAACTATATTTTAATTTTAATCATATTACTTTCAATTTTAAAACATTATTCATATCAACTGCATATGGAATTTAAAACAGGAAAACTTTTTGAATGTCTTCATCAACATGTAATAATGAGTATGGTTTTAAATATTAAATTAAAAGTAATAATCAAAATGTAAGTTTCTTAAAAATTTAAACAAGCAGCTCTCATGCTTAAAAAACAGAATGGAGACTCAAAAATGGTGTACAGTTTATCGATCATTCGTACTTTTAACGCCAGTTTAGACTGAAGGCAGTGTTACTAGGTAATTTCAAATGCTTTACAATCACTTGATTGATAAGACGTAAAACCCTGGAATCAGTATCACAGTATCAGTATCAGTATTCTCAAGCTGTATTTAGTGCATTGTGCATATGTAGGTGAAGTAAATATTGATAATCAAGTACTTATACGAACATATGTAGTTCGAAATGATTGAGAGCAAGAAACAAAGCAAATCAAAACAGAAAAGAAACAAAAGGAAAGAAAAAAATATTACGATTAAGCGACGATTATCGCATTTAATGAGAATAAAATCCGCACATTGAAGTACTAACGGGTTAGTTGGCTACTGAGACAGTCTCCGGTACAGACGTCTGGCAGAATGTGCTGTCGTTGCTGTGGTGTGACCCAACAAAAGGTCTGGGTTTTTGGCATTGGTACTCTATTTGCAATTTCCGGACTTTTGGCTATAATATGCTGGCCCAGTTTTATTGATAAAATGGTTTTCAAGGTGCGTAGAGGAGCGTATAATAATATTCAATAAGTTATTGTTGTGATCTGACTGTACTTAGAGTTTGCCGCTGACTCCCACTTCAAAAACGTTTGACAAATGGATCGAGCTGCCTATACCAGTATATATGAGAATGTTTCTCTGGAACTGGACAAATCCTGAGGAAGTTAAGAGCCATGGCGCCAAGCCAAACTTTAAGCAACTTGGCCCATATGTTTATCGGGAGGAACGCATGAAAATGGATGTAGAATGGCACGAGAACAAGACGGTCACTTTTAACCCACGACGAACATGGTTCTGGGAGGAAGAGCTCTCCGGTGGCAAGCAATCCGACCTGATTACAGTACCCCACTTGCCATCTATAGTAAGTTTTAAGTTTTAAAATTTGTGCTTAGTAATACAAATTAATACCCCCTTCTTTAGGCCGCAGCGCATAGCATGCGTCATAGTCCAAAGCTTATTAAAATGTTCTTCAACACTGCCCTCAATGAAAACGGGGGTGCACTTTACGTAACCCACACTGCCAGAGAGTGGCTCTTCGATGGCTTCTACGATGAGTTCTTGCATTATGCAATGAGTTTGAATAACCCTTTCGCACCACCCATTGAAACAGATCAATTTGCTTGGTTCCTAAATCGTAATGGTTCCAAGGAATTCGAGGGAGCTTTTACTGTCCACACAGGAGTGGGCGATATTAAAGAAATGGGCGAAATCAAATTCTGGAATGGAGTGAATCATACTGGTTGGTATGAAGGAGAATGTGGACGTCTCAATGGCAGCACGACGGATTTGTTTGTGCCTGATGAGCCAAAAGAGAAAGCATTGACTATTTTTATAACCGACACATGTCGCATAATTAATTTGGAATTCTCGGGCCAAAGCCAAGAAATTGAGGGCATAAAGGGCTGGAAATACGAGATTACACCGAATACCTTTGACAATGGACAGCGCAATGGAGATATGAAGTGTTATTGTCCAGCCAGCAGGCAACCCGATGATTGCCCCGCCTCAGGTGCAACAGATCTGGGACCCTGTGGTGATGGTGCCCCAATGTATTTGTCGGCCGACCATTTCA
This sequence comes from Drosophila innubila, assembly GCF_004354385.1. NCBI lineage: Eukaryota > Metazoa > Arthropoda > Insecta > Diptera > Drosophilidae > Drosophila > Drosophila innubila. The sequence continues at coordinate 7,745,613 of NW_022995372.1, read as the reverse complement.
TGTATGCTGATGACAGTTATGCCAACACAATCACTGGTGTCGAGCCCAACTATGAACGTGACAATTTCTTCATCATCATGGAACGCAAACTGGGAGTGCCGCTTCAAGTGAATGCAGCCGTGATGGTCTCATTGTTCATCCAGGAGGACGAGGACATCGAGTAAGTCGTCGACTTGTTAAACAAAACAGACCATAAAGATTTTCCCTTAATACACAGCATACTAAAAGGACTGCCCAGCTTCTATGCCCCACTCTTTACATCGGCGAGCCAGGCCGTTATTAACAAGGAGCTGGCCTCCGAGCTAAAGGTCTGTCTAGTCAAAGTGCAAGTCTATTTCAGTCTATTTATCACATGTTCTTCTAGCTGGCACTGAATCTACCTGTAATTGGATTTTACACCGGTGTGGGCTTCCTCTGCTTGGGCTGCATCCTCATCATCGTTGGCATTGTTCTCACAGTCAAGCGCAAGTGGCATGGACAGGCAGAAGCTGATAGGACGGCACTTATCAGTCAAGAGAACATAACTGACCCCAAAGAAGCACAAGATCAATGCAAGTAGGACATAGAAGCTATTTAATGTTTAATGACAGCAGATTGTGATTATTTTATGTATTATTATAGAATAAAAATGCATTTTAAATTGAGCTTATTTATTGGAAACGTTTTTGTCAGGCAATCTGTACAAATCCATAAAAGATTTATCAAAGTTTTTTGAAACGAAATGAATGTAGATAAATTATTACAATTATAATTGAAAGTAATTTTGATAAATTAATGTATACTTAGAGATTGCAATATACAATTTAAGGAAAATATTTGTAGAAAATAGTATTTGTATCCATAAAATATATTACTTTTCTGGTATTATTATAGTTTTAGGTGTACACTGCTACAAAAAAAATTTTGAATTGTTTAAAAATAACACAGTCTCAATTGATAAATAAAAAATAAAATTATATAATATAAAATTTTCAACATCAAATTAATATACATGTAAAACTCGTCGCTCAATTCGTTAATATCACAATATCAATGTATAGTGTATTGTATTATTTTTCTTACTCCAATTTTCTTCGAGCATCTGTTTGTTTGGTAAACTGTAAACTTTTCTGTACTTTCACCCACATTATCAAATATTTCTTACAACATTATTTGCGTGAGGTTTGAAGTATTTCACCAGGTATTTGCACTAACTGAGTTATATATACATTGGTATACGAATTAAGGTATTTATATTTATATAGGTGTGTGTGTGTGAGTCGACTTGATTGAAATAAAGTTAAAAACGTCTGTGGTTATGTATTTGCAGTGTATGTGTGAGCTTAAATTTGAGGGATGCCAGAGCAGTTAGTGGTTACAGTGGTGTCCTATGGGTAATGCACTGTGTATTTTTGAGAGTGTACTAGTTTTTCAAATGGGAGTCAAATGAAAAGCATTGTCGAAAGCTGGTATGTTATAATTACCGGAAGTTATACAAATACCTGTTACAAAGGAGACAGAGTGAGGGCAGTAGTATGCATATTTGGGTGTCCACACAATTCTATGAAGGATAACATATAAGTGTGAATAAACTTAAGTATTGAAAAAGCGTCAGTAATAAAAAGAATTATTTATTTTATAGGTAAAAATAATAATTGTAACATAAATATTAAAAATTATTAGAATTAATATTATAACTTTACTATTATTTAACTTTTAATATATTTTATTATTAACATCATTTCAATCTGTCTAATTTTTTATTAGAAAATGAATCTCCATTTAGCAGCATTGGAAAGAATTGTCAATCTCTATCTTGAATAGCATCTTAAGAAAAATCAAAACATTATTAAAGCAATAATCTAATCGATTTATAAATATTATTACGTGTATTTTTTGGGCCATTTACATATGACGTATCAGTCAAACTGATTAGCTCAACCCTTTGTCAATTAATAGTGCAGGTAAACAATTATAATCTAATCTGGTTGTATGCTCGCACTCTATAAAAACAATGCCTATTGCGGAGTTTATTCATCAGTCGCCATTGTGCTGTTATAATGTGTTGCAATTGTTGTAGCGTTCGGCAACAAAAGATTTGGGTCTTTGGACTGGCCGGCCTATTGTTGATTGTGGGCATAGTATTGCTCTCGGGCTGGCCCAGTATATTCCGGCAGTGGATGCGCATTATTTTGCCCCTGGCGCCCAATTCGTTTATGTATAACAATTGGGTGACTACACCGACTCCAATATACACTAGTTTCTATTTGTTCAATTGGACCAATCCACACGATTTAAATAATACAAATGTGAAGCCGAACTTTGACCAAATTGGACCTTATACATTCAGTGATTACAAGGTTAAAGAGGATCTGCTGTGGGAACAACCGGAGGTGACGTATTACGGTCGTCGCACTTTTCACTTTATGCCGGAGCTGTCAAGGGGTAGATTAGACGATGTCATCATTACGCCGCCATTTCCCACACTGGTGAGTATGGAATGCCTCATTTCATGGGTAATTATAAATGTATATATTTCATTTGAGTTGTAAAGCTAAAATAAAAAAACATATAATCTATGTAAGACTTAAAAGTTGAGTGAAATACTTAAAAATGTAATTTGTATCCTGTACTATAGACTGCCGCTCGTTATGCACGCCAATATCATCGTCTGCTCCGTAGGATTATAAACTTTGCAGTGAATCGGGAGGGCGGTGGCACGTTCATGAAATACACCGCCGGAGAGTGGATCTTCGATGGCATCTACGACAGACTAATCGACTTTGCCGGGAAACTACATTCACCTTTGATTCCCATAAATAGTGATCACTTTGCTTGGTTCTATCAAAGGAACAACTCGAAAACCGCCGAGGGTAACTATACAATCCATACGGGACAAGGAGATCTCAGACAGATGGGTGAGCTGCAGATGTGGAATGGCACCACACACACTGGCTATTATCAAGGGGAATGTGGCAGGGTCAATGGCAGCACGGGCGAGTTGTGGGCCCAGGATCGACAGTATGACGAGACAATTTCCATATTTTTGTCAGACGCAGCACGATACATCAATATGCATACTGTGTCGAATGTCACGATGCATGGCATCGATGCCTGGCGGTATGAAACAACAGAACTAAGCTTTGATAACGGTCAACTGAATCCAGATACGAAATGTTTTTGTGTTACCAATCACCAATGCCCAAAGAATGGTGTGGTCGATTTTTCGCCAGCTGCATACCATGGACCCATTTACATGTCACATCCGCATTTCCACATGACAGATGCATCGTATAGGGAGAATACAACTGGCCTCCGGCCGGATGCCGCCGAGCATGGCATGCATATCATAATGGAGCCAACGCTCTCCATACCCATTAGCCTCAAGGGACAAGTTATGATTAGTGTGCTGGTAAGCCGCGACGAGGAAATTGAGTGAGTTATCTAAGTATCTGAAATCCACTAAGACACTTATTATTATCTTTACTCTTAGCTATCTGAAGGATGTTGCCTTTGATCATTACGCTCCACTCTTTGTGGTGCAAATGAGAGCTGAGCTGGATGATCGTTTACTCAGCTTAGTTAAGGTCAGCTACAGGCGACTCCCACTTATACCAACCAATAACTTGTCTTATTTACAGCTCGCTTTGAATGCGGCACAAATTGGTCAATTTGTTGGTCTTGGCTTGCTTTTAATTGGCCTTGCAATGCTCATTGGGGGCGTGATCGTGACCAAGAAACATCAATGGCACAATGAATCGCAAATGAAACAAAACGACGAGGTGAACTTACATCCCTAGAAAAGTACTTCAAGCAACAGATGATTATTATTTGTCAAGTGACGGTATTTTGGGTTGATAAGAAATTGTTATTTTTGTTAGTTCTTTGGTATATTTTTGGTATTTGATTATCTGAAGTACGTCATAAAACAGAAATTCTTTGCCGTGACACATAACAACACATACACAAATTGGCGTGCTGCTGGATTATCCAATTTAGCCCTCAGGTGTTGGGTTACCCAGTTGAGCTCGTCTAGAATTACACAAAATTATGGCCTCTCAGATATGCTAAATTTATTAATATGTTAATAATTGTTATTGTTTTTTGCTGCTCTTTTGTTGCTTTGTTGTGCTTGGTGCTGGTGGTACAACAACAAACCTTGAGCACGTAAGCTGCATACTTTACGGCGTACGAACTCTTTCACCTATTTGCACACACACACACACACAAACATCTAGCCAAATTGCTAACTGGAAATTTGAAAAATGCCAACAGAATATTATAAGCGGCTAATTTATATGCGAATGGCACGCAAACTTACGTATTGCACACACATTGTTGTCGAAGAACTGCCGAGCAGCAGGTCCTGTGGCAGGCAGCTCGAAAGGACGTTCAGGATGTGGGTGGGAAAAAGTTAAACAATGTATGAAAATATGAAAATTATATGCTAGCAAGTATGTGTTGGCCATAACTTTAATAAATACACATAAGTTATGATTAAGTGCTGCCAGCATTTTGTTCTTAAGATATTTCAGGAGACTTTTTAAATAGGATTTACGTATCATAAATTCTAAGTGCTGTGGTAATATTTGTTTGTTCCAAATATATTATAATATTATAAATTTAGCAATATTATTAATTATAATTATTATAAATATTAATATTAATTTATAACTTCTTAAATATGTCAAAATCCTTAATAAAACACTCTTATTATCATAAATCATACAATATTCCAATTTAATAAAAGTCAAAACTATGAATATTTGTTATTCAACATAAGTTGAAGAAACCAAAATCAACTACTTAAATTCTGAAAACAATAAATATTAACAGCATTATGATATATGTATAAAATGAATATATACAATATATTACATTCATTAAATATATACATCTTGTGTATTTCGTCCAACTAGAATAATTGCATTGCAATTGCAATTTTTCTTTTTGCAAATTCTAATATATTAAAATTATTTAGACAGAAAACTATTTGAATGCGTTTGCGTATGTCGACATATTTGGTAGTCCAATATATTTTAATTTTTAAATTGAACACATATTGTGGCAAATGTCTTGACAAATATGCATGCTGTACAAAAATGATTTACATTTGCTTATTTTCTACGAATACAATATTTGGTATTTTTGGGCAAGAGTCACTTAGTAGCGACTGTATCAACTAGAAATGGTTTATATTTCGTGCATTCGTTTCTAGACTAAAATTTATTTTATTCTTTTTTGATGAGCAATTTCAGACAACATTTGATTTATGTGCGAGACAATGTAGCTTTATTCAATTTTATGCACTATTCTATCTATAATCTAAATACATTCCTTAATGCTTTTTCAGCAATGTTGGTAGCTTTAAAACTATTCCCATTATCTAGTGAAAAGCTGTATTACAAGTGCAAGATTTGCGCTGCTGCTTTCCTTTCATTTTGCTTACCCATAAGCCTTAATGTATGTAAGCAAGGCATATTTTAATACAGTTACAGCTTAATATTGCTTATCAACATGTTAACAGAGTGTCAGCTAGTCTAGCTTTCCATGTAACACCTGCTAAGTTTTTCAACACTTTTTTATATTTGCATATTAACTTGTTCTGTTCAAGAATTTGATTCGTGTCCGCATTTCACCAAGGAACAGCCCCAAAATGTGCAGTTGTGCGAGGAATTTTTAATAAAACTTTTTAAATATTTCGCACGGTAAAAAATCAGAGGAAGATAAAATGAATGACGGATGACTACCTCAACATCAACAGCCAGCGCAGTATACAGGTTGACCAGGTGCTCAACTGTCAAGAGACTGACGTATTCAAACATGTATCTAGGAGGGAAGTCTGCCTAATACATAAAGAAGCTTGGAACGCCTTTAAGTTGGACTTCATTTATTATAGAAAAACTTCTTAATTAAATGTTATTTTCTATAATTGCTATTTGAATGAAAGACAAGTATTATTTGTATTTTTTTTAAATGTAAGTCATACGGCGTTACTTTAATACGTTTGCAACTATAAACAAATTGTATATATAGCATTTTTTAATTTCATTATAATATTTATACTTTTAGCAATTATTAAATTCTATTGGAAATCGCAGTGTATTCAGCATGCAACTCATCAAATTCATTAAGTTGTTTTTATAAAGCCTTCATATTTTTATACCCTGAGCCCATTGAAAATGCGAAAAAAAAAAAAGGGTATAATGTGTTTAACAGAATGTATATATATTCTTGATCAGCATCAACAGCCAAGTCGATTGAGCCATGTCCGTCTGTCTGTACGTTTGTCCGTCCGTCTGTTTGAACGCGTCGATTTCAAAAACTATAAGAGCAAGAGATTTCAAACTTGGTGTGTAGGTTCCTGGATACCATAGACAGATCAAGTTTGTTTTTATTTTTGGATCGCACCACTATACCATATAGCTGCCATAGGAACGATACATCGAAAATTAAGTTTTAGTATGAACAACTGATTTGTTTGTGGGCTGGTATTATACAGCTAAAATCGGTCCACTTTATCGTATAGCTGCAATAGAGACAATTAATCAAAAATGAAGTCTTAGTATGAAAACGTTTTTTGTTTTTTGAAATATCTTAATCAAACTGTTAGAATGTGCATTTAAGTTGGTTTTGTACATTCTGACCAAATTTAGTGTAATTCGGTTACATATATCATATAGCTGCCATAGAAACAATCGATCGAAAATCAACTTTCAGTGCAAAGTACCTGGGCACAGGGTATCCTACTGTCGAGCGTGATCGACTGTTACCGCCGAATTGTTTCTGTTGGGTTTATGCAACAGCTCGAGCCACTGACCGACTTCATTATTTGACGTTCGCACAACAGAAAAAAATACACAAAAATGTTTGTAAGTAAATATGTGTGTATATATGTATTTGGAGAAGTGTGTGTGAGGCAATTTTCATACATAAGCCAAATAGCATTGTTGCTGCCCCTGTTGGTCCATTTGGACTGTTGTCCGTTTATGTCGCGAAAACTTTGGTGTCCTAATCCGCTGGCTGACTTGCATACTAATTTGTTTGCTTTTGGGCACTTCTGCTTCCCTTTGTCCCTCCATCATCTACTGTCTGTAACTGGGACTCACTCTTTTTAGATGCTTTCTTTGCCGCCTTTATGGTCTCTCGCTCTCTCGTTTTGTTGACAACCCATAGATTATGTTGTTGGCTTTGGCTTTGTGTGTTGTTGTCCAAAAGCCGAAAGCATGTTTCGGTTGAGTATGTATTTGTGTTTGTGTGTATGTGTGTGTGTGAAAGCTCTCAGTGTCATGTTCGCTTGGCTTATGCATTCAGTTAGGTTTCATCTTCTAGTATTCCGTAGTGTCCCGCTCTGTCCTGCCTACGGACTCCATTGGTTGTTTTGTTTGTTTGCTTTTGTTTAGCTGCTTAATTTTTCCCTTTGTCATGTTGACAGCCCTTCGACAGTGTATCCCGTTTTTCGGGTTCTTTGCTTGGATTGGTTGCCTTTAGTTTGCTTCATTTTGCGCACAATTTAATGTTATTTAATTGGCATTTAAGTTTATGAAAATGTTTGTGTTTTGGCTGTGGTCTTACAGACTCCGGAACGACCTCTCAAATAATAATAATGTCGAGGTCAGTTTTTATCTTTATAGTCTCGCGTGTATTTGTTATGTCTCGTTTCTCCTTGACCTTAAGTGTCTGAGAGTAATTCTAAGTGTGAATTGGTTGTTGAGGAACAAAAGGAGTAGGGATACTGAAATCTATCGTACACCATTGGCAATTTTGTTTATTAATTTTTTTTATTTAATTTTGTATCTGCTTCAGCCCCATTAATTTTTGTTTGCGCCCAAAAATATGCAACATATCTTAAACAAAATGTAGCTGAAAATTCAATTAAATAAATCTACTTGAAGTTAATTTTCAGTGACATTTTGACTACAATGTTAACCACAATATGCCGCAATAATTTACACAGACTAATTCTTTTTTTCACAGTTTTTTATATGCTGATGCTCTCTCCTTTCGGAAATTTATGGTGCAATTTTCTATGCGTTGTACAGTCGCGATGCCTACAAATTTTATATGTGCCCAAATTGCATTGGCCTTTGGCGTCGAGCAGGCGTTACAAAGTTGACAGCAACACAGGATGTACAGTCAAAAATAACCAAAATGAAAATATGAAACAATGTTAACAAAAACAACAACAAAAACAGACATGGTGACCGTTCACTGACAATGTTGGTAAAATTTAAAAATTTCATTTGAAAATGCAGCGCAAAATGTTTGTAGCCCGTGTTTTTTATGCCATCGAAAAAAATATTTTGGAGTATTATTTTTTCTATGAATAAACTTGGAAATTACTGAGCTGACACACACATGGGACAACCAAAACGTATTGTTCAATTTTCAATGGGAATGTGATTTGGAAATAAATGTTGAAAACTAAACAAGCTAAAACAGATAACAACGAAATGTCTAATAAGTGTTGTGAAAACGATTTTAAATGTTTTTCATTATTTTCTAACCGACATAAGAACTATGTTGTCATATCAAAACAATTTTGTATTAATTTATGTCTGTTTGTGCGGCAGTTTTTAGTTTGTTGAGCCAGTAGAAGGAAATACAAAGTGGTGTAATTAAAACTGCGCTGGGATAACAATCATTATTCAGCTGCTGCTTGCTGTAATTGGAGTTTTCATTTGGTCAGCAGAATATTACGCATACGCCATGTGAACGACGAAGTGTACTTTAATTGCCGTTGCGTGCTTTTATGAAGTGCACATAAAATATCTGGCATGAAGTTAGCTTTTGCTTTGCATCGTAAATTGCAAATGGTTTTTTGTGAATTTCACAATTTCTGTCCTAAAATTTTGACAGCTTCAACTTCGCTGGCAAGCAGAAATTTAATCAGACATTTCTGAAACTTAAACTCTTACTGACACTATGCCAAGAGCTACATTGAAATCGAAAGTTCAAAATAGCTGCACCCAAAATTGCAACATTAACTGAAAACTGCTGATGTTTTTGGCGCAGTTGCTGGAAAAACAATTTGCCTAAGGATAGAAACATTTAAGGCGTCCGAGAAGGCAGAAATGAATTCAAAAGGATAATGTGTGCTATCGAATAACTAGGAAGGACACTAGCAGGCTGCTGCTGCCCTTTGCTGACCATTATGCTCAAGAGTTGACTGCATAAATTGCCAGCAAGCTGTCGTTAGGCAAACGAGCTAAGGCTTAGCGCCTGAAAGTATGCAGCATATTGGATCTTGTTTGAGCATATGACTATGCATATTTGAACGACAATTTCCTGGGCACAGGATCCCCTCTGGTCATCGATGCAAACCCAATTTCATTGTGTTTACAGGCACTTTACAGTGTATCTAGAGTATCATTCTCAGTATCATAGGGTTTGTCTCTTCAGCATACGCAAAATTGCATTTTGCATTCATTTCCAGGCCACCTGAACCTTGCCTTCGATTTTATTTACATACAGAAAAATGTCAGATGTTAATGTACAGCTGTCGTCCTTCGTTGACATACTATACATTCTCTCATAACATTTCAATCAATTCAATCGCAAATTTAACTTCCGTATCCGATTTCCGCAATAAATTTAACAACAACAATAACAAGTACAAAAATTGTGATCGCTGAGCAAAAAATGCATTTTAAAATTTTCACACTTAAACCACAGAATTTTGTTAAATTCACATTAAAAATACATGGGCTGCAAATTGGCAGGTGCAGCAGCATCAAAATGTCACTGCGAATTCCATGAATGCTTATGTATCCGCTTAACCAGTCATGTGGCACGGAAGTGCGACAGCACCGAAGGGGACGAGAGGAGGAGAATTCAGGGTGTAAAGTGCCAACACTGGGCAGGTGGATAATTCATGTGATAACAGCGTTACACGACATTGCAATTATATATGTAAATATACACATGCCACACACTGTGGCATATGCGACTCTGTACTGCCACAGACTGGTGCCAAAAAAAAAACTACAAAAGGGAGTCCCTCCCATTGCACACTCATTTTGTTCTCTCTCTCTCTCTCTCTCTCTCTCTCTCACTTTGTCTCCGTCTCTTATTATCTATAAAGCAATTTTTATTTCTGCTGACTAATCAATTGAATGATAATCAACATTCCTTTTCCTTAAAAAATTTTAAATTTAATTTTTAAATATTTATCGCCTATTGCACCCTTCGTGATGCTTTCGTCACTAACGCGAACTGCCGTCAGCTGTGATATTTCGTATATGCAATTTTAGAATAATTTTATTTGAATTTTTCCCAAAGTAAGATAGCTGCTGCTCCAAGTTTCATCTTTAAATGAAAACTTAGAAAGACATTAAAAAAGTATTATCAACTTATAATACTTCCCAAATTTTCTGATAAGTAATTCTCTTCTTCTTATGGAATCAAGTGTCCACATTGAATATACCGAAATGACTTTAGAAATGGATAATTAAAATTTGTTCTGCATAAAATCAGAGGCTGACATTGTTTTCTATATTAGTGACGTGTTTAAAGTTGTCAACAATATTTTAGAAACTCTCACCTGCAGCATATTTACATTTACCGACCGAATTTTGGCGTCCTGAACAATTGATCAAATGATTGGCTACTCAATAATGCACAGATAGATTAATTAATTCCCAGTGTGTGCTAGGTCTATTTAATTAAGACTACTTGATGTCACTGTGCCTGCTAGTTGTTATTGTATGCATTGAATAACATTTAATTATGCCAATTTCTGTAGCTTGATTTTGGCCATGATACCAACTCATAGCTGTGATTGTGATTGACGGACTTTGTAGGTGAGTTGGAAGCCCGTTTCGGATGCATTTGTCTGGGCGTCACTGGAGAAATTAATTACGAAGGGTGGACGTGCAATGATTTTACTTCCAGCCAACTGATTGCCACAATAATAAGTAGGCTGAAATGCCTGATTGTTGGCCATATATGAGTTGGCAATAAGTAGATAGTCTGTAGCGCGTCCCATGGTTTTCACTGTACTATGGCAATCCTCATCGTAGCCAGGACCAAGGACATCGTTGTTAGATTTGGATAACGAAAAGTGATCCAGGCTGTAGCTGTAAAGGAAAATATATTTAATTTTTTTTTTAAGTAATAAACAACAACATTTTAAGTTAAAATATATATTTTTTTTTTAATATTTGTAATTCCTTAGTTTCTTAGAACACACATAAATATTTTTTCAACTTAAAAAGTTTATATATTTATATATATAGTAAATACGGGTTCTCCGACAGTCGAGAATGCTCGACTGTAGCTCCGTCCATCTATTTTATTCAAAGGACACGTTCTATCATAGTTACAAAAAATTAATATTTTCTTTGTGTTCTACTCTCTGAACAATTCGAAACAATTGTACTTTTAACGTTGTAATTTAGTCCGAGCTTTGATTCCCAAATCCCTACTGTATGTGCAAGCCAACTTACCTAATCTCCATATTTGCTGCACCTGCCACACAAATGGCATAGCGCATGTTGGGCATGTAAATGCCACCAGCAAAGTTGAAGCTGGCAATGCCGCCCGTTGTGCTGCGATAAAACTGATCACAGCCAAGAGGCGCCAATAGTTCTAGATCAGCAGCAGAGGGGGCAGTTAGCGTCTGGATGAGCTGAGCAGCTGGACCGTTGCCAGGATTGCCACCGAAAATGGTGCGTGGCAGGAAATTGCTGAGAAAGGGCAACAAGGTGCGCACAGTGGGCATGTGCGATGCATCGGTGGCAGGTTGCTGTTTGGCCATGGCCAGCGTATTCTGTGGACACTCCAGTTGGGTTAGCGTCAGCTGCCACGTCGACTGCGTCGAGTGGCTACCGAGGCTGAAGTGCAATTTAAGTGCCCGACCCCGTTGCACTTGCACGTACAAATGCTGTCCGTTGTTGCGGCCGCAGAGTTGAAAACGCTGCACTTGCATAAAATCGACACACTCGAGCAGTTGGCTTGTGGCATTGAAGCGCGGCTGTGGCAGCTCAAAGCGTTCAATATCGATGCGTACTTGACAGACCTGCGAACTCCAAGGTGCCACCTCGTACTGGCAAGTGTCCAACACGCTCAGCTTCCCTGCCACCGGACTGCGTATGACGGTGCGCTTTTGCCGCACGCTTGTTGCAGCATTACATTGCAGCTGACAGTCGACAGCAGCAAGGCTCAGCAGTGGCAGCAACCAGAGCAGCTTCATTTTTTTTTGACATATATATTTAAGTTAGGTAAGCGAACAAAGTCGGAACTGCTAACGAAACGAGTTGATTTTATTTTAAAATACTACCGAACATTGCTTTTTATGTGTGCTTTTATCAACTGATAACAGAGAGCTATCTCGTTTTGATAACTGCCATTGACATTCCCCTGTTAACAGAGATAACAGATGTGTGATAATAAATTGTCTAGTAGTCTTACAGCATCTGGCACTACTCATATAAGCACTTATTCCCTTGGCATGTCAATAGCAACAATTTTTTAAGTTGCGAAATATGCTAAAAAAAAAAAACATATGACTCAGCATCGACTCACATGTTTTTTATCAACAACAACAACCATGATCAAAATGACATTCCGTTTCAAATCGGTTCAATTTTGACAAAGTTAAGAAAGTTTGAAGTTGGTCACACCATTGACCTAGCCACTTTACAAGTCTAAATTTATGTTTCTTTGCCATGATTCTTTACAAAAAAAAATATTAAACGTCACAGAATCAATTTTAAAGTGTTGTTTGGCATTGATATTACAAGTCATATAAACGTGAAAGCTTGTGATTTAAAATTTAAAATTTTCAAAACGCCAAATACCCTATGGTATTAAATTTTTTTCAACGGATATCATAAAATTAGAATGCAGAATAAAATAAGAGGCCAAATCATGATCAAAATGACACTCCACTTGATTTGGGTTTATAAGGTTATAACAGTTTCAAGTTGGTCCGACTTTTGACCTAGTATTTTCTCAGTGTCGTTTTTGGAGAATATTCTAAGATTCATCCTGCGAATTGCAGCTTAAGTGCTTCAATAAAAATGACTAAACTTTTAGTTCCCATTCGAATAAATATCACTTTATTTAGTGATGCTTTAAATAAAAATTCATTGGGCAAACGTTTTATCAATAAATGCCATAAGCAAGTTTTACGCACATTTTATGACACACCCAGATACGCACACACACACTCACACATACACACACATATACACACACATATAGACCCACTTAGGGGCAAACCAAAAACAGCTTCTGTGAGGCGTTTATGGCAGCTTTACACCTTTTATGGACACACACCGCACCGAGCTCCTCTCACCGCAACACGGCAAATAATAAAATGCCTGGCATTTATGTGCACATATTTCTGATTGTGTGTTAAAGCTGCATGTGAGTGTGTACGTGTGTGTGTGTGAGTATGCCTTTGTGTGCGAGCCTGCCCTTCATTAATTTGCGTTAAATATTGTGGCCTAGCTTAAAATGCAACTTCAAGTGTACTTAAAATTAAAGAAAAGAGCTGCCTAAATGTGGCGTCATTTTTGAAATGAATATCAAACGATATGACGATCGTTAATAGGAAAATTGCATGTAAGGCGCGATTAACATATCAAAAAATAAATGTTTTACAGCAGAGCTTTTCTTGGCATGCAAGGACCTGAATATATACGTATTGTACACCATGGAAAACATTTGCGTTTGCGTTTAAGTTTTAAAAATTTATGGCCCAAGTCGAAGCGCAGAAAAAACAAGCTGCGAAGTACAACAACAACAAAAAAGCGTGCAGCCGGCGCATTAAAATAAAACTACTAATAATAAGTTAAAACAAAACAACAACAACAGCAACATTTTTGAATAAAATGGAAAAAGCGCAAAAAAAAAAATGGAGCAAACTGACGTCGCTGGCAAAGAGAAAATGCTAAATACGATGAATATTTTATACGCTTAATGATTTATTGAAATATTAAAAATTAGTATAGACTTTGCTATGAATATAAATTCTGTATATATTTATGTAAGCTTTGACTCAATCTTCTGTAAAATTATATAGACTATTAAAATCCTTCTTCTGTACTCCTCTTCTGATCCAATCAATAATCCTTGTAAAATATTGAGTTTTTCCTATAATTTTATCAAAATATTTTCAAAATTAAAAGAAGCTGAATTTCTCAGAAATACTTGAAATCTCTCTAGAAATCTCTCACTTTCTTTTAGCAGCAGGCAAACTTTATGGCCAAATGGTATCACCCTTTTCCCCCGAGGGCATTCAGAAAAAAGTTTAGCAACCGCAGTCGCAGCCGCAGCAGCTCTTGCTCTTATTTATGTCAATGTTTTGTTTTAGTTTTATTTTTATGATTATTTTTTGCTGCTTCAATTGTGGTTTTGTAGGAGGCAGTCGCCTGCTTACTGCTTGCATGTCGTACCCACTTGTACTACCTGCTTGTAATAAGAGAACAAAAAACTGAGTCGAAATTGGGACCGGGTTTAGGTAGGTGGTCTCGGCCCTGTTTTATGTGATCAACAACATGTTTTGTTCTTACTATGCGAAAATTGCTTCGGCAAAATAGCAGCGAAAAATATAAGTGCAGGCACGTCAAAGCCACACACACACATACACACACCACTAACACTAGCACACACAAACAATTGTTGGTAGTTGTGGAAAAGAAGAAAAAGTTTTTTGTGCAGTTTCTTGTTAGTTTTGAATAACCACCTCATAAAAGTAATACTGGCAATGTCCTTGCCAATGCAAATTGTAATCGTTGTTGTACTGTTTTTTTTTTATATTTTCCCTGTTGTTGTTGTCGTAGCGTCATCAATTCTCATGAACAGCTTGATTCAAGTTTAGTACAATTTCTTTGGAAAGTGGGTTAATAGCTTTTCGCAATAGAATCAAATTAATTGTCAATCGATTGGCGTTCAAACAGATTGCACAAGCTGATTATGCAAAATTTAAGTATATTCACATATACAATGCCACGCCTTCTAATCATAAGCAACGACATCAACAACCAGAACAACCTGAACAACAACGACAAGAACAACGTTGACGCCGCCATCTAAAATGGAAATCTACTGTTAACAAGGACATGCATATTTTTCCAGCTTGTGTTGATTTCCCTTGCCTACGTCTAACGTCGCACCGCCTGCATTTTTTCTCCATATTTGCTTATCATGTGAAATGCATGCAACAACAACAATAACAACAGAAAAAACAAGAACAATATGGATGGGCGACGTGTTGCTCACGTTGACTACAGTTAAGAAAAACTAGCTGTTTCCGGTGCTCAAACACAGCGCAATACTGATTGCAACACAGCCAGAAAAAAGTCGGCAACACTTTTGTTGATTTCACTATAAATTTAAATGCAATAGCAACAAAAGCTCAACAAATAAATAGACACAAATTGCGAGTGTTCTCAGCAGGAATATCAATGCGAAAAGACCGAAGCACCCAAGAAAATATGTCAACAAAAGTGCAACTCGAATTGTTAAAATTCTCTGGTAATTTGAAGTTGAAATTAAGGCGTTTCTGCAGTACAGAACGTAGACAATAAATGCAACTGTTTTATTGTTTGTCGGAAATGTTGACAAGCGCCACGAAAACAAATCGAAAACTTCATGTAAATAAAATGGGCACAAAGCAAGATGGAAAAACAGGGAGATTCAACAGAATCTGTTGCTTTTTAGCTATGAGGAAAATTGCGAAATTGTTTTTCTATTTACATGTATTTAATTTAATGCATTCTGATAAACTTTCTTTCAGTGAAAAACTTTGCAAATTCAGCAAAGTGTATTATGCGTATTATTTATAGTGAATTTATAGTAAATGCGCTTATAGACACATTGTTTGCTGCAATGTTTATATAGAATAATAAATGGCCATTGTGGTCCTACACATTCTGGGATTAACATGCAAATCTTTAAAAGGCATCACATCATTCAGCCGCCAGTGCCAAGTTAACTCCCTGACATTTGTCAGGCCACACAGACTTATTTATGTGCGTCGACTGCAGCCATGAATTGACTCAGTGTGTGAGAGCATAGAACTGGGCGTAATGCCAGCTATGAGTATTCCCCTCATGTTGTGGACCCTGCAATGTCGACGACTGTCAACGACAGCAGGCAGTGTCCTTGTCTTAGTTTACCACATGATGCACTCGCACAGGCGTCGCACAATATGTCTTTGATTTCCGTTTATGCTTAAAGCCAACTAAACACCTCTTCGAAGGGGAGAATGCTGAATCTTAACTTAGCAAGCTGCTTTGAAGTGCACTCAAACTCATATTCATATTTGTGCACGTTGAGTGTGAAGTTATTTTATAAATGGGCATTGAATTGACACTCACCACAAAATGCTTAAATAAATTTTAAAAAAATATTTAATTTGTAGAAATTGCAAATAAGATACTTTTCAATCATAATTAAATCTTTTTTCAACAAGTTTCACTTTGAAATATATTTTTTACAGAAAATACTCTCCCAATGATTAGCTTTTCAATGGCAAAAAATATTATACAATATAAAAAAGAAGAAGAAATGCTTCAACATTTTTTATAAATTTCATTTAGTTATTTCTAATTTTTAATAAATATAATTTTTTGACACAGAATATTAACAACTGACATTGATTAGTCAGAGTTTGGAAAGAGTTTCATAAATAGAATTTAATCAGAGAAAGTCTAGATAGGCTAAAAGCTGCAAATGATTGAATCGTAAATTTCGCGAAAAACTTTATGACTAATATTGGAAAACTGCAAATGAATATTTCGGAAAAAGTATTAGTTTAATTCAAATAATCAGTGAATAAAGTTAAATCTGACAGCATTTTAAATGTGAATAATTCACAAACTTGTCATTGCTAAGAATCAGAAACTAAATAAAAATTTATTAAATGGAGTCAAGTGACAAATAAACGTATGTACAATATTTGCCATAAAATTTAATTTGGCTTGTCCAGGTTTTTGCTCTTATCTAATCAACATTTTGTTGACTTTTTCTCTGCCACACTGTTGACATGGACATGGGCAATTTGTGTTGCATGCATGCATGAAATTTCTTGAAAATTGTATTTATCTATGCCTATGTCAATTAATTGATTTTGCAACAAATGTTGCAATAAATGGAATATATTAAACGGTAAAGGATTTTGTAATTTAAAATTTGCTACGATTACGTTTAATGTGAATCTGTCTGCACGTAGCGCAAATAAAGTTGCAACAGCAACAAGCCATGCGAATTTATATGCAGCTGAACCGGAGGAGGCTCCACGAAGCCAACACACATGCTGGACAACACGCGACGTATACTTAATACACACGTTTGTGATGCGTGACTGTTGCAGCAACACACACAGCACACCCTCACACACTAAGACACACACACACACTCACACTCTCACACAGACTCTAGAGCCTTAAAAATGAAATCAACTTAAAATGTGCAAATTGTTTATATTTCAACGAGCGGGTACAGAAAAGCACTGCTAGATCGTACTTGGACTCGCAGTCGTACTCGAACTCAGACTCACATGATGCAGAGGCAAAATGCTTGAACTCATGTAAGTATGTGCCGGACATTGAATAAGATTAATGAAGGTTTTGTTTACGCTTCTTGTGCGGTCGTCCGGCCGCCTGCTGCGGTAACGTGGCCAGAACGCAGAATGCTCCTCCTGCGGCTGTTGGCAGTTAACTCCTTTTGCAGGCAAGCAGGCAGCATTCGGGCCATGTTCGGTTGTTCTGGCAGACAAAAAAACTTATTTCAATGATGGTTTTTCGAGTTGCACTTTGAGAAAAAACAAACAGCAAGCGGGCGGTATCAAACTGACCCACGTACACACACGCACACCTAGAGCAACAACAATTTAAAGAGTGTGTGAGATGGCAGAAGAAACCACAGACAACAGTCATATGCATGTTGTGAATTGTGACAATTTGGTTAATGTTCTTGTAGATTTTTATTGGTCTGTCAGTAAAATAATTTCAAATATTAAATGTGATTTCACTTTTGTGTGCAACTGAGAGACAACCAAGTAAGGGAGATGTGATGCAGCTAATTTCATTTGACTTTCAAATAAGTATTCATATCAATCTTCGCTCTTTACGCTTTCCATCACTTTCAAAGTATTCAAGCAGATGGCAAATTATTTACATATAAAGTCACTCCTTTAATTGCTCTCTGATCATGTATGTTCTCTTTCAAATACCTCAAAAAAAAAGATTTAAAATCATTCTGCAAAGTATTTTCTTTCATTTGAATCTATTCTAGAAAATCTCTTTAAGTATTCATATCAATTAAAAAACCCCTTAAAAGCCAACAGTTAGTAATTAAAAATTAATTATGCTTAACAAACTTAAAGAAGTTTTTCCCTCTTTTTTTTTTAGTGTGCAGCAAAGAGTTCATTCTTCCGGCGATTTCTTCCAGTCGAATGCCTGCACACGGCTCATAGAATATTTCTTGCTTTTATTTTCGCAATTTTAGGTGAATTAAACCTTAGAGCTCGAGCAGAGCATAACTCATAGTATACAAACCGCAAGAAAAGCCCCAGACACCTTTAATTGGAGTTGCAGTCAAAGTTTCCAAAGAAAATGGAGTAGAAAAATGAACGACAGAAAATGAAAAACAGAAAACATAAAAGTAAACAGAGTGCTATGTAATCAGCGCTAAGTATTCACTCCATTCCTTTAAATAATGTGCTCGAATTTCAATTTAATGAGCTCATTGACAGCTATTCCAGCTACACACAAAAAAAAAATGGGGTAATGAGTTAGTCGAGGCTAAATGGTCCGTAACTCAGTCCGAGATAGAAGATTTACGTGGAAAGCGAAAATTAAATATTAATCATACTCGTAATGCACAACGCACTCGGGAGTTTAAAACCAAAAAAGTGGGAAAAAAGGAATGCAGAAAATTTAACAGTCAACACATTTTTCCCAAAGCTCCGACGGGGCCAAAACGTTACCATTTTTTAATTAACCACTAGGGGGTCGCAGAGTGTAGCGTCGGGTCGCGTCGGGTCCTGTTGCTTGGTGTCTTGCTCTGGGGCGACAGGACAGCCGGCTGTCAGTTAAGCTGAATGTGAAGCATGTTGACATTTGTTACCTCGCTGATACACTACATATAACATATGTACATGTGTATAGTGCTTGCCACGGCAAGTGTTGCGACAGCCACGTGAGCGCCACATGACAGCTGTTGCACGAATAGTTCTAAAAGTACTTGCTAATGAGTCTGCAGCTCTGACAGCAATCTCATTTCGACCGCCTTCCCGCACATCTATTCGCTGAAAAACGCGTTCAATTTTTAGCTACTGCAGTTCCCAATAAACATCGAAACAAATTAAACATGTTTGTTATCTTATTTAAAGTAAGGATTCCTCTTCCGTTTTTAAATTTTTGCACTTACCCCACATTTTGCCACATTTTTGAGTTTGTGAATTAGGGTAGAAAACACATTCAAAATATTATAAATATACAAAAAAAAAAAAAAAATTCTTACGCTTTTAACCCTATTTTTATGTTACTCTGCACAAGACAAAATTGTGAATGCCCAACGGGCAAGCGGGCTAAGAACAATGGCTAACAATGTAACGCATACGCCGCGTGTGCCAGCAGTTGTTTCAAGTCGAGTCGAGCCATTGAGAGAAGCTTGCGTTAAATCTGTTGTGAGTGGCATGGTTCGCTGACACAATTATGTAACATTTGAGACTGAAATATGCAAGACAGTGTTATATTAATTCCTTTCTTTTTTTTCTTTCTCTGCTTTTCGCTTTGTTTTTGTTTCGTGGCGTTAAATTTAAGCAAGCAATTGCTGCGAGTTTACTGCATAAATACGAGCGCGAAACGATAGCAAGCAAGAGTGAAAAAAATGTATTCACCGTATAAATTTGCACTAAACTGGGATTCGAAATGGATTTTCTAAGCTAAGGAAACAAAGGGAGGCCCTAGCATAATCGCCATGAATGAAAGCGCAGCATCATCGACTACAACAACGGCAACAGCGATGACGATGACGACAACGATGACGACGACGACGGATGACGGGTGACGGGCGACAGCAACATGGCCCTGACAGGCGGAACAAACGAGCTTGGCGTATATGAACCAGATATACAGCTGCTACAAAAGCAGGCTCGGTCTGAATACAGAACTGGAGTCGGGGATAGACATGGTCTGGGGTTAGATGTAGTTTTCCTGTAGTCGTAGTCACTCAGCTTAATATATTTGCATGTTGTGGGAGTAAAAGTGGGAGTGGTATTATAAATCGCATTAAGTGGATCATACTTTGCATATGAAGTGCACAACTGACGGTCCACAGCCTCAATGTGGACTGTCTTGTGATAAAAACGAAGCACTCTACCACTACAACAATAGCAACAAGAACAACAACAACAACAATAATGAACGCCTCACGCCAACGCAATCAAAATTCAAAAGTTTCATTTCAGGTGGATTTCATCCAAGGATTTTAGTGCTAACTGAAAATCAGGTGGTGCGGTGGTGCGATGGTGCGACAGTCGCAACAACCTCTGCGTTTTATGCTGTCAATTGTTTGGCAGCTGATGATGAATGATGCCGATAACGTCATAGCATTCCCAGAGCTTGTTGATAGCGTTCATTTGTAGCCGCATTCAGTTTGCCACGTGCAACTTGTAATAATTTCCAACATTTCTCTAGTTGTAGTTGAACGCGAACCCTAATGGCAACTGCATAGCTCATTTCTGTAAATTATGCGCAAAAACTTTTTCTCTTTGCCAATGGTAAGGCAAAAACTTTTTACAGGCACTTTTCATTTATGCAAGAATTTCTTAATATTTATTTAAATGACCTCAAATTGTTATTTAAATTAAATAAAAGTATATAAAGTTAACCGCAACGTTACTATGTAAAGTATTATATGTATATTGTTTTATTTTGAACTTGCCGTGAAAATTTAAATTCTTAATTCTGCTATATCATAATTTTATCTGTCTAGACAACTCTACGAAACTATATATATTTATGAGGAGCCATAAAATGTATATCATAAATATGTATGGCTTTGCTATTGAACAGTCTCCACTTTGATGTCCTCAGCTCGGTCTTTCTACTCTGAGAAAGCAGCATAAACACACACACAAACTTGCAATTATCATAAATATGCCACTTAAACAAGCAAAAGCAAACTAGCCCAAGTTAACTGCGTCTCATTAAAGCAAAATTTATAAATAGAAAAAAATATAGTGGAGCCAAGGAAAAGGGTATACCATACTATAGTATAGTAGGTAAATAACGCTGAGGATTTTTTTGAATTTCGATTATTTGATCAGCTTATCGAGAAGTTTAGTTAGTGAATATGCCAGCCTCTGTCAAGTAAATTGCATCCCTTTTAACACGTCTGACATTTACAGGGTAAGTAAATATAAATAACTGTAACAAAACCCTAAAGTGAACAATAGAGATATTCTATTACTGTATTACAATAACAACTCCGGTTTGTTAATGAATAATTAATAAAATGTAAAACAAGTTTTTGTGCGTTTGTACATTTTAATTGAAATAAGTATTTAAAGGGCAATAAATTAAAACGTGTTGCGAAGTTGGCAGAGAAGTCAGTGCAAAGGGGCCAGGACACGAAATGTTATTGTACAACTACAACGACAACTACATGGGTTGCCATTACAAGACAATACACTTGGTAACAGCAAGGACAACGTTAAGTTTTCTACATCTCTCCTACCCGTCTTTCTTTCTCCTTTTTCTCTATCTACTCCAGTTACGCCCACAAATGCCATTAGAGTAGAAAGACGTCTTGAGAAACGTTGCTGTTTGGCGTTGTTTCCTATCGGCAATCGCATAAATCTCGTCCTTAGAGAGTTGTTACCGGTTCACAATGTGTACTGGAGTTGCCACCTAGTTGCCAATTGCACGCAAGGGTTTCCTTTAAGCAATTACAACACGCAGTTTTCTTTTTATGCACTCGGAACTCGAACTCGGACATCCATTGGACATTCTGCTGACTTCACATTGTGGCAACGTGACTTTTATTGGACTTTCTCGGATAATTTCTTTCTTCTTCTATTTTTCTCTCTTTGTTTCTTTTGCTGCGTTCATTGCTAAAACTTTTCGTCTCTTGTTTATGGCATTTATCGCGCTATTTATTTAGCTTGTTATGCCTTTTGTTTCACAAAGCCACCCCAGACTCAACCCGAGTCGCAAGTTCAAGTATTTTGCCTAGGCTTACGGCCCCGACTCTGACTCTGATTCCGATTCCGAGTTCGGCTCTCGCTCACGGTATACGCATATCCCGCAGCGTTTGCTTAACGCGCCTTGGCGCTTATCTAAACGATTGTCTGTGGAGTGATTATGAGTGTCGGAGCTTGTTAGCATAATTGACGCCCGCGCCCGTTTACCAAATGTTTGCCTTTTCCCTTCCCCTGGTCGATGTCCAAAAACACTCTAAACGCAGATACTGAATAATAATCAAGTGCTATTTGGTTACAATTTCATGCCTAATAATAACTTTGATTATGCCTACCAAATGCGAGTGGGTCTAATGATGGCTTTATGTGTGTGTTAGTGTGTGTGTAAGAGTGTGGGTGAATGGTTGAAGCACACAGCTACAAGCACAAAAACAAGGTGAATTGAGGTTAACGAGCTGTAAGCTAAGAAACCTGTTTGTATTTTTAGGTAGATTAGATCTAAGAATTGAAAATTGTTAATTTTACTTAATTTTTATAAATTCAATTTCCTTATATTTCAACAAGTAAATCAACTTACATTTTAAATATTTTAAGCTGATGGGCTATAAAATACCACCTTGCTTTTGGTTTCAAAGCAAACATATATTATACAATAATTCAGAGCACCTTTAATTAGTTAAATCTTTCCATATATTTAATACTTTTAATTATTGTTATACAATATTTACATTTTAATTTAATTTATGTGTAATGTTTCTATTTGTTGGTTTAAATTTTTTGTTTAAATATATATTCTATATAAATTAATATGTTTTAATCATCATTGTATATAATATTCAATTTCTTAAATTTAAACAAATTTGCTAAATAGCGCAACAAACAAATTAAATTAAATTTAAATTAAAAGTATCTCAAAGTAAACATGAGTTAAATGCCACTAAACATGTAAGCGCTGTAACTGAATCTATCTTAATTTTATTTCAATTTCCCTAGGTTGTTTTTTCCACACTTAACGCCTGACAACTGCTGCAGTCGGAAATCAGGACAATTAACAAACGCCACTCACACACACCACACAGATACGGCCAAAGTAATCATGCGAAAACACCACAAAACACAGTACAAATTGCCGCACACCAATGCAAGTAAGGCCCATTAGCACACACACACACACACAGTCACACTTACTAAGAGCTACAGTTTAGAGCTGAAGTGCAACGATGTTCGGCATTCAAAGTGCTTGTACCTTTGCTGGGAAAGTGACTGAATTTGTCAGAAAAACAAGTGCAAAGTTTTACGTAAGTCAGTGGGAAAACTGTATTGCTTTAACGAAAAGAAAAACGTTACCAGAAAGGAATGTCGCGTTGTTAATGCGAAGTGCAAACATGACAATGACAAGAGACGACATGTAAAGATTTCACTTGATGTTTAAATTCCAAAACGATAAAAGACTAAGAAGGGAGCTGAGAGCGGTGTTGAGAAAGGGTGTGAAAGGGAATTATGTGTCTATCAAGCTCTAATGCTGATTGCGCAATCAGTTTGTCTGATGCAAGTAAGCATTCGTTTATTGCGCATACGACCTGTTGACTGTGGCAGCAACGACTCCCTACACATTTGCACCCCAAAAACTTTAAAATGCGTTGCGTGTAATTATCATAAGTGCTGGTCACTACAACTTCACTACAACTACTACTTAGATGTCGACTAGAAGGCTTTTTGAAATTGTGTCTAAAATTTAAATGTTAGTCCCAGTTGAGTCCCTTCTCAGCCATATAGTGTGCAAAAAATTGTCCTTAAATTATTTTAAAATCACCACAATAAGCTGCACAATCTAAGCTGCCACGAAAAACAGATTTTAATGTCTGTGGCAAGAGCTAAAAATATTATTGTGTGATATTCTTCCTGCGTATTGCGCATTTAGCATTTGATATTTCTGAAGTATTTGAAGCCCTGTTTCAGATGGTGGTAGTGTGGGTGGTGTTGATGGTGACTTTGGTTGGCATCGGTGCTGTCAAATTGTGGCATGCCGCGAATTTTGCCGCTGATGGTTTTGTGACGTGCTTAGATTTCAAAATGAGCAAACGCAAATAAATATTTATATGCGAGCGAAAGTCAACGTCGTGTTAAATTTATTTATGAATAGCGTTGTTAATATGTGACTGTTATAAATGAATAACTGTGCAATGCTTTCATAATGGAAATTAATAAAATATTTATAAACAATTTCAATTTATTTAAAAAAATTTCAAATATTTTAAAACCATTTAAATAAATTCGACAGAATTATGAAAAACATAATAATTAGTATTATATTATATAAAAGTATTTTGTAAATGTAAGTTTATAAGAACATTTTATAAGTAATATAGTATATAAGAAAAAATATTTTTTTATAATAGCTTATAGTCTACAAATATGCTTAAATATTAAAGGATATATCGTTGTAAGTACATTAAGAACTCCTATCCGATTTGTATTTATTCACTTTGTTACGCAGGGTTAAATCCAGGTCAATGTAATGGAAAATCGAAGCCACACAAACAGTACAACCTTCAGCTATTTAGCTATTTGTCATCTTAGTAAAAATTCCGCGAGCGAGTAAAAAAAGAAAAAAAAATAGTCAAAAAAGCGAAGACTTGCAATTGCGATTTTCTTTTGTGCAAGCGAGAAAATCTTGTTTTGCATCGATAAACATTGACATTGGCGCTTTTAAGTATACAGACATGTGTGTATTTGTGTGTGTGCGTGCAACAGAAATAAACTCTTGAGGCAAACAAGAATGCACATGCCATAAATGATGCATGTATATGTGCCGGAGCAACAACAATAAAAGCAGCGAAAACGCAACTCAAGCAAAATACCATAAACAACTTTAAGGCTAAAGCATTACGTAGACGCCGCCTGAAGTATCTGACCATCTAAAAAGCACTCAAACATGATGCCCACGTACTAAAAAAAACTTGTACGTAAAAGAAAAAATTGCATTTTGCTGCTTTTATTATGTTTTAGTTGCATTTTCATAAAATTTCCTATGATGCAGATGCAGCTGCTCAATTCCTGGGCTTGAAATGCAAGCTACATCATCTGCGCCATGTGAATTTGCTATTTTTCTGACGCTAAGCACCTGCTAGAGTTTTCTATTTCAGTGTCGAGTCTCATAATCTGTGTAAATCCCATAAACTGTTTTGCCTTAGTTATTAAACTTATTTATAGTACAAAACTGCTTATCGTACACTGCGTATACTTAATACTGTTAACTATACAAGACATCTCAAGCACATTATTAACTGAGCTTAATCCGGAAATGTGGTTTAATTTCATAACCACACACAGGAAATTAATGTAAAATTTGCAGAAGCTTAAAGGCAACTTGAAACGTAAGACAGAATAACAAAAAGAAATGATAAGAAACCTAATCCTAAGCCATTAGCCAGGCTTAAAACAAGGCAAAAATCATAAGCATCTAATTTTGGTTTGCCCAAAATGAGGAAGGAGGCGGTGTCTCTTTCACAGACTGTGTGATGTGGCACGCTGGCGTATGCGTAATATGCCTAATGCAAAACGCAAACTCAAATAAAAGTGATATACGCCGAGAGCAGAGAAATGAACGTTACGCAAATGTATTTGTAAGCAGCCACTTAGCACACTTACGAGTGGAGTTTGAAATATGCTTGGCAGCTGACTGCTTTCAGCGCCAACAACAGCAACAGCAACAGCATCAGTGGTAGTCATAAGTAGAGAAACAAAGCAGGCAGCCAACATGAAGAAAAGCTAAAATCCTCATGAGAATTTGACAACATATTCACACGGTCCACGGGTTCGCAGTGCGCAGTGCTCGGTGCTCGGTGCTCGGCAATCTCAGCGCGTGCCGCACGCTTTGCGCATTTAACGCGTATTTTGCACTGGCTGCTGAGAACAACAACAAAACAAAAAGGACTGTTTGGTTTTGGGGCGTGTCTCGTGTGTGGCATGAAGGTGACGGGCATATGCGAAAATGCTGCATAAATTGTTTTTAAAGTCGCCACAAGAAGTGAGTGAAATGTGAGCTCAGCTTAACTCTTCTTGCATTGCACTGAGGTTTATAGATGTATATCCTCTAGAGGACATTGGATTTGCACTTTGTTTTAACCCAACTTGATCTACCGTCGTCCCCTCCTTGACATGATAGACAGCCAAGATGCAAGTACTGACAGCAGTCAAG
Source organism: Drosophila innubila (assembly GCF_004354385.1). Lineage (NCBI taxonomy): Eukaryota > Metazoa > Arthropoda > Insecta > Diptera > Drosophilidae > Drosophila > Drosophila innubila. Next base: position 7,719,274 of record NW_022995372.1, on the reverse strand, counting down.
TGCCAGCAGCTGCTTCCCCTGAGCTGTTTGACTGCTGTCATTATAGCTTACGACAAAAAGCCAATGAATATGCTCGACTCTAATAAACCTAAGTTGTGACACACGTCAAAATCACTACAATAATAACATCAAATAGTAGCTTAAAATCACAGCAACAACTGCTGTCCCAAAATGGATGGAAGAATTGTAAAAATTACTTCATCATCACAGCTCTTCCATGACTTGGCTGGCTTCACTTCAAGGATTACAGATTACGGACTTAGTCAGCGTTTTAGCACGTTTTCAACTTGCCCAATTTACGGCCGTTAAGTCATCTCTAGCTGTGCTCCATTTTAATTTTGTTTTCCCTATTTTTTTTGTTTTGTTTCGAACGTGCCAATGACCTAGCATTAATTTTCAGTACAAATTTCAGATTTCACCTGAGCATAATACCTGCGGGATTTTGTTGTTGCCTGCATCTAATTTACAATTTATGTAATGTGCGTGATTGTAATTTGCTGATTTAATTAGTAGCTATAATTCATTTGTGTTTTGGCCAAAAGATAATAAATGTCATTTAATTATTGAAGATATTCGAACTCGTACTTCTAATTACCTTCATTGTCCACGAACAATGCTTAGCCAAATATCGAAGAAGCTGGACTTATCAATGATCTCGTAATGGAGTGTAAAATATAATAAAAATGTTTGACAACGACAACTTAGAGTGTGAGTGAGAATTGAATTATTAACTTGAAAAGCTGCTGTGAATATTCTGTTATTTAAGAAGATTTTTTAAATTTTATATAAATTGACTAAACTTTTATAGAAAGCCTATAGATGTTATTAAAAAGTCATTTATATTTTTCTTGGTTGGTTTCAACACTAAGCAAATGACTTTATGTAAAATCTACATAAATTATTGTAGTTTTATTTTTTTGCAAATAAAGGTAATTATTAAGAGATTGCATTCACTCAGCATACCAGACTTCAGAAATTTAAATCGGCTTAGTCATTATCATTACCATATGGAAAATCCATTTCAGGAAATCCAGCTAGCACCATGAACAGATAATGTTCCCATTCACTGTCAATTTATAGTACGGCTTTATCATAAATCAATTACACGCACTGATGTGCGTTAAACATTTGTGTAATCGTTGACCAAAATGAGTCACCTGCGACACATCGGTATAATTCGTATCTAATATGCGGTTAACCGTTTGCCAGACCAATCTATGTATATAGATATAATAAAGCAGTTGCAAATACGAGCAACAACAGTAAGTGCAGCAGCAACAAAATGACAACAAGCATTCCGCAATAATTAATAATCATTAGTAAGCCACACATTATTAAGTGGTCGACTAAATATTGAAATTACAATGGTATTAATGCCATCAGGAACAACATAAACAATGGTCTTATAATGGTAACGGCTGCCAGTCAGACAGGCAGCGACAACGACAACAACCACACCAACAACAACAACAACAACAACAGCACCAGCAACAGCAGCAACGACAACAATGTGCACACTGCTTTAAACAAACGGCAATCGGAAGCTGTTGAGGGGACAACAACGCAACCAAAAGCAACATTGTCAAGTAAGCATGGGTGTATGTATATAAATATGTGTGTGACTGTGTCCGTGTCCGTGTCTGTGTCTGTGTGTGAGTATGAGTGCATGGCAAATTATGAGCATGCGTGTGAATTACAAGCATGTGAATTGAAACAGTGACACACCCATCTCATGCTCAAAAACCAGATTGTAAGCTCCATTTCACTGTTGTAATAAAGTCAAAATCGTTGGTGTTCCAAGAAACAATATCGGAAAATTGTACATTTTTAATTAATCTTTGCAACACGAAATTTTTTGATTAGGAATTGTAATTTGGTTTTTGTTAGGACGTATATTATAAAAATTTCTATTGCAGATAAATATAGACTCTTTTTTACATTTGCAAGAATTTTAAAATTGTTGCGTGTGTTGCAAAAAGCTTCCAATAAATACAAATATTTGACTATAATTTCTTAAATTGAAAGTAATTGATTTTTAACTTTGACTATTTTTAAGCAAAAACAGATTCTATTTCGAATCTTAGAAATAAAAGCTAGCAAATGTATGATTTAATTTGTACATTTATTTATTGATATTATAAAAATTTTCAACCCTCTATTTTTTAAATGCGAAGGAATGTCGAATTGATAATTTTGATTAGCTAAAAATCACTTTAGTCAGTAAATCGGCAATGGCGAAATACAGTCGAAAGTGTTTACAATACGCCAACGGCAGTTTAACGCGGTGTTGAGCGTGTGTGATGGGGAAATGATTGTGGTCTCGAAGTGTTGCCAGTGCAATTGCATTAATAATACTGCTGAACAAGGACGAGCACGGTGACAGGCTAAGGGCACAGACCGAAAGCGACAACAGCAAGAGGTGCAGACACAAACCATTGCATACTTTTCGGCGCACGGAATTACACATTTGACAATAATTATGCCCATGGTTATGCAATGTGTGTGTGGGCTTGGATATTAACCTAAAAGTGTGTATGTAGCATTGCATTTGTAGTATCCATTATGTAACATACACATAATTTATTCACGCATTTAATTAAATTCCATTACTTGCACTTATTTTTGCATCAATTTGTTGCCCTCCCTTAAAGCAATTTTGACCCAAATTCCCCAGCCTGATCATATTTAATTTTCATTTCAATTTGATAAAATACCTCCCTTTCTCCTCTACCGAAATCCAAATAAAAACTAGTCGGAAAGGCTATAGTCGAGATCCCGAGCATAGGATACCCGTTACTTACTCCAACATACGTTAAAGTACTTTAAAGAAAATACTTGTTTTGCTCTGGTAACTTTAATTCGACATAACTGCCGTTCTACTTGTCCGATTTTAATGCGATTCCGTGGGATATTAAATAATACCCATAGATAACGTTAATTACCACAAAATACGTATTATCTTAAAAACTGTGGGTGATCTTCGTGGGGTATATAGACATCTGTGTGCCAAATTTGGTTACTCTATCTCTTACAGTCTCTGAGATCCTTTTGTTTATACGGAAGGACAGACATGGCTATATCGACCCGTCTGATGCTAATCACTTAATACTGATCACTGATACTTAATAGGGTCGGAAATGCCTTCTCCTTGTTACATACATTCCAAAGAACACAATATACCCTTTTACTTATTTTTTAAGTAAGGGGTATAAAAACAAAACCGCTTAAAACTAACTGCAAAAATTTATAATTTAATTTAAAATGGCCATGCAATTAGATAACATTTAATTTGCAAATTAAATAAATACATCTTCTGTAATTGACAAGCGTAGTAAAGTTCAAAATAACCAAGTACGTAAATGCACATATATTGTAAATGTTTGGTTTGCCTAAGCGGATATATTTTAAAGTGTCCTAAAGCTAATTATGAGCGTTAGTCAAAAAGTAGATTTAAAACAGTTTCAATGATAGATGACGGTATGTAAATGTTATTGATAACACTATTGAACTGCATTCCTCAGTTAAGATACATTTTTGAAATGTTTTAAATACATATGTTAAATTTGTTCTTATAAGAATCTTAAACATTTTTTTCATAATTGCATTAAAGTTCGCTTTTTATAGTTTAGTTTTATTTTTAGTTTTTATTGTTTGCTGACATTTGTTTAAATTGTTTAAATTTTTGACAGATTTAATTAAAATATTTCAATACCGAAACTGTGCTGAATAACAAAAGTACCAACTTTAATTAATCCCTTACTATATTTTGCATATATACGTCACTTACAAAAAATTACATTAGCATGAACCTAGATTAAATTGTGTTAAAATTAATTGTAAATAATTGTAAATTAATTTTAAAGTGCCACTCTGAAACAATGAGTAATCATTGTATATTCAGTGTATTGTTGACTTATGCTTTTATTATGCATTTTAACAATAACAAAATATAAATGTCATTTTAATGAGTTTATTTGGTGTTAGTTTTATTAATGAATGCAAATAGCAGAGAGATTATTTATAAAATTGACCAGGCAAGAGAGGGTTGACTAGCAGACACTCGGGAATCGTGGCAGATAATTATATAGAATTACTTAATAAAATATAAATATTAATATGCTCACATATCCGTTTCTGATTTGACATATCAAACTTAAGAAAAAACACTTGAAAACCTAGCCAAATGGTCAATAGTTACGCAACAGACTTGACTTAACTTGGCTCTCGTAATTTACCCATCAATGTCGATGCTAAACCGTTAACCGGTTAAGCAATTGAGCTGTTATCTAGGCCCCTAAATCAATTGGGCCAAGTGTCGTCTGTAACATCGTCAACTAATGATGATAGATCAAGTATACTTACACTTAGCCACTCACTCACTCACACACATGGATTGGAACAGGAGAATGACAGGGTTCCGTCGTTGCCAAGTATCATTATGTGACACCGTAACTAATTTCATTCTCGGACAGCAACGTTGGTGGTCTCTGGCTGTCCAGCTGCAGAGGACATCAAGTCGCTGTCAGAGACAACATCAACAACAACAACACAACAATTACAACTGCAACTATGAAGCTGCAACATGTGCGCTGCAAAGTTGCGAGTTGAAAAGCAGCTCTTGCTTATTATTTATTAATTGGATTTAATGTTGATGGAAATAGTTTGTGTGCAACTTGCACGTGCAACTTGCACATGCCCCACAGATAGTTCCACGTTTCAATTAACTTTAAAGTGTAGCAACAAATCACACAAACAAAGAAGGTATGCAAACACAACCACAACAATAAATATCTATCACAACATTCTATCCATGCATTTTTCTAAAAACTTGCAATTATATTAACCATTTGTCGTCATAAACAACTATACTTAGCAGAAATGTCTGAACATAATTTATAATTAACATTACACAAATTGCATGTGTGTGGTGTTGTGAGTGTGGTAAAGTGGGTGTGGTATAGTGTGTATGGCTGATAGTTGATGGTGATAATTTATGTGGTTGGAGTTTGCCATTTTTCATGTAAATTTTTTACATTTTTGCTTATCTACAATTGAGTTATGAGAGGAATTAAAATATTTAAGGAAATATATGGGGGAAAGCACTGCAGTACAATATGCTCAAATTCGAGATACCCTATGCTTAGCTCTGATAATAAGCAACAAATATTAAGCAACATACTGAACAGTGCTGATTGTCCCGATTAAAACTATAAATAATTTCTATGTTAATTATCCGATCGTTCTGAAATTTTGAGGAATAATAAAATAAACATTTTTTTTAATTATAATATTTTTAAAATGTTGTACAAAATTTCGTACACTAGCTAACAAAACCAAGCTGCCTTCTTCCTTATATATTTACTTACACAAAGTCTTACTACTTTATACAGTTAATTGTCAATAGATACAAGTTGTAAATAGTTACAGACAGTTGGCGGATTGAGCATGTTTGTTTGATGCTCGACGGTCTAACTTACATATTTGTTTAATCTATTTAGTGAATACTTCAAAGCCTTTGTTCTCAATAATAATTATAAATTTAACCTACTACTAAGAAACAGTTGCCTTAGGCATACATGTGCCATTAAAGATTGAATTTTTGATAGAAAATCTCTGGTATCTTTTGGCAAGTCTAATGAGTACCGAAAATTTACCTTAATTATATAAATCTGCTCACCATTTTGTGGCTTCAAGTTTTTTGCGTACGCATACGTAAAGAAATCAGAAAGTGTTGCTTCAACTTTTGGCTATTATTTTTCGCAAAAAAAAGCGCTGTAACTTTGTGCACCAAAAACAACATAAATAAAATGCCTGCCTCCTCCCCTTCCCCCTTCTCCACTGCCATTATACGTACAATTGAAAGTCTCATTAATTTCGTTGGCTTGCAATTTTAAATTTAGTTCAGATTGGCGGTTCCCCAGTTAATTAACACCTGTGTGTATGTATGTTTCAGACTTGCCTCTGTTTCTAGAGAACCAAATGGTGGCGGTTTTTGGAGGCTGGCAGCAACCACTTCAGTCACACTTTTGTGCGGTATCGCCGACGTCGCCGACGTCGCCGTGCGCTGACGCAAAGCGGAAGTGGCACTTTGCAGAAGAAACCGACGCCGCTCCTACTGCGGCTGCTGCTGCCACCAGCAAGCGTATCGAAAACCGAAACTTTTGATGAAAAAAGTTTGCAACAACAAACGCATTCTGGCCAACAGCAGCCCAGCTCAGCTCAGCTCAGACCCGTCCTCAAAACCGTCAAGCAACTTGCTATAATTCTCGCACATTGCCTCATGAATTTTGATTTTTTACATATTTTCTTCATTTTCTTTTTGTTTGTTTTTCTTCTTTTTCGTCGTGCTTAAAGCACGGGCTTAGATTTGAATAATGAGCTTGGGGTAAGGTGCACAAAACTGGCCAAACCAAATTGCATGTAAGCCAAAGCAGCTAAACAAATTTATACCTAGATAAGGACCAGAACAGAACAGGACAGGGCAGGGCCCAAAAACAATTGAAATGTGCGAGACGCAGAAAACTTTTGCGAGGCGCGACCAAAGTGCTCGTGAATTGTGGCCAAAAAAGGCAGAGTCCATGCCACCATGACAGGCAGCATGAAATACGGCCAAAATGCAGCCACAAGAATTCTGGTTAGTTGCTGTTAAGGCCAAAGGCTCTCGGTTCTCATAATTCATAAGCAGCAACTAACAGGGAGCCGCAAATTATGTGTGTGTGTGTTCGCCTTTGGCCGTATTATGCTTTTGACCAGCATGAAAAGCCGCCGGGATGGAATTGAATTGACTGTCTGCAATTCTCGAGATTTGCCTAATTGTAAAGCAACATCAAAGACAACTACTTAAGGCTGAAGTTACTGCATCTCATGTCAGTCATTCCCGCCCACTGTCTATTTCTCTGTCTCACCCAATTCATTCTCTATCTCTTATGGTAATGCGCAGCAGCAACAAAAGTTTGTCACAAAGGAAAAAAAAGAAGACACTTTGGAGTAGAAGAAACTGCAACAGGGGCAAGTTTTTACTCAGTGGTAGCCGCAGCTAGAATGCTGATGACTTTGGTAACAACTTAAATTGTTTGGCAGCACTGTGAATATACTCTCCGAGTGAGGGCAAAGTTGAAATGCGTTTAGGGACTGTCGATTTGTAAGTAAACTCGAGCTTCTAATACCGCCAGTAGTTTGTATTAGCGACGTCAGGCGCTTAAGCCAATTATACTACCAACTTTATCTCATGACTGCAATTTTCTTTCTTCTCACAAATTGTTGTCATACTTTTAAATTTATCTGAAAGTTTTTTATGAGAATAAAAAATATTAAATAAATAGTATACCACTTTCAACTAATCTAAGTTCATCATCAAAGCTAACTTTTAGGTTTAAAATTTATGTACAAGACTTTTTAATAAAAAAAAAATGCAGTTTTACTGTTTAAAATATAACATACTGAAAATAGATTGATGTTAATGATAAATTTATAGAAAATAAAAAAAAAAATTGTTAAACAGAGCTAATATTATATCGTCATGCTGCAAATATACTCTAACTCTTTTAATGCTCAGGATTCTATTAACACACAACTAAATTCATTTTAATATAAACATTTTATATGAGTTAAATTAAAATAAATCACTTTCTTTGAGAAAACAATTTGTATAATTTACTTTCCCAGCTTAAAGTGTATATAAGTGCCTAATAATATTAAAACAATAAACAGATTATAAAAAACACACAACATTATTCCCAAATTTGTCCAATGTTGAGGTGGTTTTAGTTGCCTACAATAGGATATTAGGCCACCACTTTCAGATTTCTCCTCAGACATTTCGACCCGCTGCCGTTGTTGCTCCAATTGATTGACATCGATTATAACCTCTGGGATCTCATCGGAATTTATACCGTCATCCAGTAATATTTCGCGGCTTTCACTTAAAAGACACTACTTTTTATAAACGGTTTAAAAGATGTTCAATTTAATTAGATTTACCGGTTGGTCATTTTTTTTTTACGTGGAACAATTCAAGATTTACAACACGTTGTTATTAGCTTGAAGGCAATTCGCAAACTGATTTGAACGACATCTGGGAATTTGTTTTCTTCAAGTGTTGCTCTTTAGCTTTGATTGAAAGTCGCAAAATTATGCTACAATCAGCATAAATATTCTGAGAAGCCATTTGTTCGTCTGGTCTCCCTTCATTGAATGTGATACAATGATATTATAATTTTAATGTACATTCGATTTCAATATTTACATTACACTAAAATAATATTTCACAATTGCAACATATTATGCCAGTTTCAGTGACTAATTTAATTTTTTATTGTATTTATTTTACATTATGCAACTTAATTTAATTCCAAACACCATCAAAATGTGTGAATACCCTGTAACTTTTTACAATATCTAACTAGGGTATTATAAGTTTATGCTAAGTTATGTAACAGATATCAAAGTTCTTTGGACTTTATACGACTTATATTTATATTTATATTTAGATGCTAGTTTTATATTTTAGGGACCATAGTTTATGGGGATATCAAAAAAATCGGCTACTGTTTTACATTATAATTTTCCCTTATAATTAATTATATTATATTTTATTTTTATTAAAATGCCGAACCGAGTCCTTATATATATTATAAGTAGTTGTGTGTCTATTACCTTTAAACTCAAATTAAGGGTATTAACACTTCTTTTCTCGTATATTTTACAATACAAGTATTCAATTATGTAGAATATTGGAGTGCAACAAACTAATTATAAATTTTAATGCATTTTGCTTGGGGTCATTTGACGCTTTCGGAATGAGTGACTTCCCAAAACACCAGTTGCAGTTAGTTTCATATATTGTTATCTAACAATTACACAGTATTTGATTTCAGTTTAAATCAATACACAAATAAGCTTTATATACTTGCATTGTTGTAAACTAAACCATAAAAAAGCCTATAGTAAATATCAGCAACAAATATTATTCCAATGTAAACAGAAATGTACAGCAATTGCTTAAGTATTTATGTGTGTGTAAATATGGTGTTTAAACATGAGTTTATGATCGGTTAACGGGCGCGAAATAAAAACAAAAAAATCTGTTGTCGAATATTAAATACCCCTTAAAATATAATTTATAAATTAGGGATAGTAATTTAATTAAGTTAAATTTACAAAGAAGTTTTTTTGATTTCCATAAATTCTACATTAAAAGCAAATTAAAGTATATATAGATAAGTTAATATATTTTTTATCAAATTAAAGTACATTTATAAGTCAATATGAGTATGCAACGAAATCATTTTTACTTATTGTACTTATTTTGTATTTAAACCAATTTTTTTCTCATCACATTTATACATTTAAAAATTTTACATTAGTTCGGCAACAATTTCGAAAATTTTTAAAGTACAACAATGTACTATCTGGTTTAAAATAGAGACACTACGTCATCAAATTGTAACTTAAGGAAGCTGCGTCTTATTGAATGTCTGACTCATCTAAAAATTTGTGGTATTTGTGGCCTTTGAAATGCAATCTGTCCATGCGCTGCAAACGAAAACGCAACGTCACAAAAATTTTGTTTATGTTCACTCACTTTGTATTTTTGTCGAAAGAAATTACAGCGCTGGAAACTGAAAAGTATTTCATTGATGATGGAAGTGAACGACAATTGCTCGTTTATAGGAAAGATCAACAAAAATCATTAAGTCAACAATTTTGTATACAAAATATAAAGATGTCAGAGCTTAATTAGTACATAAGACATTATGGCTAAAGACGGCAGAGAGACGTAGAATTATTGAAGTCATAATTGATAAGGTTGCAGTTTTGAAAGAGTCAAGAAACCAGAATTGTTATAAGTACGAGTATTCTCGGAGTCTCACTTATCTTATCTGAGTCAGAAACGCAAACACAAACACACTCAACACTCAATACAACTGTCAGAGCTTGTTGTTGTAGCTGAGTTTTGTTGTTGTTGCCCATTAACACCTTTGTGCTGTGTGATAATGAGGCAGACAATAACTGCTCACTGACGACAAACTGGTCGACTGTTCGACTGATCGGTTGACGGCTCGATTAGTTAAAAGACGCACGCGGAACGGTATGGACACGGACGAGAAGAAGGCGGGCACATCGTCCGGCCATGATGAGATCGATTTTACCAGCGGCTACGAGACACAATATCGCAAGGAGTATAGTCCATTGAAGCCAATTTATGTACCGCCGCCGGATAAACGAAATGCCTGGTTCCGAAGTTGGTCAACGATTGTATTGATTGTCTTTCTAGCGAGTGTGTTCCTCCTTGGCACTGTTCTACTCGTGGTCCAGGTCTTCACAGCAAGTGCTCTCCAGGTGTTCCTCATTGTAGCTGGCTATGTGGCGATAGCGGCAATTATGATATGGCTAGAAGTGCAGAGCATCAAGGTGCGGTGATTTGGAAAAGTTAGTCATCTTCACCTCTCTCAATTGTGACTAATGTGACGAAATATTTTTGCGGAGACTTAAGTGTTGTGTCAACTTATTAAAAATTATCATTTATAAATGAAAAGACTTTAATATAGTTAATACTGTTATCAACTAGATTTTAAATACGATTCACTAAAATTATTATCGAAAACAAAAGTAAAAAAAACGTTTGGATTATATATTTATATATGTACCTTTAACTTCGTCGTTTTGATATGACTGTGTGTGCGTGTGTCTTATATACAAACCTGCTAAGTGTAATCAAACCGCTTTTTACGACCAATAAATGAAGCAACCAATCCATAAAAGTGTTCTCTATTCATTGTGTACAAGATAAGCAAAATTCAATTGAAACCTAAATCAATATTTGTTAGCTGTTGCATTAACTGGCAAAAAAAATACAATTGGTAACACAACAAAACTTTCAGCCATGAAGGTCAACTTGTAGTTCAAAAGCCAAAAGCAAACTAAAAACGATAAACACTCCCTATCACTTGCACAACAACCATTCATTGCATTCAAATAAAAACCAGTTAATGTTATAGCTAATTTTAGTTTATCTGCATAATATCTATCGTCTAAAATTTGGAAATGGAATATCTCCAGCTTTTATTCTGCACTTAGTAATCAAATTAAATTAAACCTTACAGTGGCATTGAGTTGGTAATTTGTAAACACAACTTTCAACATGCGATTACAAATTGCTTTCACTTTTGCAAAGGAAAGCAAAACAATCAAAATCTCATCCTTCGGACTCAAAATAGTGCAAGCGTTGGGGCACTAAACTTTAATTTCCGCTGACAAAGGACGACAGGATGGGGATAACAGCTGACTTACCTTAATTACTCTCTCTTTCGTTCTCCTGCAAAGAACGTCGAGCCATGCTAATTATTTGCAGTGTGCACTATATGCTTCTCTCTTCATATTTCTTTCAGTCTCTTTCTCTCGCATCTATCTGTGTATGTGAGTCTGACTCGTGATCCAGACGAAAATGCCGGCGTATTTAATTATAATGGCAAAGTGCGCTTAGCTTAAGCATTAATGCTATTTCCGTTTGTTGACGGCCAATGCGATGAAGATGCGAACCAGGAACGAAGGACCAAATATATTTATTTTGTGCAAAGCAAAAGGCGTGGTTTTTTTTCCGTATTTTTCTATTTTTGTTCACTTTCGGATAAGAGTGGCTTTCTAATTAGAAGCCATGTTCTTTAGACATAATTTTTCTTTGACTGAACAAAAGATTACGCTGGATCATACATTTTGCTTTGCTTTCGTTAAAAACCCTATTTTTGTAATCAGCTTTCTTCGGTTAATTGAAGAATTTAATTATAATAAAATCTGTATTTTGAGTATTAACATTATCCTTATCAAAGTTCTGGCTCTTGAAGATTACTCGAATTTTTGCATCGTTTGGCCTTTTTTTATATTTTGGATAAGAATGGGCGACATTAATACATATTGCTTTAATAGTAAAATTTTTATACTCGTTACTTAAAAAATAAGTTATCGGGTGTATTGGGCTCGTTGGAATGTATATAACAGGGAGAAGGAGGCATCTCCGACCCCATAAAGTATATATATTCTTGATCAGCATCAACAGCCGAGTCGATATAGCCATGTCCGTCTGTCTGTCCGTCCTTGTGAGCGCCTAGATCTCAGAGACTATAAGAGATAGAGACACCAGACTTTCACACGTAGATTTCTATAGACCCCACGCAGGTCAATTGTTTTACAATTTTGACACGCTGTCCGTTCGTCTCAGAGACTAAAAGAGATAGAGTGTATTTTATGTTTTTCAGAGCATTTATTCATTTTCATTTATTGTTATCCTGCCACTCGACCAATATTGTCGATAAATGCATTATTGTATCAAAAGCTGACTGCATTCATTGTTTTTCACAACAATTTTTTATTTACGAGTATTTGCTGGAAATATTTAAAATGTATACAAAGCTCAAATAAAACACAATATTTATGTTTTAAAGTCAATTGCACAACAATTTGTTAAAAGCACAACAAGGCAAATACTAACAACTGCGGCGAGTGCTGCTTCTTTTGTTATCTTGAGAAATGTACATTAAAGTTTGCTTAATTTAATCTCACTTGAATGCTTTTAATTTAGTTTCTCAAACGTTGGTAAACCAAACGTGAACAAGACTTGATGGAAAGTCTCCGGCAACGAGTGTTGTCAAGCACAGGACTCAGGACCCCATGGCAACATGTCAACGTTCAGATTTATTATAAAAGTAGAATCGGGTCTATTGCAGTGTATAATGAAATGTTATTAATAGATTCTAAGTATTAAACAGTTATAGTTCGACTCAAGCAAATATATAAGCTTAGTCTGAAGTGATGGAGAGTGAGAGTCTATTAATTCCGATTAACAATACCTATACAAAACGAGGTCTTCCACCTCTCTCAATATCTTATAAATATAATATTATTTTAAGTATTACTTTCTTTTTTAACTCAGACGAGATTCAATAAATAACACATAAATTCACGAAAGTATAACATTTAATTATATGCAGATTGAATACATAAAAGCCTCAGTTAAATATTTATTTGTGCAATTTATGCATATATGCTTAAATATAAAACTCGTATATGTACTTTGTACATTGTACAATGTACATGCATACTTCTTTTGTTTTTTTTTTTTTTTTTTTTAAATGCAACCGCAACACTCTTAATTAGAGTAATTATTTTAAATTATTCTCACAAAAATGCACGAAAATATGCATTTTATAATAGTCATAAAAATTGTTTAATAATTGCACTTTAAATTTCTGAGGTATCAACCAATTGTGGCAATTCCAGTTGTCATTCAGATTATTCGAATACCAGCGTATATAAATATTCAATTAAGTTAAAACTGTCATTTTGTGATAATCTGCTGCTGTTTCCACAGCTGATTTAGTTCTAACCAAAAATCCCGAATCGTTTGCAATCAAAATAAACTTATTTCAAGTGTCGACTGCTTTGGTATCATTTGTCAAGAAAATTGGCCAATATTTAATGTAGAGCGTATAGAGTTGAAGGCTGTGCGAAAGTCGAGTACTAAAACAGCAAAGAAGAAGAAGAAAACAGTATTTGATGATCTATAAAATATTAATTATTCTAATTTTAAAATAAAATATAACGACTAAAAACAATTAGCAAAAAAAAATTTTCCTTTTTTTTTAAGAATATCTGAATAAAATTTGCCAATGCTGTACGAAAAGCTAAGCAGTTGAACAATTTTCTTTATTTTTTCTAAAATCTTGTTGATCTTGATTTGTAAACTTCTAAGTGCTGAACCAGAAGTACAAACACTACCAGCTGAATTATTCTATAAAGCATAGATGTAACGAGTAACGAGCATGTCAATGCATTTTGTGACATCTTTTATTTATTCTCTAAGCAGAAAATGCCCGAAAAAGTCAAGAGTATGCAAACAACATGCATAAATTACCACAAAGAGACACGTTGAGCATCAAGCGTTGTCCTCGGCCATCGTACTAGTCCTGCCATACTTCAGCACTGCAATGCAAAAATGTGTTGAAATATTAAAACCAAAACATAAAAAATGAGAGAGAAGGTTATAGGGAGGAGGGGAGGAGGGGAGCAGACCACACTGAAAATGGTAGCCAAATGCAGATGAGCTGCATTCTTTCTATGGCAAAGTTTTTGGACACTTTTGTGAAAGCCTAACAGGCCACTTTAGTTTTAACCTCAAAGTTTGCTGTGTGCACCGACCTCGTTGCACTTTTGTTGGGCATTGGCCTTTCATGTCATTTAACTATTTTTAGTTTTTTATACTCTGTATTGAAAATGTGTCGAAAATTGGGAATTTCGGTTAAGACATGGGCAACAACAAATTTAAGAAATTATATGCATTGCTGAACAGCTTTTTCAAGTGAACTCTTTGCTCTGAATTAGAAATATTGAAATAACTAATCAGTGCAGTGCAATTCTTTACTGTTATGCTAGGAACAGGATAACAGCTATTCAAGCACTATTAGTCTTATTTGTTATCCATTCTCTCTCTTTCTGTCTCAATCCACCTCTCACTCGCTCTTTACTTTGTAGCAATTCGCAAGGACAATTGTGTAGAGCACACTGTTGATTGCCAGGCCAGCACAATAAGAATCTATACAAATGCATGTGGGCCTGAAGTGGTCTGAGTGTCTGTGAATGGACTATATTTATTTTAATTTAAGTCAGTAGCACAATGCATAAGCTGCTCCTAAGGCCTTAATCTACACATTAAACAAATTTATTAACATAGTTCCCAATACATACGTATTCCAGCAACGTTCTTAGCTTTATTTTTTTTTAATTTCTTATGTTCGAATGTTGAGTGTTTTGGGTGTATTTACTTCTGCCGCGATTAATTTATTTTTTTTTTTTTGGTTGCTACTGCTTTTAATGGCATGTCAATTAATTTGACATTTAATAGTATGTTGCATTGTTTTACTTGGCACATGGCATATTTGCTTATTATACCCTGTTTTCATTCAAGGCGTGAATGGGGTATGGATCTAGGACAGGAAAAGACAGGCAACTATTACATTTTTTATATTATTTAATATACATAATGGACAACAAAGCACAGGGTATTTTCTCGGCATACGCTCTTGTCTGCAGTAATTTACCTTGATTATTTATTGTTTAATGTTTGCGAAATGCAAACAAATTGGGCTGACATATTTTATGCTTGCCTTTATTGTCACGTGTCGCTTGCCAATGATGCCAGCATATTATATTTATGAATATCACAAATAAATCAGCCATCCAATGGCCTGTTAATGTGTTAATAATTTCATGCAGTTACCGCTCCGCTTGCCTACACTTTATTAATAGGTAATTGCAGTTGCATTGTATTTAAAGAAATTATAACTAACATAAATTAAAACCAAAAACAATGATTTCGTTTATTTTAAATAAAGAAAGTTAGCTTTGAGTAAAGTATTTTTATTATAGTACCAAAACATATTTTATGCAGCTCAGAAGTTTATTGAATTGAATCGGATAAAGTTGAAAAATTCTAAACTTCATGTTATTATAACTTGTATAAAATAAATTAAATTAATAAACAAATTTTTTAATTCCTCTTATCAATTATTTAACTTGTTTTATACTGTGGGTTTTTTAATTAAACATTAAAAAACGTTTTCACTGCACAACGTTACGTATGTGTAATTTAATTTGATTCTGGCAACATTAATGGTTTTAGTCCAGACTTTGAAAAGCTTTTAGTAACTTTTATTTGAAAAAATTAACGTCTTTCTCTTAGAGCTTTTAAAGCTAACTACAAAAGGTAGTATTGCAGCCGTGTCTAGGCTGAGCTTTAAGCTTTAGTAAAATTAAAAAATATACAAATATTGACTTAAATATTCTAACAAATGGGAAGTCTACAATTAACTGAAACAATTTCAAAAATATCATGTGATTAGCTTGCTATTAAATGTAACAATAAATGTGAGAACGAATAATTTGAGTGGGCTGACAACCCTAGAACCGAAGCGCCTACCCAAGGAGCCCTAAAGCGCCGACGATGATGACAACGACGACTGCGTCTAGCAACGACGCAACCAATGTGAAAGCTTCTCAATTTGTCGTACATTTTCCGGCACAACAGACGCAATAATTTTTTGGCGGAGTCGCGAGAACTGTGTGTGTTAAACGCAAAGTATAAAATCAAAGTGAAAATGATTAAAAATGTACAAAAAAAATCTATGATAATTCAGAGACAAACCCAATTAAATTAAGTGCAAAGGAAACCAAAACAAAATTAAATTAATAAAATGTTGACCAAGAGCGAAATACTTTTTTGTTAACTGGGGAGAAAGCGAGAGAGAGTCACTGAGCAAGGGAGAAGAGAAAACTGTGCAAGAAAAGCAAGTGCAATAAACTGTGAATAATCCAGAATTAGCGCTGGGGAACAGAAATGCAACTGCTCTCTGTCCACGGGACGAGCAATGATAATTCTATTGCTGAATGTCCAGTTGATTCTCGTATATATATTATGCAAATTAATTTCAATTGGTTTGCACTCTGAATACACAAACGCAGCAGCAGCAGCCGCTTCGGCTTCATTTTCCTTCAGTAGTTGCTGTTATTCTTGTTGCTTGTAGTAGCGGTAGTTGTTGTTGTAGCTGTAGTAGTTGTAGTAGTAGTCGTAGTCGCAGTCGTAGTAGTAGTAACTATAGTTGTGAATAGTTTCCACTCAGTTTTTCCGTATACACAATTTGGACAACGATGATGCTTCTCTCCTGTGCTATCAGTTGAGAATTTTCCACATTTGCAGCTCGGAAAATGCTGAGAATACTCACCTGGCTACCCCCGCCTCTATTCGCCCCTTTAACCATTATAACAAGTGTGTGTTTACGAGTAAGCGTGCAAGTGTGTCCGGGTACGTGCTTGTCTTGATTTACCGGCTTTTGTAGCACAAACCCATGAAAATTGTTTCACAAGAATTTTTTAATCATACGTGCAGCACAAGTCGTGTTGAGTCTCAACCTCAACCTTAGCTTAAAGTAATTTAAAAAAAACGAAATTATAAAAACTATAAGCTCATGCAAGGAGGAAGTGCTCTACAAAATTATCCAACATTTTGTTCCAACACTATATCTAACATTTAAATACAAATGCATTCTAAGATTCCAAGCGGAAATAGAGTGTGTTACGATTTTTTTAGCTCAGTTATGGAAAGGTTAAATGTCGTCATATCTATAATATAATACTAATATAGAGCTTATAAAAAAATGTTAAGGCTTAAGAGATATCCTTAACTCTATTCAAATGAACTTAGACTTAAATTGATATTTAAGTGCAATATAACATAAGCACATAAATTTAAGTTTAAATTTAAAGTAACTTTCCTTAAAGCCAAAAAATCAACGATTCTACTCAACTACATAAAAGATGCTCTGTATTATTTAAACGTCCAAAGTAGCTTACACCCCAATGTACATTTAGTTAGTGTTCTTTTTTTTTAGCAATGACATAGTCAGATATAAGAAAGGGTGTTTAATTAATTCATTGGAATTTTCAAAATAAAAAATTTATTATGATTGATGTGTGAGAAAATTTAATCTTTCATTTAATAACTAATGTTCTGGAACCTACAGAACAGAGATCAAATGCCAAATTCTGGGGTAGATATACATACGTGTATATACTTTTAAATTAAAGAAAATACTTAGCAAAATGTAACAATGATAATAATGTCAGATAAGTAATATTTCTTATTAAAAAGTAACTAAAATAAATACATATGATAAAAAAAACAAATAAACTGAGATTTTAATCTTTATCAAGTTTTCTATTTACATATCTTGTGAGAACCTTCTTGATTAAATTTCCAACACTTTATTAAGCCCTTCAACATTTAATTTAACAATATTCATAAAGAACTACAATACACTTTTAATCAAAGATACTCATCCGCGCTCGGTTGACTAAAAATAAAATATCCGCCTGACTATAATAATAATAACAATTACAATAAGGGGAAAAAGGGAGACAACCGCCAGTAGGTTTAATCAACAGAAATCATTGCACGAGACTCTTATTAAAAAAGCAGTCGTGTCGTGTCGAAAAGAAACCGAAAATGTTAATTTATAAAAAAAAAAAAAAAAAAGAGTTTGAGTTCGAGCATGAGTATGGGTAAGAGTACGAATAGGAGAACGAGTACTCATACTTCTGATACTGTTGTTGGTGCTATTGCCATTGTAATGCAGGCAGTGGACACCGGCTGAGTGATTCTCGCCCTCCCGTCGCACAATCACAGCAATTGCGGGGCACACAGAGAGTCAGAGACTCTCAGGTTCTACAATAGGGACCGACAGAGAGACACCCATGTGAGTAGGGACAGCGTCGAGACGTCAGTTGCACAGTTTTGCACAAAAAACCAAAGCATAATCATGAATAATGAGCGCTTGTGATAAGTGCGCAGTGGGAAATGTGCGAATACACTTAAAAAAAATATTTTATAGAATAAAATGATTGCAGCTATTAAATTGAAGGTTTTTCTTTTTGTCTAAATTTACTTTTTAATTAACTTTAATTGTTTCCCCGACTCGGAAATGAACTTAAAGTGCTTAAAGGTTCTTTAAAAAGTAGTGTTATTAACGATGTTGAAACTGTCAAACTGGTTATCCAGCTGGGCAGCCAATTTCCTACTGGGCACTCGCTAAGCTCGCTTTGGACTCCCGGTTGACCGCTCATTGCGCCCAGACTTGCAGTATGAAACGGGAATTGGATCGGTTCGGTTCGTTAAATGGTCGGCAAAGGTGAAATGTCTGTCAAGAGCTTAAAATTATATAGAAAAACTTTGAGAGAATTAAATAAAAGCTAATTGATTTCTGTGTAAATTTCAATTTGAAAACGTTTTCCAAGAAGAAAAGCTACATTTTTTTTTTTCTTACATATATATAAGTATGTATCTATATTCTTTTTATATTTGATTAGTTATGCTTGCCGCCCAAGTGCCTGTGTCACAGTTTGGATTTATTTTATTTGCGCCGTAGTTTGCCGCTTAGTTTGTCAACTTCAATTGATATTAATTTACTTTCTTCACATTTAGCTGTTGGATGTATTTGTAACTGTACATGTGCCGCTGACTGTCAGCCTTGTATGCGATCAGATTTAAGCACAAAGGTCAGCAAATAAACAAATTGTCGCATATAAAATGGTTGTTTATCATTCTGAAGAACAACAAAATATATGGCAAATTTTTCACACAAATTCGCAAAGTCGTAGTAAAAGTATTTTTAGATACGATTGCAAGTTTTGAGACTGAAAACTGTCAAAGACTTTCCGAAAACTGTCACAAAAATTGTGCCAAAGACAGGTTTTTGGTCGGCATTTCCTAGGCTGACAACACAAGTAATTCAGCTAACTGCCAAATATGGCCAAAACTGCATCGTAACTATGTCATTTAGATAGCAGCCACATATATAGAAATAACTATCTATATATACTTAGCAGATGATGCAAATTCAATCGTGATCAGCTCGATACTATTCTGGTCATATCGTGTATATACAAAACTGTGATTTCATTTGCATACAAAACACTTGAGAGATATCATTAAATTTCAGACTCAATGCCTGGCATTTTAATGAGTAAAAACAAAATTAAAATACTTTTAAACTTAACATAAACTATTCCATCTTCGTTCTCTATCTCCACGCTTAACTTATCAGTTCCAACAGTTTTTGGCAATTATGTAAAGTGTTTGCAGAAAATTTGCAAGTGAAAATGAATAAAATCGTGGTACCATAAACATTACGAAACTCAAACCTAAAAAAAAAAAACAAACAACTAACAAGCAAGAGGAAGAGAAAGTGTGAAAACTCTTGAAAAGTGCTGACAATTAAAAACAATTTTCGCAACAAACAAAAATTAAACAAAAATAAAATCACAATATAGAGCAAAACTAAATCTTGAATGTCACACAAAATGTTGCAAGTGCCGGCAACAACATTGTTGTTGCTCATTGCACTGCTTCAGCTAGCTGCCACTGTCGCTGTGGCAGCTGCAGCAACTGGAAACGGCGACACAACAACAACCAGCATCTTGGAGCGCCAAATTGATTCAAGTCTGCAGAATGCCAAGCTGATTGAGAGCAAAGTGCTGCCCGATTTGGTGGGACTGCAACGCAATCAGGAAGATGACAAGTGGCAACACATTTACCGGTTTATTGACGATGGCTTTCCAGTTTTAGAGCTATACGGGTATAAGACCAAGCCAGGTAAGTCTGAATGACAGACACACAAATTCAATTTAAAAGATACTTAAAAGGATTTGATTTTTTTATATCTGTGAGTCATGGAGCAAAGACCATTCGATATTTTTATTTGACAGTTGATTTCAAATTGACAAGTCAATTATATTTGAATTAAAGACGTAAAAAAACACTCAGCAACTAGTAATGTAATTTAAAAATACATCGAAAGATCGATTGTCGCGGAACCTATTTTGAACGACTTTTACTCGAATATATCTTTACAATATTAATTTTATTATTGTTTTATAGCATTACACTGTTTGATCGTTTGACATTACAAATGATTTGAAAACATAATATTTAATTTTACCAGCAACACTCAAGTCAATTGTTTTCATACTTAAGAACTTGATTTTCGTATAAGAATAATAACTGTAAAACTTAGTGTAAAAATTTTTACTTGTTTTTTATTTTCTGTACTTTACAAATGTTTAACTTTAACTTGAGAAATATATTCCAATTGCTGTGATTAGCAGAGCTATATGATGTTAACTTATAAAGGCAGAAACCTTGAATCTAAGAAAAAAAAAATTAAAAGGATTTAGATGTAGATATAGACTTGGCCATAAAATGTAAATATTAGTAGAATATATATGTACATATATGTATGTTCAACTCACCTGCATTTGTTTCTTATGATTTTTCCTGAGTCTGAGCAATTGACTTCCGAATTGTTTCTCAGCTGAGTTAATGGAGAGGTTTTGGTACATGAAGCATAGTGGATAAAGAAGACTTGAGGAAGGGGTCCAAAAAAAATTCGTTATCATATGTTGATCGTAGAAAAGTATATGAAAGCTTATCATGCAATTATTAAGCTCTAATATAAGAGCTATCCAAACAAATGGACGCATCAATAACTCAAAGTTCTGTCTCAGTTTCATCAATGCCACATAATGATCAAGCAATTGGCATGGTCTGAGGTGCAAGTGCTGTTGATAGTAAGCGTGCAACACCAGAAATCTTAAATGTGCTAGCAATGAGAGGACAAATGGCTGAAGACTCACAAAGAGCACAGCTGTTAGGCTGATAAAAGAGCTGATTTGTGAATTAGATCTGATATAGGGAATATGTTTAGTAAGCACTTGCATGGAGAGAGTTAAGGATTATATCACATAAACAAACAAAAATATCCACCAATTGACGCATGGTGGAAGTCCTTTAAGTCTTATAATCTTTCGATATATCAAAACAAATTCATCGAGAACGCACTGCACATGATCCTTGTAGTATATATAGACTATGACCAGACATACGACTGTATTCTGATATTTCATGATGAGCACACTGAGAAAATAAACCAATATTAAGGCATGATCGTTGGAATGTTCATAATTAGCCAGGGACGAAGCCAGAGGCAGTGAATCAATGTTACAATCAACTGCAGAACACGTATCCTTCTGAATTTGCCGCTTTGTGGCACATACTGGTAGATGTTGCAACCCAGTAGAGTTTTCAGCACTTCCAGCACTCGCAGTATTATCGAAAGAGCGGACATGACACAACTAACCCAGACGTGGAGCCGACTCAGGCACCAATTGAGTGGGTGGTGTTTCGGACATGTGGTGACTTTGATAAATTGACAACTTGTCGGTCTTAGCCAAATGACTGCATCATTTGTGAAATAGGCTCACCATCAAAAAAATATGGTCATGACCAAGAAGAGTAGTCCAAAAAAATATGATAAATTAAATCTTACTGTAGAAAAAAGCAAGTTAAAGAACTTGAGCGGGGAGTAAGAGACTAAATAATATTCTGTAACGAACAATAAGTAGCATTTCTTTAATATACTATGATTTCTAGTGATAAAAATAAATTCTCGTTTATTGATTTAATGAAATTTAGGAATTTCAGACGCAATTTTAAACTATCGAAAATGCAAAAGTAAAAGAAAAAGAATAATAAAAATTTTTTAAATATGCATGTTTTAATTATTTTGGTTTGTCAATAATTACAGTAAGCAGACAGATCTGTTTTAAGAAAATAAGTATACAGTTATCATATCGCTTTCGTTATTCAAATTGAAAATAAACTGTAAATATTTTTTTTTATTTTAGGTATCGCATTAGGTTCTGAGAACTACTAGTATGTTAAGTAACTTAATAAATTATTCTTGTACACGTACTCGAACTCGCGTTGCATAATGATGAACTCTAAAGTTTGATAAGCATCACTCCCATAAAATCGCACGTGAAGGCATTTCAGATAGTTGATATACTCAAAACCTAACTCTATATGCAAACGGTTGACTAGGTTTGGTATTAAACGAAATAGAAGGTTCATTGTCTCCTAATTATGATAAGGGAACGATCTTTAATCTTGAAAATTAAAATCTTTTTTTTAAGTCTTTCTAATTTATTGTAATTTATTGATACTCACATTAATTAAAGAATAAAGTGATCTGTTGTCTATTATAATTATAATCAATGGCAATATTTTGATCTAAAATCCAAAAATAATTTCTGATTCTTAAATTCATTAATTATAGATATACCTTACACATTAATTATACCCAAAATCGATGTGCGCAGCATTGAGAAGCCGCGATTGAAGGAGTTCATGTTGGAACACTTGGTGCCTGGTAAAATCTTTGATAGTTACAATGCCGTATCAACTGGCAAGGAAGAGGAGGAGCCAAATGGTAATGGAAATGGACATAAAATCGTTTTTCGTAAATTGGAGAAATCCCACAACAATGTTTGGCTACTCAATGGACAGCAAATACTCTACAAGCTTCGTATCAATGAACATTTGATGGCCATTGGAATTGATGGTTATTTGGGTGATAGAAAATCGCCCTACTCCAAGCGTAACATACAGGAAACGAACAAGTGAGTGACTTGTACCGTCCTCTCCCCATCCAACAGAATTTGCAATCAGCTTACACTTAGAGAAATGTATTTAGATTAAAGTTCAATATAAAAAAAAAAGAAATAGGAAATGTTGCAAATAATTTCTTATTTTCAATCAAGTTTAAAGAAGAAAAGTTTATAAAACTATTTAAAGCTCGAAATTTCTCTGAGTGTAAGTCTTAATGCTAGCAGTTTGTTTGCGGTCAAATAGTGCACTCATGCGAAATTTATCAGCACACAGACCTACAAAAGTTTTCTGGTCTAACTTTTGTGCCCACTTCCGTACTCCTTTGCCCCTCCACAACCCCCTACTGCCCCTCATCTTCTTCTCTGCAGTCGCTACAATGACCCACAGCCGCTGGAGCAGCCGAACATTACAAATGCACACGCCAAAGTGGAGCCCATTATTAAGGAATCAAAGGCCAGTCCATTGATGTCGTTTTTGGCCAACATGAAGACGGGCACAAAAGTGTTCCAACATTTTCTATCGAAAAGCAATCTGACACGCATTATGGATGATAATGCCTACACGGTTCTCATACCATCGGACAATGCCTTCCAACGTTGGCATCCCATCGATTGGGGATTTTATCCATTTAGTGTGCCCGAGTTCACCGAAAGTGTATTGCGTAATCATTTCCTGCCCATGCAGCGTCCATTGCGTATCTCCGATGTCAAGAACGTGGATCAAATGATTGTCCATACCATGGGCGGTGAGGATGTGGTATTCCATGGTCAACGTAAGCTCATCACTTCAATTCATTGCACAAAATTCAAGTAAATTTATGATTTGTATCAACAGCCACGCCCACTGTGAATAATGTGAGCATTATGTCCGACTACACGCTCTCCAATGGCAACCAGGTTTTCATTATTTCCGAAGTATTATTTGTCTCCGAGGCTGTGGTTTCCAAATTACATCAGGTAACATACGCGCACACACACACTCTCTTCTTTAATATATTAGCTAAAGTTGAATATTATTACCGCAGATGCACAAGGATAAGGAAACGCCTCCATTATTGGCATTCCCGTGGTTTGGTGCACAGTTTCTATCGCATTCATTCTTGGCCTTGGAGCGAGATTCTCGATTTACGCAAATCACAAGGTGACGTTTAATATTAATTGCTTGATTAATTGCTTAATTAATTACTTAAGAGAAAAATTTAAACATGATGGTTAAAATAGATTTAGGTTCAAGATTTAGATTAAAAAGTAATATTAATGTTCCTTATTGGAAGTTTTCTTAATACTAATTAAGATATTCTATAAAACTTGAGATATTTTATATAGTTCCAAATAGCTTGATAGGTCAAAATATTTTACAATAGGTGAAATTAGAGCGTAGTCTTTGATTTAGTCCTTGAAAACTCTTATTGAAAGCTCATACAAAATTTGTTAGAATATTTTACAAATTCTTATAATTTTTATAAACACACACCTCAGATATCTAAACAATGCGGAAATCGCTCCACACATCTCTGGAGCCAACTATACGTTCTTCGTGCCCGAAGACAAGGCCTTTGAAAAGCTGGGCTTCGACAGACTCTCCGATGATGTTATGGCAAGTGATCTAAACACTTTCTATACCAATATTTTATTTTAAATGTTATCTTATTTTATAGGCCTCGCAGCGTGGCATTAAGATGTTATTGAATCACTTTGTGCGTGGACGCCTCTACAATCGGGATCTGCGAGATAATGAGGTATTTGAGACTATTGGAGGCGGTCATTTGAAGATAACCCGAAATCCAGGAAGCAACTATACGAGCGTAAATAATGCACAGATTACAGAGAGCGAAGTGTTTGTCTATAATCTGGGCACCATGTACTATATAGACGATATACTTTATTCACATATGCTACGCGATCATATTACCAAATCGACTAAAACGAGATCAGATCGAAATGGTGGCGAGGGCGGCGGGGGTTCACGTAGTACCGTCCGTCCCAGTGATGTGGAGATTGTTCCCAATGAATTTGAGAGCGAGCATAATGGCGGTGATTATGCCATACATGGCGATGATGATGAGTTCGAGGATGAGATTATAACGCCAAAAGCGTTGCCCGTCCAGTTTTATGAGTTGCCCAAGTAAGGAATTGATTGATATATGAAATTGGATAAAATACTTGTAATAGTTTCGTGGGAAGTTTGGCCGAGCCGTAAGAGAGTTTGATATTGTGGGGAGTTTTAAATGTGTATGTGGACGCGCTTAAAGCGTTTTGTATAGTTCTGAGCTAATTTTTTAAAGATTTTTTAGTTAATATATAGTTTGCTTAAGTTTAGCATCGAAATGAGGCGGTGAAACGACGTATACTACAACAACAAGAACAAACATATACCTTATCCTAAAGTAAAATGAACAAACAACTTATCAGCAATTTCAAATGAAGCTTGTAGACATAGCGACAAATTGAAAAATAAAACACAGAAACAATTATATTATTGCAAAATTTAAAAATAAATTAAAAGAACTATATATACTTACATTATAATACATATATGTAGGAATACTACGAGTATATGCAATTAGGCGCTCTTCGGGTTTTTGTGCTTCTTATGAGTCTAACCATATGAGAGACGAGAAGAGAGGGCATAGCTAAAACATATCGGCTATTAACAAAAATTTAAAAATTATCTGACATTGAAGAGAGTAGTAAACGAAACTCAAACTTTGGAATTCATCGTAGCCAAGCGCAATAGTTGTGAACAAAGTAATATCTATAATGAATACGAGCATATTATTATGACAGATATTATACAATATTTTTAGTTTCTAATTAATATAATTATATGTATCTGTATCTGTGTATATGAGCAAGAGCAAGAAGAATAAGCAATGAAAACGAAACATGCAATTTTATAATAGTTTGTTAAAATAAAAATAAAGCCATAAAAGAGAACCAAAAGCCATTTTTTGTTCATTTATTTTTATTATGAATTAGTTAAACGCAATACATGTAAGTATGCTTAGAACTAAATATATGTATATTTGGGAGTATTGTATATGATTCTTTTTTGGGGAATTTTGTATATTTCTTATATATATCTATATAATTTTGTATATAAGTATGTATGTTTGCATGTAAATAATACCTGTTACACTAATTGACTTAAGCTAGAGTTGATCTCTTTCTATTCTTTTTTTTTCATAAACGCAAAACTTAAAAAAAGCAGAGTGCACATAACAAATGACAATATGATGTAAATAGTATCAACTAATCTATTGCTATAATAATATAATTCATAATTGGATAGGAGGGCAGCGTAACAGAACATTGGAACTTTAAATCAAATGCGTATTGCTTAAATTTCTATGTATATATGTATGTTATTATGATTTTCTTATATACGAGTAATGTGCATGATATGGCGCATTTGTATTGCATGTTTCTTTCTTTCTTTATATGGCCTTTACGACTTGAAGTTGAAGACATACACTTAGATTTCTAGTAAATATATATATTCGAGCTTTGGTGGATCATCCCGAATCACAATGTATCAAATTCTACAAGTATTACATAAATTTTCTAAATATTATGCTTTTTTTTCTTTTGCCAAATTTTTTGGGAGATCTAATTTTGATACCAAATACATAGTTAAAGTTCTTAACTTAAATTATACATTAAAATTAGTTAAATAAAATAAAATCGTGGAATTTATGAACGCAGAAATAAAACTGAATTGATGTGTAAACTAATCATAATCTGAACAACATAGTTTTTTTTAATCATTTGCTTCATGAGCGTTTGCATTGTTATTGTTTGCAGTTTGCTGGTTGTTAGTTGATGTGGTTGTAGTTGTTGCTGCAGTAGCTGTTGTTGTTGTATCAGTCTCGTTATCACTCAAATTCATCGGCTCTAACGGCTCCACATCCAATTCAGCAACACATTCCGCAGATGCACCGCCCACAGCGCCCTCCAAGTCATCGAGCAACTCAATAGTTGGTTGTTTGGGCTTAAAGCTGTTGTTATCCGCATTCAGTTCGTAGTTCTTAAAGGGATCGGCTAACTTCGAAGAGGATTTTGGAGTCGCAGCCTGAGCTTGTGCCGCAGCACGTTGCATGCGCCGCTGTTGATTGCTGAATGTTGGACTCTCGGATCTGGCACGTTGCAACAACGGACGCTGTTGCTGCTGCTGTTGATGATTATAGCTGGCATCGCATTCCCTTGAACGTCCAAACTCAAAGCCATTTTGCCACTGCACATGCACATTTTCATACGATGGATCCTCATAGCGATAGCTGCCAGTCGTGGAATTATTCGGCCGCTTTTCGGCCCCGCATCGCAATCTGCTCAAGTTACTGTGCAAGGGACGAGCTGCGGCATTGACATCCCGACGCACGGTGCCGGCGCTGGCGCAACCTCCCTGAAAACGCATCATATCCTGTGGCAAAGGACCCAATCCCAAACGTGGTGTGCCATAAGGATTGGACATTTGAGACGCCACCGATGCCGTATCGCAGCTGACACAATCGCGCGAGAACATAAAGTTAAAGTCAATCACCTAGAGATTGAAAACAGATGATTAATATCAGTTAACAAACACACTAACGCTACTTCCATTTTTGTTTAGTTCAAATTTTTAAAACTTATTGATTTCAAAATAATTTTAACTCGATAATTACAGAGAAAACACAACAAAAATTTAAATGTTAACAAGTTGTGAGCCTCTCAGAAATCTTACCTTGCACTCGGGTCCCTGACCTATCCATAGGGGCAGCCACTTGTTGACCAGCAGCCACTGTAAACTGGATTTGGAGATGCGATTCAATGTGCCATTGCCAGATTCATTCGAATTCGAGCGCGTAGTACCTCCAGTTGTTTTCTTTGCCAAAGTTGCGCTCTTTACAGTGGCTCCCGTTGCAGTTTTCTCGCCTCCACTTAAGGTGGCAGCAGCAGCCGTTGCTGTGGTGCTGCTGGACTCCTTACCGACCTTGCTGGCAGTCTTTACTTTGGGTATGGCGCCAGTTGGACGTATGGATGCTGTTGAGCTGCAAACACTCTCGGCATTTACTTGCTGTTCTTCTGCAGCTACTGCAGCAGTTGCCACGGATACAGCTGCTGTGGCAGGTCCTGCGGATGCTGAGCGTGCTGCCCGTTCCAGGGATACATTGGGCGTAAGTGGTGAAGTGTGGTGTGCTGCAGCAAGGGCCGCCGCTGTCGTTTTGTAAATGTTTGTCATGCTCTGCGAATTCTCGCCGTGCAGGCAGCTGAAAAACGAGGAGGCGCTATTCTTGACCGGCACCTTGACATTGCCGTAATCCATGCCGCCAGCTGTGACCGCTGCAGCGGCGGTTGCGGCACCAACAGCAGTTGCAGCACTTGTACCTGCACCACCGATACCACCTCCCACATAGCCCTGACAATTGGGCACATTGCAGCTGCTGGCGCCAACAGAACTTGGGCTCGGTGCAGCTGTTCCATTCGCATTGAGACGTATGTGACCCACGGTGCCGAACTGCGAGTGTCCCAGCACCGCATAGTGACCACCGAGATTATAATGATCAATGTTGCCACACGACGAACTCAAATGCCTTTCGATGCGTCCAATGCCGTGACCCAAAACATCCAGGCGTGTGTAGAGCGGCACACGACTGCCCGCACTACCAGCTGTGGTGCGATAAAGCGGCTCGTCTCGTATCTGCTCATAGATATTCTCGTAACGCATCGCATTGGCATAGGGGTAATTATAACCATCTGTGGATTCCGTGTCATCAAAGCTGCGTTGTCGCTGGCAATTGTTTCGGTTGCTGGCATAATGTGGTGCACAGCGCAAACCACTGCCATAGCGATTGCCTTTGGAAGAGGGAAATGTAAGTTAAGCTTATTTGAATATGCAAATAAAATGGAAAATAATAATTTGCAAGACTTCAAAGTAATACAGTAGACTCATTTTAATTTGTGAGCGTCTACCGTAATTAAATTGCGCTTAAGCCTTTAAATTGACTTACCATTCTGCATATCGATGCGAAAATTGCGTCTGTATCCCAAACCAGAACGCACCGCACGTGGCACATCGTAGGCAGCTGATGTGGTTGCTGAACGATCGTATAAATCGTTGCGATAACTATTAATGGGCAATATGCGTGCTTGTTGCGGTGGTGAAGCTTGTTGTGCTTGTTGTTGCTGTGGTTGTTGTGGAACTTGAGGCTGATTGGCTTCAGTTGCCAGTAGTGGTTGTTGTTGGGGTTGTTGTGGTTGTTGCGGCGGCTGTTGAGCTTCATCAACATTAGCAGGGGCATTGGCATTGGCAACAACTTGATTATTGTTAATATTATTGTTGTTGCTGTTGCTTGGCTGACCAATTGGAGCATAGATGTTCTCATAATGCGGATGATTTGCTGACGGTTGTGCGGGTGTTGGCGGTGTTGCCACAACAGCAACGGCACCAGCAACAATATTGCCATAAACAGCACCACCGACAGCGCCCTCCATGGTGCCCTCAGCTTGGCTATTTTCATCATCCAACAGCGCTATGGCCAGCGAAGCTGCTTGGCTGCAAAATCAAAAATAACTTTAATACAGTAAAGAGAGCTACAATGGATTGTAATCGACAGTAAGATACTCAGTACTTAGGAAACTAATTAAAGACACTCAAAGATATAAAACGAAAAATAAATCAAGAAAGACAATTTATCTTCGGCAGGGCGAAGATTTGATACTCTTGTAGAGCCGCATTTAGTTTTGGACCCAATACTCAACAGGTTTTTAAACGGTCATGGTTTGACCTCTAAGTTCATTCTGCAATCAATTTAATGAATTTAGTTCAAAAATTGTTTTCAATATATCTTGCCTGGGCCGAGTTGTTTTTTCATATAAAAACTCTGAATAAAGTAGGAGTTAAAAAAAGTATTATAGCATGTTTCCAGGTGAGAGTTTCCCCTCATTGCCAAAAAGTAATAATACTCCATTAGTACTGCGTACTGGTAAAAGTGAGCATACAATAAAATAGTTCAAGCTCCACTTACCGTGCCAATGCGCCCTGCTCTTCCATTCACAAGGGCTTATCTATCATACAGACGCCCGCATAGCTGCGTCCGATGGTCATCAAAGCTGGTAAAATACGCCAGCTATCTGAATCCGGGCAGTAGACCTCAACGGAGGCCAAATTGGAGGTACCATCATCACCGCCCACCACATACAAGAGTCCATCGTGGGCAACAACGCCAGCATTGCGACGACAATAGGACATTTCGGCGACAGAGCGCCAGGAGTTCGTTTCGAAATCATAAGCTTCCACAGATTTGCGCACCATGGGACCATCATGACCACCAACAGCATACAGGATATTATTGAGGACGCCAACGCCGGCACCGCTGCGACGGGAAGACATCTCGGCAACGGCGGACCAGATGTCCGTATCGGGATTATAGCGTTCCACGGAGGAGAGGCATTGCCGAGAGAAGCCATCGTAGCCGCCAACGGCATATAGAAGACCATTAACCACACCAACTCCCACGGAACTGCGACGCGTGGACATCGAGGCAATGAAACGCCAGATTTCAGTCTTTGGATCGTAAACCTCTGCGCTGGAGAGTCCGGTGGTGCCATCAAACCCTCCGACAGCATAGATGCAACCATTAACGACAGCCACACCGAGTGTAGAGCGCCGTGCCTCCATGTTGCTACAGTTGGCCCACTGATCCGTTGACGGGTCATAGACATCCACAGTGCGAACACGCAGGGATCCATTGAAGCCACCTACGGCATAGACTTTGTCGCCCAACACGGACAACCCGCTGCGACAACGACGACTCGGCATCTCGGCCGCCTGATACCATTTCTCCTCCCTCAGATCATACCACTCCACGGAGCGTATAGCCTTCGGCGCCTGACCGCCTATCACCAGCAGAATCTTGGGCATTCCCACCGGTTTCCTGGGCACAGTGCGTGCCGACTTTGTTTCCGTCGGCAACAGATGATAGGTCAATGCTTCAATAATCAGATTCTTGCAGACAATGTTGCCCTCGAGCAAGAGCTCCTTATCCACTCGCTGTGTGATGTACTCCTTCGAGAGGAACGGCAGGCGCACATGCTCCATTAGGAGGGATGTGAAATGCTCCCTCAAGGGGACATCGTAGCGCAACCAGGCGATGACACATTCATAAACGCGCTCCTCATTTGGCACCGAGATGCGATCATTGGATATCAAATTGATGACCTGTTCGTGCGTCAGATTCAGAAATTCGTCAAACTGAATGACTTCGCTGTAGAATGGAGAGAAAGAAAGCCAATTAGAAATGCGAACATAAATTGTACCGTTTTAATATATATATCAATTTAATACATATAATATATACACTTAATAAGATATACTAACTGTAAACAGATGTATTTTTAGCTGCTTATTGAGATTGGCTAACGAGTTGAATGATCTTACAAGGTTATGGAAAGGTATTACGCCTGGGGAGAAGGGTGATTAAAAAAAACGGGAGACTGGCTTCTAGCCTGTTCTCAAACGAACCACGTTAAACCGGTTCATATAAAAATAAAAAAAAGGGCATATTATAAAACTAACAATTGCAGTTATTAAAACTAATAATATTCCTATGATATCTCATTTTCAATTAACGAACATGTAATTGCATTTAATATATACTTAAATACAAATTATTGCAATGATTAATGGGTTTATTGAATGCATATTTGATTGCCTGGGGATTGAGTACTCACTTGAAATGTTGCTCAATGTAGGTCTCCGCATAGTTGAGGAGCTCGACGCAGCCATGCAGATCGGCAAATTCACGAATGCCCAGACAATTGCTGGCATCCAATTGGGTTTGTAGAAAATCACAGCAGGCATCTCTCACATCGGTGAGCTGCAATAAATTGGCGGCTGTCAGCAGCACCTGGACATTATCCTCATTCACCTCCACATTTGAGGTATACACATAATCGATGAGCAGCTCCAGAGCACGTGCATCCACGCTCTGTAATGTGATGCGCGCCTTGCGGGATTCCTCAAAGCTGGTGAACATCGCATAGAAGTAAGGACTGCAGGAGGCCAAGACCATGCGATGTGCATGAATCTCCACATCGTCAGCAACCAGAATGACATCACAAAGTTGTTTTTGCCTATAGAATTTATGATATATATGGTAAGAGAATGCTTTTTATTATGTTGAGTAAGGTCAGCAGGTAAAAGCTTAGCAAACACTTTCTATAAGGCCTCAACAAATAAAACGTGAAATGAGTACAGTGAAACAGCAACGTTGCTTAACAACTAAAATCTCTAACAAAATAAAATATACAAATATTTTATGAAAGAGATAATTTTAGACTTCTTTAAAAAATTGACGTCGGAGCTTAAAATATTATATTTAAATAGAGCAAAGTTTTTATCAAATATTAAATTTTTTGAAGGCTTTTAGTTGACTTTAAATTAATAAACCTATTTATTTTAGCATATTTAACCAATAATACTAAGTAAAATAAAATATTAAAATTGAATTTAAAAAAAAGCTGACTGGGCGGTTTGTTGTGCGTCTGAATTATGTGTAACACGTTTCACAACTTTTTAATAAAATTTAATGGTATTTTAATTTAATTAAAATCGATGAACACTCGTAGGCATAAGTATTTTGATAAAATGATGGGAAAAATTTCATCTTTGTATAAATGGAAAAGTCATTTGAATTCCGTTTGAATGATACAAGAATTTCCTTAACTCATTAAGGACCACCCATTGAAATTTTAGAATTTTTGTGAATGGGTGGTCCTTTTTAGACTTTTTTAAGCAAAAAATGTTTTCATGCAAAAAGTTTTTCAAAACAATTCTAATAGTGACTGATTTATGATTTTTTTTTGCTAAAAATTACTTTTTTTTGCCAATTTTCCTTCATTTTATACAAAATTTTTTTGAGATTATCCTTTAAAAAAATCATAAGAAATATATGCAAAGAGATTTAAAAAAAATTTTGCAGTTACTATTAGAATTATTTGGAGAAACTTTTTGCTTTTCAAAACATTTTTTGTTTAAGCCCTAGGGAAAAATTCAAAAAAGTAGATTTTTACATAAATTAAAAATTTTCTATGTGTACTTAATGGGTTAAGGAAATTTTTGTATTATTTAAACGAAATTCAAATGACCTTTCCATTAATGCCAAAATGTACATGAAGTAAGTTCAAATGATGAGTAAATTTGCTCACACTTTTGTTAAAATACTTATGCCCACTAGTGTATAAGAATTGTAACCACGGTGCGACATTTTTAGGGCATTGGCTTACAACAACAGTACTTAACAAGAGACAGAAACCAGTTTGGCGCCAAAAAGTTTCCACTAAAGTAGTTTTCCATTTACACAGTTGCCCAAATCATCTGATACAATACGGAAGTGGGAAGTGACCGAATATATGAATAAAAGAGACAATTAACAAACGGTCTCAAGTTCAAGGGCATTTGAAACTAATGCGAAAATTAAACGCTAATAACGAACAAAAATTAAAACAGACGAATATAAAAATATGCAAAAAAAAAAAGAACGCATCATCATAATAATGGCAAAAATCACAAAGTCGAATGTTAATGCGAATGGCCTCTTGACAAAAGCAAATAAAAATAAAACAAATAATAAAAATAAACAAATACAGTATGTCAAGTAATTGTTTGGACAAAAATAAAAAAGCATATAGAGACAGTCAAGATTTGATAATTTTTTTTAATTTGTTTAGTAGTTTTTTTAACCATACGAAACTACAATAAAATAGGAAAAGAATATTTTTAACATTAGGAAAAG
Organism: Drosophila innubila; assembly: GCF_004354385.1. Classification (NCBI taxonomy): domain Eukaryota; kingdom Metazoa; phylum Arthropoda; class Insecta; order Diptera; family Drosophilidae; genus Drosophila; species Drosophila innubila. The sequence continues at coordinate 7,685,453 of NW_022995372.1, read as the reverse complement.
GTTTTTTTTTTTTGCTAAAAAAATATGTGAGTTTTTTCGTTGGTTTACCAACTGTGATTTTTTTTTTCTTATATTTTAAAATATATTTTTGTTTTTAAAGTTATTTTAACCATAGCAAATATTATAATTCAAGAAAAAAACAAATCAGTTGTTTCTTGTCAAAATATATACTTGACATACAGTATGTGTGCACACTAACACATTCACACTGTGCTCTGGTAAAGGGGGCAAATAGACAAATAAAGCGTAATGCGCAAATATGAGAGGAAATCTGAGGCTGTGACGGAAGGACAGACGGACGGACGAATATTTGCAACTGCCGTTGACCATTGAGCATTTCAAAGATTTTTAGCAATTAATTTCATATTTCTGCCAAGACCAAAATAAACAAATTGTTAATCTTATGTTTTTGTTGTTGTTTTTGCACCTACTTGCGCATCTCGTTCATCGCATCGAAGGAGCGCGCGGTGTGTTGTTCATTGTTGTATTGTCCCACTGTGCCGCGCTCCTTGCCGTTGGGTCGTTGTATGTGCTTCTGGGAGCTCTCGTCGAGACTATTTTGGCTGGCATAGCGCAATAAACAACTTCCTTCGGCGGCAGGATTTTGGTGATGTTGTTGTTGTTGCTGTTGCTGTATTAGTAGACGCTGGCGTTGCACCACGCCCACAGCGATACCTAGACCAGGTGCTGGCATTGCACCTGGTTCCATCATCATTCCAGGCACCGCAGCCGCACCCGCACCCGCTTCCACATTCTGTTGCTGTTGTTGTTGCTGCTGTTGCTGTTGTTGATTCTGTTGCAAATTGCCATTGCTTAAATTGCTCATAATACCGATCGTGTATTTGGTTAATAATGCAGTCAGAGCTATCATTCACGTTCACAGCGTTCACACAGCACGCGCGATTGCGGAATGTAGCCAAAATTTTCTAAGCAACTTGGCAACTTGAACTCGAGCAAAAGTAAAATTTATAAATGCACGCACACACGCACAATCACACATACGACAATTTTCGAAATGTGTGGCAGCCTTGCGTCAAAAAAAAACGGGTGGGCAGTCTTGGTACCCAGAAAAAGATCCGCTTCAATTCTTAGATCATTTTGCAGATGTATCTTTTTTATTACCTTTTCTCGAATTTTGAAACTAAAATTTTGCATGTGTTTTAGTTCGATTTTTGTTGAATTTTTTGCACCTTCAGAAGGGTGACGAGCCCGCAAAGCTTATTAACATTATCACTTTTTTCCAATATCGTATTTATTTGGTTTCCATATATGTCAATTCAGTAATAAATTAATAATAAATGATCGAAAATAAATTCACAATTTGAAACACAACTATCGGGTTGTATCGAAATATCTGGTCTAAGTTCTCAGAGAACGTGTGGCTGCCTTGGTATTCAGAAAAGGTACGAAATCAGTATTCGGTGACTTTTAAAAAAGGATTTTGAAGCTATAACTTTAAATTTTCTTTATAAATTTGTGTTAGAATATTGTATTATATGTCGTATATGTTATTGGGATTAGTTTATGCAAATATAGTATATTTAATATACCCCCGGCGAGATGATGAAGCACCAAATAGTCATTTTCTTTGTTTAGTCTAGTTGATAAATAAAATGGTGTATTTTTATCTTAGATTATTAAATATTGTTTAAAATTTGCGCCAAACTTAGGTTAACAGCACGCTACCGACTTAACAGCACTCGCTTAACATCAAAAATACTAACTGCACTCAAGTGGCAACGCTATACATATCGATGACAACTGCAAGCATCGATACGTGCATCATACTTTTTAGGGCGGTGTTCGCATTTTGTTTTCTTTAATTAATTTTTTCATCAACAGGAATTGGTTAATTCAAATTGTTATTTGAAATGAACACAATGGAGAAGTGCGTACTGGTTGCTGTTGTGCTGTGCTGTGTGCTGCAAACAGGTAAGTCGCATGCGCAGCCCGCGTCTGCGTATAACAACAACGACAAAAACACATAAAACAAACTAACATTTTCTGTCCGTGATGTCTCACAGTTTATTCGATTAAATGCTGGGATTGTCGTTCGGACAACGATCCCAAGTGCGGAGATCCCTTCGACAACAGCACACTGGCAATTACAGATTGCCAGCAGGCTCCCGAATTGGAGCATCTGAAGGGCGTACGTCCGACCATGTGCCGAAAGATCCGACAGAAGGTGCACGGGGAATGGCGTTACTTCCGGAGCTGCGCCTATATGGGCGAGCCGGGCATCGAGGGTGACGAACGCTTCTGCCTGATGCGCACCGGCAGCTACAACATCTTCATGGAGTATTGCACCTGCAACAGCAAGGACGGCTGCAATGGCGCCGGCCTCCAAAGGAGCAACTTCGTCAGTGTCTCCCTCGGCACCTTTGCCGTTGGCCTCGTCGCGCACTTCCTTCGACAGTAGCAATAATTTTGTGTAGCTATAGCAAAAATCGTCCAAAATTCTATGTGTAATAATCTAAATGTGCCTTCAAACTGGACTCGAATAGAAGAACTCTTAACATGTTGGAACTCATGTCCGTCCTGCCTTTACTTACACACTTACATACATACATCCACACATATATGTATTTATTTACATATTTATATACATATCTCTTCTCTTAGTTCGCATTCCGTACCATTTAAGCTCAATATGTATTGTCCCCTTTTTTTAATCTGTGTAGTTTTTATGCAGTTTTACAAATATTTATTTTAAGCGACGATAAGTTTACAAATTTTATTGTAATGCAAAATAATTAAAAAATTTTACAACTGAATTAACGATTTAAGTATTATATTTCGAACCATTTCTACTTTACTGGTAAAGCAGAATTCACAATTTTAAATAAAAGCAAGTACGAATATTTAGTTATCATTTTTATTTTGCTTAAAACGCATTTAGTCATGACGGCTCATTTTTATTTTCTGTTAATTTAGAAATTGTAATTGTTTAATTTGTTCACATTAATAATGCTACACAAGGGTACAAAAGTCTACATTTTTTGTTGCATGAAATTGTATGCCAGTTGGTTACTAATTTAAGGTCGCTGATTTAAAATCTACCATCATTTTTTCTGTAGCAGCTCTTTTTTCGAGATACAGCTATCTTAAAATATCAAAATTAGTAAAACAGAGAAATTTAAAGTCTGTATTTTTATATAAGAAGATTGATAACTAGAAGAGGAAAACTTTCATAGTTACATGACTGATATTGAAAAATGCCTTGAATCTCAAAAACTAAAGCTGAGACAAACAATCTGACTTCTGATATGAAATCAGCACCTTGAGAAAGTATAATTACAGTCATAATATTTCATGCAACAAAAATGGTTTTCTCTTGTGCTATCAAAATTTATTGATACAAAAAAAAAAACAGTTATTATGCTCTTAATATACCCTGTGCCCAATAGAAGTGGGCACAAAAAGGGTATTATGTGCTCGGCAGAATGTATCTAACAGGCAGAAGGAGGCGTGTCATAAAGTAAATATATTCTTGATCAGGATCAACAGCCTAGTCGATTTAGCCAAGTCCGTCTGTCTGTCCGTCTGTTTAAACGCGTCGATCTCAGAGATTATAAGATCTAGAGAACTCAAACTTGGATATAGGTTCCTTGATTCCGTACGCAGATAAATTTTGTTTTTATTTTTCGATTGGACCTCTATATTAGCTACCATAGCAACGGTGAGTCGAAAATGAAATTTTAGTATGCAAAACCAATCTTTCACAATATGCATTTGGGTATACGAGTATTACACATCCTGACCAAGTTTGGTTCAAATTGGTCAACTATATCATATAGCTGTCATAGGATCGATCGGTCGAAAATCAAGTTGTAGCATGAAAAAGTTTTTTTTATTTTGATATTTCTTAACAAAATTGACAGAATATGCATTTAAGTTGTTTTTGTATATCCTGACCGAAGTTGGTGCAAATCGGTCACAATGTCATATAGCTGTCATAGGATCGATCGGTCGAATATCAACATTTAGTGCAGATTACCTGGGCACAGGGTATCCTACTTTACCGCGAGCGAAGCGATCAGTGGGCGGAGCGCCTTTTTTTATATTTAGCGAGGATCACAAATATTTATTATTTTTATACTTGTTAAATATAACTTTTTCATTTTAAATTTTAAATTTTTTAGTTCATGGCCGATCGGGGTAGCAATTTATAATTAAAAATTTGGTCTTTAAAAATTAATCTCATTGCATAAATTAAATAATAGTTTTTATTATTAAAATCGACTATCGGTCTGGATGCAGTTTTATCTTTTGATTTATTTCTTGGTCTTTGATGACTTTCGTCAAGTTTCGCTAATTGATCGAAATGTGAAGTGCGGTTTATCGAACTTTTGTCATCCTCCTTCTTTTCCGTGTCTTTGTGTGTGTGCGCGTCAGCTCGGCAATTAATTTATGTACTAAATTTTTTTATATTGTTATTTAAAGTCTGATATTTGGTGTAAAACATTGTTAAGTGAATCGGTTATTGTCTGTTTGTCAAGAACAATTCGTACGCGTACATTTTAAAGTTTAATTTAATTTGTGTTTGTCATATACTGAAAATTTTGTCCGAGCAGTTGAAGTGCCGTTACTTGGCCACACCAGTGTTGCCAACCTGCACTTAATTTTTTTTTTCATTTTTTTTTTGCGTGCGTACATTTTGAGTGTTTATGTGATAAATTGAACTATTAAACAATCATAAATAAATTAAATAACATGGATTTTGAGGAATTCTGGATGGATTGTATTTCCAATTACATGAGGTTAGATTTGTAAACACACACATAGTGTGTCAAGAAATTATTTTGACAAATATTGAATGTGCATACCTCTTTTTTGTGTAAAAATGTGTTTTTTTTTATTTATAAATCAGTTTGAATGAACTATTAGAAATTCAAATGAAATAAGAAAATTAACCCAATGTAATGCAAAATAAAATATATGAATTTTTGCATTGTCAAACAATTACTTGACTTACTGTATGTTTGAGCCATATGGCTTTAATTATTTTTGGAATTTATTATGTAAACGAATTAACATTTAGGATTACATTTTACTCAATTTGTACAAGAATTCAATTTATTTATAATAATAATGCTTCGGTTGTCTCAGAGCACAATTTGCACGGCGAACATCGCCAGCAGCGCTGCCGCACTCAAGGCCATATAACGTGCAGCGCCGGAAGCATTACATAGATCTCCCTTGCAGGTATAACAGCTCTGCACCTCGCGACTGTGAGTCACTGTGCACTCGTTGTCCTTCTGTCCCAAGATCTCAAAGTGACAGTCGCGGGACACAATTTGGCCGGCACGATCTGTGAACATATAAGTGAAAATTATTTAAAAGCTGAGCTTAATTTTAGATTTTTCCTCTTATTTTTTGTTATTTATTGAATTTTCAGGTATGTTGCTGCTTAAATGGTAAGCTTATCACTTTTATTTATTTGAAACAAATCTAACAATACTTTTTACTTGAAATATCTAGATCGAATCTGTGGGCAAAGCTTTTGTTTCTAAATTCAACGAAGTCTTATCAATGCTAAGAAACTTTTGAACTTTCAAAGTACAGATGATTGCAGCTACCACGATTGTAAACATAAAGCGCCTTATTTTACACCGGTGTGTACAGCTTATCGGGTTATAAACCACCTTAGCACTTTTAATTTATTAGATAAAGCTTGTAAAGTGCATTTATGAACTGCAGATATGATCGTTTTAAAAGCAGATTTAATCATAATTAAACTATTTATGATTGTAAGTATGGTCTATACTTTCAAACTGCATGAAAAGAAAATCTACTGCACGAGTAAAAGCTTCTCTGAATATTGAATATTAATAATTTTAAGTTGAGATTAAAGTAGCGGAACGTGGGTCTGATTGTTGTTCATTATGCAAAAACAAGAAATTATATTATATCCTTAATTAACAATAATTATTTTAAAAATGTCTATCCAAATTTGGCGATGACCTCAAATTTATTTAACTTTGGTATTTTAATCTGGTTCTTAATTAAATATTATTAATTTAATTATTTTCGTCTTTCATGTTACATTTTAAAATATGCCCCAGTGAATTCTTGATTTGATTATCGCTCAATTTGTGTTCAATTGTGGTTATTTACGTTGAGGTTTGCGTATATTTTCATTATGTTACTTTAGGCGTGATGCCAAATGTTAAACCCACACAAAAGCTTTATTTCTGTCAACTGATTTGCATTCGCAGCGAGTAAGTTTAAAAAAATATGCTACGCGTAATACTTTGAGACTTCCATATGTTAATTGACTTTGGCCTTCAATTTTGAGACTATAGACTACGACTTATATACGCAATGACATCACTAATATTTATTTGTTGTGTTTCTTTTTTTAGGTGTGTTTGTCTATTGCGTATGCTGAATTTTCTCCTCAATTGGGGGTTAAGAGAGGGAAGGGTAGTTTGCTTTTACTTACCACTTGTGATCACCCTGTTGCATCTGGTCACCGGCTGCAGTTGATCCTGGGTGCTGGGCCTTGCCACAAAATCACAATCCACCTGACGGATGTTGGAAGTTGCATCGATTTTATCCTTGGCACAATTGGGATCCGTCAGAGATTTGCATTGATAGCACTTAATGGCAGTTGCTGTGAAGTGAAGAGGGAAAATATTTCGTTTAACGAGAGACAAGGTTAACAGATAGATGTAGATATAGATATACATTAGAGATGTTATTCTCCCATTTGCTCAGTTACAACCAGTTTACCTGAGTCGCCCTCTGTCTGTTACGCTTCGTTCATTACGTAACGCCTTCAGTAAATCAACAATTTCAATTATAAAAGTACATAAAACGTGTGTTTATTTGTTATTTGCAATGAAGTCATCTTTGTATTTATATCTTGTCTAAATGCACTAAAATGTAACGCGTGCCTTTTTTGTGTATATCTATTCTGTCGAAATTTCTGAATATTTATGCATACTATGGTCATTCAATGTAGAATAATTTAGGAGTTTTTAAATTTTAAGAAATATAGTTTTTAAATGACATATTTTCATGTTTTATTGTTGATATATTCGTAGAACTTTAACACCTTTCAAATATTTAATACTATCACTCTAAAAAAAATTTTTTTTTAAAAGCTTATTTGAATTTTATTTTCCCTAAAAAAATGCGCTCTCTAACTTTTTCTGCCTGTAATATTCATGATAGAAAACTAAACCGGTTTTTCCTTTTGAGCTTTTCCATAATCTTTGACCTAATTGCGCACAAATTGAATTTGCTTAAAACTATTTTGAATTATAACTATAAACTTACCACTATGCATCAAGCACATGGCAATTGCAAAGCAGACAAACACTTTTTGCAGCATTTTTGTTATATAAAATATATATATTTTCAATTTTTTTACACTTTTGAAGAATACACAAATTGAAAACGCGAATATCGGTTTGAACACTTTCGTTGTCGCTGAACAACTAAAAGCGTATTTTGTTTGTTTGCTTTTACGCGATCTACTCATGTTGTTTTGAGTGTTAAACGAATAAAGCTTTGCTCAGTAAATTGTTTAAATGAATTGACTGTGAGTGAAACTCAAAACGGGTTCAGCTCGCAGCGTCAGCGTCAATATAAACACAATTTTTACTATAACAGTAAAGTCTTTCAGCAAAAGACTGAAAAAAACTATGTATTTTGTTTTGATCGGCAGTTTCGCTTGAACTTTTGAATGATTTGAAACTGTGGGAATGTCTTTGGGTGTGTGATGCTGATTGTTCTAGTTTTCTTTAATTTGTTTGAATACATTGCAAATGAATTTGCTTGATATTCGTCACAGTTTTTTTGTGTTTCCTTTTTTAATATCTGCGTTGTGATTCATTTTTTAACTAAGTTACCATTTGTAGCTGTTTTCGCTGGTAAATGGGAATAACGAGTGAAATATTATTAATACCAATATATCTTATCAATATAATCTAGATAAATATATTTAATCAATAGAAAGCGGCTTCGATTCTGACCGAATTAAATATCAGCTGGCTTTGTCCAAGATTAAATAAACAAATAAATTTAATGGCAATCAATCGATGGCTGAATCTGAATTAACAAGTTTTTAATAATGTTATGATTGTTCTGTAAGAAAAAATTATTTATGTACGTAGTATAGGCATACTGATATCTGCTTAAGTTTAATGGCAGAAGACTCTTCACTTAAATAGTATTTCATTTATTATTTTATCTCACAATTCCAACTTATCTTTTATTTAACCCATACTCTCAGCTGGCATGGCATTTTGTAGTACATTTAAACGCTTGAATAGCGTGTTCTGACCAAGTATTTACTGCATTGGCTGGCGGGGGGTGTCTGCGTTTTGGCTGTATTATCCATGCTGATTGCCATTTGTTGCATGATATTTGAGCTATCGACTCGTTGAAATTTTTCTTGTCTGTTGTCTTGGTGATGATGTGGACTTGATGCGCAATTGAGCACACTGAATACAGCTCAGACAGTATTGACTTTAAATCCTTATAGTAAAATCGGGAGAAGAGCTTCCCTTTTTTAACGCGAAGTGAACAAAGTATAACCGATTCCATTGATATGCGGCTTGACGCCTGCACTGAGAGAAAAATCAAGAATTTTCGTACTTGAATCAAGAATTTGAGGTGTCAAAAGTCAGCCAAGCCCAAATATTCTTGATTCAAGAGCGAAATTATAAATTTAAGAATTTCTAAAAATTCTTCATATCAAGAGCGTTCGGATAAGTCAAGTACTTTTCAGGATTGATTTAAGAATATTATGGTCTCGATATAATCACAAAATAATATAAGTTTGAGAACATTTTGTACTTACTTTAAGTGCTTTTCAAAATAATTTCAAAACGTACTAGACTTAAGAATATTTCATACCTAGTTTAAGTCCTTTAAATTCTATACCTGACTGCAAAAACATCTTAAAATTAAAATGCGAAAGAAGTATTAGGAGCATTTTGCAACAAAATAAAATGATAAAATGATCAAAATCATAAATCATCATCAAACGTAAGTGAGGACTGACTACGGAAATTATCTACAGTCTTCATTTTTCAGTGAGGTTTTTTTCTGAGCGTGGTTATCAATCAGCTGACAATATTCAAGTACCGCTTACTCAATTACTTTTAATTCGTTGACCTATGGAAATTTACAAAATTTGTGCTCTTCTCACTTATTGCTTAAGCTTTAGCGTTCATTTCTGAGTTTGAGCTATCTTTTTTCTGAGAACCTGTTTAAATTGCGCAGTTCCTCAAATAAAGCTCGATTTCGGTGCAGCTTTTAATATAATCTATAAGTCAAACTACGAGAATATACGAGTATAGCATTTAGCATTCATTTGCATGTTTTGAAGTTTGAAGAATTTTTACGTAGCTCAGTATAATTAACAAATAAGTTGCTAATAAGCGCAGTTATAGACTAAAAAATATCCTATAGTTACCTTTCCTTGTAATCATATCATTTTCTTTTAACTTTTTTAATTTTTTTATATGTATCTGAGAAATAATATAAAATCTGCCTAAGTAAAAATATTTTTATGAAAATATTATTTTGTTATTTTTTTATTGTAAAAACTCCATCTCCTAACTAATATAACAATTTTTGAACAGGGTAATCCATCCCATTGTATTCTCTACGGTACGTATGCGTAATGTACCTTACACAAACATTTGGAATATTACATAGATTATTGTAACAATAAAACTTTGTACATGCATCATAGAAAATTCACATATATTTTTAATACAGGGTATTTGGACACCATAACTTTGTGTGTTTTGTTGCGTGCAGTGCAGTGTGTGTAATTTTTCAGTTCAATATTTCACTTTGAGCCAATGCAAATCATTTTTCTAGTTAGATGCCAATTTCCACATAATGACACAGTCACAACATTTATATTTCGATGTGGCCGTTGCCTCGATGATTTATTAAAATAGAATATCATAAGCCGATTTGTGTTGCTCTTCATCATCATCATTATCATCATCATTGGCAACAATAATGAATTCTGATTGAATTTTTAACCAATGAAAAGCGCACATAAAATGAACACACAATTTCTTTCCATCATATTTTGGTTGCTTGACTGATAGTTGTTGCATCAGAGGGGAGAAGGAGAAGTGGTGTTGCAACTATTCCGGTTCCTTCTGTTGTTGCTGCTACCGTATGTGGTTCTGTTTGTGTCCGTCTTCCACTGCTTCTTATTACCCTGGAGATAGCGCGTCGGGTTAGAATTCAATTATATGGAAGCATAGAATTTAAAAGATAGGGATGCCACAACGGCAAGACCATTCAAAATGCAAGCAATCTGGTTATACCCTGCAATTGCGGGTTATATTGGCGATATCAGTGTATTGGAAACAAAATTTGTTTTAATTTTACCACAACACTTTTAACATTTTTGTTATAATTAAAGTAACTTTACAGCGGTGTTGTCCAAAGTAGGCAATAAAATACCCTTTTCTTCGTCCCGTCCCTTCCCTTTTTTTTTTTTTTTTAGAGTTTATTGTACTTAATGGATATATGTATCTTTCACAAAATATGTATTAAATGCAGTAAATAAGACCACGCTTTACAGTGTTAACAAAGAACATTTTACATGCTTTTAGAAACTAACGTTTTATATCTGTTAACAGGGTATTCATATCTCGCTCACTCTTGCAGCTTGCAGCTATCCTATTTGTTTGGTTCTTGTTATCAGCATTATTATCAGGCAGTGACTGTGGAAAGCTTGTGGATGGCTCATGTCCCATAGTCCAATGTCCAGTGTCTGTTGCCCATTTTGCAATATGATATTTATAGCTATTTTCTACTTATATTATATTCAATCTGCACAATCTGCGCATTGCTTGTTGCACGCTGCCTTGGCTCCATTGTTGCCAAAGATTTCCTGGCCACAGAATTTGACTCGGTCTGCACACAATTTTAATAAGGCAAATCTCTGCGCTGATTTTACTTCTCTTTCACTCCTCATCTAGCTATTTGTCTCTGTCTCGTCTGTAGGTGGGCAATGCACATTCAATTTGATTTTCTAGACTTCATTCCAGAACTATTGTCATTTCATTTGGAAAACTTGCTGTTGCAGAAACGAAGCAAATTTTCAATTTAAGCTCTGGACTTTTGCTCTGCATTTAATGGTGTGTTGAGAAAAAAAAACTAACGACTAGCTCATAAATTATAATAGAAGAGAGAAGGATACGAAAAAGGAATATAGCAAATAGAAATAGCAACAGAAAAATAGGAAGCATTTCCAGTGTTGTCCAACATAAACAAATTGTTTGGCACTGTTGTCCCGAATGAAACAAAACGCCCATTTAATCTGTTCAATAACTTGGAAAATCATTGGCAATAAATCAAAGTGACTTGCAGGAAACTGGCAGCCACCAGAAACAGGGCCAAGCCGCACATAACCAAATTGCCTGACGCTATTGTAGTTGACTTGAATTGAGTTGGAATCTGCTCTTTAAGTCATGTCTAGCTAACGGAATTTCAAATTCAACACATGGGCGGCATAAATTTTCGCCAACATTTTGCGCAAAATCAGCAGAAAATCAAGAAAGCGAAATTCGTTTTGAGTGGAGAATCAAAGCATTGTTTCAAATACTCTTTCTGAGAAAGCAGAAGCTCTTTTATTAAGTAGAATGTGGTATTATAGATTAGTTTTAGTATTAACCGAAGTTCAAAAGACCTAGCCACTGATTGTTTTATGTAGAAATAGCCTATTTAATGGAAAAATATTAAAGAAAAAAATATATTTCTGTATGACTCGATAAAATGCGTTAACTATAATTTCCTTGTCAAGCCAGATGCAGTAGATTTATTTCATAAAAATGTAACAGAATGTTTTCTCTTTTAAAAAACACTGGAATAATATTCCTAACTATTCATTCTTTTATTAATGACTCTATTTAATAACCTTACCTGGTTATTTGCAATCTTTTTGGAAAGCTAAGCTACCTAATGTTAAGGCACTATCAATGAACTTGTGTGGGGTTTTGAGTTCTTTTTCTAGGTTTTTAACGCAGCCGTTAACACATAATTTTTCGGGGTGTGGCAACGTTTCCATTATCTTTCACTTGCGATCAAATGAAGTGTGTAATGTTTTGTCTCTGTCCCATCCTCTGTCTGTTTATATCTGTGGGGTGCATGTTACGAGTCGCCTTAGATGCTCCGGCATGAAATGAGCTGGTCGAGAGGTGCTCTGTGTTCGGTATTCGTTTCTCGTCTCGGCCTCATCCTCGACTTTCTCCTTGTTCTCATGGTCGAGTCCGTGTCCTGTCCACGTTTAATGTCACTCGCAAAGTCGCAAATTGCTGTGCATGAGCTTTTTATGTTCATGCAAATGTCACCAGTGCAGCACCACTGACGTTTCCAGGACTACGAACTATGGACTAAGGAGTATGGTCATCGCAAGGGAGATGGAGGGGTAGCTAAAGAGTATGGGGTATACGTAATGTGCCCGTTTGCCCGACCTTTTGTTTGGCTGCAACGAAAAATGCACTCAAAAGTTTACACAGAAAGGCCATAAGTGGCCCGGGACGTAGTGGACATCCTGTTTTGCTCTGTCCCGTCCTGTCCATGTCCACTCGTCCTCTAGTCCTGTCCATTTGCCTGTTTGGTAATTTTGTGCTTAGTGCTTGCCGACGATGGCACCAAAAATCTCTCCGTTCTTTTCTATCTCTTGTTTTCCGCTTAAAATCAGATGTCGAAATAATTTGCAACACGCCGTGGCACATGAAATAGGGGCACGGAAGGAGGGAGGCTAAGTGTGAGGCTCTCTGCAAAAGTGAAACGTGTTTATGGGCTTTGGACAAATGGCACATTTGTTGCTCAGCAGCAGCTTAGTAGACAAAACAGCTCTCAGATAAAAAGAGAAGGGGGAGAAATTAAGTGGATTGTTTGAAATAGCAGGAGATAAAGGGGAAATAAAGATAGAAACTGGATGGAGATAAAACTAAACAGCTAACGACATGTGCCATGTGAACTAAAGATCACAGATTAAATGATCTTTCAAAATTTAAACAGGAAAAGCTCTCAAAAGTAAAGAATTTGAAAATATCTGATGCTAATGTAATCAAATGTTTAACTTATAATGCATTGCGAACTGAATTCACTTAGAACTCTACTGCCATGTTGTTGTAAACTTTTTTTCACGCAATAGAAATTTGGAAATAAAGAATAAATTTCCAGATTATTTAAGAAACCCAGTTCGCTGCTGTCTGATGGCAATTAATACCTTTAGAATAATTAAAATTTAAAATGTATCAGTTAAAATAATTTTAGAAAAGTCAGAACGAAAAATTTGTTACCGTGTGTTTGAAAAACAAAAACTGATATTTTTGAGAAATATTTTACAATATTGAAAATGCTCGGAATTATCTTTTAGTGGTCAAAATAGTTGTCAGGTGTCAAGAAAAAATTAAATTTCAATAGTATTATTTCTTTTGAGAATACAAAAGTCAAAACAGTTAATTGAAATACAAAATACGTGCTTTCATTGTTTGGCAGCTTAAGTAAATGCGTGTAATTATATTTTGTTAACAATTTAATATTCTAATTGCTTTTGGCTAATTGACCTAAATATTTAATCAGCTATTGTTCCATGCTCAACAAGTTGCAAATTAAGCATTTTAACAGCTTGAAGCATAATGGCAAAAGCCTTTGAGTAAATTTCCGCACGAATCGATAAAATAATAATAAAATCAAAAGCAACAATTTGACACAAATTTGCTCGGGAAATGTAATTAATGAATGCAAGCTATACTTTGAATGTAAACTACAGCCAAACTCACACATGCACACACAGATACACTCACACACATTCACAGTTACTAAATGAAAGCTGACAACAGAACAAGCGACAATGAAATTTCGACACAATATTGAAATGCATTAAAATAACAAAAATAAACACGAAACTGAATCAAATTGTGCCATGAGGAGATAAAGAGAGACAGTAAGTGAATGAGTGAGAGAGACAGAGACACATCTGCTGAAGACAACAACAAAGTTAATTAAATTGTGCACTGGTAACAGCTCTGGAAATTAAATCTATCTGCCAGATGCTAGTCCGCATTTACCAGTACATGAGATGGCATAGATACTCGTACATGGGCCTAATGTGTTTACATAATACAAATAATGTGAAAATAACAATAAATTAAGCCAAGCAGCAAGCAAGGCGAAAGCAAAGACAAACATACACACTAACAAACAAACAAACACAAACCAAAATCGAAATCCAGGAGAATAATGCCAAATAGAATATAGATAGATGAGAGAGTTGTTCAATATATATTCAACACGCAAATGCGCGCAATTGACATAATCAATATATTATATCAGTAAAATACATAAATATCTAGTCGATATTTACTCGTTGTTATAATAACGAAAAATGCAGAAAAGTAACGAACAACGAGTAAAATATCCTGTCTATACTTTGAAGACAGATTTTTTCAATTAGTCCTTGGCCAAAAGACGAAAAAAATATTTATCTAATACGTGTACCGAAGTTCTGTAACGCTTTGTCAGTTTTATTTATTTATTTCCATTAAATAGTAGATAAAATAAAATTCTTGCATTCAAATCGTTATCGATATGCTAAGTTTACAAAAGACCCTCGCATTTGTAATATGCATTGGGAATATCAATGGCAACACAGCTGAGCTATCCGAAAGTGCAATAAATTAAAAGTTTTTGCCAACGCGGTGGCGAGAGAATCGAAATAAATTCGTTATTATTATCGTCTAAATGTCAAAGCGTATTAAAATCAAGTGGGTGGACGAAGCTAACATTGAGGCTGAAAAGCTCAGGACGATTTCGAACAGCTGTAACTGTAACTGTATGCTGTAAGCTGTAAGCTGTAGCCTGTAACTGTAAATGGCGCCGCAGCTGAGCAATCGTGGCAATAAACCACGAATCGAAATTCGCTTCAAGCTGCTGTCTCTGTGTTGGCTACCCAGAAACACGGATATAAATTTCAATTTCCGACACTCTAAGTGGCGGGGCAAATGAAATAACATTTTCATTTAACCTGCATTCGATTTCAGACATGCACATACACAGAGAACTAACGTATGTGTGTGTGTGAGTGTGTGTGTGTGTGAGTGTGTGCATGTCCATTATCGACTGCCGCTTCAACTGTTCGCCTGTACAGATGCTTCAGCTTGTGCTCCTGTTGCAAGCTCAGCAAAGTGCGGAGCTTGCCTTTTGCATTACGGATTGCATTCCTCTCGTTGCATGTTGGCCAAGCATCAAACACGCAATGCCAGGAACACATAGGGAGACAGTTATCCTGGCAGGAGGGAAGGGGTGACTGTGGGACAGGCAAACAGGCTGCAGTCCTGCACATGAGCATCGGCAGACACTCATGAAATTGGCCATAAATAACATTTTCTTTACATTTCATTTGGATAGCCGTGCATCCGAGTGCTGCAGCTGCTGCTTCCTCCCTTTCCTCTTTTCCCTTGCTCTTCGTCTACTGCTGCTTCTTCTTCTTCTACTACTTCTTAATACTGTTTGGCTGGCTTCGTGGCAAGGCGGCTTAACCATCTGGGCGTGGCTAAGTTGCAATTAGCCACAGCACTAAGATTAAAGTCCTTTCTCCACACAAACACACACATCACGCACACATTCACAACACTGGCCGATTTAAAACTCTGTTTACTTTGAACACTGGAATTGGCTGTCGATTTGCAGCTTTGACGCTAATTAAACTTGATTTTTTGGACGGCACTTGGAGCTGTCTTATTGGAATCTCTTGAGCTCGAATTTTCTTAGATGGAAAATTTCTGGCATTGGCAATAATTCAATGTTGGATTATTTGGAAATCTAGTTAGCAATTAAATGTGGTTTGATCTTAGGCAGGCATTGGCTTATTACTGGAAAATAATATTCAAGTTAAATGAAACGATAGAAAAATTTTTAGGGGGAAAAGCATTTGTAGATAGAGTCTGGCAAAGCTTAATTTCAGAGAATGTATAGAATTCAAAATATATAATTCTTGTCGCAAGTTGAATTTCTATAAGTATTTTGAATATTCCTATATTACAAAATATTTGATAAAATTTCAAAAAGATAAATCTCGTATGAAATATATGGTATATCTTAAGTATTTTAATAAAAAAAAAATTTGTCATTTAATTAAATACTTTTTACTAAACCAGAAAAGTTTAGAGAAGTTTCGTACTATACACGTATGTATAGATTAAGAATAGTTTACAAATATATTTTTTAATAAACATTTCCTTCCTCTAAACATTTAAGTACGACAGCAAGCGAAGCAGATAAACGAGCTTACTAAAAGTAAAAAAAAAGAGGCAAGAAAAATCATAAGAACCAAAAACGAACAAAATGTGGGGCAAAAAAGAAAACTTATTGCTGTTCGGACTGATTTCCCTATGGAAATCAGTTTATCAGTTGGGCTAAGGAATCATAAAAATAAATATATAAAAATATTAAATCTAACAACAACAAGCTGATATAAAATGTGTGACGACAAAATCAAAGAACATGACATGAAAAGCGTTACGCATACGCCGTGTATAACGCACTTTTCATATGTTGTAGCTGTTGTTACTGTTGTTGCTGTTGTTGTTGTCGATTGGTCGCTTGCTTTGCTTGTTGACTGACTCAATAATTTCTCTAAAGTCTGCTGTGAATGCCTTTTAGTCCTGCGGCAGCTTCTCCCGCTTCTCATGCTTGTGTATTCTTAAAAGGAGTAAGGACACTGGCAGACTACTCTTGAGTTTATTTCATGCATTAAAAGCTTTCAGGCTTTCTACATGTTGTTCTAGATGATGTTGTTGTTATTTCTATTGGTTTTTGCGGCGTGGAAAAAGTTTTGCAGCATTTATAGACTTTTGCTACAGCTTTTCTCAACGCCGACCTCGAATGCGGTTTTTGTGCCTTCTACATTTACTATCAGTTGGCAAGAATCGTCTGGCATTATTTAAGTTTCTCCTGGTTGTTGTTGCTGCTGTTGTTCTAGTTGTTGCTGTTGTTCTCGCAATTGTGCGTAAAATGGCTTCCCTTGTCGAAATCGTATCTAATTCAGCTAATTTGTCGGCTGTTTTCACGCTCAGTTTTTCAACCGCTTGCTTCGCTCAATTTCAATTATTCACCGGATTCCCCCCCTGCCCATAACCGACTCTCCATGCGTGGGGTAGATTTAAATTTATTGGACGTTTGGCGCGCGCACAAAACATGGCTATAAATTTATACAGTTAGCAGATTAGCAGTAAAACAATTGATGTTTTGTTTTTGGCAACGATAGAGTATTATTGACTAGTTGAACGAGCAATTTTCAGAGCTTCAACTAAAATAACAAAAGGTCGCAGTAACTAATGAACGACCCCACGTAGTTAAGGAGATGCCCCAAAATAATAACGTAAATTTCAAATAGTCGGAGCACTTATCCTTCTTAGTTACACTTCAGCTTTGGCTTTGGCTCGTGCTCTTGTTTCTGTTTGGGGCTATAACGTGCACTTATTGATACTTATAGCACCATACACACTCACACAAACACACATATGTTATATCTCTCTCACACACACATTGCATCTGCTTGGTCTTCTCATAGCTCCCTTGGGTCGCTTGCAACGCTGGCAAAATAAATTCAATTTTGCAAAACTGATTCCCCACACAATTTCCACATGATATCTCCTCTCAGTTACGCCCTCTCCTTCTCCCTCTCTCTTTCATCTCTCTGCCCCCTCAATCTCTCCCGTTGTATGTTGGCTAAGTGTGCGTGTTGCATATGTGCAAAATTGTAAGCGAAATGAATATGTATTGGCATTTAGCTGAAGTAGCTATAGGTAGCACTCCACCAGCTGCCAGTAACAACACCAACAACAACAACACTAACACCAACACCAACAAACTGTACACTCGCTGTGAAGTAGATAACAATTTATTGCCATTAAGAGCGCCAAAATGCTATACTAAAAGTTAATGAAAGCAATTTGTTTGACTAGCGAATTTAAAGTCTGCTCAAAAAAAAGAGGTTATTGCACGCATTTGTGTCTTACAGATATCGAAAGTCTACTTTATATTTCGATGTCAGTGATTAAGGTTTTGTCATTGAGAATACACTTCAGTAGTACTTCGAGTATAAAAATAGTTTCAGACTTGTGAAAACCAAAACAAGGTTCTATAATGATTTTTTTTTCGAGAAAAAAACTAAAAAGAGTTTCTAAAGCGATCTTTATAAGGAAGCTTACGAGTGCAGTTGAAAAATTATTATAAAAAGATAGCTGAGGAGCATAATATTATACATCAAGACAAGAACTAAATTTTAGCTCTAAAATATTATAAAGGCGATTAGTAATATATACAGCTTAAATAGAAAATTTGCTACGACTGTCCGATCAGATCGAGTTATATACGAGTTGCGCAATGTGAGGAATGCCGAACTTTTTTTTATTTATAATTATAATTTGTATTTTTTTTATATTATGTATTCAATTAAATATCGTTCGTCACAAAATTGGGTATTAGAAATTTTGAGACATCTAGACTTTCGTCACGGCAGATAAAGTAAAATATAATTTTCTAAAATAAATTCCTACTTTAATTTGATTATAAGTATAGTAGAAGTTTAATAATTCCGCATTTGAAAGGATTGAATAACTAAAAGTGTGGGAAATTTAAAAGAAATGTTTTAGGTTTTGACACAGAAATCGCATCGGTTAATTTCTCATAAAATCTGGCAACACTATTATTTCTGTATGCATTTTGGTGATGAGTTGACCGACGAAAAAATGTGTTTTAGCTTGAGTTGTATGTTCATCTATATATCTATATTATAAGAATATTTATAATGTAATTTTCACTCATCTCATAATTTTGTAACAAATCCTAACAACACCCAACATCTGAAATTTTCTTTTCGCGTTATGTTCTAATAATAAACCAAAAATATGTTATTGAATAATTCAAGAAGTTTTGTGCGCTTGACGTTGTTTTGGTTTTTAATATGTTACAATTTGGTGTCATAAAGTTTGATTGCCTCGAGACGCACCAGGGAATGTGCAACAATTTTGTTATTGCCGGATGGACGGACATTGTAAATGCAATCAAAGCAACAGCTTCAAGTGCCAACTGATGACTCCACGGAGCAACTGGATACGAGCTTCTGGAGCCAACGACTTTTCAATCAATCGCTGATGGGCTTTTTTATGATTGTTTTCTTTTTTTTTTTGATTACACCCACACACATACAAAAGGTAACCCTTTCTGACCAACACGCCTTCCCGCAGGACGACAAAGACTCAGAGAAGCACACAGACATATTCCAATTGGCAACCAAAATGTTGCCAATTCGACAACGGCACTCAAATGAATTGGCGGTTATTGTGAGAAGGGGATGGGAAGGGGCTGTGTGGCATTGCGTTTTCTTTACGGTTCATTGGATTGCCAATGGTGGTGGTGGTGTCAATCTTCTCTGGGCATTGCCAAAGTAATCACATTTAATATGAAACGCACTGCAGCAAACCCACAAGAGAAAGGTTATGAAATGTGTGTGAGTGTGTGAGTGAGAGTGTGTGTGTTTGTGTGTACGTGCCCGCATAAAAATAAATGCAGACATTTCTCATATTTTTTTATGTGGAGGAGAGCACTTCCTGTGACCACTAATTGAGCCAGCGGAAGTCTAGAAGCCGCACAACATAATTTAAATAAACAAACTGCCACTAAGTGAAGTTTGGACCGCAACAGGACGCAAAGCAGACCATCCTCAATCCTGCCCCCAACTAGCGCATAGCTGGCCAGAACTTGCACTTCCGCTTTATGGCGGCTGCACTTGCAAAGTCTACCATTTCCCCTCTCTTGCCTTCTCTCTTCGTTGTCACACACTAAACACATTTTTCAAAACGCTTCCGCTTCGAATGAGAGTGTGTTGTCATGTCGAGCGGCAAGTGTATAGTGTCCAAGTTGTTAATGCAATCACATAGCATTCATATTCATCATAAAACCACAAAAGACACTACACATGACTCCACTACACTACACTACACACACTCCCAAAGTAAAGGGTCGCACGTTGGGCGCCATTTGCTACGTTGCACGTACATTTTGGCTTCTACATTTGCCTAAACTCAACTTCTTTTCCTTCCCTCTTTCATCATATGTGACTGTGACTTTTATTCCTTTTCAAGTTTGCTGCTGCGTCATGCGTGCTTTTAGAGCTATGGAGCTTCTTTGAGGCCCAGTTGGCTACGTTCTGATATAGTTTTCACTGGTATATATTCCTTTAATTTGCATAAAGCCTAACACTGCACTATAGAAAAAGCATTTTTTACATTTTCTTTAAGAACTTCGCTCTCTCTTTTGGCTGCATCTTCTGCTATTGCAAACATTTATCAACACTTCACAAAAAATAATCTGAAAAACTTCTCTCGTCCGTGTCATAAACTGAACACTTGATTTGTGAAAATTGTTGCCGCCTTTTTGTTGAGAGACCCCCTTGCCCATTTTCATGCTACGGTTTTATACACTGTGCCCTTTTCAAATGGGTATATATTGGGTAGATACGACCATCTCTGTGAAATTTTCGGTCTCTGTAACAATATCAAACTCCAAAATATTTCACTTAAATACAAAATTTTTATAAGAGCCCAGATGATCAAAATATTTGCTGAGAGCAAAATGATAAACCGTACTTGTATCAAGAGCTTCGGATTCTGTTTGAGTTTGATTTTATTCCGGAATTTTTTATCTATCCAAAATCAAGAGAAGAAAAAGCAGCACTAACAGTGTCTAAATTGTTTCTTTTATTTTAATATAGGTTAAAATAGAAAATTATAAATTCATACTAAGTAATACCCAAAATAGTGCATCATTTATAGTTGGCCGCAGGGTATTTTCAATTCGATGGCTCTTACTAAATTTTTTTTTAATCATAGCTCACCTGCTTCATGCGCTTTGCTCTTTATTCAGCTAAAACTATAGAGCTGCAGCTTCTGATGCTGCAGTGCTCGGCATAATTGCAATGTTTACCTCGGCGTGGGACTAAGTGAAGCGTTAAGGCGGTACCGACGACAGGCGGGCACGGCATACTCTTGATTAAAATTTCTGATTACTACACTGATAGCAAAAGAGCGAGAAATGCATATAAAAGAAACAAAAAAAAAAAAAAAACGAGCAACAAAAACAAAAAAAAAAAAGACGTAGAGCAAAAGGTGCCACAAAATTGCAACGTTGGCGTTTTGTGACAGCAGCCGCACCTCCTCCCTGCCACGCCCCACCCCTTTACCTAATAATATATCCAGCTGTACCTATATGAATGTATGTGTGTGTGTGTGTGTGTGTTGTTTGGCTTTCATTAGACGAGCTTTGACTGTGATGTGATGTGCCTTGCAAGTTCTTTCTTTGCCATGATTGATGATTTCAATTTGAATTTCCATGTCGAGGCATCATAAAAAAAAAAAAACGGAATGAAAAATAGCTAGACAACTGCCAACGTTATTTAACTTTTACCAACACTGTTTCCAGTTTTGAGCTAAACGAGACGGTACTTCCGGTTTTGTTTATTTACTTTTTTTTTGGGCGCATATGAGATACCTAAAACGCTAATTAATGAAGCCCCATGACAGAAATTTATGTGCAACGCAAAAACTTTTGCAATATTTGTTCGCATTTAGTTTTGGCCTTGTGTCTGTGTGTGAGTGTGTTTGCATGTGCATTTGTGTTTCAGCACTTCCGTTTCCTGTATTAGGCCGGAAAAGTGAAGTTCCCACATCACATTTGTTTATCTTAATCGAAAAGTATGCTGATTTTATCATTTGGTTTGTTCTTTTGCTTTTACTCCTCTTTTATTTTCTTCTTTACTCATCAATTCAATAGATTTAAAAGAGATGTTAAATAAAGAAAAAGAGATTATCTATTAAATAATTTTAAAAATCTTATTAATGGGATAATACTATATAGTACGAGGGCGGGCTGATAAGTAATCGGCCTTACCAAAAAAAAACATCTTAAACAACCCATAAATATTTTATTCGATTAGTGTTTTCTATCGGCTGATTGCTGAAAAAGTTTTAGGCGTTTTACTCAACACTGGTAATTTTGGCGGGAGTTTTAGCATGGTCACTTTTGCATTGTCCCCAAAATGAGTAAAATAGAATATCGAGCTGTCATTAGATTTCTGTTTTTAAAAAAGAAATCCAACGATGAAATAAAAAATGAGTTAATCGAAGTTTATGGGGAATCAGCTCCATCGATTTCGACCATTAAATATTGGACTGCTGAGTATAGGCGCGGGCGGACAAGCATTTTTTGACGAGGACCGTCCGGGACGTCCCAGAGAGGTGACAACCCCAGAAATGGTAGATAAAGTCCACGGAATGATATTGGATGATCGCCGAATAAAGCTGAGAGAGATTGCTAAGGCCCTAAACATTTCTCGTGAACGTGTTGGAAACGTCTTACACGAATATTTAAATATGAGTAAGCTTTCGTCAAGGTGGGTGCCGCGATTGCTCTCAGCGGAACACAAACGCAACCGCTTGGTCATTGCGAAGGAGAGTTTGGCATTGTTAAACGCAAATAAGAATGAATTTTGCGTCGTTTTGTGACTGTCGACGAAACTTGGATACATCACCATACACCAGAAAGCAAGGAACAGTCAAAGCAGTGGATTTCAACCGGAGAAACGGCGCCGAAAAAAGGCAAAGATTGGTTTGTCGGCCAACAAGGTAATGGCAACGGTTTTCTGGGATGCCCGAGGCGTAATTCATGTGGATAATCTAGAAAAAGGCAGAACAATTAATGGAGAATACTATTCTAACCTTTTGGGACAGTTCGATTCAGAACTAAAGAAAAAAAGGCCGCACATGGCGAAGAAAAAAGTTCTGTTTCACCAGGACAACGCTCCGGCTCACAAGAGCGTTGTTGCCATGATGAAATTGTGTGAACTACACTATGAAATTCTTCCACATCCCCACTATTCTCCAGATTTAGCACCATGTGACTATTATCTATTTCCAAACTTAAAGAAATGGCTTGGTGGAAAGAAATTTCAGTCGAATGAACAGGTGATCTGTGAAACAAACGCCTATTTTGAGGACCTGGACCAGTCATATTTTATGGAAGGTATAAAAAAATTGGAGGACCGTTGGACTAACTGCATACGTCTAAAAGGAGATTATGTTAAAAAATAAAAATAAAAAAAAAACCGTGTTTTCTTTGGTAGGCCGACTATTTATCAGCCCACCCTCGTATAGCTTATGTTGGGAGTGTTCTGATTTAATCAACTGGGTTTGCTACTTAACTTCCTTCTTTTCTTGCTTCTCTCAGTCATTATTTTGAAGCTTCAAATATAAATAGTTAGAGCATTTACAGTGCACATCATTACGAATATTTAGTTCCCAGCTATGTTTATAAATACATAACTCGTTTAGCCATATTGTATGTCCAATGAACATTGTCCATGCATTCATGTGTTCATTTCCATGTCCTCGTCTCATGCTTTAGGCGACATTGTCCACTGCTAATGGTCATTGGCTGTTTCTGTCTGGCTGTCATAATGCATTGTTCTAAGCCTCTTACTCTATTTCTCCCTCTCTCTCTCTCAGTCTCTTTCTACCTTCAATATCTCCGTTTCATTAATGTTTGTACATAAAACTTTGCTATTGCATCTGCTACCTTTTTGCTTGCCTGTCAGTCTATCTGTCAGTAAGTCTGTTCGAGATCTAGACTCTCGAGTGGTAGCTTTTCCTGCGCTTGGGGTGTGCTTTTCAGTAGCGGCAACATCGACAGTGCAGACCCCTTTCCCAGAAGTGTGGGGAACCATACATGCATTCGATGTTGGGTTAGATGATGGGTTTAAGTTGAAGCTTTTAGCTGCTGCGGAGTTGTTTCACCTGAGGCTGCTTATGATATGAATTAATGGCTTTCATGTGGCTTTAGACGAAGCTAATTTTAAACTTATTGGGTTGCTTGAGCAGTTGAGGAATGAACATTGACACAGATCTAAATTTATTTTTATCATTGGGATAATTTAAAATCTCTTTTATACTTGGTAGATACCGAAGACTATTGTAACAAAAAAAAATTAATTAAAATTACAAATCAGAACTTTACATAAAAATAAACTCTTTTTTTAATTACTTAATTAAACTGCACCATTAAACCCAAATACTTTTAAATGTATTTAATTTTTGGTCGACACCATTTGAGCGCACAGTACTTTATTTAATAAGTACTATATATTTACAGGTCCAGAAAATAAAGGAAATTTCAAAGAAAATGTAAAATATCTGTAGAAATCACTTAAGTTGTATTCTATCAGTGTAAAGTTGTTTGATAATTTATTGTTTAATCTTCATTCACTACTTTTACTTATCAATTCTGACACTCTTATAAAGTGTCTCAGTTTTAAAAAAAACTCATGCAATGCTCTTGTCACTTGTTAATCTGCCTGCCAATTTAACATCTTACACATCATTTGACGCTATCAGCAAACTGTCGATAAAACTAATGCAACTATGCAATAGTATCCATGACAAATTAAAAAACACGGACCAAATATAGGAATAAAGAAAGAATGGAAGAGTATGCCAGTAAAAAAACAAAGAGGCAAACGGCAATTCACATTGACAACGACAATGACGACTTGTCAAATATTGACGTATCTCTTGAAAATTGTGCTCCAGAGCGCGGCTCATCCAATGTAAGCAGCAGCCATTTTCTGACTCCCTTCTCTTCGCCAACCCCTCCTTGGTTGGCTGTGGCAGCGTCAGCAACATCATCAACTGGTTGGCAACACATGACGCTGTTGCCAACTACACTACATAGCCCCACATAACATTCACATCCTCACACTTTTCTACTCAGCTCACACATCATTTGTGTTGTTGGCTTCGACATTTTTGTATTTGTTTCAAGTAGTCGGTTTTCTGTCTTTTTTTCCGATTTTTTTTTTCTTGTTTTTTGCCGTAGCTGCACTTTTGCTGCCCCAGGCGTAGCCAGAAGCAGACCCGATCCTCCATCTACTCCGGCACTTCATTTGCTGCGCTCAAGTGGATCCACTTTCATTTGTTTGCGCACAGTATAAAAAAAAGAGTTTGCTTTAGGGCCAGATAACAGAGACTTAAAGATACCCTGTTAAAGAAAGAACAGCCTTTTTTCACTTTTGAATATTTATTTTTTGTGTCTTAACCATAATTTTACAACTTCTATTGTTTCTTTTAAGCCATTTTTTCTATTTATTTTACTTTTTAACTTAAATATTTTTATCGACTGTCAACTGCTTTTAGTTGACATTAAATCGCCATAGCTGGCTATATCTATACTTTAAAGGATCGGAGATGCCTTCATCTCCCTGTTAAATACATTTGCACGAATACAGTATACGCTTTTACTCATTTTATAAGGAACGTTTATAAAAAGTTAAAGTTCCTAAAACAAAGGGTAAAAAAATGGAAAAACTTTTTTTTTTCCCAAATTTGAACAGCCTTGAAGTTAAATTGTTTTGAGCCTGTTAAAACCATAAATTTTGTAGTCACAAAATATTATAAGTAAAAAAATCGAACTAATATATTTTCTTTACTTTTTCGTAAATATTAACTAAATATTAAATATTTCTCTTGATCAAGTATAAAACGTACTACTTAACGAGGTACAATTGTTAGGACATGCCTCCTCCCTTCACAACCCGATTATACCCCTTTTTTGTTGTATCTACTTTATGGCTACAGGGTATTAAAAAGAAAGAACAGGAAGAGCAGCGACAGCTCCAATGAGTTGCATGGTTTCTTTGCCAGCATCCTTTTATTTTTTTGTCACCCTGCTTATTGTTGTAGTTTGCAGAGTAGCTGCTGCTGCTGCTGCTACTGCTAGTGTTGCTGCACAGTAGTCGCCTCTCAAGCTGATGCTTATTCAGCTTTGTTTGCCTTAAGCCTTTGTGCAAACATTTTGCTCCTGAGACCAGACCCAATCCTAGCCCCAGTATATGAAGAGAACGGAACGGAGGGCGGCTGCATAATAAAACCGAAAATACACTAAACCCGTGTATAAAAAAAGACAGAACAAAAAAATGAGCAGCTATTACGTTGTCGACGTCGACGTCGACGTCGCTGCTCGACCATTGCCCCTTGAACGCTTTGACGCTGCCCCGAGAAATGCATCATCAATACGTCGTAGAGGTTGTACGAGTATTCGTATATAAGAGGCCTTTATGATGTTTCCTCTTGGACGTGAACGCACTCATATCACGCATGCTTCTTTTTCCTGATTTTACGCAGCTTTCACACTTTGCTTTAAATGGCTTTGGCATCCCAACTTTTCTTTTGTTTGTCTGCTGTGAATATCCTTCTTTTACTTCCGTTAAATGATATTAGTCATGTTTCCATTAGATGGTGCTTTTGTTACAAATTATAGTCTAATATTTTACTTTGATGTGATGTTTTCTTGCTAAGGTAATCAAGTTCCCACTTATCGAAACTTTTTTTTCTTAAAATTCATAGAGTTTTCCATTGATAGCATTTCTCTCAGAAAACTCTTGTCTGGTGAAATTAACTCGAATTTTCTAGTTTGTCTTCTTAATATACATAAGTCTAAAAGGAAAGTTGCTTTTGGAAAAATTTGTGGGCTTAATTTTACTACTATCATAATTCAAAGCTTATTGAAATTTCACTTGCAATTTATAAATTTAATTTTTTTCTTGTAACTTGCCATTAAAAATATCTTTTATTTCAAAAACCTTTAGTTGATTATAAATTATAAAAACTACGAAAAGCTTAGAGACTGTTTTCTTCCATATTAAAGTATCTATACTTGAAGCGTCTAAATTAAAAGAAAAATTTTTAGTGCAAAAATTCTTTAACTCCAAAAAATGCAGCTGCGATTGACAACAACAACAACAACTACAAGTGCCCCTCATTCAACAACATCACCAACAATAACAAAAATAATGAGAAGGCAAACAATCTAGGCAAAAGCAAACTTTGCACTAAATCCTTACAAATGTTTATCTTTTCTTAATCCCGCACTTAACTGTTAGACCCGCATTGCCCTGTGCCAATTTGCCAGACTGGGCCTAAAACTTCAGATACGCTAAAAACAACAGAATAGAGGGGACTGTACTTTCCTCTATCTCGTTCTCTCGTTCTCTCTTTCTTTTTCCATCTCTATTGAAGAATGCATATACCTGGCAAATTGCTTAACGCTTCGAAGCGTGCTTGCCGCGATTCTTCATTCCCTTCTTGCCTCAATTCTTGGATGTGGCAGTTGCAATGTTGCCGTTGCTATTTTCTTAACACAGTTGTAAAAACTTTTGCGCACAAATTTTGTGCTTTCAAAATCCGACCAGAAGTGAGTGTGGCTTGTTGTGAAGGGGGAAAGCAGGAAGACACTGTCAACGTCTGCTTTGCCGCCAGCTAACAGTTTTCGCAATGACAAGTTTTATAAGTAGCTGCCACCCGCAAACCCGTTCTCTACATTCTCTAAACCCACTCCTCCCGCCGCTTTAGACCCCTAAGTGCTGACCACTATCACGTCGTCCTTCATTTGCACATCGACCGCGAATGTGCAAAGTTCTTTGAGCGTTGACTTTAGCCAAAACTTGAGACTATATCTCCTCTCTCTCTCACTCACTTCCTCTATCTGCCGCTTGTTTAATTGTTTTTGATTTTTTTGGGCAAAATACAAATAAACTATTTGCAATTGTCGCTCCTTTAGTTTTGGGAGGAGTTAAAGTTGAAGTCGTAGGATGCGTCTTAATCTTTTGTTGATGCTTGTTTATTTTGCAATTACTTAGGCGTTTTGTTTGCGTCTGCACTGCGGCGTCGTTTGCCTTAACTTGGCTCACACTCTCCTATCCCCTTCCCCTTGTCCAAAACTTCTCTTCTCTCCGTCTTTGGCTGCTCAGTCTTTTTCCAAGTGCGCTTTAAGTGCTCCACTGCGTCGTTGTCGTTGTCCTTGTCCTGTGTATGCTACGTTTGTTTGCTTTTCCTTTGCCATTTTCTTGCCTTGCGCTTTTTTCGGTTTAGACTTGCCTTTTGTTCTGGCTGTTGTTGTTGTTCTTTAAGAGCTTCCCAGTGCAGTTGAACTTTGATTGCCTAATTTCATGCCTTGATTAGTGCTAAAGGTGCGTTGAGATTGTAAAACTCGGATTTAAATAAAGATGTGATTCGATCTAATTATGCATGAGCTTATATTAAATTCACAATTTGTGAGATTGGTTGAGATATCTTAAGAAACATAAAAGTAGGCTTTATGGAAACTTTAAATTCGATATCTTAAAAAATCCAGCAAATTGTTCATACTAAATGTATGATATTGTAGGTAGATTTTAAGCAAATTATGCTCACTCTAAATAACATAAATTGTTTTCATTTTTCATCATCCACAATGTGAATTCCACATCACTAAACGCCCAGTCAAAAACAGGGCTAAAACATTGACAATAAATCAGCAATTTAATGTCAAAAAGAAAAAAGTCTAATAAAGAGCACAATTAAACGTCTATTAATCAAGTGATTGATGTGTGTTTAAGTATGTGTGACAGAGAGAGAGAGAGAGGAGAAGGACATGCAACAATAATGCTAGAAAAACGCAAAAATGTGGCTAGCAACAATTTGCTAAAATCACTTGTGCTGAAACTTTTGACTACAACACAAAAGCCATGAGAGAGAGAGAGAGAGAGAGAGGAAAGAATTTAAATGAGAAAACGATAAAGAAGGAGAAGAAAAGAGACAGAGATATACACACATACACTCAAGCATACATTGAAAACTATTTGCTGCTCTAATCGGAAACGGAAACAGGCTGACAGTCGGCAGTTAGGCAGTCAGTCAACCGGTTGACATACAATCGATAAATGAGGTTCGTATCGATGCCGCTGCTGCTTGTGCTGGGTGGGAGAAGGGGCGTGGCGGGGGCGACACTTAGTTTTGCCGCACAATCAAAGCGGAAGTCATTTTCGTACGTTAATTGACAACCAGTCTGAAGAAGCAGTCGGGAACGAAGCCAGAACCTATTGGTTCTGACGATGACGACCACGACGATAATGGAGAGAGACGATGTGGATGTGAATGAGAATGAGAATGACGTTGATGGTGTCGCTGACGTAGTCTATCAATCTGTGACCCGAACCACGTCCTCCCCTTTTCTACCTCATCGTATTTGTTATATGGGAAAATAGTTGAATAGTTTTGCATTGTACGAATGACAAGCTGATGAGGGAATGGGTTTTTGTTTTAAATGAAAGCTTAATGAAGCCCTCGTTGACGTTGCCATGCCCGATTGCGTTCTTGAGGGGTTTCATGAGGAACTACCTTCAACTATTCGCTGTTGTCGGTTTGGTGTAATAATTGAGACGGATTTGTGGCTCCAGTCGACTGAAGTTTGTGAAACAAATGCTTTGTGGAGTTGTGGTATTCCAGATCGGAGATTGTTCTATTTTGTGATAAACTTGTCAGACAGCTGAAATTTCAATAAATGTTGACAAGTGGCCGGTTAAACTCAAAGATGCGTACTTTTGAATGTAGAGAGAAATATGATAGATTTTTAAATAAAATCGCAAACTAAAATTTTTTAATTTAATATTGAAAATTTTCAAAATGATAGTCGTTTCGATCTACAATTCAAAGCATTCATTTGTTATATTTTGAGGTCATTGATTATGCTTTTATACCGTTTGATGATTGCAGTTTTACTCTTTAGACTTTTCTTTTTGAGCCGCCAGCGAATTGCGTTCCTCATTATCAATGCGCAGTCCCAAAAAAAATAAATAAAAAATTTAAACATAAAAAAAAAAGAAAAAAAGAGGTATCCATGTCACTTGGCATTATACCAAACACAATGCACTGAGAACTCGCCATAAAAGAATAAAGGAAAAATACATATGACCTACTACATTGGCCCGACATCAACTGCATTTTAAAATAAGCGAATACGAATACAAATGTGAATACGTATGTGAATATTGTTAAGGCTCTGCGAGTGGAGATGCCATTTTGTTTTAGTTGTTCTGCCTGACAGGCAGTCAGTCTGTCTGCCATTGAGCTCAGTTCATATGTTAGTGCTGTTGTTGTTGTTCGCTTTGTGCCTCGCGCTCAACTCGCTCGCTGAATCGGCATTATTTTGTGTTGCATACGCTGTGGGGCACGTGGCACGTGCATGTCAAACTGCAGCTTGGGTCATCGTTGGGAGCAACGACGACCATGATGATGATGATGATGACAGACGGACGCTTTACGGGATTGGTTAGCTCAATTGTTATAATCCTGGACAGCATGTGTGTACTATAACTTTGCTATGCCGTTTGGCCAACATCGAGAAATAGGGGGAACATTTAAATAAAATTAATCTTTGATCATACAGCTATATTTATTATATAAACGCATTTTTGAAGTAAATTTAATTTAAAAGTTTAAGTTTACAAATCAGTAATAATTAACAAGTATTAGCAAGTAAGCATAAGCAAAGTCTTACTGACAAATTATTGAGTTATAAAAAGAAGGATATTGTTTTGAAGAAAAACTTATATAGCATTTTAGATATTTATGCTATTGCGAGAGTAGTTTCGAGCTAAGTATGTCTAAGATGGTTTATTCAAGTTTATTGTTTTGGAAATAGAGTCAATAAGTTTGCTTTAGTAATTTTATAATAAACGGAATTTTGAGAAGTCTTAAGTTAAGGTATTTACATCTTTTAGGACACTTTTTTTTTTATTAGTTAAGGATCTAAGAACAATTCTGCATCCCAAAGTAAATATCTTCAAGTAACGATATTCTACATAAAGTGTTAAATTCGTTCAGTAGAGTATCTCGAGTGTACACATCATTCGGCATTCGATATAGCAACATGTTGATTATGCTAGCCAGTGGTCCATTCATTTAAAACTGCTGCAGTTGCTGTTGTTGTTGTTGTTGTTATAATTTCTGATGCAGTTGTTGTTGTTCTTGTTGTTGCTGTTGATGAGACAGACATAAAACAATGTGATATTCGCTTCTCGAATGTTGTACAAATGAATGCCACACAGCGAACTACACAATTTTATAATCAAACTGATAGCTGTCTCTTGCTGTGTGTGTGCTGTCTCATTCGCACGTAACTGTGTGTGTGCGCGGAGGATTGTAAACTTCAAATTAAACTAATTTTACGAAAACTGTTGGCTCCAATGTGCGCACAGTGCGCTATTGTTTTATTTGCTAACAAATTGCTTTTGTTTTTCAGTTCCATCTACGGATATGATTGGAAGGATTGGGATGCATTTTGGTTAGGCTGCAATTCTCTTTTTAGCCTGTTATTTCCATCATTTTTGATTGCCCATTGTGAAGCCGAGGATTTGCAATGGACTTTTGGCATTGTGGTTGTTGCCATTTGTCGAGTTGAGCGGAAATTGATTTGTGCATTTTATGTCACGCTTTTGTTATTGGCATTAACCCGCTATTAACACACGCCTCCTGCCACGCCCCCCATCGCTAATATATAGCTCTATTATTATTTTGTTTGCCTGCCAGCAGAGTATATTGTATGTGCGCCACCCAATGTGACATTTCAATATTAAAATATTTTTGGACATTTTTTTACAGACGCAGTTAATTAAATGCATGTTCATTTTAATGCCGGGGAATTTTAATAATTAAATATCAATGCTTATGAATTGTTTTCATAGCTGTTAATATTTTACTTATTTACAAAAACTTTGTTTTTATAGCTATTAAGTGCATGAAGCAATTATTTAACAAAAGGAAAAATTAAATTCACGTGAATCGCTGGAATGGGGATAATTCTTTCTGAAAACAGTATTAAATATTTTTAAATAAAAAGCAAGTGGGAAAGGCTATAGTCGAGATCCCGACTATAGGATATAAGAGAACTTTAAACAACAAAGAACAACAAAGTTGACCGGCTCCAACGCCTTTGGATTCTGTGTGTGAAAGTTTCGTATCTCTTTCTCTTATGGTCTCTGAGATCTAGGCGCTCACACGGGCCTCTCCCTGTTACATACATTCCAGCGAACACAATATACCCTTATACTTATTTTTTAAGTAACGGGTATAATAAATAATTTCATAATCTAAGACTGAAATAGGAACATCTATAAACTGCTTTTAAATAAAATATTCAATTTAAGTAAGCTACTTGCGCTATTTTGAGATTGTTTGACTCTGATAGTTGTTTGACAAAATGTTCTTTGATCCATAATACGATTTGTTTGATTTTAAAATATTCTGTCAGAGCTAAACAAAAATATTAATTTGTATATTGTGTTTTTATTCTATTCAAAATAATATTAAAATTTAAAACTGCGCATATGTACACACTTAGTTTGGTCAAAGCGAATATATTTTTTTATTGTTCCGACTGTCGGATTCAAAATATATAAGAACGTACTTAGCTTCTAAGACATATTTATAATTATTAAGATATTAGAGACATTTCTATCTGCTTATTACATACATTTCAACTAAGCTTAAGTATTTCTTATTAGTGTAAAATAAAACAAAACAGTTTCGAATATGTGAACAATTTTTGCAATTTTTTTTTGTCGTAAATTTGTATTAGTCTATAATTTATATGTTAATTATACGCCATTATTGAGTTTCATATGCGTTTGTCTGTCTGGTGAGGTGGGCGGCAGGAAGAGCGGAATGGAGGGAGTTTGGGTAATTCGTCCTGTCAGTTTTTGTTAATTATTTTTGTGTGTATTATGCTTCGGTTCACATTCCAAACGTGTTTTGTGTTTTCTGCTGCCTTCTAATTATTCTTTATTAAATTTCCTGATATGTGTGTGTTCCATGTGTGTGCTTTGAGTGCGGGAAAAATAATTAAAACTCTGACATAGACATTGAGCATGTGTGTCCTTGGATTTGGTTTATTTATGATTATTGGCAGTCTGCTAAATTAATTGAGAATTCTTGCCATTTGCCTTGGCCATGGTGCTTGCCTTGGCTTACTCAATATTTATGCTCATCATGGTTGACACTTGGCGCCATTAGCCAAGCAGTAGCAGCTATATATTATGATCTTGTATCTTTATACATTTTCTTGGTTCATTCACACACAAACACACACCCCAAGGCACATACACTCACACATTACAAATTACCGAACATTTATAACACTTTCGCAAGTTAATCGCACTTCAGTCAATGTTTGTTTAATAAAATGGGCGCCGTCGTTAGGTTATTGCTTGAAGCTGGTCACATTGGTCGGCCATTAGTTGCTGTTATTATCCTCATTAGACTAAATGTAAGCTAATTTCTTTATAACACTCTAAAATGCTTGCTTCATGGGTGTTGCAAATTGCGGGTCATTACTTGCAACTCTGGACAGTAGCACATTGAAAATAGTAGCTATGTATATAGGGGAATAGTAACAAGCAGGGATATGTGTGTGTTTAAGGGCGGAAAGGTATGTAAGGGCTATTAAGTTGCTTCGTCCATTATTTATTGGCATTGTGAGAATATCTGCAGCAGTTGCAATAATTACAGTATTTAGACTATGTAATAGCTGAGGTTGCCTTCTTGCGGTGATTCCGTTGTAATGAAGTTAACCATTATTGAAAATTAAACTCAAAAGTTTTAAATAAAATTGGGAATATTTCCAGCTCTAATAGATATAAATGTGATTATTTTGATTGGAAACAAATTAATATAAAGCAACAGAGTTGTTGTGTAAAAGTGTTTTAAATCCTGCATACCAAAACATTATTATTATAAATTATAATAGTCCCTGATTAATAGGTCAACTCATACCTATTCTTATTCGCAATCATGTGCAGGATGACAAGCTAAATTTATTATAGATTTATGAGTTGTATTCAATTTCCCCAGATATTATGTCAAATCATTATGCTTTAAGCCTGGTGCAAGTCCGACAAAAGTAAAGCATTTATCATTGCATTTATGTCAAAGTCCGCAAACAAAGAAATAAACTACTTAAGCCCCCCCAAAACAATCTGAAAAGCACCAAACCCTAAAAACCCAATTGCCACGTTTTGCGAAAAGTAAAAGTAATGCCATTTTTGTCATTCACAGGTATTAGCAACACGTGCGTCGCCGTTGCCCAATGTCCTGTTACCACTTGTCAACGCTGATGATGGGAAAAAAAAGAAATCTGAAACCAAAATCAGCACCCTTCCCCTTTTCATCTTCGACTTAAGCTGTCATTCATGCGACTCATGTCGCAAACATTTTCCTCTTCCTTCTCGCCTTCTCGAAATGAAAATCTTTTGTTGTCGTTGGATATTAATCCATTCGTAGCCCCAATGTGGTGCGTGACAAATTTCGATAAAAAGCCTTCAAACTATGGCTGCAAGGCCTCGTTTATTTTTTCTTGCTCGCATTTTCTCTTTAGGAGTTGTATACCTATGATGATTGTCTTGAGTCCAGCCGCATTTAACACTTCGTTAAACTTTGGCAAAAATGAAAAGCTTCTGCTGTCCAAGAGGGCAACGTACAGTGTTGGTCATAAATATTTTAACACACATACACTAAAAATGTGCAATAAAATGCAACGAATTACATAGTTGAAAATGTAAACACACGCAAGCAAACTCAAGCTACCCCCAAACGAACAGAAGACGACGAATGGAAACAGCAGCTATAAAAGTCAATAATACGTTAAGAAAGAAAGAGGAAAGAGACTGCACTGGACATGAGCATACACACACATAGACACAGACACAGACACAGACAGAGCGTGAACTCCCCCCTTTACGTGAGCTAATACAGTTGCGTATTGTATCGGTCAGGGACCGTTCCTGACGCCGGAATGGCTGGGAATGGTCAATACGTGGGGTTATACTGACGGCTCGGCGTCTGCTATTAAATTTCATAGCCTTGTTGTAGCGAATTTACGGCTCTTAAAGTTTTTAAGTAGCCCGTTGCTTGAAACGCATTTAATTCCTTGGTTCATAGAAATTGCATTCATCGATGTTAAGAGCTTGAACATTTTTTTTGATGCTCTCGATAGATTTTAACGAAAGAGAACCGCCAGTTAATTCTGAAGCTTTATTACAGTCGTACTTCATCTATCGTTTATGTTCTTAATAATCATCAACATTAGACTTTAGAGACTTAAAATATTTGTGTAAAATTTGAATTGGTTTCATACAATTCAACAAAAACCCATGGCCCTTTACGCAAAATATTCGGGCCTTAAAATCTCTTTTCCGATCGGACCAAGACCAAGAGGATTCGTCCCCCTTTTAAAAAAGAATTTCGGGGTCGTGTTGTGCCGGGCGTATAGAATTGAGCCCGCACCCACCTCCACTCTCAATTGCTTAATTGTAACTGACTCTTTTTTAATGTAAATTTTAGTAAATAGATTGTGAACTTATTACTTAATATTACTTAAGATTTTGATTTAATTAAGATTTATTATTTTTATGAATTTTTACTTGACATATGCCATATTTTTTGTAGTATTTCATGCCATCATTTAAACTGCTGTTAAATTTTCAACTTTATTTATCCACAGCTATTCTTATTCCGACTCCGACTTCATACAATTCAACAAAAACCCATGGCCCTTTACGCAAAATATTCGGGCCTTAAAATATCTTTTCCGATCGGACCAAGACCAAGAGGATTCGTCCCCTTTAAAAAAAGAATTTCGGGTTGTGCCGGGCGTATAGAATTGAGCCCGCACCCACCTCCACTCTCAATTGCTTAATTGTAACTGACTCTTTTTTAATGTAAATTTTAGTAAATAGATTGTGAACTTATTACTTAATATTACTTAAGATTTTGATTTAATTAAGATTTATTATTTTTATGAATTTTTACTTGACATATGCCATATTTTTTGTAGTATTTCATGCCATCATTTAAACTGCTGTTAAATTTTCAACTTTATTTATCCACAGCTATTCTTATTCCGACTCCGATTCAATAACAATACATAATTCTGTTGTCAATAGTTGTCTGTAAAAAGATGCTACGCTGTTACTCTCTAAACTAAGTTCATGAAGAGTATCTTATATTCGAACACTTTCAATAATTTAACACATTTAGCTGTCAACGCTCAGATCTTGAGTCTATTAGTGATAAGCCAAGCAGCTTCTCTTTACCGTATTTTGTGTGGTTGTTATCGCTTGGATTTTCGAAAAACGAAACGATCAATCGATTTGTGCTTATCAATTTCGAAAATAGCTCGCTTTTCTGTTTATCTCCCGCACAGCACGCTCTCGTCGATTTTGCCGCCTCTTAATTCAGGCAGCGATCGACTGTCGACGGTCGACGGTCAGCGATCATGAGCATTATCATTGAAAAGCCAACACAATTGAGTGTCACATGCTATACTCGGGATTTAGTTTGTCAGAGTCTGTTGTCTTGATAACGTTAACGTTTTCCCACTTTGCACATCTCTATCTCGTATTTATTTTCTCTTTCTGTGTGTGTCTGCGTTTCGTTCGTTATGTGCGTCTACAAATTTTGGTCACAAAGTCAATTAAATCAAATAAAATAAATTGCAAATAAAACATAATTTTACCAAGTGCCGTTGCGTAATTGTCGTTGCAAATATATTAATTAAAAAACAATAATAGTAATAAAAACATCTACGTAAAAGTCTACGCTTATGTCATTACGTCTCGTAAAGTGTTAAACGTCAACGTCAAAGTCTCAACGTAGTGTAAAAAGTGGTTGTTTCGCTTTTTTTGTGGGGTTTTTCAATACTATAATATATACCTCCATTTTTTTTGTTTGTGTCTCTAGCAATTTATGTGAGTACTGAGCGTTAAGGTGTTTGATTAGTTGATAAGTCTATGTGTGCTTGTTCTTCTACATGTTTTCTAAATTCATTTTGTTTCTTTCCTCTCTCTATCTTTACTATTACCTTTCTCTTCACATTGTATTAACCTCATTAAATTTATTAAATTTAAATAACAAAATTGTAGCCAGCTGCTTGAAATTATAAATCAACGCTGATAATTTTTTTTTATTTAACATATATATATATTTTTTTTATATGATGTATGGTTGTGTTAACTTGTGTTGTTGCGTTGTTGTGTTGTTTATTGACCCTTTACGCTGTCTATATGTCAATTAAAACTATGCACTTGCTGGCGCTTGAAAAATATACCAAATGACCTTTTCAATGTAATTTTTTCATGTATTATAATAAAAATGTTAACTTTGACTGAAACATGTTATAATTATGTCATCTACAATACAATAATTATATTGTTCATAATTGACAATGGAAATGCGCAAAGTTATATTTTCTTTCTATAAGTTTCTCAGATATACCTCAGAATGTTTGTCAATCCTGCTCCTCCTTTTAATTGGCCATACGAACATCTCTATTCCACTTTTATCTAACTTGTTGCATGAATAATGGCGCTAATACCGAGGACTGTAGGGAAAAGTGGAGGCAACAAAAGAAAAATACTTAGATAAATACAAATAGAAAGGGAATACTCGTGGTACATTGTTTACATTGACAAATGCCAGTTCCTAATGCCAATAAATGAACCAGAATAATATTATTAATAGCCCTTAGCTGTTGCTGCTACCAACTTTAATAAATTTTATACACATACATAGATACATATATTTCCTAATGGTTCGCAAAAGCTAACGGTGAGACTGTTGTCTGTTATGTTCGGGTCTGGCCTGGGCTTTTGCCTTAGGCGACGATTCTTTAGTCTCATATAAATTGCATTGATAAGATAGAGTGTAGAGTTTAGATGGTATGGAAGTGGGGGCATTACTAAAGCAGCTTCTCAGTTTCTAACAGCATCTTTTTTTGCTTGTTAGCAATGAGAAATATTACTGTTCGTCTCCCTTTGTTATCCGCTTTGCAGTTTGTTTACTTCAGTTTACTGTGAATTTTTATTGTTTATATTTTCTTTATTTTTTTATGTTATGTTGTCTTGTGTTCGTTGTCTTTTCATATTTTCATGTTGACTCAAATAATATGTGTATTAAGTGCGCTGGCTGTTGCTGCTTCCGTTTTTTATATCAGTTTCTTTGCCTTTGTGCTTTTTTTTTTATGTATGCATGTAATGTTGCTCATTTTCATGTTTTTCCATTTATTCCTATCTTATTTTTCCTTTTTGTTTATAACATATGTTCATTTATGCTTTCTATGCGTGTTTACAATGCGACGACTCTCTGACAGCGTCAACAGAACAGCAAAGTGAAATTGATGATGATGATGGCGATCATGTTGCGTATACGACATGTATAGCAATAATGTTTAAGTTACAAAGTATTTAAGCTCCAGTTTTGACCCTTTTTGCTCACTTTGCAAATTCATAATGAAATTACAAATTATAAACTTACAAAAGCGCTTAAAACAAGTTGGCCAGCAAATAAAAGTTGAGTTGCGGCAGGTGAGTAAACTTAGCTCTCAACTTTTTGGCTATCTTGGCAGCAATCCCTTTATTCCTTTACCAACTCTCCCGTCATAAGCAAACTATAAGAAATATTGTTGCAAAAGTTGCATAATTGCTTTGGAGCTTTGCTTGGCAACTTTTGATATGCCGTAATTAAGTTTTTGGTTCGCTTTCAAATATTTATAGGCCGCAAATAGCCAATGGGGAAATCGGTTTGAAATGTTAATGGGTTAGGCCCACAAATAGTTGGTTTATAATTAGAAAAGAACATTAATGTGTGTGTGTGTGTGTATTTCTATTAGTTGTCTACTTGTTCTTTTCTCATTAATATAATTTTATAAAATCAAATATTAGATATCCTTTATTTATCAATTTACACGTCAATTGCCTTAATTCGAGTTGTTACCTGACTGTCAATTGAAATTTAATGTGACACGCACGTAAGCATCGCAAAACGGGCCTAAATCTGTGTGTGTCTGTGTCATTTATCAACAATTTCATTACAATTAAGTAGCCAAAACAAATCGAAAAGCTGTGCCAAGAAAGTCATTTGCTAAAATTGGCAGTGGGAAAAAGTGAAGAAACAATTGCAGCACGCAAGCCAAATAATAGCAAAAGACTTTCAATCAGCCTGTAAATTCTTTTTTTTTTGTTGGCCAAATGCCAATTGAAAATTGTGAGAAAGAGGGAGGAAAACTGCAATCGTATTTCTCTAATCAATTAATGAGAGTGCTGCGAATCAAGAAATCTTTCATTGTTAGCATTGGGCACCAATTGACTCATAAATAATTAAATGACATTCCGAATGTTGCCGCTACTAAAATGATTAAGTAGAGGCTGCCTGATAGTTTTTGGATTCGTGGCAGCTGCAAGTTGTAATTGTCATTATATCGTTGATCCGCCAACGAATAAAACGAAACGAAAGAAGCAAACTTGAAGACAGTTTAACTAATCCTTTTTGTTGGCAACTTACGAGAGTTATCTTAGCTGCAACAAACAAAAACAACAATGATGACAATAACAACTACAACGTCAACTTCATCATCATAATCATCACGAATTGTGTTTGTCGCTGAGACTAAAACAATAAACAAAGCAAAGGCAGCAACTACCAACATTATCGCACATCATTATCATTGTCATTCAGAGCGCGCACAGCTTAAAAACAAGAATGTAAATGGCAACTCAGCAAAGAGTTAACTAGGAGATACCCTATAAAAAATAATTTAGTTATTAAAGGATCTGCAAATTTTTTATTGCAAATCTTTTAGACAAATCAGTCAATATTAAAATAATTGTAAATTAAACTATTAAAAACAGTTACAGGTAATTTTAGCATGTTGTAATGAGAATTAATACAGTACTGAATATATATTAATTTACTGCACAATATTTATAAATAATGTAACAAAGTTCAGCATTTAAATGAGAAGATTTGAAAAAAATTCAAAGTTTTTTTCTTTTATTTTGCTTTTATAATTAAATAAATATCTTACCTAGTCAACATATTTAAATAAAAACATAACAAATCTTTTTTTTTTAAATTTAATAATTTGTAATAATGGTAAAAGTCAATATATCCGCTGTTTTATGCTTGTAGGGTATCCAATCCAGCCAACAGGCTTCCCACAGTTGCCGCCATCTGAAGCATTGCGTTCTCTACAGATTTCTACGAGAATAACTGTATTTCACGTCGTGTCGTCTTTTGATATGCTGTTTGCTTTATTTTTCTGTTTAGTTAGTTTTTATGAGCGTCATTATTTTCGCTTGCCATGGCGCTAAGCATCTTAAGTGCCGCCATTTTTGGGAACACAGGCTGAAAACTGTTGAAGTTTTCCACGCAGGGAGTGAGAAGGTGAGGAGGGATGCGACCTCCCCGTAAGTCACAGTCGTCGTCATCAGTTTGTTTGCATAGGCGACAGACATCATTTGACAACGTTCGCTTCTAATTCAACTTTTGCCAGTTAGTTTTGAAAACAACTTAATAGGGAAAGATGCTGGGCCCGTTGTGTTCTTAAGCTGAAGCCTAAGTGGGTAGAAAACCTCCAGAAGAATGTGCCTGTTTGTTGTTTGCCCTCCCACCATTAATAGAGGTCTCTTTTGTGGCATTCTGTGTGTGCATAAAATTGTTAAGTTGTTTGCGATTAATTGCTCTAAACGAAATGATAAGAGAGAATGTGAATAATTTTAACAAAAATTTAATAGTTTGAATCGTACTTTGATTTGATTGAGTTGAGGCCTGGCATCTTAGCACTCCATGAATTATGCCTCAATTCATGTGAAGATTTTATTTTAATTTTTGTACTGTTTATAAAATCAGATTGTGTAGCGTACATATAATTTTATAAAAGTTCAATTTCGGCATATTAGTGGCAAAATTCTTAATGTGTTAACTTTTCGGCCGTACCGCGTCACGATCTAAACATAATTGCAGAAAAACAATAAAAAAAAAAAAATACTTAAAAAACAACAATACATTTATAGTCATATATATTTCACATATCTAAACGTATAATTGAAACACACAAAATTCGCAATAGTCCAAATCAAAAGTTTTTTATTCTTCGTGTTCATTTTTTCGGCCAAGGAAAGCAAGCAATCAAGTCAATAAGATAAAAATAGGTGAGTGAAGAAATTGGTCAAGTGTTGCAAGTAAGAGAAATAGTTGGGGAGGTTGGTTGCATGACAGATTATCAACTGACGTCGTCTGCTTGTCCAAAGCTTGTTCCTTTGAGTGTTCTTAACAGTTATTGAAATTGCTGCAATTGAGTTCAGTGTGCTTGAAGCTATTTAATTGCTGCTGCTGCTGCAGCTCAGCATGACGATGACGATGACGATGGCGATGACGACAACTGCAGCTCAACTTGCCTCGACTTTTACCCGCAGGTGTTGTAATCTAGCAACGTTCTATGTCTCGTCGCATCCTGTTGTGTATATGTATATGTCTCTCTCTCTCTCTCTCTCTGTTTGTGTGTGTGTGTGTGTGTGTTTGTAGCTTCCGCTGGACCTGGGCCAAAAGCAGCTCGAGTGCTAACTAATTTCATCGCTGTCGTCTTCTTCAGTGTTGTAGTTTCGTTTCGTTCGGTGTCAGCAACATTTCTTCAATTGGTTTCGTTTGCTTGCCAGCTCCCTCCCACTTTACCCCTTCGCTTCTCTTCTTCTATGGCAAGCTGGCTGTGTGTATATATGTGCGTGTATGTGTATTGCCGCAGTTGTTGACTCGTTTCTAAAAACTTGGGCCAAGCCAATTCCTTTTGGACAAGTCATCCAATCCATGTCCTGTTTCTGCGCTTTATGCACTCCAAGCTCTCTCTCGCTTTCATATCCTATCCCTCTCTAATGCTCATATGATCTGCTTCTGCAACAGCATAGCATTTTTATGGCACTTGCTGTTTACTTTTACCGCCGTGTGTCGTTGCAGTTTCAGTTTGCTTGTTATTTTCCTAGCCTGTTTCTTATTTTTCCTCATTTTCTTCAAGTT
The DNA here is from genome assembly GCF_004354385.1 of Drosophila innubila. Taxonomy (NCBI): domain Eukaryota; kingdom Metazoa; phylum Arthropoda; class Insecta; order Diptera; family Drosophilidae; genus Drosophila; species Drosophila innubila. The sequence continues at coordinate 7,643,685 of NW_022995372.1, read as the reverse complement.
TTTCTTTGCTCTCTTACCTCCATGTGTGTCTCATTTGGATCGTAACATTTAGCTTAATGTTTACTGCACTTTTGCTCGAAATTGAGCTGTGTGCTTGTTAAGTTTTGGACAACTTAATAAATTAGCTGAAATTCTTTTCCTTAAATTATTGATTCGAACACATGCATTTGAGTTTAATCAACTTGTAATATATTTTTTTTGCCTCATTAGCGGGCATTCATATTTTAATATACGAACTGACATATTCTTTGACATGCGATGCCAACCGCCAACATAACAACAACAAATATAAACCCCAGGCAGCAGTTAAAGTCAATGCAAAAGGGCGGAATTGTGGTTGGGTGAGGGGAAGGCCAATGCAAAGCTGTCAACAGCGCCACGTGATTATTAAGTTGCAGCCAAAGTGAAACCACCCACGACATAAACACACACACACACACTCACATACATATCTACTCATTCGCACACACATTTAATTTACTTTCTATAATTTCTCTAGAAATTCCTATTGCACATGTGGGACTTTATATTGGCATCGCTGGAAACCAATTAAAATGCTGCACTGCTGCTGATTATGCCAACAACGCGCTGAATGTGTCTATGTATGTGTGTATGTGTGTGTGTATGTGTGTGAATAGATTGGTATGTGTCAACTAAGTGCAGTTAATTAGTGCGAAAATCACTTCAGTTGGCTGGGGACTTTTCGCTCAGATTTCTTTAGCTGTTTGTGTTTTTCCGCTGAAGCAGCTTTTCATTTTTTTCGTTTTTTCAGCTCTGCCCAGCTCGGTTTCTTTCATTTTCGTTTTTCTTTTAAAATTTTCACATTAATTGCTCTGCGCTCTGGACTCTCTCTCTCTTTCTCTCTCTTGCATTTTTGTCCCTCTCTTGGTGACTTTAGCCTGCAATCAGCCGGAAGGCAGCCAGGAGCTAAGCTACTTGGGGATTTACTCGAATTTGTTGTTTCTTCAATTGCTGCTGCTTTTATTTGGGTTATTCTCACATTTCTTCTATTTTTGTGCCTAAAATTAAAACACTGTCAATTGTACTAGTTGTGACGAACAAAATTTAGTTTAATCTAAAAATTTAAAATAAAAATAAAAATTAATTTTAAAAAAACGAAAATTGGCATTCGGCACTGCGCAAAAAGTAATTTTTATGTACAAATAAGCTTACCCTTTTTGCTCACAGTGCACAATGCCAAGTTTCGTTTTTTTTGAATTAATTTTTATTTTTATTAAAAATTTTTAGATTAAACTAAATTTTGTTCGTCACAAAATTGGATATCAGAAATTTTGGGGTTAGAAATTGCTTTCGTCACTAGACTTTTACCTCGTGTAGAGGTTTTTTTTGTGGGTTAATAAATAATACAAGAAATTAAAATTATCCAAGCTGTATTTTTATATTTGAATTGATTTTTAATGATCATAAAAATGCGCTTGAACATTAATATTAAACTTTATTAAGAAATTTAATATTAGTTTATTTGTTCATCAAATTTAAAATAAAAAATGATTTTTTTTCATTATAGACAAGAAATTGAAAACAGCATACTGTTTTTCATTATTATTTCATTATTTATTAATACTTCTATTGAATAATTATGGAAATTGCTTCATGCGAAATATTGAATAATTTATTGAGTTTCTCTTATGGATAAACTGTGTGTATTTTATTCATATTAATTAATTTATGATTATATAATATTATTATTAAAATTAGCTCTTAAATGTTGTTTAATAATTTTATAAACTGTTTATTTATTGTTAATTAACTCTCCAGACAACAACGTAGAGATAAAAGATTTATAGCAATTACAGCAGTCAACTTAATAAAAAGCTAAGCACAACACAAAAAGTAGGAAATATGACAGAAGGGAAAACAGGGAGTCAGGACGTGTTATTTACTCTGTTGATTAAGTTAAAATACCGCGCAGAGATCAGCCAGGCAAAAAACACAGAGTCAGTAAGTCTGAGACTTGCTTTAGCTCAAGCACAAAGCTAAGCCGGCGTCACAAACGTCGCCAGCCAAGCAACAATTCCAACCAAAAAAAAAAAAAAACGTAATTGCTGTGAGGGAAGAGAAGAAAAAATACGAAACGGGCAGCATACGCCATGAGGGGATTATATTAACGCAATTTCTGGGGCTAAGAGCGGCGACCCCAGCGAGAGTTGGCCAAATTAAACGCCCACTTAATCTCGGCTGGGTCAACTTGTGACACGAAACTCATTTGGCGAGTTGTGATGGAATGGCGAGCGAGTCGAGCTGAGGGACCAAGTTCAGGGACAACAGTAACAGTAACAGTCAAGATCAAGGCACACATACTCCAATTGTCAAGGGGGACAGCTCTTCCATATCTGTCTCTTTCTCTCTGTCTCTCCTTTTCTGGCGTTGTCTGCATTTCTCTCAGGTCTAGTCATTTTCAATTAATTTGGCAACGTGGGCAGCAGAGACAGAGACTCTGGCAAAGAAAAACAGTTTTCAGCACTTTTTGTGTCAAAAGTTGTTTGTCGACGTTGTCGCGACATTTGCACTGAGTTCTCTATAGTTCTCTCCTTGTCCCCTCCTGTCCCAACTTGGTGCCTGTTTTCGAGTGCAGGAAATGCGTACTTCCTGTTTGTTGTCTCAGTGTATGTGTGTGTCTCCTCAGGGGGCAGCATCAGTCACAGTTCCAGCATATTTGCGTGTCTTCCTTTTATTTTCTACCCCCAAAGACAATGCATGCAGTTGGGTCTGCCTACTCTTCTCTCCTCTTCTCTCATTTGGTTGGGTCAAACATAAACTTTTGCTTGCAACTGCCGCATAATTTTACATTTTGTCTCGTCTCAATGTGGCATGCACTGAATTGGGGGCAAATGTCTACTCAATGCCCCGTTCTTTGGTTTTTTGTAGACCCTGTACCTAAAAGTTAAAAATGGACTTATAAGATTTTCAAAAGTGTAACGTGCGTAACATGTATAGAATTTCTTTATCGGCAAAATCAAAGATTAAAATACATTTTTAAATCGAAAATAGCAAGAGAAATTTTGAAATATACAGAATTCAAATGCGGATTACACAAAGCTGATTACTTAAAGTAACTTTTTAAAAGTTTTTATATGATCAGATAAAAGAAACCAAATATACAATATTAACGTTCGGCATAATGTACATCATTTGTATTTTTATTTCAAATTTTTATATTTTTAACATAATAATTAAAGGATCTCTCACAGCCAAGTTTGCTCGATTGAATTACTTGATACTAAAAGTTGCTACCATTTATCTGTTTTGTATGCACTATTTTCTCCCATTCTCTGCACATCCTTTTTGTTTTTTTTTTTAAGGCCGTCTTCTGCAGTGTTGTCTCCGTTCTCGGGCTCTCTTTGAGTAGCAGCTCACTGGCATGCCAAATTGCTGAAGGGGAGGAGCTGGAAGAGAGGACCTCTTGTCTAGCTTGAGTTCCCAAGCTGCATGAACTTCCTTTTGTCGCATTGTATTATAATAATATAAGTATGTGTGTTGTGAATGTGTGCGTGGCACCTAGACACTGTGTGGCAGTTGCTTTAAGCAATGTTGCAAGCAGTTAGTGGCAGAAGGCATGCCACTAACACCCAGCTTTGTTTAATCGAAATGGTATTAGGAATTTCCTTGGGGATATTGTACCATTTCAGTTGTAATACGCACAAAAGAAAACTTGTAATCAGAAAACTTTACATAATTGTTATATTAAATGATCTGATCTGACAATTACTATTTCTTCTTTACGATCAACACATTTAGGAATGTTTCCATTTCTTTGAACTCAGTTTTACTCCCGGTTTTGCGCAATTTATCTTGTATAGTTTTTGAATTGCCAAAAATTTTAATCAGGGAATCAAATCGAAACAATTATCGGACCCTGTTTTGGTTTTGTCACATCCCGAAACAACGATTTCGGTTTTATCCTTTATAATGTTTTAAATGCTTAGAGTTGTTTAAACCTTTGACCTAGCAACTTTACAAGTCAAAATATTTGTCCGATTTGGCATGATTTTTCACAAAAGAATAAAACGAGTCAGAATCGAATACAAAGTATTGTTTTATACTTATTATGACTCCATGAGTTGCTTACGGTTAAAAACTTGTGATTTAAAATTTTCAATTCAAAAATCAATAGGGAGTCTGTGCATTTAAATTAAAACCAAGATCAAGAGGGAAAAATTGTTGTTATCAAAATGATTTAACGTTGAATGTAGAATGAATTAAGAAAACGTTTCGGTTTTCGGATCTTGGAAACGAATTTATTTCGGTTACTGTTCCGGTTTAAGTATTAAAATTGAACCGATTTATTTCGGCTATCGGTTTCGGTACTAATCCCTAATACTAGCGATTTTAGTCCTAAACAGGCAACCTACTCAATGTATAGCTGGTCTAAAAGTTACGATTTTGTTTACTATGGAAGCTGCTAATAATCAAAATAATTTAGTAAATACTTTCAATGACAATGTCTATTATCTGTGAATTAGTTTATAAGTATCCTTCTTGTCTGATTGTCTGAAAGTGTGTCAATTGCTTGCCGTTTACTTTTCACAAATTAACAATATTTCATCATTGAAATAGTGAAAATTTACCAGATTGTGTGTGATAATTTAGACAATATTTTCAATTTGGTTATGTTGTTGGTTAAAGTTAGGAGACTTGCCTGCGGCTTTATACAAGGAGTTCAAATAGATTGTCATGGTTGCCAAAGGCAGCAACTACAACGAAATGCGTTGGCAATATCAGAGACATCAATAGATAAAGCAACAGAGATGGACATGCTCAAAGCGACAACAGCAACAGCAACAAAAGGAAGCGAGAACAACAACTGTGTAAAGAGAGTGACAACAACGAGAGTTGTTGCGACCTCAGCGACCACAAAACTAAAGTTCTTCGAGTTGCTGGTCGCGTAAACTTAATGGAGCTCGGCAAAAGGCCACAGCAACTGAACGAAGGAAGAGGAAAAGAGACGGGGCTGGAGAGACGGCTTAGTAGAAAGAAGGCGTGCCAGAGGCTTTTTAGCCACATCATGCCGTGACGATGCGGTGCGTTTTCGTCTTCTGGTCTTCGACTTGCTCATTGTTACAGTTGTAGTAGTTGTTGTACTGTAGTTGTAATTGTAACTGTTGCTACTGTTGTTGTTGCTGTTGGTGCTGCAACATGGATTTCCGTTCGCAGCACTGGCATTGTACTACCCACTACTTTATGGCTTACCACATGTGCACTTTGTAATCTGTCGGCGTTATTGCATTGCGGGTCGTTCAGGACGGACGAAGAAAGGTTGAGTGCATTTCGCTCTGACCGAGGCCTTTTCAACTTGTACATGTATGTGTGCATCCGTCTGTCTGTGCGTGCATGTCTGCGTGTGTGCATGTGTGCGTGTGTCTGTCTCGACTCGGGTGAAGCTTCAAGTACTTTACTTAGAAGCTTTCACGCGACTTTATAATCAATTTGAAGCACTGTTTATGATACAGCCAATTGATTTCAATTTTTTATTGTTCTCTCTCTTTACAGGTAAGTGTGCCTATAACAAACTTTGTAAGTGAAGGAAGGGGTAAAGTAAGAGAAAAGTAGGAAAGTCTTGAAGCTATGCGATTCATTGAGGTATAGAATGCATTGAAAAAACTAGACTGATGTTAAAAGATAAGGACAGTTAAAAGAAGACTTTTGATTACTTCAAATTTAAGCATAGTCGTAGTTTTATTTCATAAGCTTTCCTTTCCTCAGTTCATATTAATAGCATTCAGATGGTTTACCATTCATTCAATATCAGAATTTTTTAATCAAACTTTTCTTTGATAAATTCTGTGGTAAAAAGAATTTTTATCTTTCATATCTACATAGAACAAATATGCATTATAAACCAGGCTGAAACCAGTTCAAATAAATTTAGATTATTATTAAAATTTAATTTTTTTTTAATAAAAATTTAATTGGTTTGAAATGTCGAGAAAAAATTATAACAATAAAAATATTTTTTATTGTATTAAATTGAACCAAGGCTCGAGCCGAACCTTATTCTTGCTCTATGGTTCGAACCGAACCTTTAACAAAATTTTAGAGGTTTGCAGCCCTGATTATAATTATTACGAGCTTATGAAATTGACAATTATTAATAGATTTTATATTTTGCATGATTATAACTTTTTCCCCTTTCGGTTTGATATTCAAAGGCGTTTTCTTCCACAAATTAAATTTTGCATTAACCCTCAATTTATATTTCTTAAATTTCATATGCTTTTATTTGTCAGTCGCTTTAGCTAAGTCTTTACACTAGTTATCTTGTCCTAGATTAAATTCTACGTAACTATATTTGTCTCAATATAATCCTTTTGTAGTTTGCTCATAAGTACGCCTCTCAAACTCCTTCACCTGACCACAAATGCCACAAATATTCATCCTCTTCGTTGTCATATGATCTATTTCAAGTCACTGCTGAATCCTGTGGGTTGCGCTGCGTCTGTGGTTCAACTTAGCAAGGTGCCTCATAATCGCATCAGGAATTTTCCTGTTAAGCGGCAACAAACCAAAAAAAAATTGTCAAATATAAAAAAAGAGAAAATGTATTGCAACTCTTGGCGCGACACGACTGTGAGAGAAGTCCTGGCTGACTGTGTCGAGTCGACTCTACTCGAGTCCTTTGTGGACAATGCAAACACAGCAACAGCAACAGCTGCTGTTTCCCTCTCTCCCATCCTGCCGCCCACCTGTCCGCGTTTGCCGACAACTTCTTCGCACAATACACAAACAAGCAAAAGTTTGTAAACAAAAATTGTTGACGGGGTCGACGTAGGGCAAAACCAGGAGTAGCAAACAAGCGGAGAGGGGTGAGAAGTGCGAAGATCGACAGTGAGGGGTTAGCTGGTTGAAGGTGGGTTAAGGTTCTCAAATGCAAAAAGTTTTTACATCATGATGCTGTTGATATGCCTGTTAGTAGTCGACGCTGTTGCTCTCAGTTCCCAGTTCCCAGGCTCTAGTTGTTGCTGTTGTTGCTGCTGCGTATTTATTGTCGTCGTTGTGGCGACCACAGCGGCACTGGCAACATTAACCCGCTGCTGCTGATTGTTCTTGTTGTTCTTGTTGTTGTTGTTGTTGTTGATTCTTGCTTTCTGCTGGGAGAATACTCCGCACTTTTCTCCTGTTCCACTTGCTCTTTCGCTTTATTTCTTTTATTTTTTTTCGCGGTTAAAGTTGTTGGCATTTGTTAGATGGGGAGTTTGGTTGCCTCTTCCCCCTGCAGCAGTAGTCGAGAACGATGACATTGCACGTACATCAGTTAGGTACGGTTCGGTTCAGTTTTTGGTTTGGTTTAGTTGGTTTGCTTCGTTGGTTAGTTAGTTGGTATTTGTGGTTCCCGTAGGAGATGTATTAACGTATAGAAAGTATATTGGGCTGCAGCAGCTTAAGCAAAAATGCTTCAAGTTGGCTTACGACTTGAAAATATATATTATTAAATATTTTTAGCAAACGAATGGATAAGTTATTTTTGTTAACATCTTAAACACTTTTTGTTGGTTTTAACTAGCAATTTGTTTACATTTTTCGGTGGGAAATTGTTTTTTGTTTGGGGCTTTTTTTAGATCAAAGTTTCCTAACCGTTAAGTCAACAGAAAATTTCCTTTAACCGTTTGAATTGTGTGAGCATGCGCGCTCTTTTGGGATATTTTATGCTCTCTTACCAATGACAATTTCCCTTTTCCTATTAATTTCTTTTCACATAAACAATGAATTTTATGAAATGCAAATAATAAATTAAATTTTCTATTAATATTATACAGATTTTATACAAAAATTTGAAAATTATTTTCAATGCTTTCTAAAAATTTCAATACGTAATTATTTTGTTTTGTATTCAAAAATATGTTGCCTATAGTAAACATAAAGCTCTTTGTAGTTGCAATTGGGTTTAGATTGTAAAAGTATTATTTATATCCCATTAGATTTGATGCCATTCAGTAGCTCATTCACATGTTTAAAGTGAGTGACTTGGAAGCATGTCTAACAGGTTGCTGACAGTGGCAACATGTGGACGCTCGAATCTTTGAAGCGACTTGCAACGAGGCAATATTTCCGAACCATAACGAATGCTAAGAGTCGCGACACAGGGGAAATTCCTGTATGTTTTAGTACACTTACCGCCTGTAAACAGAGAGCAAGTCCCATCCTGGCAGAAGGACTATTGCTACAGCTGCGGCACTAGAGACAAATTAAATTTGGTCATTTCGTGTTTGACGACTTCGAGTTGCTCGAGGTTTAGTACAAATCGTGCATTCAAACGGTGCGGATGCGCGTTGTCCTTGTCGTCGTCAACCTGTGAATTTCGTCGTCTCGTTTAGCGTATGTGTGAGCTTCGTCTCTGTGTGTGTGTGTTTGTGCCTGTCCATTCAGTGCGCTTATAAGTAGGCAACACTTTTTCGTCTAACGCACATTTTAACTGGCTCGTAATTATTATTAAAACACAGCATTACTGTCGGCGATTGCTTCGCGTCTGGCATTCGACAATGGATTCGACAACATCCTTAACGTTGTAGTCGTCGTCGGCTTCTTTATCCTTTTTGAGTGCACAATTAAGCGCGCCAAACCAAATTCAATAAGCGCCAAAAAGAAAAGTAGTAAAATATATGAATAGCTTCACACAATTCTTGGTCCTTTCCCCAATAAAAAGTGTATGCCAAAAAGTGCTGCGGCACTTCAAAGTGCCCGGGCACAAAAACAACAGCTCCTACGCTATACATACACCAAAAAGTAAAGATTGTACATAAAAGGCGACAAATGACAGCAGACAAGGCAACAACAACTGGTTGCCAGACTTTGCCCTTTAGAGCCAGCAAGGCCCAAATTAAATTCCAACGCAACGCAATCTGCTTAATAAATAATTAAGCGTAATTAAAGTGTTAAAAAAAGATATACAAAAAAGGTATTTTTATTGTTGTAACTTATGTGTGCGATTCCATGTATGTGTGTGAGACGGGTTTTTCAATTCAGTTTGTCTTCTTGTAGTACAGTGAAATTTATTTAGAACAGCTGAGAGCAGCTATGTTAGATTCAGGGCTAATATAGTGCTAATACAATTTACATGAAATTTTATTGAATTATTATATTATATTATATAAAAATTGATTTGATAGAAGGATGTGTGCTTGGGTTCGACATTTTATACACATTTACTCAATAAAAGTTCATGTCAAAATTATATATTTTTTTTTTTTTTTTTTTTTTTCGTGCTCGTATTTTACCTTTTTCAAATAAAAAACTGATAAATTTAAATCATTTTGAAAATCTTTATTACACGTTTTTTTAATTTTGTCAAGATACTTATTTATATTTAATTTACAACTAAGTTTTTGAATTTACACTTAACATTATTTGGTTAGCTTTAGTGATTTTTTACTGTATTGCCGAGTTACGTTTTATTGTTGCTGCTGCGAAAAGTGTGAAATGCAAATGAGTTTCTGTCTGTCTTGCCGCCATCGTTTCCCATGACTGTTAAACTTTATCAATGGCAACAACAATTACACATTTTTATGTCTTGAGCATGTGTCGTCTATGTGTTGCAATTGTTGTTATTGTGGTTGCTGTTGCTGTTTGGATACCGGAAATGCAAAACTTGAAGCAGCAGCAGCATCATTGTCCTCCTGCTGTTTCCACTTCCTATGCACTCGACAAGCTGTGGCTGTTTCGTGGTGTGTTGTGTATGTGTATGTGTTTGAGAGAGTTGTGCTGTGTTATGTGTCTGTTTTTCATTGCAACATCCATTTTCGTTGCTGCTTCTTATTCGACACAACAGCAATAACAACAAGAACAACGGCAGCAGCAGCTGAGCATAATAAATTTTTAATTTCATTTGCTCTTATTTATTGTTTTTTTTGCCTCAATTACATTACAATTTCTCGCCCGCTTTTCACTTTTTTCTCATATTCTCACTGTTGTTGTTTTTGCTGTGGTTGCTTCTTCATTTCGTATAATTCAAAATGTGTTTTTCCTGTATTCTGATGTTGTGCATAACTTAAATAACTTAAATGCGAATTTTATTACTGTTTTTGCCATTTGGCAGGCATTTTGAGTGCTTGTCTCGCCGCTGCCACTTTGTGTAAATATTTAATTGATTTTTAATATGCGCAATAAATATTTAATAAGTGTTTTGATTTCTTCATTCCATACGGAGAGTTAGCCAGATATCTGTAAACGACTTTCATTTAAAGTGTCATTCATAATTCAAACAATTTTAACTAAATGCTGAACAACAATAGCATGCTGCTGGGCAATTGAATAATTTAGCGATTCATGCTGATTAAATCAACAACACAAAATTGCTAAACAATTAAAGTTTTCAACTACAAATATAGTAAAAGTAATTTTAATACATGTAGATTACTCCATAAATGTAAATTTTATAGCAAAGAGAGCAACTTGTTAAAATGTTATAGCCTATCTACTTTCCTCATAAGCATAAAACGTAATTTCAATTCTAAAAACTAATGTTTTCTTAGTTTCGAAAGCTCAACTTAGTTAGAAAATGTCGCCTAACTTATTGTTTAATTTAACTGGAATCCAACGCTGTAATTGTAACTGTAATTTTGTGCTAAATTACGTTTTCAATATTTTATATTGTTTAATTGTCATTTTGCACACTTGTATTTTTAAAACAAGTCTCTTCTCTATCTTTTTCATTAATTTAATTAATTGTTTATTTAATTTTGTAAGCATATTTTAGTGTGATTAAAGTAATTTCCAAAGCCAACGGCAAATTTAAACTAATTGAGCTTAACTTAAAATCACAAATAATTGATTGTTCAAATATATTGCATTTTTTAATACATAAAAAAAAAACAAAAGTAAACTACACGAAATGACAGCAATGGGAAAATCAGAAAGAACATAAGCATATTAAAATTATACATTCATATATTTCTATTAAATTTATAAATTTGTGCACATATTTAACCGCAATTCAATTGGCAATTATCTGTGCACTGTCCGTTCGACGTGCTTGCCACAAATGTTTGCTGTCTGCACAAAATTGGTAAGAACAAAATTTACCAACCCAAAAATCGGACACAAATCACGTGCAGCGGCGGTTTGCGGTAATAATCGCGAGCGCGATTTTTCACGCGCTTTTCTGCTCTCGTCCTTCTCGTACCCTCTCGGTATATCTCTTACTGTGTATTTTTTTTTTTTGGTCTTCTGCTTGTTGACAGTTTCCGCTGGCGCGTAGACCAAACAAATCCAAAAGACTCGACGCGTGCAACGAGCTTTTAATTGAAAAACGTGATACGGATGCGAATTTCTTAAACTCAGTTTGTCTTTTTTGAACTTCTGCTTCTTCTTAGTGAATAAGATTTTATTTCTTTTTAATTAAATGCATTTGCATTTTGTCGTCCAATCTGAAAGTCCAAATGTTTCGAAAATTATTGCCGTAAACCTGTCAGCATTTTGATTTATGGTTTTTAATTAAATGCGCCTGACACGTATCTCATTTTTGCATATATAGTAACTGATGCATTTTCAGCACATGTTAATAATATCCTCCCCCAAAATGGCTTTATATCTTTATTCAGATTTCGTCTTACTGGGTAGCCATATAATTACGCAATCACCTAACCATTTAAACAGACATCACATGAATTTTGCCCAGTGAAATAAAATACGATGACCATGCCCATAGTGGGTGGTAAGTCTTTGACGTGACTATGGAGTTGTCTGCGGTTGCAAAAGGAGCCAGACAGCCAGACTTCATTTTCGTTATCCTTGTTTGTTGGCATTGTTGTTTTTCTTTTTATACGCTGCGTATCTAATTTGTGACAGTGTGAGTGTAACAAGATAAAGCTACAGTAAACAGATAATGAATGGAAAGGAAGACATACAAACCAGAGAAACCATTTGATTGGCATATAATTTTCTTCATTATGATATTCACAAGCTATAATAGTTAAGAATACTAACCATTCTATTTTTATTTAAATTTACCTTGATATTAAATTTCTATTGATTTCATATCTACTCATATCTTCTTAATGAATTAGAATAATATCTATTGAAATATCAGCGAATTCGTTTTAAAGAACACCTTGTCACAACTGTATCTATCTGTTCAAGTATCTATCATTCATTGAGTTAGTGCGCTATTCGCATTGGAGTGCTGTTCCCCTGTACTGTCCTGTCCTGTCCTTGAGTACCTGTTTAGTAGTGCGCTTAACTAAACTTCCGTTTCCGCTTTGAACAGCTTCCGTTGAGGGTTATTATCTGACTAACTAGTGGCACTCGTGCGCGTAACGTCCTTTGTGGCACCGCCATTCTGTCTCTATCTATCTGGTTGTATCTAAAGCATTTTGCATCTCAGAGATGTGTAGCTGCTGATGGCTCAGATACAGATACAGCTGCGACTGCGACTACAGGCTGCTCTCGTCGTTTTAGTTGTTGTTGTCGTCGTTGCTGTTGGTTAACGATGGGCGCTTCAGTTTTTGAAAAATTTAATTACAAACTCTCTGAGGCATTATTAGAGAGATAACAGGATAATAACGATGGCAAGGACGATGCCAAGCTTAGCAGCAGCTGTGCTCCAGTTCGAGTTGTTGCCTTTGCCTTTGCTTTTGATTCTTTTTTCCTTAGCTTTGCCTTGGCTACTCCTTTTTGTAGGCTGCTGGCTGTGGGCCATTTTCTGTCGTATGCAAATTTATTTTTACATATTTTTTTCTTTTGTTTTTTGTTCCTTTTGCCGGGTCAGACGTCGGCTTTACTCGTCGTCTGTCTGCCTTTCAATTAGTTTTGCGAGACTAGACGCGGTGGCACGTGCCACAAACGTTGCCTGTCTTGTCGTTGTCTCTTTTATTGAACACTCAAAACTAGGCCACAGTTGTTGTCACTTTAATTGAGCTCACTTTACAATATACATATATATTTTGTTTATACATTGACATTAATTGTTTGAAAAAGAAAAATATGCCAACGGCCATCAAGTATGCATTTAATTACCAATCATATTTCAATTAATTGGTTATAAAAAACCGCTTAAAAATACATATATATTGTTATTATTATTTCACGCGCGCCATGTTGAACAATTTAACTTGAAAATTTATAGTTTTAATTACTATTAGCGCAGATGCAAAGCCAGCCCAGTAGTAATGCTATTCTGTATATTAAACAATCCATAAATCCGCCGACCAACACTCCCAGCGTACGTAAAAGGATATTAAGTATACGCACATAAACCTTAATCCATTGGCAACAATTAAAGGCTTTATTTGGTTCGTTGGACTGGCTGAAAGTATAACACGACTGAAAAACTCGACTGTTTTTTTATGCAATTCCCTATGTTTAAAATAACAAACCAAGTTTAATATCAGAAAACATTGATAACAGCTTTAAATACTCTTTAATTTATAGACCTGTTTCACTTATGCCACCTTTAGGATTAACAAAATATTAAATATGTTATGGAAGTCAATATATGACGTTATTAAAGTGAAAACTTGAGATAGTTTCAGCATTCCTTGCATTCTTTCTTATTTATGTATCTGTCGAATCTGTTAGTTACAATATTACTTAAAAGAGTATGTTATCGTTGTGTTTGTTTGTTTATATAAATTTTTACTTATTTTGTGAAAGCCGTCTATTGTTTACTAATTGCTGCCTATTTTTGTTGCTTTGCAAAAAGTTTTCTATAAAAATTAATTCGCTTGTTTTAATTTTCATTTGTGTGCAAAATAATTGAAGCATACTATTTGACACAAATAAAAGTGAAAGGGAGAAGGGATTGGAAGGAAGGCCATAATAATAACAAAAAAGATGAAAAAACAGTAGTGTATTTTGTTTTGGACTGTGCATATTTATAGTTAATTATTAAATTGCAATGGTTAAAGTTCACATAACAGAAGCTGAAAAATAAAAATAAATGATTGTGTTACATAAGAGTGCTTCAAAAAACAATGCCAACAAATTAATGTTGAGCTGATTGTAATGGATTTTTTTTTAAATATAAGGAATTAATCCCGAGCGCAGCATTATGATAACAATTGATGGTAATACATAATATAATTATGCAATTCCTTTATACGTTTAAAAAGATTGAATAATTTTTACAATTTTTTCAAGCTAACGTTTTTTTGTTTTTGTATTTTTTTTGTTTAATTATTAAACATTATTACTGTTGCTCATAACCAATGCAAAAGTGTGTCTGTGTTCACACGACAACATTTAATAAAATCTTTAAAAAAAAATTTTTTTTAATGGCATAAGCAATTTAAATGTTAAAAATAAAATAGCTTTTAATTTAAATTTTTTTTTTGTTTTTAATTTATTAATTGTGGTTTGGTATTATTCTAGGATTGTAAAACATACAATTATGATTTTCAATTTTAAATATTTGAAGAACTCTTAAATATTTTGTTAGTATACAGTCTTGTGCCGTTGTGTCGCGTGTCTGCTAATTGAATGAAGCCGCTTACCACCTCCCTGGGCAGCCAATTAGCGCACATCTTGACAAGGTTTTCGCATGTCTTTATTAAATGTTGCAATGTCTGCACAGCTGCTACTGCTGTTGCTGCTGCTGCAGAGACAGAGTGTATGTCCTGGCACTTGTTGTCCTTCTTGTCATTGCCTGCGTGTGCCTGTAATTTAATAAATTTAATGAACATATGCCGTCGCCAGCTGCTGCCGTTTCAGCTTTTGCTGGAGGCGTGGAAAATAGACTTCAATGCGTTGAGTGTCATATCAACATATTAGACAGAGAGAAGAATAAGAGATTGACGCACATTCCTATATCTATCTATTTTTCAATGCTTTAAGGTGTCCCTTCCCCGAAAAAAAATAGACTGAGATACAAATGTTTCGAGAGTTTGCGATAGGGCCAAGGGATCAAGGGAGGCTGTTAGATTATGGAGCATGTGCTCTGACTTATGATTGATGCCTTTTGTTATTGTTGCTGTTGTTGTGCTTTCTTTTTTCCATCAGGTTCCTCTTCCCTCTCTTATAACTCGCCGAGCTGCTTTGCTTTATATATATTTCGCCTGCTGCTTTATTAGATATAATATTTTAGTGGCCTTTGTTGCGTTCCTCTTAGCAGCAGACATGTGTTTACTTTTGTTTCTCTTCCTCCCTCAAAGAATTTTTTTTCAGAACAGAGAACATTTTTATATATGATACGAGAATGTTTGTATTTATAACAAAAGCGGCACTCAAATGACTCTAAATGTCTCTGTTTTCGGTGTGTGTGAGTGTGTGGCTCTAAATTATGACTCGCATGTCAAAGGACTCTCTTCTCGGCCTGTATAGCCATAAATGTGCTTGGCATTTTTCTTAACATTAATTTGACAGTATTTTCATGGAAATTGCACATTTTATGAGGCATTTCTTTTTGCAGCAGGCAAATTGTTTCTTTTTATTTGTGTGGCAGGCTTAATTGACGCTAAATAAGGGAGCCGATGATAATGAAAATTGGATGTTATATGGAAATAATGATCAAATTTAGTAAGCTTCGACTTTAAAATTCTGTTGAAGCGAAATTGCATGTTACAAGCGATTTTGAACTCTTTCCATTTTCTTTGAATTGACCGTCTAAAAACGCTGCTATGGCACATTTTCGGGAATGAAAAATTAGCGAAAAAATTGAACAAAAAGAGGAGTAGGAAAAAACTCTACCGGTCACTGTAGTTCGAGAGCAGACTTAAATTTTCACCTGACCTGGCTGACGGTCAACGGTTGTCGTTGATTCCCAGATCCCATTGTGGGAACTGTTGCCATTGTTTTCCTTACCCATCGTTCTTTCACTGTTGCTTTTGTTGTTGTTGCTGTTGTTGTTGGTTGAGTGGGTTTTGTAGCTGTGGTCATCATCATACAACCACAAAGGCAGTCAGCGCGGGCAGCAACGAGTCCCTCAGCAGTCGTGCAATGAAGCATGCTACACATTATTTTGCTGACCCACAGGTTATTCATTCATGTAGCATACTTTTCAGCATACAACGCACACCCACACACACACACTTTTGTAAAGGCAACGTTCACTATACAAAATTGCCGTTTAAACAGCGTTTATTGACAGACAACTTTGCCTTAAATTGCAACGTTTACATTTTTTGCAGCATTTTGTATTGTTTTATTTTTTTTTCTGTTATTTATTTTGGTCAGATGTTGCACAGTTTGTTGGCTTCGTTTTGGATATATATATATATATTTGTTATACCCTTGTGCGAGCAATATTATTCTATTGGCGCAAAACTAATAAAAATAATCATAATCATAACTTAACCGAAACAAATTTTTTTTTTTAATTTACCGTAACCGAAATACCGAAATTATGCAAACCGAAATAACCAATTAATATATAATGGTTAGTTTCGGTTCAATCAAGCATTAAATTCAATTATGTTGTTAAAGTTTAATTATCGATTTTTAAACTAATTTTGATTTAAAGTTTTAATTTTGTTCTTATTAAATACTTTTTTTTTTAAATCAAAGAATTCAGTTCATTAACTTTTTTATAACATTTCTATCTGTACAAAACAACTACAAAATACCGATAACCGTTACAAAACCGATAATCGCAACCGAGAACCGAAAACCAAAACACAAACAACCAAAACCATAACTGAAACCGATATTCGATTTGGTTTGATTACCTGAATAGAATATTATTTTTGAAATTGTTTCAAAGTAAGAAACGTAGAAGAAATTACAACTCTGACTGTTAACTTACAAATTCCTCAAACCTGGTGACCTCACAGCTCTGACTTAATTAAGTGCTTATGTTTGTTTTTTGTTTTATCATAATCATTAAGATTGTTTCGAGCTCAGAGACTCAAAGAGCTAGATTGACAAAATTCGTGTTTCAATAGTACAATTTGCAGATCATGATTATTTAATTTCAGATAAGTCATTTTGTTCAATATACTTTTTGAAAGTTTTTATAAAGTAGGAAATATTCAACAGATTATTCGACTATTCTAAATTCTTTTCTTTGTAAGAGTGCCCAGTCTAATTGATCCCTGTTACCATATGCATATGGTCTAACTTTTGTATATTTTGGTGTCTGAAGCATGGTAAGCAGTGACGTGCATCTAGCCATTTAGCGCTCGAAACCTGTGAGCACAGGGTATCTTCCAGTCGAACACACTCTACCACTACGAACTTGCTTGTTTAACTCTTGTGCGGTTACATTCATTCCTTTTTTTTATTTCTGTTGTGGCGCGTCAGCTGCCGTTGGCATATATTCAATATATTTTGTTTACAACGCCCGTTTCTCACGTTTTTTCCTCCATCTCTATCTTTCCTGTGTATGTGTGTGTGTGTGTGTGTGTGTTTGTTGTGCAAGTGAAACGAGCTAATTTGTTTACTGCAACAGACTGTTTTTCCGCTATTTATTTGCCAGAATTGCCCTCTGGTAACTGCTGTTCAAGCAGGCCTCTGACCTTATACATTCTGTGTTTCAATTGCGAACCGCAAGAAATTTGAAATCCATTTGAAGTACAATCAAGAAAATAAAAATTACTCGAGCTGAAAATCTGGCTGCATAAATTAACATTTTTTAATTAAATTTTCAAGTCCCGAAAATAAATTTTTAATACGCCATTCTTAAACAATTAAATGAGCTTAACTCCTGGCAAAGTTGCCTTTGTTTTTTGGGCTTTTCTTTAGCTGTTTTTTCGCGGACTAAAGTGTACTACGTAATTGGGGGGCTAAAAAAAAACTTTATAAATTTTCAAGCAAAAGAAAATCTTGCGTATCTTTCAATCTCACACGTTTTACCGTCATTTATTAAACGGAATTGTTAAAGGCAAATCAAATTTGCCAAGAACTTTGAATAATTATATTAAAATCCGCAACAATGTCCGCAAATCGGCCAAAACGTCGGCAATATTTGTTATGTTCTGGTCTGTCCTTCAACTCCTCAGCTTGTTTTATAGCCAAAACATAGCGAAACGTGAGCAGAGATCTGACTTCATTCAGTTGATGCCCTCGTTCTCGTTCTCGTTTTCATTTTGTGCCGTGTCATAAATCTCACGATTCCTGCATGAAACTCAGCTGCGCTTGGCTTTATTGCTGCTCGTGTTGTTGCTGCTGTTGGTTGTGGGTGTCCGGACGGTTGGCTGTGTGTATCTGTTGTTTTTCCTACTTTTATACATATAAATTTCAACGTAAAATGTCTTAATAAAGTCCTCAGTCCTCAGACTCTGCCAAGAGCACACTTCCACGCTCTTTTCTTCGCTATGCTAACAACTTTATGTCAAGGACATTTTTATGCCTCCAACAGCCGTTGTTATTTCTCTTTTCGCCCTGCACAGTGAGATTTTACTAAATGATCGGCGGCAGAATGACGGCATTTAATAAATATAAAAATAGCACAACAAATTGTTATGAAAAATGGGAGCAAATTTGGCGTAAGAAGATTGCGACTTTTTGTGGAATGAAATTAACAATAGCCCTTCGAAAGATAATATTTTATTGCAAATATTATTGAGCAAAGATTATAAGTACCACAAAAATAACCTCTACACAAGGTAAAAGTCTAGTGACGAAAGCATATTCCGGCCCCAAAATTTCTGATATCCAATTTTGTGACGAACAAAATAAAGTTAAATATAAAAATTTTAATATTAAAAAAAAAAAACAAAATTGGCATTTTGCACTGTGCGCAAAAGGGTAAGCTACCACGAACTCGAGTTTATTTTTTATTTTGATTTTAAAAATCTCTTAAATGTAAGCTAAAAAACCTTATTTCACCTGTAAAATGTTACCTGAGTACTTTAGATAAAAAGTTTAAAGGTACGCCTAAACGTCCTCAAAACTACCTTGCCAACGATATATATGATACATCTGCAGGTTCTTTGGCTTGGAAACTTCAATTTTAGCGAATTTAGCGTTTTCCCTCTAAACTAGCGGTTTCTTCAAAAAGTCGTAGAACAAATATTTCTATATTTTTGAGAAGGAATAAATTCTTTTAGCTGTATATATTGCTAGTCGCCTTTCGCACCCTTCGTGCTTCTTTCGTCACTAGCGTGAACTGCCAACAACAGTGATGTGATAAAATTATCAATTATTAATTTCTTTTCTTTTTTCGTTAATTTCATTACAATTATTGAATAGTTTCTTAAGAGTTTTTGAAGTAGTTTCAGCTTTTTACAGGTACTTTTATTAACTAGTTCTTTATGAAAATAAGTTATCTTCAATTAAGATTGCAATTATAGAGATAATCTCTTATATAAAAAAATTTGGCATAAAAGCTTTTTCATTTTATGTAGTTTACAATCTAATTTTGAAATGCTTTTAATCTTTGAGCAGAATTAAATGCCTTTTGTCTAGGGGCAAATTGACACACGTCGAACGAATCCAAAATCAATGAGTACCAGCCAAACGCACACACATATTCATACTCACCCACAGCCAGCAGATCTTTGATGCATACGCACAAAAGTATGCACCAAAAATTTATGCAAACCAAAAACCAAACAAGCTCTCGCCACTTCCGCCAAAAACTGTCAACGAACGAGACACACGGACTTTGAGAGTATGTAGAAAAAATATATGGTAAATTATGAAATCATTTTGTACCATAAATTAAATTTGCTTCCCAAAAATGCATTACGAATAAATCAAAAAGCGACAGACACAATAAGATTAACTAAAATAGAGCTAGAATGAGGGAAAGGGATAGAGAATGAGAGTTGAGCTAAACAATGGACTGTCATTTGCACTCATCGCTCGACGCAGCCAATTTAAAATTGTCAAAGAATTTATACGAAATTAATAAAATATTTAAAATGCTTTAGTTTACTGACAACAACAATAGCACACAAGCATACAACAATTATGAGCCTATTAAACTATTAGGTGACTGTATGAGTGTGACAAACACTTCATGCGAAGTTGTTGTTGTTGTCTCATGAATAAATACGAAAAATCTGGCGCAACTTTATTATGTAGACAAACGCAAACAAATGCGAGAGGCGAAAATTTGCATATCAAAGCTGCTAATAGAGAACATGAGAGAGTAAGTGAAAAGGCAAACAAATAAACGGACACTGCATTGGTTTGTGTATGTGTGTGTTGTATTGTAATGTACGCTGCGTGTGTCTGTGTCATAAATGTGTTATTTATGAGGCATATTAACAAGCGACAAAAGACACACACACAACAACAGCACACACCAGCGACAACAACAACCAGAATAACATCAACAATGTCGCTTACATACAATAATCAGAACTACATTACTCATACGCACTGTAGCACAGTTATTGCTTTAAATAATTGATTCGCCTATTGGGCGGAAGACACATCCAGCGTTGCTTTAATCCAATTTTGACAACATTTATGATTGCACGCATGAAAATGTAGGGCATCAAATATGAAGGTAAAGAATTTTTGTGGAATAAGGTAAAAGAGAAATCCTTAAATCTTTAGAAAGAAATCTTTATCTCAAGTGGATAGTGGATAATTTTCTTTGGTTCTAACTCTACGGACTTATAATCCAACTAAAACAATAAGCCACTCTTCTAAATTTTATTTTTTTACTATCCTGTGGGTCCCTTATAACTTGAAGATTATATATTATCTATATTAGAAATGATACTAGGCTAACATTTTTATAATATTAACTCCTGTGCGCTATCATCCGATTAAATAGCAAAACGAACCGATTTTTTCAGCATTTCTTCACAATATGCTTTCTTTTTCTTCTCTGACCTTTAATAGTTCAATAACCTCATATCTTTATCAAATACAATGCACAAAACACACATTCCATGAAATCTAAAATAAAATCCTATTTGCACGCTGACAAATCTCGACATTTTCACTGACTTTATTCAATTTAACAGTTTACAAAAAAAAGGTAAGCAAAAAAGAAAAAAGGGTTAAGCAGATAAAATGAAATGTCCAATAATATTTTTAGCAAAAGGGTAAGACAAGAACAGAAAACGAGACACAAAAAATATCAAAAAAGGACACTGAACAAAGTCAAACACCTGCAGTTGTTAAAAACAAAAGAAGAAAAAATACAAAACAGACAATATAAATGGAGACTAAAAATGAAAACCCTTTGAAAGACTACGACCTCGTGATAAGCATGCGACGTCACAAAATAAAGAAAAAATATATTGAAAAGGGGTGAAATTTACGCATTTTGCTGTTTGTTTTGATTCTGCATTTGACCTTCGCCCATACCATCTATTTTTGGCCACATTTGACTATTACACACGAATTATCATGACGTCGGAAAAATAAACATTTGACTGGTCCAAGTTTATCTATCCTACTGCATCTGTATCTCTAGCTGTCCCTCTGTCCCTTTTATCACTCTCATGCTATTGTCGATTGCACACCCCAACAACAACATGTCAACAGCTTTGTGCGTCACTTTTGTTTGCCTTCTCTCATATCTTGTATACCACATTCTATATCCTTTTTGTTTTTATTTTGATTTTAGCTTTGTTTGTTTTTGTGTATTTTATGCGGCTTTTGCACATATTTATTTGCCCAAAAAACCCTATGGCACTTTTATCAGTCCCCCACACGATGATGCAGAGCGAGAAAACTCCATGTACGATGTGAATGCAACGAAGCGCACGAACCACAGGCTCAAATTATTTGCAAATCATTTTTGTTTTTTTCGTTGCATTTTATGGAAAATCTATGACGGGCTTATCAGTGTACTGCATAATGGTGCAATAGAGGGACTATATTTTGTATACCCTGTACATAAAAATACAGAAAATGGGGTACAGTAAATAACAAAATAATATATTATAGGTATATTGTACTCTAGAAATAACTTCTGTTCTATATAAGAAAATGACGATCTTACAAATATCCCTAGAAAATAAAGGTAAATTTAGATTAGAATAGAATAGAATAGAATAGAATAGAATAGAATAGAATAGAATAGAATAGAATAGAATAGAATAGAATAGAATAGAATAGAATAGAATAGAATAGAATAGAATAGAATAGAATAGAATAGAATAGAATAGAATAGAATAGAATAGAATAGAATAGAATAGAATAGAATAGAATAGAATAGAATAGAAAAAGCAAAGGATGTAGCATATTAATATAAAAAATCAAATTAAATATAATAAAAATTCATCAACAAGCTGCGAAGACTATGCTATTTATTTTAATAAAACTTAGTTACAGGGTATTTTTTGTAAATCACTCTCATTTAACACATTCTCATTTTTTCCTTGTTAAACTTAATGCCTTCAGATCTGATTACACTTGCGTTATTTTTAAATGAATGTACTTGTATTTATTATTTATGTCGCATTTTAAAAATATTTTCCAGATTATTTAAGCTGTTTATTTTTGTTTATTCTTGTAGCATTATATTCTAATATTTGCTATTTCTATAATTCCTTCGCATGGCTTTTTCCAACGATTTCGAAATTGTATTTGAATTTATATTTTAAAACCACACACTCTACAGTCTGTCGAGTTGAGTTGACACCTTGACTCGGCCTCGCTGTCAATATTCAATGCAATGTCAATTTGCAACTGCATGACAATGTCAAATATCGGGGGAAAACAAACGATAATTTTTCACAAAATTGACAATATCAAATTGATGGGAAAAGAGAGGGTGTGGCATATATTGTACGACAGAAATAAAAACAGGACAAACGTCAGAGGAAGGACTCTCTATGGCAGATAACATTAAAAAGCGAGCATCGAACGTACTGGGTGACATCGCGTGTCAATGAAGATTATGATAGGATATATAAATGCAACAGCAACAACCCGTAACAGAATTGGACATCGTTGGACGTCGCACAAAATGACTGACATGTCAACACAGCAAAAAATAAAAATAGCAAACAACTTCAAACTGAAAAGGAAACAGAGAAATGTCAAATGTATGCATTTTTATCAGTAGTGAAAATTATACGAACTGGACAAGGGAATGAATGACAATTGACAATGTCAAAGTTTATTTCATTTATCAACTGTCGAGAATTGTTTACCAAAGTCGAAAAGTTTGCACATTAAATCGCAATGTACTTTGGTTTTATGGCTGCATTCAATGCAGAGCAACCTTAAAAGTATCTATGTAATTAGTAACTGGATAAGTTGCCTGATAAGTGCAAGCTGTAGACAGATAGAGAGAGAGTGAGTTATTCCAGCCAGACAAGTGCTGCAGTTGTTTGTGGTATTTGCAGACTGTACTTAGACAGAGAGTGGTTTCTATATTGGCTTTTTGGTTCCATGCAAATCACAACGGGGCAATTAATGTGTCGCAACTTGTCTAGCCATGCGCAATTGTTGCCTTTACCTTTCCCATTGCTAGCTCTTTGGCTAATTTGATATTTAAAGCTACGTGCAGTGACCAGATTCTGTCGACAGAGCTTTGCAGTTATCTCACATTTCATCATTAAATGAAGTTA
The DNA here is from genome assembly GCF_004354385.1 of Drosophila innubila. Lineage (NCBI taxonomy): Eukaryota > Metazoa > Arthropoda > Insecta > Diptera > Drosophilidae > Drosophila > Drosophila innubila. Next base: position 7,620,313 of record NW_022995372.1, on the reverse strand, counting down.
ATGAAGCTGGATTTAAAGGGACTGCATAGAATAAAATTAGAAAACTGTCTGCAACTTTTGGTTTTTTCTCTTGGTCAACTCAGTCCAAATTTTTAGATTGCATTAAATTTTTTAGTTTCCAACGCAATATCGAAAAATGTATAATGCAGTAAAATTTAAGTTGAAATTTAAGTGCTCTGAACTTCTGATTTACAAGAGAACATTTTTAATTTTCATGGCAAGTCTATGTCATTAAGTTGGTTAGCTGTTTTGTATTTCAATTTATAAATTTGTGAAAATTGTGGCTTTTTAATTAGCTTTTTAAATTCAACGTTAGCTGCAATCAGTCAACTATTTTAAAACAACCTCTATTGATTTAAAAATTTTAAATGCTAAGCCATGAAGGTCACAAAACTTAACTTAAGTCAATCTATAAATATTTCCATAAAACTATTAAATTTCAGCACTTTGATCTCAATAGTTAAACTTACTGCTTACGACCTGTCCAAACCAATTAACACATTGTCCACTTTTTTAATGTCCTCTTCAAATATCCGCATTTCCCCTTCTGCTTTCTAACTGCCAAAAACACTTAAACTATTTGGCCAAACAACTTTCGATAGTCGGAAGAAGAGAGACAGGAAGAAAGCTCAAACTAAGATAGCAACTTGCGTGTCAAGCACTCGCAAAGTCAATTTTTTTTAATACCAAGCTGACTTTACCTTTATCGCCTTCCCTTCAGCACCCCTCCACCAACCCCTTGCTATCGTCCGTGCTCACCATTGACCCAGTGGAGTTGAGGGAGTAAAATTTATGTGCCCCATACACGCAGCACGCGGCACATTTCTCATTTAACTGCCTTTGCCATTTGCTAATTAATACCAAATTCCATTTATTTCAACGCTAAAACAACTAAATTTTCTTCCTTTTCCCCAAGTTCAAATCAATTTTGTTTCTAGGTTCTATATTTTTTTTTTTTACTTTCTCTACGAGATTTGTGCGCTTTTACGACTTTTGGCATGTCCAAACTTGGTTTGCCACATTCTGCTCTATTGCGTGCTCGGGGTTGTGGCACCCCTATGCATGGCCTGTGTAGAGGGAGGTTTGCTGGCAAGGGGAAGAGGGAGAAGGGTTGTTGTGGTATTGCTGTGTCAGCATCGTTTAGCTCCGATCGCACGCAAAAATATTTGTACGAAATAAAATTAATGGCGTCCGTTGATGTTTTATTAATTTATACAACTTTCGTTTGCTTGTGTTTTGTGTGGTGGTCTAGAAATAAAATATATTGCTCATACGACGCGTGGTTTGCATTATTGAGTAATTAAATACTAATTAAAGCGAAACATGAGCCGATTTTTCGTTCATTCCCTGATTTTTATTATTATGTTTGCTCGTCCTCCAAACGAGCCCAATAAAATTAGCAAATTTTTGTCCAAGCTCGGCGTTAATGTGCTGAAGTAGGTTTCTGTTCGGAAAGGGACTTTAATATGGTGAGTTTTAGCTGTTGACTAATTGGATAGCTTAAGTTATTGTCTAATGAGAGCATGAGATTAACATGTCAAATTGGTTAATTTTGTTGTCCTAAAAAGAGAATCTTATGTTTTTGTCATATGTTAAAGGAGTTTTTGATGTAAAAACACTCACTATATATTCTATAAGAAAATAGGTGATCTTTAATTTGTGATTTGGAACTATAAATTTTATTTTGATAATCTTATCTTATAAATCTTTATCATATAAATAATAAAGCCTTTTAATCTAAGACAATAACTTCCACAAATACTTATACATACATACATAGTGAGTTTAGTTATCTGTAAATTTGTACTAAGGTTTTAACTGAAATCTTCTGTTTATACCCTTAGTGAAAGAAACGCTTCATTTTCAATAACTTAAAGCCTTTCAAATGCATGTTGAAGATAATTAGACAATTTTGAAACTTGATTACGTGGTTTGGTATGCATACGTTCCCTTTATCACTTTGACCTACCTAAATTTCATTTTGTGCTATTTTCGATTTCATTTACAATTTTACAAGGCATTTGAAATTTGTGAAATACTGCTGGGCGCACACACAAAACATGACACAACAATTGTTTTCCACTTTTTCAATGACTGACAACTCAGGTTTAGAATAGATAACAGAAGGTAAATATAAATTATTGCAGTTGCCCCTCTTCACTTCCCTAGCTGGTTAGTAACTGTATTGATATTGTCCTTTTCTATTGCTTAAACAAAAAAAAAAGAAATGTTTGTAAATTGTCAAATATCATTTTATGGCAGCTGTTGTTGCCACTTCCCTTTGCGGCTGTTTTGAGAATTTCATTTCTTATATTTTCTACGGGAATATTCTGTATGCCTGTTAAGTTTCACCCCACACAATGTAGTCCTGTTTTTATTGTTTTTTGTTTTGGTGTGGATTGTTGCACATTTTTTTTTATCTTTAGCAAGCAATAACTATTGGCATATGTAAATTGCATTCAAAATTCAAAGTGCTTCTCAACCAATTGCTGATTTTATTGTTGCAGTTGTTGTTGTCGCTGTTTGTTTTCTAAACAGAAATGCAAAAAGTATAAAACAAATTTTGTAAAATTGTTCCAGTAAACAATTAACTGTAGATTGCAATGCACTTTTGCCAATTTTCATTATGACTAAATGAAATTGAAACTGACGCACTTGGTAAATATGAGAAAAATTCATATTTGCATTGGTTTGCCATATATTTGAAAAATAATTCGGAAGAGCTCAAATACAGACTTAGAGTTTTTGTCCAAAGTAAATAATGGTAGAAATTTCAATTGGTTAATAGGATTTTTTTTTTTTGTTTGTGACGAATATTTTTGATAGATCTATTAAACATTTATTGCACAGAACATTTTGAGTGGTAGAAAAAAAAAGGTAGAATAAATAAAAAAAAAAAATTTTGTAGTAAATTTGTCATATTAAAGATAATCTAAATTAGCCTCCGAGACATAAAGGTGATTTATTTTTTGGAACATATGGTTAGAAAAGAATATTTGTACAAGTTATACATCATAGTCCAACATGGAATTTTGCAATCTGTTCCTTAAAATTCAACTTTTTTTAACCTTATTTTTTCCATTTTGTTGTTTGAATATGTAATGTGTTTCACTCAGAATCTTTTTTTGCTTGCGGCCTTCATCAAGCATGCGGCGTTTATCAAAACACAAACAAGCAAAGCAAAAACAACAACTATGATAATAATGATAAGCAGTTGCAGAAAGTATAAGAAAAGTAACAAAAAATGAGAAAAAATGCAGCTGCAAAATTTGTTCAAAACAACAATTTGCAGAAGAGAAAAACACGAAGGAACTTAAGCTAGTTGGCTAAGGGGCTTTTTCTATAAAGAGGGGGACGCCAGTCGATTGCAGCAGTTGTTGCGACTCGGACACGTCATCAAAGTTGCCAACCCCAACACTAGGATTTCCGGCAAATTGAGAAAGTGCCGAAGAAATCGAGAAAGATGCTGAAAAAAGAATGCGACAGCAGCAACAACTAATAACGTGTACGAGGGGTGCTCAAAAAAGTTCAGAAAGTTAAACGAAAAACTTTTCAATGCGCAAAAAAATATTTGCCAAACGTACATACATTTTAAAAGATGTGACCGCCAAGGAGTGGAAAGGTTAGCCACCAAAGTCCTGGAAAACTTTTGCTAATGAGAGTAAGAGTTTCCTTCCAATTTTTTTTTTTTTTCATATCTTTTTTTCTTGTCTGCGGTGCAAAAGTTGTAACTTGCCCACTTTAGTACACTTCACTGCAGTTGGTTGATTTTCTAGTTTATTTACTATGGTTTCTTTTATATTCTGAATTTTAGCTGATGACATATATAATTCATTTGGTAAGCGAAGTCGCTTAACTTTTAATTAAATCAAAAATGACTTTAATTGAATATTTGCTGAACAAAAGAGACGAAAGCTGCCTCAAATAAGCTATTAAGCCCTTAAAGTCTAATAAAATACACAGTAAACACACTTAATGCCTTGATTACCAGCTTCAGCAAGGCAAGGACGACTACAAAGGCAAGCTTCTCTTTCTCCAGATTCAAAAGGAGTTGGGTGGCTTCTTCTTTTTGGGCCTCAAAAATGTTGAGGCAAGACATTCAATGCGGCACAGATTTATGACAAGGAGCCAATGTTGACCTCAAAAATTCAGCCAGATGGCCGGCCTGGCAGACCGTGAAGGTGCCGGTCGACTGGCGACTGTTGAGGCAAACTTTGCGCCAAAAGTATCGTATAAACAATTTAAAAATGCCATAAAAAGACTATTGATTCTTGGTCTGAAAACTAGTCTAATTTGCTGAGAAAGTGTTTGCCAGAACACAACAATTTTTGGATATTTTTGGTAGAAAGTTGCGGCTTGTGGCAGTTGCAAGTGGCAGCACGAAGTAAATTTATAGCAAATGATGTGGCGTCTGTCTTAAAGTAAAATATTGACAGTTGACTAGCAACGAGGAGTAGAGCAAGTGTAGCATGAACTGCTACCAGGACAACCAGAAGTTGTTTTTCGTTGTTGTTGTGTGTTCGTCTTGGACTTTTTGGGCAAAGAAGCAACAAGCAACAACTAAGAAGTAATTGCTTTCTGCTACTCATCCTGTTCGTCCTTGGCATCGTTTTATGTGCCAGCTGAGAGAGAATGTCATGACTATGCTTCCTGTGGTCTGTCCCTTTCCTTCATCTCCAATACAAGCCATATCCTGCTGGCAACCATTAGGAGCAGCGAATGCTTCACAATGAAAATCGCATCGTTGGCTGTATTTAATTTTTAGGCATGTTTCTTGTTTAAACCTAAACCTAAACTGAAACTTGCCAAGCTTTTTTTTTTAAGTGCTTTATAAATATTTTACAGAAGTCCTTTAACGTTACCCTGCACACGTGGCGTATGCGCGTTATATTTTATTCATTGACACCGGGAAAATCAATGCTAAAGAAAGCATTGAGTGAGTTTCTATGTTTTCATGATTACGCAATCTTAAACAATAAGCCCTGGACCCAATATCAACCGAAATTCATAATAATAATTGCAAACACTTCAATCGTGCATAAACGTATTACTCTTGTTTCCTTCCCTTCTCAACGCTTGAGGGCGTCTTTAGAACTTAATAATAATTAACTGACTGTCTCCGATGTCGAATACATTTTGCTTGTGTCTCTGCTCATTTGGTCCTTGAATTAATCATCGTTTTGGCCTGAGCTGACATTATTTATTAAATTGTCAGCTGATTATTTATGTGCGTCATGCTTTTTGGGCACTTGTAAGGACAATTTTGAAATAACCGCTTCGCTTACTTGCCTGCGAACTAAATACAAATAGGATATTAATTGATGCTAACAAAAAATAATTTGTGACATGTTTCAAGCAAGTAACTATAAAATTATAAATGAGTTGGCTTGAATTGCATCTTATAGTGGGATTACTGAAAATTTTCTTCGGCATTGGAATAGATATAGAAAATGTTTTAATATTTGCATATTCTTGTTTAAATTTTCTCATAACTAGAGCATTTGCACTTTTTTAAAGCTACAAATGAAACTAAAATTGTATTTTTCGTTTAATATATTTTTATTTTCTATTCCTATCATTTCCCTCTTCCGCCTACATTTCTATTCTTCTGTTAGAAAATCTCATTATTTTTTTGTGGCTCGGCGGTTTCCTATATCACATCTTCTTCTCCCCGAATTCTCGTCCCAGAGCCATTCAATAGTCTCTTTCCTGAACTGCTGCAACTGGGTGTTAGAAAACGTTCTCGTCGTAGTCGCCGCTTATCAACTTTTTATACTTAGATTTCCTTCTCACTTGCATACTAAGCGACTCTCTAAATATGTGTTCGGGTGTATGTATAGCCTGGGAAATTTGCGTGGTCTCATATAGTCTCACAGAGCATATTCATTTCTCTTGCCATTTGCTTTATTTATTTTGCAAAGGATTTATGTTTTTGGGTTATGACGCTTGTCTTTGACGCTGCAGTTGTCGCTCTTCTTTTTTTGTTCTCTTTTTCTATTCTCTTCTTCTTCCATCATATTTTCTAACTTTGGCATGCGCGTTTTTCACCATTATTTTATTTTTCGTATTCGCCAGCTAGTTATTAAAGCCTTTTCAAATTCTATTATGCGACAGCTTTGCTGACTAATGAAAAATATAAAAAAATAAAGGAAAATAGACAAAAGATGCTGTCTGCTCTGTTAAACTGAGTTCAGAGAAATATAGAAAAGTGTTTCAAATTTTTAAATTAATATTAATATGATCTTTCTGTTTTAGTTGCGACTTGGCTAGTTAAGTTGCAGAATTGGCATAGTTTTCGGCCATAGATTAATATACGGAAAATAACAGATATTCTCTTAATTAAAAATTTTAATACTAAAAAAAAAACTAAAAACTAAAAAAAAAAATTGATATTCTGTATCTGGGTCTGTAAATTTTATAGATCGGCAATAAATCGGTGATAAATATATCAAACAAAAAATGGATAAAAACTACATTTCACAAAATTTATAACTTAACACTTTTAATTGAATTTAAAATTATACAGAAATAAATTCTATCGTCAAACAAAATGGAATTTCAAAACAACTTTGTTATTAAATCAAAACTAAATGATGTGGAAAAAATTGAATTCTTTGATTTTCAAAATGCTAATAAAACTGTTATGAAATTGTAAAAAATACAATTGATATATAAATTATAGTCCAAATTGGTTGTTAAGCGAATAAAAAAAAAACTTCTGGCTTTAGCTTTTTAATTTAGTAAATCGGTCAACAATAAAACTTGCTTGACAAAACGCTTACACATCAAATTAAACACTTATTTAGTTAAATATACATGGCATACCTTGAGGCTAATGTGAAGCGACTATCAATGGTTTTACAATAAAATACTAAAGTAAAGTCTCTCTGTGGCCAGTTGGCGTTCAAGTAGTTGCAAGTTGACCACAACACAGATCTTGGCAAAAGCATCTTACAGGCTTTTCGGTAAAATTCACAGAGTGGGAGAAACAGAGATTAAGAAGGATTCTCACACACCTGCTGCCCAACAATTTCTTCAATAGCTGGCTGTCAGTACACTAGCCCTGCACAATTTGTTGCAAGTATCTGAACTAGAATGTTTGTTTAGTATCTTTTACATAGTGTTGCATTGTTGTTGTTGCTGCTACTGTTGTGTTGGTTGTAAGCTTTCTTTCATTGAAACGTACTTGGACTCGAACTCGGACACGGCAGGCGGGGAACTGTTGTCTAGCCATTCGTTTGTGCATGCTTTGCATGCTACACGGCTAACACAAACAGTGTGCCACACACACACCTACACACATTTCGTATGTTGGCAAGTGTGATGGTGGTGGTGGAGAGGAGGGGGGTCAGTGGTTTGCTGTTTGTTGTATGACATATAAAAGTCAACTTGAATGCGCTGTGTAAATTTAGCCACCCGACATACACATTGCATTTTCCGAGCTCACTCTAAGGGCGCTTCGAGTGTGTGTTTGTGTGTGTGTGTGTGTGTGTGTAAGAGTGTATCTGTATCTGTATACCATACACTGTTGCAACTTTAAGTAGTTGTGCGTGTGTACCGAGGAAATGGTTGCATTTGAAAGGAATTTGCCTTTACAAGATTTTACTCTTTGCAATTTACACGCGCCGCGTACTCTTCCTTATATATAAACCCACACACATATAGATTCATACCACACAAGTCTAAATATATACATGCTATACATCCTTGCATATATATATATATTTGTTTGTGAATGTATATGGACTTGTATTGTATACATTTGGCTTTTGTAAATGTTGCTTTCTTATTACATGGCATTATATCGTGTTCTCGTGTGGTATAGCTTTTCTTCTTCTTTTAGTTGTTGTTGTGTTTATGTTGTTGCTGTTGCTACTGTTGCTGCTGCTGACGTTGCTGTTAACAGGATGTTGTTCTGAATGCAGGAAGTCATCTCTAGCAGCTGCAACATAAAAACTGATTTATTATCTATGCTCAGGCTTTTTTACGCTTAATTAGCCAAAGAGCTTGTAATTAAAATAACCTGCTACTGAATTGTGATACAGAACATGTTTCAAGCAGATCTTCGCTTAATATGAGTTTAGAATTTTTGCTACAGAAATAGCAAGAGATGTTCTTTAAAGCAGAACTTAATCCCTTAATTTATGACTGATTTTTGATTAATAAATAAAGTAAAAAATTTATGATAGATTGGAACTCAAAGCAAATTCAGTTAGGCAATTAGTCAGTTAGTTTTTAAATTCATTAACAAATTGTTTTTTGTACAACAACCTATTTCAACAGATTTCTTTGGAGCTAGATCTATGATTTTAACTATAAAGAATGTATTCTAGGCTTTATCAAAAACCGTTGCATTGTTCGCATTTCCCCTGTGGTTGTCCTTTTTTTCTTAGGAACTGCTTCATTTTACACCGATTCGAATCAGAAGGTGCTTTCTTCATGTAATCAAAATCAGAATAACATCCATCCATTGACTGCAAATCATTTCATTTGGTTGCGTCACTTGTTCAATGTTGGGACAACGACAGCATCATTCAAAAATCCCTCAAAAGTGCTGACCATAAAACTGAGAGCAGTCAGATGCTGAAGAGAGAGTCTCAGTTGGCCCCAAGGGACACATATTTACACATACTCACTCACTTACAAAGAGACAGAGTCCACATGCTTTACAGTGAAATGACATTGCTGCCGTTGGCATTCAGTGTTGCTTTCTATAGCTCAAGTGTTTGCGTTTTACAACCATACACTCAGTGCGTGTCTGTGTGTGTGTATGTTTTGTATTTGTGCGTTGGCATTTTGTAGCTCGAGTTCTCTAGCACCAGCTTAAGTGAAATGTAGCTGACCTAAGCTACAAAATAAACACAAATGCAATGCACACACGTATAGCACACACACACACACACACTCTTATGGTTACAGCACACAGACTTGAAAAGAGGACGGCACACGTAGGCGAGTTAAAGGACTATGATGAACGCAAATGTCACTGCACACGACAGATAAAAGAGAGAAAACACAAACAATGCATTAGACAGAGGTAGAAAGTTAAAAAAAGAGACGGACAGAAAGAGAGAGAGAGAGAAATGTAATGTTTTTTTAGTTCCTTTATAGCGTGTTTGCATGTGTGTATGTGTGATTGTCAAGGTCATCCATTTATACTAATAATTTCATACTGTCGTCTTTTCTATGTACTAATCAAATTTGCAATCTGCCTCCCAACTTTTATCCCTCAGGCAAATAAGCTATTAATAAAGCAAAAATAGAAAAACACCTTAACTAAGTGTGAGTAAAAGAGGGAGACAAAAGCAACAGCAACAGCAACAGCGTGGATTGGAAAAAGCCTGAAACAGACAAAGAAACCTAAGGAAAGCTAGACAGAAGCAGCGAAAAGGGAAGGGGAAGATAGAGACAGCGAGAACTCTGAGTGTGTGCTGTAGATTGACAAAACAATGCTCAGTTCTCTGGACGCGTTGGCCGGTAAAATCGCGAAGGCGACACCGGGAACGGGCGCCGTTGCGGCCAGCGCCAATGGCAATAAGCCAACAAATAATGCACATCATCCGGCCCATCAGCATCATGCGACACGACATCATCAGTTGGATTATGATTACTCAGCCGTTGAAATTGAACCGCCCGCCGAGCAATTGGCCAACTCGCCACGCAACGAGCGCGAAAGGTTGCAACAGGCGCAACATGCGTATGAGCAGCAGGCACAGGCTGAATTGGAGTTCGGTTTGGCGGATGTGGATACGAAAAGTTGTTTAACACTGCTGAGTCATCGGCGTAGCAGTAATAATATGCATACACTCAATCATTTAACGCAAACGGGCAAATCAAGTAATGGACATGCAACGCGACATCAGCAGCATTATCATCATCCTTATCAGCGTCCATTGCGGCCAGTCTCACCTATGGTGCAGCAGCAGCAGCAGCAGCAGCAGCAGCAGAAACAACAACAACAGAGTCAGTCGCAACAACAACAACAACAACAACCGCAGTCACAACCGCAACCGCAACAACAATCGCCATATCAACAGCAGCTATCAAATTTGGCGGCGCTGCAGGATCATCATCAGGAGCTGCTGCAGTCACAGCAGGAACTGTTCCACAAGCAGCTGATCAACATGCAACACCAACAACAGCAACAACAACAACAACAACAACAGGAAAGGGAACGCCAATCTTCAATTAATTTTAATGAAAGCTGCAACAGTGACCACGACTCACAGCAAGAGTACAAAATTTGCCTGAGGGATAGGTGAGTGTGTGACACGCCCACAGCCTTACAACCCAAATAACATACAACAAAAATAAACAAACACAATCAGCATGCAATGTCTTACCAACAACAACAACAACAACAACTTTACTAATTACCACTTATAGCTTATACTTTAATCCCATAATTAACTACATATATATTCACTAAGTATTTTCCTGTTTTGTTTTTCGCTGTTTTGTTTTTTACTTATCGCCGACATTGCATGCTTGCATGCACTTCACAAACAACCTCACTGTTGAAATTGTTTTAAAATAAACTTAATTCATTAACTAAAATCAACAAGCAGTCCAACAATAAACAACATCAACCTGAATGAAGGATTCTTGTTAGTGGTTATACAGTAAAAATGCATTAAAATAAATATTTCATCCGGGAATTTGCAAGTTTCAGGTTGGTTTTGTAATGCACCAGGTGTGAAACTCATTTCCCTCATTTCTCCTTCAACAAATTTCATTTCTTCTTATTAGTTGGTTAATCAATATAAATTATATAGCATACGCTTTAAATAATAGCGTTATAGTCCAAAATTATATATATTTTTAAAATAAATTCTATTACAAATAAATACATACAAATAAGCTACATTACCCAAAGAAGAACAACAACAAAATTTGAGAAACAAAATAAATATGAAGAAGTGAAAAAAATTATTTTAATAAAAATATTCCATGAATATTTGTTGGTAATTTTTAACATCTATTTTATATTTAAACTTTTTTGTTTAATTGTTTTGTTAACTTGTTGCTACAAAATCTAAATGCCTTCTTTAGCTATTTTTATATCAGCAATCCCAGATAAATGATGATGTCATTTAGTCAGTTTGTTAAATGGTTTAATTATCCTTTCACCATTTTTAGCATAAAATATTGTCGTTTAATTTTCAATCAATTTAAAAATAATAATTTATACTATTCACATATTCGCACTAAAAGAAAAATAAATAAACGATGAAAATATACTCTATAGCACACATACTCATCCTGAATCATAGTTTTACAGGGCATAAATAATGATGCATTCATCAGCATTAATTACAAATTAAATATGCAACTTGCTCTCAAACACTTGTTGAATATATGATAACGATGGTTGAAATAAATATACTCAGATCTCATTTATTTCAGCAGTTGCTTAAGAATATTCGAATCATTTTGTTACTCTGTCATGCTATGTCTACCAAAAAAGCAAACACGTCAAGAAAACAAGGTAAAAACGAATGTCAACGCCCAAAAACGACGCCTGAAAGCAACACAATTTCGTGTGTGCCGCTGAACAGTTGTAATTTGTTGTTAGGTCTGTCACAACAACTAGAATACCAATAACCACATAAAGAACAACTACAACAACAATAGGGCCAAGCACCTTAACAACAATAAGAACAACAAACTGAAATTCATGTGACAAATTGCTGCTGGGGATGTTGTAACAACGTCTTAGGCAATGGAGTTGGACTATAGAAAGAGAGAGCTTCTAGGCACGCACACACCCACACAGACACACATACAAGTACATGTGGCATTTAACTATGTTATATATGTTCTTAACTAATTTATTGTATAATATCATTTGACATATTGTTTTCATGTTTTACTTTGATTTGTTGCCCAGTAACAATGCCCTTTGACTTTATGACTACTGCTCAACTGCCTCCATTTACTCCCTTCCCTTTCCCCTTTATTCTTTTCCACACTTTATTGCCCTGTGGCCTTCTCTGTTCGAGTTCCTTTCACACATGCTAATATTGGACGTCTTGGCCTAGGCGCCGTTTTGACAGTTGTTCTCTCTTACATAATTACACTGAAAGAAAAAAAAATTGTGGAAATTTTAGAACGAAAATTTTAATATAGGAACGTGAATATACAATTTTGATTTTGATTGCTTAGAAGAACTTTTTCAGCAGATTCTCTAAGAATAGTCTACTTTAATAAAAAATAAGAATTTTGTGGTTGAATTGAATTTTTACATTTACTAACCCTTATTTATTTGAATTTAATTCAAATTCACCTTTAATTTGCATTTCTCCTAGTGAACTGCACCTTGTCCTGAGCTACTTTTAAGCACATTGTGGAAACGCAAAACTTGACGTTTATTTTTATTATTGTATGATAAAAATTGCTTAAGTGTGCACACAACAAGCATATGCATATGACATTTTATGTTTATTGTTTCTGCAATTTGCCGTTCCTGTTGACATTTGCGTGTTTTGAGGCTGCCCCTTTTCCCCTTCTCTTAGCGAACATTTCCAGCTAACCGTTCATTGACTTTAAAGCGCGTGTCGTAATGCAATTAGCCTTAAAAGTCTGCGCCCGGGTAATCGAAATCAGTGAGAAACGAGGCATTTGCATGTGCCGAGGCATCAGCCAATTAGTTATAGAAAGGGACGGTGAGAAGAGAAATGAGAGAGAAAAAAGTGCAAATATAGATAACCAGGCTAAATTACATATAATGATAGAGATAGAAAGAGAAGAAATTCGACTATCCACAATAATTACGTAAATTTTTCATTTGCTCTGCAAGTTGCATGCAGCATAGCAAAACAAAATGACCAGGCCCCATTGGGAATTTGTAGTGAAAGTGAAAACTGAGCGACAAAAGCGGCTTCAAATAAACAGAGACACATATATAGACACACACACACACACACACACACACACATATAAATACCTGAAAGTAAACAAAAGCTGGATGGTTTTTCATTTATTTAAGTGACTACGCAGGGAGAAAACAAAGGACAGACATACCTGCCTGACAGAGATGGGTAAAAGTAGAGAAAGGCTCTCGGACACGTAAGCGAGCAAACTTTGAAAGCCGTGGCAAAGAGGGGTATCAAGTGTGAGTGTGTTTGTGTGTGTGTGACAGGAAGTGAGTGCAGAAGTTGTCTAAAGTGTTAATCAGAGGCAGGTCTATGATTAAATACTCTAACTGAGACAGCTTTAGCTTGATTGATGATAGTTTGTATAGATAAATAGTATAAATATACAATGGGAACCCAATTTTCTTCAACTATTTGAAGAAAACGAAAGGATTTCAAATACAGTCGAAGTTAAGTAAATAGAAAAAATCTCTATTCTTACGGACTTACATGTATTTATAGATTTTATATCAATCTATTTCCTAATCATAAAATATAATAACCGAAAAATGTTTTTAAATCAATAGAAAATTAAAAATAATTCTATTTATTATAATAATTAGAATGAAATAAATATTATTGATATTAATATTTTATTAATATTAATAATCTCTCAACCTGTAACACAAGGAAACAAGAAATTAAATACAAATACAGTTCAATTTTACAATAGAGAACAGATCTGTTTAGCTCCTGTCAAGCAGCCTTTAAAAGCTAATGTACTCAACTCTTGATATCCTTTCATTTAAGGATATTCGCACGTTCTCTTTATAAAATTCTACCTCTAGACCTTACGAGTGCTGGCTTTGGCTTTGCATAGTCTATTATGCATGCTAAAGTAACAACAACTGCAACTAGAACAACAACTATGTAACACCCACTCAGGTTGTTGTTTTTGAACTGGGAACACCAACTGCGTTTCATTTGAATTGTTGCAAGCTTCACTTTAAGTTGTAGCTGTATAGTGTTTGATCCTTGATCCCACGCCTAGCTAATTTAGCTGCTCAGCAGCAGCTCTGACACCTCGTAGAACCTCGGGCAATGCCTGCTAGATATTTTCTGGGATAACCCACTAAGCGCTCTGAGTATTCATCGAAATCAAATTATGCTCCATTTTTCTACTATAAAAATTTTAACCTTGTCTTTTTCCTGACATTTGCATAACCACATATGAACCTCCGCTGCTGCGAATGTTTGTTGTTAAATTCATAAACATACACTTATATGTACATATGTATTGTGTGGGTGTGTGGGTGTGTGTGTGTATAGACTCTTCACCTTTATTATTTTATGAAAATTTTATATGCATAAATGCTGAATTTTTGGCATTTGTGTTTGTGAGGGTGGCTCCAGCGAGCAGGTTGTGTGAGGGTTGTCTGCATATCTATTTGGCATACGGTTTCATTGTTCATGCTATTTGGCAAAATTTGTTATTTAAATAGAAAGAAGTTGCATATAAATTATATGCATATGGGCATTGGGTGCATGATGTTTCGACGAATACTTGATGTTTGACTATGCGCGTTCCCTCCCCCGCCACCCTCCTCTTTTGCACAACTGTCAGCCAGTTTAACAAATATTTGAGCGTGCATGCTAAGAATCTTGTTTTAGTCGTTTTCAGATATGTATATAATGTAAAAGTATTTGTCAGTCGGAATACATTTTTATTTCCTTAAATGAAGTGAACAAAAATTGTTATAATTATATATCGTTGGGGACTTAAAGATCCAGTTCGTAATGTACATTTCATTTTTTTTATGAATATTATAAGACTTATTAAACAGTTAAATTTAATGCGATTATTTTTAAATATAATATTATTTTGTTTTCTTAAGTTACAACTCTGCTGATAATCTTAAAACTTGTGAAATCCATTTCGAGCAACATCTTGGACATTGCTTCTTTGCGAAAGTTACTTTAAAACAGCAGAAACAATAAGAAAAATAAAAAAATTGCAAGATAAACAAAACAGACCGCAACATAAATAAAAGGGAAAACAAATAATGCTTACAAAGTGCCCAAAATCTATGAAAATACAGAGGAGAAAAAACGAAAATTTCCAGTTGGAAATGATGGTGCTGACGACGCCACAAAAACCAAAAAACTAGCAAAGTTCATTTCCACACCAAAATCAATGAACCAAATGGCGGCAAGCAGACACACATACACACACATATACATATACACAAGTATACTGAGACACAGACAGGGCACAGCTTGTTGGGGTGGGTCTAGGTTTATTGTCGGGAGGAAGATAGGGAGGTAGAAAGGGATGATTTTGGTTTGAAAACGGGTAACAGCTTTGCAGCTTTTATTTTGCCATTGTGCGGTGTACGTTGGGTCAGAATCGGTTCGTTTGGTTTGGTTTGGTTTGAATGTAGGGAGAATATTCCTCCCTGACTTGGAGTCAGCCGACTATAGCCGGGGAGAGACCGCAACGCAGTTACAAAAAAAAAACACACACACACACATCCAAAGCAAACACCACCAAACACTTGCTAAAGGAGCCGAACAAAACTAACCGCAATTTTCGAGGCGCTTGCATGCAATAGAAAAAGAAATGAACGAAAAAAAAAGGGTCGGAGAAACAATATGTAGGGTATGTTTGTGAAGGCAGGAGGGAAGTTCAAAAACTAAAGCATAGCAAACGGCGCCGGGGCTGCTGTTGCTTATTTTATTAATGCTCTCTCCATTGCTGTTTTCACTTTTTGTGCAAACATTTTTTATTGCCATATATAAACATTTATATTTTAGTTTATTTTATTTACTTTATGCGGCCGGAGGCGCAGCAAATACAGTAGCCAACTGTTGGGCGCTGCATTGAAATACCCTACACTGAAAAAAAAGACCAAGTTCTAAAATCAAGAACATTCATCTTAAATATTTTGTTCTTAAAATAAGATTATTTTAAGACCAAATTACTAAAACTAAGATTATTAATCTAAAAAATCTTAAAATCTTAATATAGGAATAAAAATCTTAAATTGTTAGGAAAGTATAAATAGCTACTATTTTGTATCAAACAAATGATGGCTCCGTGGCGCTCTGGTTAGAGAGACCGCTTCAGTTGTGAAGCAGTAGGCGGCGGTTCGAATCCAACTCGTAAAAAATTAAAATAACATTTATAAAATTACTAAAACAGAATAAAATATAAATAAATCAAAGTTTAAAAATTAAAAAAAATATAAATATAAAAAATAATTTTTGTTTATTTTATTTTTTGATTTTAATTTTAAGAATATTTATTCTTAAAATAAGAACTTGGTCTTATTTAAAATGTTCTTAAAATCAAGATGTGTTCTCTTAACTCAAGAATTTGATGTTCTCGACGCATTTTCTAGACCAAAAATCTTAGTTCTGAGACCAAATCTTGATTTTAGAACATTTTTTTTATCAGTGTAGCATTTAAGAAAAGACAGCTTTGTGAACATCGTTTGACGCAACATTGTTAAGAAAATATATAAATATTTTTTCAGTTATACTTTCTATATTAATTTCATATATGTGACTGTATGCAGAGTATCTTTTAAGCACATCATTACACACATTCCACTGCCTTTTATATACATACTGTATTTTATTTTATTTGCTAACCAAAAACCGCAGCCAGCAACAACTCTTATCGACTGCTCTTTGGCTTTTCATTCACTAATTTTGGGGCTAGTACTAGAGAAACAACTGGACACAGGATGGTTTAGTTATTGGTTTCTCTCTTCGCACACTCGAGGGCATATCGATAGGGGAAAAAAACTTTGCAGACCGCTGCAAGGGGTTTCAACTGAAGTGTGTACATGTATGTGTATGTGATTAATACTTCTGGTCAAGCATTAAACTCAAACTCTCGGGCTGTGTTTTATTTGAAGAGGCGCCCCGTTCACAATTTTTGGTGTATGTGCGCTTTCATTTTATTTCTGTGAACCTTAAGGACACTTGAATAATGATGGAACAGACCGAGTTTCTCCTCCTCACTCCTTATTTCGCCCAGGTCCCGACTGCCGCAAATTTGCGGCGCATTCTCGGCCCTGTTTGAAGCTCCATTGCAAAAGTGCTGACATGTTATTTGTGCAGTTAACGAGCTGAGTTATTTTGCGGGCACAAACCGCACTTGAAAAACGGGCCAAAAAAAAAAACAAAAACAAGAAATAAATATATAAAAACGAACGAACATAAAAGCAACTTTGGGGGGAAAAGTCTGCTCTTCAACTCATGGCCATTGATTTTCACTTTTCTGCTTAACAAATTAAATGTGTTTTATTGAATGGGTTTTCGGACCCAACGACTTTCTATACGAGTTTGTTGTTTGTTTATGCGATTGCCGCTCATTAAAATCGAATTGCAATAAATTCTCCCTCTTTTCGCCTATTTTATAGATTTCAAATTAACATTTGCACACGTTTTCGGTTTTGTTTATTTGTTGCGAGTGCATAATTTAGTGTGTGGCTTTCAATTTACTACTAAATTAGTTTTGCGCACATTTATGATAATTCTCCCTTTTACATTTTATGCTTAAGTGATAAAAATTAGGCATATTTAAAGTGGTTTAAATTTTCATCTTTCCCTCAAAAACGACATAAAATATCAGACACCCATTTTTTTTTTACTGTCTACTTCATGCTGAACCAATCTGATGACGCCATAGTCCTTACCTTGTCAACATTTTCATTAAAACAACGCTTCAACGCCGCATAAAATGGCAAGCAATACGAGACTGCTCAACTTGAATATACTCAGTAATACAGTGTACTTAAAACTAAGCTGACGAGATATTTACATAAATTTAATCATATAAAAAAATTAAACATACAATGATGTGCAGATTTTCTTATCTCGTGAAAGATAATTTTAGAAAATATATAAAGGAAAAGCAAAAATAAATTCAGTATTAATAATGTGACGCATGATTATAAAACACTAAATATTTAAGCAATAATTGATAGTTTTTCTTCTAGAATCTAGACCTAAGATACGTTTATGCCTTCATGTTATGCAGTACCTTACCATACCCCTTGATCTCCGTACAGGGTATAGGAGTACTTACTCTTCTTTGCCACAACACACGACCATCAAAGAGTTGCAGGAATTTGTTTGTTTATTATTTTCCTTTTTGCCAACAGACGATGACGGGCCCCAAAAAGTATGCTATAGAAAAAGCGTACAAAACAATAAAACATAAAGCGCAAAACAATTGTCGAGGTCGCTGTTGTTTTTGTTATTACCTTGGAGATTAATTAATTGCAAGGCACAAAAATATGCTACAAGTTCAGCCGCCCCCTTTAGATCCCCTTCTCTTACTCAGTCTATCGCTTTGCCAGTCATTTCCGGTCTTCCTCCCACGCCAGTATTTATGGCTGCAGAAAAACAAAATATAAAATAACAATAGCAGCAACAAGATGATAATTTTCAGGCTCGTTTCAGTGTGCCCTCCTGCTTTTGTTTATGGCTTTTTCTTTTATAAAGTGGAAAATTGCAGACAGCATTGTTTGTTATTTATTGCCATTTTGATATGAAACCTTTTTTACGCCCATGGGCTATAAGGAAATCAACCTCCGCCATGTAATGCTTTATTCTCGTTCCACTAAAATCTAGACAACTTTATGGACGTTTCTTCCTTAGTGTGTGTGTGTGTAAGCCGATATTTGGCCTGTCATAAAAGGCACAACTAATGATTTGTTTTTGCCATGCTTCATCAATATCAAGTGGTTGGCAATGACATACCTTGGCATGAACATGCTTGAACTCGACTTGTCTTGATTAGACATTAGCATTAATGATTAACATAAAATTATTCTGCATTGATTACATTGATTGGGTTTTTTCGCTCCTTATTTATTGTTGACCTTTATTTGTAAATGTGAAAATTATGTTTGCCAACCTTTCTTTTATGTTTGCCAATGGTAAGGATATTTCGATAATTGGAACTAGTGTATTACCAGTGTACAATTTTCATAAATTAAGTTGAATTAGTATTACCATTCACTATCATTTCTTTTATATTCCATCCAACTATTTTTTCTTCAATTCTACCTACGTGAACTATGAATAACGATCGTAAAAATCGGTGCTATTTTAATGTTATTGATTTTCTAATATACACTCGAGCTTCCCAAACTCGAACTTTTATAACTCGAATTTTCTCTAACTTGATCAAAATTGAGTGGCAATAGCGTTTACTAACCAAATTACAAGCAATTCTGATTTCATAATTTAAGCTTCTATAAGTTGAATTTATGCAAAGCTCGAACAATAATATTCGCACGTGCTTCTGTAAGTCGAATTTTTTTTTTTAGTACTTCCCTTACTTCCGAAATTTTAAGTTCTGTTTAGCTTGACGAGTATGAGAGTATTTAAAAGTTAAAGTAAAGTGGAACAGCCTGCAAATTGTTTATGTGAGTTTGTAGTCACTAGTTTCTAATTTTTTTATTCAAGATAATTAAAAATTTAAAAAGATCACAATTTGACATGCATTAATTTGTAGTTTCTTTTAACTTAACAAAAAAACATCCGTAAGTCAAATTTTTCCTTTGGATAATGGTGATTCGAGTTAACAAAGTTGGACTGTATTTTTTTTCCCATTATCCGCAACACATTTCCCTATTATTCGCGACCGCCTCCTATGCTAACTCAATCAGTGTAGTAAAACGTTCATCGTTCCTCACATTTAGCCTGTCAACCCTTCTTAGCATTGAAATCAATTTGACAAAAGCCACATAAATTTGAATAAATTGCGGACACATAAATTTAGACATGAACTTCGAGCAAAAAAAAAAAAAAAAAAACAGGAGCGAGCAAGAAAGTAGATAGAAAGGAAGTTGTATAAACCAAAACACAAATAAACTTACAGGCGACGACTCAACTAACAAAACAAACAAAAACAGCAAAATAAAAAAAAAACCACGAGGATATAAAGGGTAAACGAGAAACTAAAATGGATCCTGTTACGCTAGAGTCCTTGTAAGCTGCTCGAAGAGAGAGGACTGCGGTTGGTCGCAATGTAATCGAAAATCCAGTTGCTTGGAGAAAAGCTGCCACTGCTTTCACCTCACTCACACGCTGACCGTTGAGATAACTAACGAAAATAGAAACAACAAATACAATTTAAGCTGAGAAAATCAAAATGAAGCATAAACAAACAGCAGAAGAATAAGCAAGACAAAGGGAGAGTTGGAGGCAGGCAACTGCGAAAAGTAAATGGAGCCAATAATAGAAAAAAAAATATATATAAGAAGATTGCCACAACAAGACTGACTAAAAGAGAGAGAGAGAGAGAGAAAGAGACAGAGAGAGAGGCAGAGGTGTGGCGGCGCTGAGACATGTTGCCAGGACGAACAGGAAAGTGTATAAATGAAAAGAAATCGAAACCGATTGCTGTATAACTGAATGTGTGTGTGTGGCATTTGTAGGCAACACGATAAGCAGGCAGTAGTAGAAAAAGAAACCCCCAACCGAAAGACGGCATAAATGAATGCTAAGCAGGCGTCTGTTGGAACAGGAGGCAAAACAAACACAAAAAAAAACCCTCAAGGGAATATGACTGGCGAGCCGCGTAGTAGCCGGCAAAAAAGGCTTTTCATAATATTTTTAGACATTTGACTTTTGATTGAGCGCATTACACGGACGCATCTCGCTTTCCTTTCTCCCAGTTTTCCTGCCTCGACTTACAATTTGACTGCTAGCAATTTATTTAAGCTTTCCTTTCGCCCTATATATCTCTCTCTCTCTCTCTGTCCGTATTTTAAATGGCAAACTGGCAAATGGCAAATCAGACGGAGGCTAGGCATCGGTCGCTATAAAATTAGATTGTCTTGGGCTTATGGCAAAAATTTGGTTTTAGGCCCTCGCACTGGATTGCCACAGCGTTGTTATTGAAAATCTTAGCCAAACATCTAAACGGCGGTGTTTTATTACCTGTTTGTGTTGTGTTCTTCGTGTTCGGGAAAGCTTTCTTAGCTCTTCTTACATAATGTGGTATATTAAGCGCTTGTTCCACATTACGAGACAACAAACGGCTTAGTAATAAATGATTTTGACTTTTGTGGTTCAACAAGATATTGAAAGAATTAGAGTAAAATAATGGAAATCGGCGTTTATAGAGTTTCTGTATTTGCAAAATATAAATAAATTATAATAATAAAAGTATTATTTTATTATTATTATTATTTTTAATTAGAGTCTTAAGAAGGCAATGATGGAGATTAATATAAAAAGAAATCTTATTTGAAAATTCTATTTTTTAAAAATTTGCTTATAAATTGTCAAATGCTAAATATGTTAAATAAATAATATTTCAAGGTTATTTTTGAGCGTGAAGCATTAACATTTTGCACACTCTTACCCATTATTAAATATTTAAAAAAAGAGATGTTCCTGTGATTGTACAAAAAATATTTAAGTTTATACAACACCTTGCTTTTCCTCAACCATTTTCTTCATCATAGTTTAAATACACTCTTAGTGTTTAAATTCTGTACATTTTTTATTCATTTCTTTAAAATTTAACTCGGTTTGCTTTTATTGAATGTCGACTTTAAATTTTACTTTTATTATATGTTTTGTAATAAATGCACAAAAGGACATAACATAATGTTAGCTTAAAGAAATTAAATCTTTTAATGCTTTTTGGTGGCTCACAATGCCATCCCCTTTGTGAACCTCTGCTCTGCTTGTCTGAATCCCCCCACATCACCTCTTCCCAGAGCTGTCTATACAACATCTGGCTGCTGTCCGAGCCAAAAGAGAAGCAAATCAAAATTCTACATTTTCCATGGCGAAAAAGAAGCAGAAAAGTAAAAGTGACAGGCACTCGCTAATTTTCAACTTTGCTTTATAAAATTTGCTGTTTGTGGCGGTAGGATCAGAGTGATGCGGAGAGGAGAAGCAAATGCGGGGGAAGACTTTAAAATGTGTTTGCCTGTTTTTATTTATTTTATATTACGTCGTCGACTTTGACGTTCTCTCGCTGGCTTGACTTCCTTCCGTTTAGCTCATTAAACACACAGCTGAAGAAGATGAAAAAAAGTAAAGAAAGAGCGGCACAACTTTTTTTGTCTGTCCGTCCGTCCGTCCGTACGACTGTCTGTCGGTCTGTGCCAGACATAACTCTCTGACAGTGTCTTTGGCATTTGTTCTGCCTTTCAGGCCCTTCAACGAATTGTGATATTGTGCTACACAATGTTCGCGTTGAAGGCACTCGAGGGAGTTTCCGTGGTACCCCACCCCTTTTCCATTATCAACCCTCATATATACACCCTATTTATATGCCGTGTTTATGGCGCGGCTGCATAATTTTATTTGTTTGCTTAAAAAAGAATTAAAAGCGGTTTTCTTTTGAAGGGGGCCTTTTATTTTTCTTCAATCCGCTAAATCGCTTTTATGTGCCTTTGGTCGACAATTTACTCACATTGCGCATACGCAGAGTGTGCTGGCTGCTTCTTCGTGTACTTCTGCGTTTTTTCTACCAACTGTAGATATTAACATTTCGGTTTTATGGAGCTGGCATTGTTGTTAATGTTGGCATATAAAAAGACAACTTGTGGTTTAAACATTTATTATATTTTTATATATATGTTTCAAGTTAGTATTTACTTTCTTCAACTTGTTTTCAACTAGCCTTTAACTGCAAGTACTTGTGTTAAGTTTACTAAGCTGATCAAAAGCACACACAACTGACAGTTGCACAATGATCTCAACTGAATTTGCCCATTGGCTCTGTGGCCTTTTGTTTGACTTTCCTCCTTTCACAACAACCAATGTGCTGTTTACCTGTCCATGCTCATTGGCCATTTAAAGACAAAGGCTCTAGATGTTTTTGCCAGTTACCAGTTGCCAGTTGCCAATCGACGGTGCAACGAAGCGGCAAATGCAACACCACGACACGACAGCAGAAACAACAACAACAGCAATAGCAGCAACAATAACACGACGTTCAGACTTTAACACAGTGGATATCATTTCCGGGTAAATGAGCTTGTAGAATTATGGAGTGAGACGAACACAGACTGTGAGGAAGAGAGAAAGACTATGAGAAAGGGAAGAGGTTGCAATATAACGTTTTGCTTCTCAACTCTGCCTGCTGTCAGTTTTTGTTGCACGCACGGAAGTATGCTACACTTTTTCAAGTGGCCACAGACTTCGTAAAAATAATAGCACTTGATTTAAAGATTAAAATTAATTATTTGTAATACATTTTTTTTTTTTTGGTAGGTATCATAAAACCTTAAGAGAAATAAAATCAGAAGAAATATTTTTCTTAGTGATGAAGTGATCACAATAACTAAATGGATATTACATCTTTTAAAAATAAAAAAAATCATTAAAGTTCTCAATTTTTGTTTTTCTTAAATGTATGCATATCTAAAACCTGGAAATGCAGAAATTCTAGTAGATTAGATAGATAGATAGATAGATAGATTTACGCAAAATTAAATTAATTAAAATTATTTAAGTTGAAGATAAAATGATTCTGTACCTAGTATCTTGACCACGTGTGTATCTACAGATGTAAAGCATTTATAGCGAAATTGCATTCGAAATTCCATGCCTAGACGCTGACAGGCGTCGTCTGGGCCACTGACATGACGAAGCCACCGTCTGGGCCAAGAGTGGCAGCTAAAGCATCGTTAGCAACACTTCTGGCAGCCAAAGCAACATCGAATGTGCAGCTAATAAACAAAAAGAGAGTGAGAATGCTCCTTAGTCAGTTTGTCAGTCAGTCAATCAAAGGCAAGCAATCAACGAGTCATTCTAACAGTTTGTCTGTCAAGTTGTCCTTTTCGGAGGTTCCCTGTGAATTAGCGGCTGCTTGCATATTTGTTGGCCAAAAAGGGGGCGTAACCAGCCAAAGTGTTGCAACGCGTCGACAAACCGTCAGCACCGTCAACACCTTGCCGACGGAAAACAAAAGTTAAATTTTTGGCAATGTATAAGTCTAGATACCCTACAAACGTCAAATAATTAATAACATTTTTTTGATTTACTATTTATTTATTTCTTAAAAAAAAAATAAAAATAATGTACATTGGATTATAAATCAACTGATATAACTTTAAAATGTCTACTAAATAAACGAAATTTTACCGACTTCAAAATATAGATTAACTGTTTTGTTCAACCCTAGAAAACCAGTAAAATTTAAAGTTTGTTGCGCTATTTTATTGCGTCGAGAAATTAATTGTCATGTGCCTTAATATATATCTATATGAGGTAGCAAAGCCATTTTATTGGGTCAACAAATTAATTGACATTTTTCTAATAAATAGCACAAAATGCTGTCAACTTCCTCTGCTGTTTAACAAATTTGCTCACTTAACGGCAAGATTGGCTCCAGTCCCACAACAACAACAACAACTGAATGAATTGGCTGCCAGTGTTGTGTAGTGTTTTGTAGATAGGCACACGGAACTTTGCTGTTTTAGTAATTGTTGTTGTAAGCAATTTCCGTTGCAGCATTTTCGACGGGCATTTTCTTCCCTTTACCTCTGCCTGTCTGTCTGTCTGCCTCTCTCGACCGGGCTCTAACCGAAAACTGGGCTAATTGGCTTGGAGTTTGTGCATTTTTAATTGAAAATCAATAAGGCTGAAGTGCCGCTGCAGCTGTGTGTCTGACTATGTGTGTGTGTGTGTCTCTGTGAGCCAATGGATTTTGCTTGGCTAAGCGTCGCCTCTGATATATGGGCCAGGCAGCAGGCTTAGGGAAACTCGCAACTGCTTGCATGCTGTGACCTATTCCCTCTCCTTTGCCCTACTACTGCTGTCAAAAATTTCAGTTAATAGTCGTGTCCAAAATCCATTGCCTACTTTTTGGGGCTGCCCTTGCAAACAGTTTAAGCCATTTAAAGTGCAACTCTGCCAGCAGCAAGCACTTTTAAACAGTTGTCAAAAATCAAAGTGAACTTTTTAATAGTTTGGTTGCCCTCCAAAAAAAAAAAAGACAGGTAAAAAAGCTTTCTGTATTTTCAACACGTTTAGACAAGCTCAAGGAATGTTTTAATTAAATCAAAAAAGTCAGCTCTCTCTTTCATCCCACATAAAAACTTTTTCCAAAAGTGAATTAAAAATTTAATTTTTGCTAAACAAGCTTAAATATGCAGCTGAAAACAATTAAAGCAACGAAACATGATATACTGATTTAATGAAAGCATGCGACTAACTGAAGAATGCACTTTGCTGATAAGCACCTTTCTCTTAATTTTCTTCTGTTCTTTTTTATTTTGCTTTCAGTCTTCGCTTAATTTTTTTGGGTATATCACCTGGGCTAAGGGCTGTAGCTATTCCAAAAGTTTTACCCACGTGTCGTGGGTCGTCTGCCTGCGATAATATTTGCCGAAAAAAAACATTTTCTGAGGGATTTATAGCCATATAGTATAAGGGGTTAAAGCTTGGCCCAGGCTATGGCTTTGCCACAAGTTGTTTTTTTTTTTTTTTTTGCTGCCATTTCTATGTCAATGTATGCTGAGAGTTTGCCCCTGCTTCCCTCATCAACTCTCTCCCCTCTTACCTGTACTTGCTATAACAGCGACCAAGCAGTGGGACAAGCATCGCTGCACAGCAAAGTGTTGTTTTACCCTATAGATGAGCATATAAGTGGAACTGTCTGCACGAGTCTATAGCTGAGATTGACTTCATCTCTTACGATTAAAAACTTAAATTAAAATTAAATTTTCCGCCACGATTATTAAGATTTCTGTTGTGTGCTGTAACCAATTTATTTTAGGAATCGATTATAGTTAGAACCGCTTTAAATTGAAGAGCAGTTTTTTACTTTCCATAATATCACGCTGTCGCAGTTAAACTGTTATTTTTTTTTTACTTAGAAGAATGATCTAAACTTACATCAGAATTACCATTGAATCAAGTTTTAAGGAAAACAATAAATAATTATTTGGATAAATTACAAATTTATATATATAAAATTTATATTATAAATCAAGGCTGCACGCCTCCAAAATTGTTAGAGGTTCGTTTCGGCGGTTCGAACCATAGAGCAAGACATCGGCTTGGTTCGCGAATTGGTTTATATACCCCCTGAACCCAAGGGCTTATTGTTATACATTTTTATACAAAGAATTCAATATTTGATGATAATTTAAATTTATTTGAAGATTTAAATATGACCTTTTTTTATCCGAAGTCTCAAATAAATGCGTAACATTAAAAAACCATAAAATTTATGTATTTATTTTTTTTTCGAACCGAACCTTTTATTTTAGAAAGCGCTTCGGCTTAGGATCAGGCTTGCAAAATAAATAATTTCAAGAGTTCGGTTCATGATCCGGTTCAGGCAGACTAAAAACCCGAACCGAACCGGTTCTACGAGGTTAGGTTCAGAACCAGTTTGCAGCCTTGATATAGATACTATGTCTTTATTGTGTTTTTATAGCTTGGGAGTCAGCTAAAAGCCATAGCGGTAGGACCTAGGAGGCGAAATTTTATATTACTTATACAAAGTAAATAACTTAAATAATAATTATATTATTACAATTTTTTTTATATATTATAATACTTTAATTAATATATATAATCGTGCTTTTTACTTTAGTTTAGTTTTCTAGGGTAACTTATTATCATGCAGCCGCAACAACAAACAAAAACTCAGCTTATTATGGTTGTTGTTGTTGTTGTTTTTGTTGTTGTTGTTGTTGTTGTTGATGTGCAGCGAGGCGTGCACTCGGTTTACATTAGTCTAAGTAGCACATATTTACATACATACTCCTCTCAGTGGAACACCCCCTCTAGCGCCTACCTAGGGGATATGGCAACTCAGATGCCCGAGCAGTGAGTTGCTGTGCGTGGCAAGTGTGTTTATCTATGTGTGTGTGTGTGTGTGTATGCTTTAGCATAACGCGTTGATAAGCTGAAAGGCTAAGGGGTTTCCACACATGCACGAGCTAAAACTGTAGTGAGTGGGGGTTGAGTGGGGGTCTAAAAACACAACGCAAATTTATAAAAAAAAAAATGAAAAAATCCACTGTCTAAAAAGCCAAAACAACGCTGATAAGCAACCGCCTCGACGCTCGCTTGGCCTTTGCCCAAAACGTTCACTTAACATATTTTGCTCCAGGGGTTGTGCTGTTACTAACCACCCCACTCTCCACCTACACCTTGCACACAATAGAAAAAGGGGTGTTTGTCTATAAAAATTTATGTCTAACCGGGCAAATGCCGCAGCTCTTGGTTTAATGGTGTGAATTATATTAAGCGACGTTCTGTACATGTGTGTGTGTGTAGTATATCTGTGTGTCTACCGAGACAGCTGGGTTCTGGGGGCGTGGTTGCGGTTGGGGGGCGGCGTGAACTGAAATTCGCTTGATGTGAATGCGACACCCCACATATTGGATAGTCTCCAAGTATGTGTGTGTGTGTGTGTGTGTGTGTATGTGTACGTCGCTGATTTGTTTTTATCGCAGCTCCCGAGAGGCATCAATTATGCTGTTCGGCTTGTTGTTTTTGTTGTTGCCGTGCAGTAGCGTTTAATGGAAAATAACAGCTCCACTTTGTTCCTTTCACGAGGGTCCTTAAAGTGCTGCCAGAGAGAGGATTTCAATAGAAAAGCATGGAAAGTGACTACTGATGCTCCTTAACAAAGGGTATTAGATAACCTAAAGAAAGTCAGGGATTCAGTACATATTTTTTTTAAACCAAAGCTGTCTTACAGAAGCAGACGTAGTCCTTGCTGATCTTTCAAATATCTTTAAAAAAAAATTGAGTCCATGGAAAATATAGTAAATATTGTAGTGTGAAATAAAAGAAATCAGGCATTATAATATTCAAGGCATTAATTATTTTCCGAATCTATTGTAAAACTTAAACTTAAAGCATATCCAGCAACAAGTAACACTGTAATACATAAATCTGTTATAATAACTGCAAGTTCTTCCATCGTTTTCATTGCACAAATCGCTGATATCCCATTTAATCTGTTCAAACATTTTTTACTTATTTGTTTATTTATTTATGTTTCTTAAAATTGTGAAGAATTTCCTAAGTGATCTTTATATATATTTCCTCTTTTGAGCAGTCAAATTCTACAAGTTTGTGCATGTTTTAAATTACTGTAAAGCTTCTTCCTCTTAACAAGTGTGGTATAAATTTCTGTACAATTTATTATATGCTATGTATTTTAGAGTCAAATATGTGGTCTCTCTGATAATGATAAACTTACTTTAGTCTGTTTGAATCTCCTGTAGCCACAATCTTCGCACATTAACCCAGTTTCCTCTTGTTGAATACACCTGAACACCTTCTACTCCAGTGGATTAGCGCAGTGCTCAGCTGTTTTACTTACTTTCAAGTTGGCCGAACGCTTGTAGATCCCCTCTTTTAAGTGTAAGCCGCACTCCCCAAAAGCTGTATATATGTCTGTATCTGTATGTGTGTGTGTGTGTATGTGGCATAAAAGCGAGTCAAGTGCGTGGCAAGTTTCCTAATTACGCGAGCGTGCGAGTTTTCTCTTGACATATTTTTTGTTGGTTTTTACGCCACACAACACACATTGAAAAGGGAGATGAAAGACAGCGAGGGAGGGGAAGCGGTGCATAGGCAGATAGCATAGAAAGCACTTTTAGCCACACTCTATGTAATCCAAACGAACCAACCGCAAGCCATGAAATTTGCACATATTGCAGCTGCTCTCTATTGAATTTACTTGGCCTGGTACTTACCCGTATTTGTAGTTTGTATGGCATCATTTTGCGGGGTGAAGCCCCTCTGCAACTCGCTTTAATTACATTTTACACACACACACATAAAATGTCGAGAATATGAAAATTATTTGAGGTTTTTTGTTGTTGTATTGCAGCTCAAAAAAACAGCTCTAAAAAAAGTAAAAAGTTTGTTTTCATATAATTCAAAATGAAAAAAAGAAGCCTTTTCAAATGTCTGCCTGTGTGTGTGCTTCTCGCTGTGGATGAGTGTGTTAACCCAAATAAACCGCATAAAGTGATAATTAAACAAGTTTTTTTTTAAACTAAACGAGTAAATGAGTTTTTAGGTAGTTTTGGAAATTCCATTGAAATTAAGCTTTAAATGTAAAAAAAATCAAATTGTGTATTTCAAAGATGATAAGAAACTAAGGTGAGGCAGTAATATCATTTGTTTTTTAGAGAATTAAAGAATACTGAGAGAAACGGAGGTGAAGAATGTTCTTAAATATTTGCTGATCTCCTACTTTACTTGCTTAAAATGATATATTAAATTAATTTTGTATTTGAGTTTTGTAAATAAACGAAATAACTCCAATATAACATTTTATGTTGATTTTTAAATTAAAATTAAAAATAGCCGTTGAATTATAACATTTTAATAAAAATGAAGACCATTATAATATATCGGTATTGTTAAACCAAGAAAAACCGCTTCAAATGGTAAAAATCAACATGCCCCAAAATTTCTGATATTAAATTTTGTGACGAACGATATTGAATTTAATGTTTAAAAATTTAAATATATAAAAATTAAAACTTTAATAATAAAAAAAATTGTTAGGCAATCGGTATATAAGTCAATCTGATCGGACAGTTGTAGCAAATTTTCCATATTAGCTGTATATACAGCTTTCGCCTTTCGCAACCTTCGTGCTGCTTTCGTCACTAGCGCAAACTACCGTCCTGATAATATAATAAAAAACAATGTTTCTAGAATCTTTTCATAAATCCATCTCGGCCCCTAGAGTATTTATATTACTTTGAGAATTGCTTAAGAGTTACAAAAGTCTCAACAAATTGTTGTGCCGCATTAAATGGGGAGATTCTGCATAAAAGTTTGCTTTGGTAAATTGTTGTATGCAGCTTGCACTCAACAGTGCACATAATCAACAGGCTGAAGCAATAATAACAACAACAACAACAACAACAATTAAAAAGTATAATTATGACTATACGCACACACATACAGACGAAAAGAGAAGCCACAAAAGCAGAGAACAATTAAAACAACTGAGTTGCCATATTTGAAGTGAGCTGCCAAGAGTTGAAAGGACCATGACAAGGACTCTGACTTGGGACGAGAACAACGACAACGACTCATAATCATAATCATGCGCTTCCTCTAACAACAACTACGTTTTGTTAATTGTTCTCTATGTGTGCATGCCTCTTTATGTCTGTGTGTGTTATTTTGCCATTCATTGTGGCCAGCAAATAAAGAGAAGAAAAATGCCTGCAAAGGAGCAATGCAAGGACATGCATTTAATTTGGCAAAAATTCACTTTCTACTTGTGTTTTTTTTTAATTGTAGTTCTTTCCTCCTCCCCCTTAACGTTTGTTGCTGCATGCTTTGTCTGCTGGGTTCATTTCATTGTTGCATTGCAACCACTGAAATTGCTTTTAATTGTTGCGCTCGTCATAATCATAATTTTTAATGACAATACCAGGACTGTAGACTCTGGACTCTGGACTCTGGACCAGGTGGCCATCAATGAAACTAATTTGCAAGGCTCTTCTTTGCCACACAATAAGATAAAGCAAGGGACAGTGGGAGAGAGAGAGAGATGTTGCTGCCACACAAACAAAGAAGAAAATATTTTATCACAGCTGCAGCCTCTAAACACAGACGACAATTAAAATGACCATAAAAGTGAGCAGCAAGGATTCCCAAAGCAGGCAGCAATACAAGTTAACTAGAAAGAGAGAGAAATAGTGGGAAAAGAGAGAGAACAACTGGCATTTCCTTCTCATTCTTGTCCCTTTACCATAATTTGTCTGTCTATTTTAGTGTTGTGCTGCACAAAATTAGGCGAC
The DNA here is from genome assembly GCF_004354385.1 of Drosophila innubila. Lineage (NCBI taxonomy): Eukaryota > Metazoa > Arthropoda > Insecta > Diptera > Drosophilidae > Drosophila > Drosophila innubila. The sequence goes on along the minus strand of NW_022995372.1, from coordinate 7,589,667 downwards.
TTCTCTCTCTCTCTCTCTCTCTCTCTCTCTCTCTCTGTGCGTTTTAGTCTCATGTGTTTTGCGGTGCAAGAAATGTGACAATTAAAATTTTTGGGTTCTCGTCTTTTGTGGCCTGTCTTCATGTTGTTTTAGTTATTGTTGTTGTTGGCAATTGTTACATTGCTGTCTGCTTTTAGTCGTCGCATGATTCAAATGAAGTCTTTGTCAGCTTTAATTGGCTGAGTAAAAGTTAAAAATTAAATGCATTTTAAAAGTTTTGAGTATGCTTTTCCAGAGCGTGTTGTAAATTTGGAAGAAAATGTGCAAGGAATCAAAGAAATTGTCATTTAATTATATATTTCTTATAATCCCATTAAAAAATAGCTGTTACATTATTTTTGATATTAATTCTTTAATTTTCCGTACAAAATTTAAGTTATATTTAACTTATATACCCATTGAATTTTTTAAAATTCACGATCCTCTTATGGAAATGGGATTTTCTATTTTATTTAAACTTATTAATATTTTAAATTGAGAACAAGTTAAGAATTTTAAAGCAATTTTAAATGTCATTTTATCAATAGAGTGCCAGAGCTTTAATGATTGTAAATGAATAAGGCAAGGGCACACATTTGAAGTATTCATACTCATAGTCTACTCATACGCTTCTCATACTCCTCATATGCATCCACAACTCATTTAGCTGCCTCTTAATAGGCAAAAGTCCCAGTTCCTGACAGCCATCGTTTCATTGAATATTCAAAGAGCTTCTCGCTGCGAACTAACCCAATCAAGTGCTCATTAATTTTGCTGGGCATAAATTCGTCAACGTTCGCTCCCCGCTCATCATCTGATGCTGGCACCGCAAATTTTGCTCATATGCAAATTAAAGGATTCCCCTCTTTTTCTCCTGTTGCTGCGAACTTTCTTTTGTGCCGCTCGTTGGTATTGTTTGCCTGTCTTTGGTCTGAGGTGTTCCCTATTCCATTCTCTCGCTCTCTCCTCTGCCAAGTCGTTGCCGTTTCATTAGATAACGAGGGCGTCGACGATGCCAAAAAGTGTGTTGCCTATCAACAGGCGCTCGGCCAACATTTCCAAGGATATGACTTGTTAGTTAATGCTTATGGCTGCCGCATTTCCTCCAATGACGACGTTGCCTAATTTTTGAGTGACGAGCAAAAAAAAGTTCCTTTTCCATTTTCTTTCCTTCCTTTTATTTTTTTCTTTGCCCTATTCTGGTGGCAAACGCTTAAACTGTCGTTTAGTTAATGATGTAGCATGTAGTTGCTTTGGCTGCTATTGCAGAGTTGCCAACAGTTCCCTTTTCCACAATCTCTCCATGCCTCATCTGGCACAATTTCCACTCTCTTTGACAAAGCCCGGAAGTGGAAGTTGCCACTGGCTGTTAAAGCAACAACAAAACCAGCAGCAACATCTTCAATGTGGACGCTCTTTTGAGCCGCCAGCATTTTGGCTGTCATTTGGTTGCGATTTCTGGCTGCCGCTGGATGGCTCTCACCTCTCCGATTCTTCTTTACTCGACTCCGACTCATCTTGCTACTGATTCAATTTTTTTCTCCTTCAAATATTTTTCTTTTTTTATGATTTTGTCAAGCGTCTGCCTGATATTGTTTTTTTGTTTTTTTTATTCTTTTTGGGCCACGTGCCACGTTTAATGTGCCGCAAGGACATGTGATAAAAATATGCCAGCGTGCAGCGAATTTAATATACATTTTCTCATATTTAAGAGCATTGAGTAAAATATTAAAAATTAAATAATATAATATATCAGATATTACAAAAAATTTTTATTTAAATAAAATAAATTAGATAAACTCGTTTTTATCCTATTCAAAATTTTATTTCATATTTGAATTATTGAATGAATCAATTATAATTGAAACACACAAGACAATGTCATTTTAGATGGTTTATAGTGTTAAAGCAAAAATTTCTTAATTAAGAACAAATTGAATGTTAATTAATCTAAAACGTAAACAACAAGTCAGTTTCGATTTTTTTTGATAAATTTCGAACCTTGTCAATTTTTTTACTCCACCGTCTCTTATTTACATTTTGCTTTGACTACTTACTTTATTTTCTTAACCTTGCGATTCCGCTTCAAGCCCTGGCTAAGGACCTCTCACACACACAAAGAGATAATTCAGCAATTATGCAGCTAAATTCTCGCTCTCATGCTTTGTCTAGACGGAAAACTTTGCTGGACTTTGTGCTGTCCGGCGGTTAGAAAGGACCTTCTGCTGCTATCACCTGTCGCATAAATAGTACTAGATGAATTATTGAAGCCGACTGCAAAAACAACTTAAGCAGACGACGGTTATTTTCCTCCCCTCCCCGAAAACAACCGCAGTAACAATTTTCCTTCTCTCTATTTTTTGTGTGTGTTTTAAGATGCTTAAAAGCGCCGCCGTCTGGCTGGTTGTGGATCCTTGGAACCTGAAACCTGACTCGACCAAGTCTGGGCAGCATAAAAAAGTTTTCATTTCGCTCGCTGCAAAGTAATAAAAAGCGGCGAGGCACCGTTATAATAAGCGGCAGCAACTGCGGCGACGTTGACGTCAACATTACCGTTGTTTTTGTTGTTGTTGTCGTTGTTGCTGCTGCTTCTTGGGGCACACATAAGTGGCACCTGCGACCAAAACCACACACAAGCAACGGCAACCACAAAACACACACACACTAGGTCACACACACATACGGCGGCTACTGCGCATTTTGTAGCGCGCTTTTAGGCGAACGCATAAAAAGTGTCTGCTACAAAAGTTTGCAAGGCGAGTGTCGACTCCGTGACGTTTATAAATACCCTGTAACTTGACTTTATGAGGATTTTGAGACTTAATTAGATGTGATATATATGTTTATTAGAGGCTCTTAATATATTATTAGTTCAAGCCTAATAATTAACATTACATGCAAGCTTTAAAAATTTAAATTTAAAAATCACTAAATTTTAAAAATTTGAAATAACATGCTATTTTTATTCTTATTACTATACTTGTAGTATACCAAAAAATTTTTATTTTATTGTTTAGAAGTACTATATAAAGTTAACGTCAATTCGAATTACCTAAAAATCTAAGTGGTTTTAATTTATATTTCTCTTTAATATATTTTTAAAAGATTTTTATAACTTTTTATGCAAGGTATCTGCTTAGTCGTGATCATTTAACTATTGCTAGCTTATTGCTCAAATTTTTCTTAAGGCTTATAAATATAATTCGACAGACGACGGCGTTAAGTCAAATACTCGTGTATTTACAACAACAAAAGCGACAACACATGTTGTTTAAACAAAGTCAAAACGAGCTGCTGCAAGCTAAAAAAAAAAAAAAATAAACAAATAGAAATAGGGAAAAAAAACATTCTGCGCGTAGGCAACAAAAGTTTTGAAGTTGTTGCCAGCTTCAAGAGGCGTTTAAAGGCGTCTACATGCAACACAACAACAGCAATAACAACAAGCACATTATTTCGGTGTAATTTAGCTTTAGCCAACTCCGCTGTTGGCCTTTTCCCTTCCATTTCTGTCGAGCAATTTGCCAGCCATTTTATTTGCGGTTGTCGCACATTTATGTGCCCAACGTTGTTTTTGTTGTAGTTGTTGTTGTTGCCGCAGTCTCGACTCTCTGTATTTAGTATAATCTGCTGTTTCTGCTGCGGTTCCTCTTTGTGTTCTTTGCTCCTCGTTGACCATTTAAGTGCAAGTCTAATTACACAGAAATGGTTCAAGTTATGTATTTTTAGTCTTAAACTTCAGCTGCTTCCGTTCCCCTCTTTCCCCGCACCATCAGCTCCCTACTGATATTTGCCTTATGTAATTCCAGTGAATCTAACTTGATTTTGTGTTGTTTTTATCTTTTTTATATTATTAACTGCACATTTCTCGTCATCCTTAGCGTCGAAATCGAATCTTGGTCGAAAATAATTGAATTTTCTCAATGAACAAAATTTAAATGCAGAATGAATTTAGAGGCCAAATCATGATCAAAATGACATTCCGCTTGAAAATCGGTTTTGATCAAGCAATTTTACCACAACCGTACCGGTGCAAACGTTTCGGTATTCGGTTCTTGTCAGAGAATTTTCAATCGGTAACGGTTTCAGTTCCGGTACTAGAGATTAAACGGTTAGTTTCGGTTAACGGTTCCAGTGCCGGTTCCGGAGTTATTCCCTGCATTTTTGCAATTGTTTCTTTTTTCATACTCCTTGATGCAATTTATAGGTGAGAAAACACACCTTTGAGATTTATAGCAAAAGAACAAGTCTCTAATGTGAATTATATAGACGGTGCTAGAGACGAATTTTGAACATAATGTTAACTTCAAATTAGCTTAATTTTTAGGAGATAGAGTAAAAAGGAAATGAATACGTCATTAATATAAAGAGCATAAATGTGATTGTTTTTATTGTTCTTAATTTTAATGAATTTTTATATTTTTAAATTTAAATACTTAAACTATTTTCTGTTTTCCTCTTACAGAAAAAACTATGATCTATAATCTTTGTCAAATCAATATCTCGATATTGTATCTTCATCTACACAGTTTATTATAGTTTATATACTTTACTTGTTTCTCTGACAAACCCAGTTAGCAAGAATAAGAACAGCAACATTTGCTGTCATAGGCATCTAGAAGCTATTGCTTTCCTTTCCTCCCCCACTTTCCTTCTCCCCGCTAGTCATGACACAATTTCTGCTTTCACTTGCACATTTCTGAAGGCAATCTTGACAATCCTGGTAGCCACTTGTGTTGTTCTATCTCCTCATTCTTCCTCGTCTCGTATAAAAAAGAAAGTGCCATGTCGTCTGCCAATACAATAAATATTTAATGCACATGTTATTACATCAATAAGTGTGTCACTCTCACACACATTCCCACACAAACACATACATATACACTCATGTATGTACTGCTACAGATATTGTGGGAAAGCTTTTATCGCTCACCTTGCTGCCAGTTTTGCCATTTTTAGTGCCTGCGGCCCAACCGGCGTATACGTAATTCGGGCAAATATTGTAATAAAAACAGAAAGAACATCAAGGGAAAAGGGAGATAGAGGCAACAAAATTGTTACACGATTTGTATTGTTGTGTGTTTGCCCAATATATTGATGCATAAATTTATGCACATTGAATTGTCAGCTAGAATTGTTGCCATATTAAATTTGATAAATCACATGTAAAAGTGAGCAAAAGTTTTATTTATGAACAGGATAACAAGAAGAGTCAGTTAACGAAGCGCTGAGAACCCAAATACTCTCAGATCAGCTGCTTAACATTTCTTGAAGATACAAATTTTATGGTGATTTGGCGTTTACAATGTTTTTAAGGCAAGCTTAGGGTCCTATAATAAGTAAATTTTTGAATATACCCAAGTTCACTTTCAAAACAAGTTGACACAAATTACTGATTTGTCTTATAGAATTATTGATTATATTTTAAGTAGTAGTGTAAGGCCAAACTATAGATCGAGTCTCATATCGAAAATATAGAAAATCGACAAAAAAAAATATTCATTTGTGAATATATCGGAAAATAGAACCCCAAGCTATAATTATCGAGTTAAAAAAGAAAAAATTCTAATCACGAAATACACGCGAAAATCGAGTTTTCGATATTTCGATGTATTTTTACATCACTAATTTTAAGACTGTTTTACATATTCTTCCATTACAATTTTTACCAACTTAACAAAAAAACTAATACTACCAAGTAAAAGAGTATAACCTTGTGTTTATGTGTGCCTATTTGAGCGCAAATAAAAATATATTTTCATTTTATTATTCATGCAAAGAGGTTTTCACTTTGCCAAACGCTGGTAAAGCAAACGTGAAATATAAATATGTATATTTAATATAAATATGGGTCAATTTTTTATGCATTACCTACAATCATGATAAAACGTTGTCAAAAGTCAACCAAAACAACTAAAAAATATATAGAAAAAAGGTTTAATATTTTCTTATTGATTGTCAAGCTTTTGATTTTTTTATTTGAACACATGTTGTTTAAACAAAGTCAAAACGAGCTGCTGCAAGCTAAAAAAAAAAAAAATAAACAAATAGAAATAGGGAAAAAAAACATTCTGCGCGTAGGCAACAAAAGTTTTGAAGTTGTTGCCAGCTTCAAGAGGCGTTTAAAGGCGTCTACATGCAACACAACAACAGCAATAACAACAAGCACATTATTTCGGTGTAATTTAGCTTTAGCCAACTCCGCTGTTGGCCTTTTCCCTTCCATTTCTGTCGAGCAATTTGCCAGCCATTTTATTTGCGGTTGTCGCACATTTATGTGCCCAACGTTGTTTTTGTTGTAGTTGTTGTTGTTGCCGCAGTCTCGACTCTCTGTATTTAGTATAATCTGCTGTTTCTGCTGCGGTTCCTCTTTGTGTTCTTTGCTCCTCGTTGACCATTTAAGTGCAAGTCTAATTACACAGAAATGGTTCAAGTTATGTATTTTTAGTCTTAAACTTCAGCTGCTTCCGTTCCCCTCTTTCCCCGCACCATCAGCTCCCTACTGATATTTGCCTTATGTAATTCCAGTGAATCTAACTTGATTTTGTGTTGTTTTTATCTTTTTTATATTATTAACTGCACATTTCTCGTCATCCTTAGCGTCGAAATCGAATCTTGGTCGAAAATAATTGAATTTTCTCAATGAACAAAATTTAAATGCAGAATGAATTTAGAGGCCAAATCATGATCAAAATGACATTCCGCTTGAAAATCGGTTTTGATCAAGCAATTTTACCACAACCGTACCGGTGCAAACGTTTCGGTATTCGGTTCTTGTCAGAGATAAATTTATGCACATTGAATTGTCAGCTAGAATTGTTGCCATATTAAATTTGATAAATCACATGTAAAAGTGAGCAAAAGTTTTATTTATGAACAGGATAACAAGAAGAGTCAGTTAACGAAGCGCTGAGAACCCAAATACTCTCAGATCAGCTGCTTAACATTTCTTGAAGATACAAATTTTATGGTGATTTGGCGTTTACAATGTTTTTAAGGCAAGCTTAGGGTCCTATAATAAGTAAATTTTTGAATATACCCAAGTTCACTTTCAAAACAAGTTGACACAAATTACTGATTTGTCTTATAGAATTATTGATTATATTTTAAGTAGTAGTGTAAGGCCAAACTATAGATCGAGTCTCATATCGAAAATATAGAAAATCGACAAAAAAAAATATTCATTTGTGAATATATCGGAAAATAGAACCCAAGCTATAATTATCGAGTTAAAAAAGAAAAAATTCTAATCACGAAATACACGCGAAAATCGAGTTTTCGATATTTCGATGTATTTTTACATCACTAATTTTAAGACTGTTTTACATATTCTTCCATTACAATTTTTACCAACTTAACAAAAAAACTAATACTACCAAGTAAAAGAGTATAACCTTGTGTTTATGTGTGCCTATTTGAGCGCAAATAAAAATATATTTTCATTTTATTATTCATGCAAAGAGGTTTTCACTTTGCCAAACGCTGGTAAAGCAAACGTGAAATATAAATATGTATATTTAATATAAATATGGGTCAATTTTTTATGCATTACCTACAATCATGATAAAACGTTGTCAAAAGTCAACCAAAACAACTAAAAAATATATAGAAAAAAGGTTTAATATTTTCTTATTGATTGTCAAGCTTTTGATTTTTTTATTTGAACATTATTTATATTCGCTGCGTTTGTCGTTGCCATGTCAATCGCATTGAAGCCCATAATGCCACAGAACAGCTCACAGTACGCAGGGAGGACGCAGAGCATAGGACATAGCACTATGGTCCGGATGAAGATTTTTTAGGAATAAATTAATAACTCGAGAACGAATAAAGTTTTTTTGGTCTAGTCTTTTGCATTGGGCCTATGATATAAATACGCAAATGGCCTAAAAAAGTGGGCGTGGTGCCGCCTTTATTTTTGATTCTGCGATATTTAAATTTTTTGTTTTTCAAGCAATCAGGACCAAACTTACAGGTTAGGCGTGTTACTATGCCCGTAACGTGTTGGCAAAATTTCATCCAAATCGGACAACTATATCATATAGAAATAATAGAAATTATCAGTCGAAAAGTCATTTTTTTTATAAATACTCAATTTTTTCCAAAATATCTGACCAAACTGATCGTATATAAGTGATATTATGCTCCTCACATTCGGGGTAACATATATCAAGATCGAAATACTATAATTTATAATATCATATTGTTCAAATTATTAAAATCGGTCGTGAACTGACTTTTTGTATGAAACAAGAAATTTCTATTTTTTGTCGATTGTATAGATTTAACATTTATTTCATATGTAAATACAAGTTTTTGTAATATTCGCCAATGCGCACAAAAAAAAAGGCCAAAAAATCATAATTTTGGTCATTTTGTCTCATGTGTTGTCGCCACAGTTTAAGCAAATACGCATTTTATAACGTGAGGTTAGCTGAAATAAAGTGAAATTGTGAAAAATGCGCAAAAATGCGCAACTTGAGCTTAATAGTACAATTTTAGAATTGATCAATCTTCAAAATGCATATAGTCACATTGCTGACAAGTGCTGACAAAATTAGTTGTATCTTATTAAAGATAAAATTTAATTGAACAAATTTTTTTTCGAGGTTAGTTTTAAATTACAGATGGCAACATATAGCATTTTGATTTTAAGCAACACAGATATATAAACACAAAATACAAAGCACAATGAATATAATCCATGATAAATTTTGTTAATAAAGCTTTTAAATACGTGTTGTTAGACAATTCAAATTAACCTTATAAATGAGAATATCCGTTTCATGTACTCTTTGTTCGAATCAACTCTGTTCAACAGCTGATTGCTGAACAGTGTTGGAATATGTTAAAATTTTAGTTATGCAACATTTGAGCTTGATGTGTTTTGAATACATCGCCATCAAAATATCGGTACTTTGAACATGTTTATAAAATGACTTTATTCCTAAAAAATCTTCATCCGGACCATAGTGCATAGGACACAGGCCGCTTGCGTGTTATAAAGCGTTGCATATTTTAAGGCGACCAACAACAACAATAACATTAAAAAAATAAATGCAATGCTAGCGTTGAATTTTTCATAGGTCGCTTTATAATTTTTATCAGTTAAATGTAACAATAACAGAAAAAACTCACATCAACAATATTTTTTCGATATTAAAAAAAAGCGTGTAAATAGTGTGTGTAGAGTGTCAGTTGAGGACGCAGGATGTTAGGGGAAAAATATGCCAAACTATTTGTTATTCAAAATTTAATATGCATTTGACATGTCTAAACAATAAATTCCCAGCTGTGGAAAATGTTGTGGCTGGTTCAATTCTGCTGTTGGTGAAGGGTTTTTGACTAAGCCAAAAAATATATATATATTTAGAATAAAAGATTAATTTGTAAACGTATTCATGCTGAAAAATGTATGAAGCATTTATAGAGACAGCTATTAACACAATTGAACACTTTTCATTAACCTTAAATATAATACCGAAATCGCGGAAAAATCTTATTTAAATAAACTCCTTTAGTACTAAATATATCTTTCAGAAAAAAATATATCACTTGTTTTTAGGCATGTCATATTGAATATACAAAAGTATTTTAATTAAAAATGTCTAAAATACACATAAAATGATCTTAACCAATTTGATTTACCGAGCATTTACTCAAAATTAAACTGAAAAATTTAATCATCATGCTCTTTTTTTATTCAAAGATTTTATGTAATGAATTCAAGTGTGTGTTTATTTGTTTATTTGTTGTTTGTCTGGTGTTCACTCAATTAATGAAATTTGATCAAGTCAGCAGAAAAGCTTCTCCTCTTAATGCTTTTGTCTATTTACGCATGTTAATCAGGCGTGCGGTAACCCTGAAAAAGGCAAAAGACTTAGACAGAATTCGTTGTTGTTCTTGTTCATGAGAGTTGTGTCTAATTTGTGTAGGTGTGAGTGTACGTGTGTACGTCTCGTGTATAAGCCTAAAAGCTGCTTAAATTTTTAATGACTTTGCTTGTGTTTTTAATTGTGTGCGTGGCATTTTGCATGCCTGCCTTGTCTGTTTATGTGTGTTCTGTCGGTCTGTCTAAATGGCTCCGTGCATTTTGAAGTATGTTAGTGAGCGTGTGTGCAAGTAACGTTTATACAAAAATTACTGTTTATTTGTACTTGTACTTTTAGTCATTCGCACAAAATTCAAAATTAATTTGCAGACTTTTCTGCACACTATTTTTTTTTTTAAGTTTTTAATATATAAAAAAAATATTTTTGTTTAATGTGTGACTCTGACAATATATAAGTCACTTTATATTATACAGTATAAAGTAAATCTAAAATATCTTTCAAATTTAGTTTTTCTCAGGCCAGCTTCTTTAAAACTATTCCCACTTTAAGAACTGCGCACAAATGTAGGCAAACACACACGCACAAAGCCCTACTCCATTTTTTAGCCACGTTACAGACTTTGTGTTAACGCCTGGCTGCAGACACAAGCAAGACGAGCTTTCATCTAAAGGACGTACATGCGCTCAGTTGGCAACCCTGGCGATGAGAGTAGTTTGCCATTTGAGAGCAAAGAACGAAAGAGTCGTAAAAGTCACACACAGTCAACATACACACTTACACACACAAAACTGGCAATAAATATTTAGACAAAATTCGCATGTCAAATACAACAAACGAAAAAAAGTGAGAAAGAAAGAATAAACGAGTGAAAGGATAGAAAAACGCAGCCAAGTCACGTAAATAATTAAACACGTGACATGCGTGGGCGTCATTTTTATGAGAGAAAGAGCGAGACAGACCGCAAATTGTCGCCTTTATTTATCCGTGTATGCTGGAAAGAGACAGCAGGTAGGCGCTGTCTGCATGCGTGATTTTTCATAGCATAAAATAGAACTGTAGTGTTATATGTATTTATTTATTTATATTGTATTTACTTTTACTATATTGCCGAGAGTGTGTCAATTGGTGATCAAAAATTATTATTGTTTGCAGTAGGCTCCTCATATTGAGTGTTTTAAATGAATTAAATTCAGGGAAAATTGCTGTTTTGGATCTTCAAAATACTTAAATAAATCTTATCAAATCTTATCTTGCCAACTCAAATACATGCTGAGTGATGACACTGAACTACTTTCAAACTTCCTGCATTACATTTTCTTTCCAAATTTATCAATAAACAAATTTCTGATGAATTATAGCTTTGGGGCAAAACAATTTAGATTGTTTTTCAATAAATTGATGGGTTGCCCGCGAATTATCAGTAACCTGCCGCTGGCGTTGCACCTGCCACACAGCACACAGTCGCTGTCCTTTTTTTTTTTTGAACAATTAAATACTGAGAACCATACTCGACTGCCTTTTCTCTCTTCCAATTTAAGAAAATGTCGCGACGTGGGCTTTTTCCCTCATGTCCCTAAGGCGTCGTTAGGAAAGCCCATTATAATGATTATCGTTGGTCGTTTTTGGGTTCTCATTGTTGTTGTTGTTGTTATCCTTTCGCTTTCGCAGCTCGTTTCCTTTTGCTGAGTTGACAAAATCATAAAAATGTAGTCGACACAACAAATTATACAAATGTCTCCCAGCTTGCCAAACGTTGAATATAAACTGAATTTACAATGTTTCTCTTTGTGTTGTCACAATTTTTGGTAATGGTCCCATTGCGACAAACATGTTACTTGACATTGGAGTTGGAGTTGAGGTTCTTACTTTCTTTTTGTGGTTGTGGAATCTTGTTAATGTGCGACAAAATTGTATTTAGAATGCCTACAATGTGCATTTAGCGATTGTGTCTAGACGTGAGACGATGTGTCGAATAGAGACGTTCAAGAAGTTGAAGGCAATTTTGGAATAAATTGTGTTGCCATTTTTTAATATTTATAATACACATGAGCATCGTTTAGGCTGAAAATTAAATGTCGGATTACCATATATAATAGCTACCTTACCTATTATAAGATAGAGCTTAATTTGGTGTTTAGGTTTTCTTGATGGGTAGGTTGAAACACAAAAGAAAGGAAGATTAATTATAGGTATTACAGATAGAAATTTCATATATGTCGTCTTGAAATTTTCTTTTCATTAAATGCCTATATTTTAAACAACAATTAATATGGTATTAAAAATTTTTCTTAAATAATAAATTGAGATGCAAATAAGTATAAATTAATAGCTTTTTCTATGTCGAATTTCCAATTGCTTTATTTCGATAGAGTTAAATCGCCAGTGTTGTCAAATGTTGTGCCAAAAAGTAGTAACTACAATTTGAAATTGGTATGGCAATTCATTAACATTTAAGTGCTCAAGTATTGAAATGCATATAGCGCATGTGGCACAGAGATACTTGCCACAACCAACTGGGATACCAGTCTGGCCGCAGGAGGCAGACAACAAAATTTATGCGCCAGTTGCGTCGAATGTGAAAAAGATTCTCTGATAGTGCGAAGTGAGCGACTGAGGCTGAGCCCGCGGTGGAAAGAGAGCGGCGTGAATTGTTTCAATTTCGCCGGCAAACAACAATTTTCGTGCAAAAGTGGCGACAATTCCACCGACTCTTGCGGAGTTTCCTCCGGCTCAAAATGCATGCCCGACGCTCTGGAATTTTCATTTATTATTTTTTTTTGCTTTTAACTTTTGTTTATTTTTTTTGCTTGGCAGTTGCAAGACTTATGCTGCAAAAGTGAACGCCCAAATGCTCACATTAAAAAAGAATATATGTATATATATGGACTACATATATGAATACCATTTGATTCAATTTTACCAACTCACACACACTCTCCGGTTACCCAGGCTTACCCGGGAGTCATGCAAATCATTTTCCTTTTGCCCCAGCTCACGGTCCACGGCCCAACGTCGTCATTGTCGTCCGCATCGCATCGGATTTTTTTTCTTTAAATGAATCAATAAATTCTTTAGCCTGCAAAAGAAGTTTAAGCAAATTTTTGTATTTCGGCGGCCCTTTCCCTTTTTCTTCTAAATACTCTTATGCGTTGAAAGTATTATGAATTTAATAAATTTTTGGAAATGCTAAGTAATATGTACATTTTGGAAATTAAGTCTTTTAAATTTCCTGTACGGAATAAAAATTAAATAAAATGTATTTTTGTACATCTTAAGAATACATACAAAAAATTTTTTTTATGGAGTTCACTTCAATTTAAATGTTTATGAAAGTATAATACAAAAAAAACAGTTTTTGGAATAGTTCTTATCTCTTTATCTACAAAATTGTAAATTATCTTTATAATAAAGAGTTATCATTTTTTAAAAATTAGTAGATATATAGTCTATGTTTCTTATTCAGTACCTTCATATTTAATCTACATCGTAATAGGTACATTTTGTTGTCTTCTTTCACGCATTAAATTAAAGGGTATTTGCAAATTTTCTTTGCTTTTAAAAGTTTTGTTCATGTTTTTGTTTTTGTCGTTCTGGTTCAGGACTCGGCGGCGTTTTTGGCATTTTTGCGCGCAATCGTCGTGTCGTGTATATGTGCGAAATGCCGTTACTTTTTTAGGGTTCCCAACTCTATCCGGGGGATGCCCTTTGCCCGTAGTGTGACTTTCCCCTCACATGTGTCCATTTTAATGGGCAATGCTTTTGCTTTAAAGTTGATATGGAAGAGAGTTAAAGGTTGCTTTATCTCTTTTGTGCATTAATGAAAATTAATACAAAAAAAATGAGTAAAAATATATGTATTTCATTCATTTCATTGTGGTCTCGTCCGGTCGCTTTATACTCTCGTTTTTCCGTCGTGTCGGACTTTGCGTATTTGCGTTGAGTTTACATTACGCTTCACGATTTCATTTTATTATAATAAATTTCCACTTTTTTCTCCTCTTTTTTTCAGCTATCCTTTTCATTATCCTTGCGTGCGTCTGTGTCATGCGAATATCATTGAGCGTCTTTCTTTGTTACTGTACCATACCTCCAACCATATAATTTGTGTATTTTTAAATTTTTCTTTTATTCAACAGACCGCAAATTTTACTTATTTTATAACTGCTTGTCTCTTAATTTAATAGCAGCAAGTTTAGTTTCGTTTATTCTACATTTTCATGGCGCTTGCAAAACAAAGTTAAGCTTAAGCTTATTACAAAAATTAAGGCTCAAGTTTAAAACTATTTTTATTTATTTTTTTTCGATAGTTCGAAATTTTTATTTGATCCCATAATAAACACAGTACTTATTAAATCAACTATTCTTTTTACTTGCGCAGATAGCTTTTCAAAAAGGACCCTCTAGTCATTTAGTGTCTTACATAGCCAATTTTCTTTTACATGACTTATCAAGCTATGCGAAGGGCCATCCAAACTGACCCCAAACTCGAGTATATATATATATCGAGATAATAACGTGGACATCATCCCTTGTATTGGTTACAGCAGATTTTAAAGCAAATTCAATTGTCAATGGAGCATGTCTAACAACCTCTAATTAGTCAACATAATCCTACTAAGCGAAAGACAGAGATAGAGCGAGAGATGGAGAGAGAGAGAGAGTACAAACAAATGCCAACTTTGATCTATTTACAAGTAATTATTAACACAACAACCAGAAGAAGAACAACAACAAAAACAACTATAAATAGAGACTACAAACGATTTAACATTTTTGCTTAATTACACACGAGCTCTCTCCGCTGTCTCTGACTTTCCGCTCTACTCTTCTCCCCTCTGCTTACCAAAGCAATTGCTAAAACCCAATTCGTATCCTGCGCTGTCACTTTGACTTCGGACTGGCCAAAAAATGAGCTGCTGCTTTCTCTCACCTTCCCCATCTCACTGCTCCCCTTTACGCTCCATCTCCTTGCTCAACTGAGTTCTCTGTCCATGTCAAATATTTGCACAAAAGTCCAAGCGCTACCTTCTCTCCATCTCTTTTCCACTCTTTTCCTCTCTCTCCCCTTTACAGTCATTGTCAGCAGTCCTGGACCAAGCATGAGGATTGGGAATTATAGAGAATTGAGCGGGTTGAGGAGGGGAGCTGGATGATGAGCAGCGGCCAGACACAGCTTATCATTGACAAAAAGCGCAATGTGAAGTCAGAGGCGACGTCGACTGCTTTTCGGGGTTCACTGACTGTCAACATTGCTGCCCCCCTTTTTCAGTCTCGTCCATCCCCCTGCTTATTCCCCACCCCATCCCCCACTGCCAACTTGCACTTTTTGAGCGGTTATCCTTGGCAGCGTTGCCAGACAACGCACAGTCAGCGTTTTTCCTCTTGCGTCGGGGAAAACACACAGAAAAAGAAAATCGCGTAGCTCAACAGAAAAAGTTGTTGTTGCCTCCGCTCCATCTACCAAAAAAAGGCAAGGAAATCATTTTAAATGCGGCTTAAAATTATCTTTGATAAGCGTGGCGAAATGTGTTTCTGCTGAGTAATTTATAGGCAGAGCTTTCTTTTTTTTTAACTCATCTCAACTGAACTTAACGGCGGCATTAAAAGGTCCTTGAGATCAAAGTCGTCCCTGTCTAAGTTGGTTAGGGCCAAAAGTTTAAGCAGCTTACAGAGAGCAGGTTCAATGAATATGGAAGGGGCTGAGAAGGGGTCATTGAATAAGCTTAGTCGGTGAGTAATCTGGAAAGGGATATCATTAGTGAATGACTCGACTAATTGGGCGTACTAAAAAGCTTACAATTATGTTTAATATAAGAGATAAGAGATTTTAATATGGATTAGCAATAGTAATCAAATGTACTTCTTGATTTATTACTATAGTTCAGGAAAGCTTAGTTTTCTAAGAAAAACTCGGAAACTCTTAAAAAGAAATTACTTTCTTCTCTCAGATGGAGTATTATAGCGATCTTAAACAACTTACTTACTTATTACAAATAAGTTAAAAACATTTAATATATTTAAAAAATAACAAATTCTTTACTTAGACGTTACTTAAAGCTTTATCTTCAACATTCTTCAACACCACGACTTACTTTACAGTAAACGTATCTTGTACTTATATCTTACGCTATCTAATAATCTCTCAAGCCAACGAAAGCAACCTTAAAGCTCTGGCATGCAATGTTGCTTGAGTCCACATTGATTTATAGTTCTCCTCTTTTCCTTCAATCTCATGCTCCGTCACTCGGTTTCTCTTTCAGCTTGCTCTTCAGCCTTAAGTTGACTTACAAATTGACATTATGAAGCATGCGTAACAATAATAAAGTAAAGAGAAAACAACACAGCACCAAACAAAGCAAAATAAAAAGACAAAACTTCGGTTGATCAAAAACAAGAGAAGCAACAGCAAAAACAAAGACAACAACAGCAAAAACTGAGCTACTTCACTGCCTTTTTTGTTGTAAAGTATTGCACTTGATTTGTGGAGCAGACGCTTCAAAAATTTACCTTCTGTTTTAGTTACCGTTGGTAGCAGAAAAACAATGCGAAGCAAAACAAAAGCAAAGCAAACCACAAAAGTCAGACAAAAAGTGGTGCAGTAATTTTCTACTACTAAACCACAAGTGATATCTATTACTACTACTTTTACTACTACTTTTTCAACTAGCTTTTTGACTTCTGTCCGTTCTGTCAAAGTGACAAGTGAATTTCCCTGCCCATTGGCACAATTCTCGTTTCCTTCTTCAACTCGAAAACTTTTTTAATAGATTTCAAATTTCTCCCCAAATCCCCCACGCATTCTTTTTCTCTAGAGTAATCAAGCAAATTAGAGAGAGACCCAAATCCAAATTGTGCGCCGTCTTTAAGTTGTTCCCCGGGTAATTTGAGTGGCAAATTGTTGACAGCTTTGGGGCAACATTTGGCACGCAGACAGATGAAGATAAATGTGTGTGCAAAAAGAAAAGCGCAAAATGTTTAAAATGTGTTCTATATTTAATATTTAAAATGAACTTAATTCAAAGGAAATATTTTCCGTATTAACTACAAAACGAATATGCCCTTTTGGAACTTGAACTTACAGGGTATTAAGCTCGTAACTGTAAGTGCTATCGAAATAAATGCGATAACATTGTTAAGTCGATAGTCGGAGTAAAGTTTTCAATGTATAAAAAGTATTAAATAAATTTAAACAGAATATTTTCTCAAACATTTGCACAATTTTTAAATTTTGGCAACTAAACGAATATATCTTTTCGGAATTTAAACTAACAGGGTATTAAACTTGGAACTGTAACTGCTATCGAAATAAATGCGATAGTCTTGTTAAGTCGATAGTCGAAGAAAAGTTTTCAATGTATTTTCGCATACTTTGTTGTTGATCTCAATTTTCTTGCCTGATGAAGATGAATTGCACTTTGAACTTTGATAAACATGCACAACAAGTTTGTTTCTTCCTTTTTTTTTCTCTCTCCCTCTCGTTATTTTTGTTGAATGTTGTGCGCTAAGTTGCTGTAAAGTTTTAAATAAAATTGTTGCAAGTGCATGTTTTTTATCAGATCAAACGGCAAACGGCTAAAAGCATGTTGTTGCAATGAACACAGATAGAGAAACGGACACAGAGACGAAAGGAAATGCAATAATTGTGTCAAATGGTCGCGCTCTGTTAATATGTGCCACAGTTTGAAAGCCATTCAGGCCATACACAGTAACTGTCAAACTGCGAAACGAAATTAGACAGACAAAGTCAAAATGCTAAGAGAGCGGGTTAAGGGAGCAGCAACAGCAGCTCGTGAGTGGGGTGAGCGAAGCAGTGGATGAGGGGGTCAACGAGTTTGTAAGTTTTGATGGTGTACAAAACAAAAGTCACAATTGCAACAACAAAAGCGAACGAAAACTTCAAATTGCAAAATGCAACAAAGGAAAGAATAGAGGAGAGAAAAGAGCGATGAAATCAAGGAATTTGTGACATAAAAGGGAGAGAGAGAGAGAAAGAGAGAGAGAGAGCACAAAGCAAAAAGCAGCCAAGTAATTAAAATATTAGGTGTGTTGCAGCGATTTAAAACGCAACTAAAGGATGAGTAAGTACAAAGAATGGGAAAGGTTTTTGTTTTGTTTAATTACACAAGTAACGTGATATGTTGTGGTTATGGTTCATTGACTTTGATTATGCTTATTACAATATAACTGTACCTTGACTAAGCTTTTAATGCGATTATCCTTCCGCTACTCTCTGCTCTTAGTTAGGAGGTTGAGTGAACTCTCTTTGTTTACTTGACGATTTTCAGCTTGAGCAAATCTCAAATAGCATTAACCTGATGGCCATTTGCTAGTGTAAACAGTTGGCTTTCAAATTGGGTCAACTAAAGCGTTAAAACACCCGACGAAGAAGAAGATGAGACATGATTGAATAGTGTAACCAAGGAAATGGAAAACTGGGCGTGTATCGTTAAGAGGTAGCTATCGTAAATTAAATTAGGTTGATGTGGGAAAATGGAAACCTTCAGAGTCATTTGTATGTTTAAGTAGTCGTTAAGATAGGTAAAAGAAAGAGGAAAAGTATCATTTGACAAATGAGTTTAGTTCAAGTTAAAGTTGTATTTAATTGTTTTGCAAACTTCTGCAATAAGCCTTATTCTCTGTTCGGAGGAACTGTTATCTTTTAAGCTTAGCTTAGCAGCAAGCGCAGGGAAAACAGAGAGAGTAGATCAGGAGAGTAGCTAAATAGCGCCAGCAGCGCTGTCCTGCTCTCTTCTTCAATGCTGTAAGTGAGTGACGCAGGCTTAGCTGCCTCTCACTGCCTCTCTCTGCCTACCATACCACCCACACAAGCACACAATTATAACGTTCTTTCCTTCGCTGCTGCTGTGCTGCTTTGGTCACAATTGCAAGGAAAGCTCTCCCACACGCTCTCTCAAATCCATTTAATTCTTGTTGCCTCTCAACAGGCGCAGCCTAGTGTTATCCCGTTCACTCCTTCGCCTCTACTGCCGTACCTGCATTCGTTTGTCTATTTAATAGTCAATCGTCTCCCTCTCATTCCAGCTCAGCTTTTGCTTCCTTTTCTTAGATGGTCAATATTTTATGATTCTGCTACTGCGCAGCTCGTTCATTTGTTCTTCGACGGCTGCCAGTAAAGGAAGTGAAAAAGCGCTGCGCGTGCGTGAAAATTGTGTGCCCAAATTTTAATTAGTGGATTTGTAGTCACAGTCAGCGTGTTGCAGTGTTTCATGGAAAGATTTTAGATCAACTTCTGTTAATTAATCAATTTGCAAGTTTTAATAGTTGACAAATAATTGTCCGTGTGCGTTTGTATTTTATAGTACACGATTCTCTTTTTTTTGTTGTAAATCGATTCGACAGTGTTGAAATTAAAGTATATAAAAACAAAAACAATATGTTTAGCAGTCGCGCTTCTTTTATGGGCAATCGCCGCATGATTTTTGATTTCTCAGAGAAAAGCGATGATATTTACATGGAGTGAGTACTTTGGGCAGTAACTACAAAACTGTAAAACTGTGTGAAGATAACTGTATTTTAATTTTGAAGTGCATCTCTTTCCTTACTCTCTTAACTTGAATTGTACTTGTACTTAATCCCGTTATCTTTTCTTCTCTTTGCAGTGCATTTGGTATGAGTGATAAGAGCAGCAGCGCTACCAACAGCCTACCGAATAGTCCTATACATAGCAACAACAATTCATCGCTGCTCAACAACAACAACAACAACTCGAGCAACTCTCTTAGCGTCATACCCTTTGGTAACGGCAGCAGCAACAACAACAACAACAGCATCATGTCAAGCGGTTTACTGAGCAACAACAACAACAATAATAATAATCCATGTAGTGCCAATCGTAATGTTGTTGTTAGTATGGACGATGATTCTTGCTTCCGCCTCGACACAGACTCGACGGTTGTCACCTACGGCGAAAAGGAGCCGGATCCAGATAACATTAAGATGTTTGTGGGACAGGTGCCCAAATCTATGGATGAGACTCAACTCCGGGAAATGTTCGAGGAATACGGCCCGGTGCATTCAATCAATGTGCTGCGTGATAAGGCAACGGGAATAAGCAAAGGTAAGAGATAAAAGCTCTAGTTCTCTAAACAGTTTAGGTATGCTCTTTAGAAAAACCTCTCTTACTCTCACATTCATTAAACGAACTATAATTACTGATACAGTAGGTCTATTAATTGCTTTGACAAAGGAAAAATGCACATAACATTAAAAATGAAATATATATTTTTTCATATTAGTTTCTTATGGTTCTTAGAACAAGTTACAAAATATAAGTATGTTGTTATAAATTTAAATTTATGTAATTTACTGTATGCTGAACAACAATAAAAACTGCACATTATTAATCAGGGACAGTAAATAATAATTTTTTTGTTTTTTTTTTTCAATTGAAAAAACCATTCACTTCTAGTAACTGTTAAAAAACGTGAAATATAGCTAAATTTTTCTTTAAGGGTAATCTATGCAATTTTAATTCGATCTAAAGACTTAGGATTTTTATTATTTTACTTATGAAATAATCATTATTTTTGAGCAAAAAAATAAAACTTAAGAAATAATCATTTTTTTTAGAGCAAAAAAAATAAAACTCATATTTCTTGAGTTTTATTTTTTCTGAAACAAAAATAAAACTCTAGTCGGTAGCACATAATAACACGTTGAGTTTTATTTTCGATTCAAAAAATAAAACTCAAGAAATAATCATTATTCTATGAGTTTTATTTCTTTGCTCAAAAATAATGATTATTCCTGAGTTTTATTTTTTGCTTAAAAGTAACCATAAATAAAATAATAAAACTCATAAAACAATGATTATTTCTTGAGTTTTATAATAAAACCCATAATGACTACAGTTCCTGTTATTAATACAGCATGTCAGGTAATTTTATTGACTTGGAATTAAATGCGTATGTTTTATATTGTACAAAAATATAGTCAAAATGGTAATACCTTTAAATAAAACCAAATATTACCATTCATTTTTTAATATTATTGTTTAGTTTCTTGGAGCAGATAATGAAATGATATAAGATCCATTGGGTTTTACTAGTTATAAAAGTAAAAATTAAATTTATGAATTTATATCTATGTACATATGTCAAAACAATTATTTAACTTACGTTATCTGTGTCGTTCTCTTTTTCTTCATCATTGCTTTCGTTGCTTGATTAAATTGCTTTTTCTGAATCGCCATTTTTATCTATGTAGATATTTGCCTTTTAGTTTATTTTATTGCTGCTCTTTAATAACTCTGATTAAATAAAGTTTTTAAGAGCAACACAATAGCTTCATTTCATTGTGATATTGACGCTCTCTTGATTGTAGTTGGCTTTTGCCTTCTGCGTTATGTCAGACGATTTGAAGCCGCTCGAATGCAGATGCTTCTCTTCTTCTATCTCCCTTCTCCCTATCTCTCTGAGTTTGGCCATTCATAACGGCATTTCCACTTAGTCTATTGCTATTTCAATACGACAATCATGACAATATGAATGTCCATTGTCAAATTCATATTTTTTTATGTACAATATACATACATATTTATATGAATTTTTGTTTAGAAACTGCCCATTGTTATCCTTTTTATTTTCCAACTTTTGTAATACTGATTTAGCGCCCCCCTCCCACAATGCTCTCTGACTCTCTCTTAAGCTCTCTCCCACTCTCTATATCACTTTGGTTTTACTGCAGTTGACAGGCGGCGGCTGCTGCTTTGAAATGTGGGCGTGTGTACGGTCAGCTTGTCATCAATGGGCGTGGCAGTTGTGTGAGTGTGTGTGTGTGTGACAAAGTAAAAGCGCAAACAGTTTTAGGAAGCACTTAAGTGGCGCGTTGTGTTGATGATTTATGACAGCAAGTCAGAGAGACTGCGAATGAGAGAGTGGGAGAGTGGGCGAGAGCGAGCTTTAGGCTAAGTGCCTGCCTACACATACATGCTCACATGTGCGTGTTTGTCACTTGAGCTTAAAAGCGCGCCACAAACACAAATCGACACAAATTGCATTTTAAAGTTATTATTTAAATAAAGAAATAAAACAAAAAAGAGTAAAGTCAAAGAGTAGGCGTGTCGTAGGCAGCACTGACCCAAAAAGAAGAAGGCTGAGTGAAGAGTGGGGTGGTGGTGATGGGGATGAAAGTTTCTTGTTGCTTTCTGCCTCTGTCGTTGGACGAACGAAGTTTTCTTGTTTTCCTTTCATGTGCAGTTTTATTTTGGCTGCAACTTCCTGGCTACAACATTTCCATTTAGCCTGGACAGTAACTCAGTTTGGCCCAGTTTGCTTCTTTGCTGCTACAAAAAGTTAACGTTTCCCCTCTCCTATATTCCTCTTATTCACTCCCATTGAAAATTTGGATTTTGCTGTTGCATTTTTATGGTAAAACGCTTAGCCAAAAGCCAGGACTTGACTTGTGGGAGAGTTAGTGCCATTTTCCACTCTCCCTCGCTCTTTCTCTAGTTGTTACTACCAAAAATGGGAAATGACACTTTTAAGCGCGACGATGACCTCTGAACCAGAAAGTCGTAAATAACCCTACAGAAATTTCCTTTTCGTTTCGACAGAAATTTCAGTTCTCTGACGCTTCTTCTTCTATTGCTTTTTTGTTTTATATTTCTGGGCTAATGCCTTTTGGCTAAAAACTTGTTTTTCTTGCACACTAAATTTCGTTAGCGGCCAGTTACTTTTTCGAGTGGATTTTCAATGTTTGTTTGCGGGTGTTGTTATTGCGGTTTCACTGTGGCTCTGTGGCAAGCTGATAGAAGAGGGAGACATACTAGAGAGAGAGCGGAAGAGAAAAGGTTAAGCTCTCTAGAGTCATAATTTATTGGCATTTGCGGTAAGGGTTCCAACAGGTGTGGGGTGGGACGGGGAGAAAGGGTGAAGAGAAGGGTTAAGCAAAGTATTGCGGTTCTGTTTCAGATTGTTCAGGTGCAATGCGCGTTGGGTCGCATTTTCAGCTGTGTTTGGCCAAAAGCGTTCAATTTGATGGCTCTTGATACCCTGTGAAAAATAAATAATGATGAGTAATAGGGTGCATCGATTTTTTCACAAAAGAATGGTAACCCAAATTCGTTCTCTACAATCAATTCTAAGATGTTTTCACCAGGAACCATATTTCTAAAATTAATTTCTATCCCCCCCTTTTTTAGTTTTCGTGAAAATTTCCAAGTTTCTTAAGTCACAAATTGAATAGCGTGTGTGATAAATAAAACAGTACATGACAAGCTATTAACCAATATTGTAACTTATGGAACTATATATTACTCAATTAGAAATACCTTTTAAAGTAATATTTTTTCTACTAAAAATTTTATCAGCTTATTGTAATTCTACACATAACCTTCAACTAGAGGGAGGCATTTGGGCTATTAATAGCTTTTCTTGTCTCCTTTTTTAGTTGTGATTTATGAGAAATATATATAGAAAGAAATGAAAAAAGTGAATGGAGTAAAAACGTAACGTGGCTGACCAAAATCACAAAAAGGAATAATATAATTCACACTGTTTCTGTCAGGCAGCAGATTCTTTTCTAGCTCCATCTCCTTCTTTTTTCGCTATCTATTCGCTTTCGCCTTGAGAACTTAATGTCGAAAAAACTCGCTCCAATGCTGCCTCTCTCAGCTCGTTGTCCAGCTGTCCTCTGTCACCAAAATAAAAGAAGACGTTGAAAATGAAACGCACTTACTTATCTGCCGCCTTCATCAGTCTCTCTTCGTCTTCACTCCTCTCTCTTGCTCTTCCTGGCTCACTTCGTGTGCCTGACATTTTTATTTAGCCGCTTGCAGAGCGTGAAAAATGCATAAAATTTAACTTAATTTCCAAAAGATTTTCAATTTCAAAGAATTTTTTGTATTCTATGATTTTTTTTTCGGGGTTTGCTCTTGACTTTTGGTGTCCACTGAACTATTGCAAAACGTTTGTCACTTTCGCTATAAGAAGAGCAAGGAAAAGCAAGAGGTGGTGAGGGGGCGGTGAAAAGGGAAGAAGGGTATGTTCCATGGAAAGCCATAAACAAAATTCGATTGCAATTGTAGTTGAAGTTTTTTTGTTGCATTGCATGCTGTTGTTGATCTGATTCAGTAACAGTTTCTACCTTTCTTTGTATATTTATGTATATCCCTCTCTCTCTTCCTCGCCATCTCTCTCTCTCTCTCTCTCTCTCTCTCTCTCTCTCTGTCTATTTACTGTCGCTACACTCGTACACTAAATCTCTGCGCCAAAGTTTAATGACATTGATTTATTTAACTTCGATTAATTCGTTTCCGGCACTCTCTCTCACTCTGTCTCTATCTACGTGTGGCCTGGCACATCCTTTCTATGCACACATATAACATCCTTTGGCTGGACTTTGGCACGTCTTGTCTGTGGGCAAACGTCGGCTCTCGATTTCACATCTTAAAGTTCCCCATTCTCCATCACTGCCACGCCCACAATAGTCCGCCCATCGTTTGGATTAAGTTTTTGTCCAAAAACGTGACTGGATGTCGTTTTCAGCTTCTGCCACCGATTTTGCTGTTGTTTGTGTTACTTTATCGCATTGTTCCCTCAAGCGAAAGCTCACCCACGCTCTCCATTACTCTCTCTAGCTCTGTCTTAATTCCCACCTTCCTTTCTTCATTCCTTGTTTTGGTGCTTTGATTCTAACTGCAGTTGACATGCACATAATAGGAATTGAGAGATTTCTCTTCTGCTCTTGCTAGTTGCCTCTCTCTCCTCTGCTTTCCTCTCCTTTTACATGCTTATCGCGCGATTGGTTTTCGTCTTTGGTTTCCATTCTTAGAGTTTTGTTCTTTCACTTCTACGATATTTTATTGCATTTGAAATCGTTTCGATTTTCTTTCATTTGTTACATTTAACGCTAGTTTAATTTTAAGTGATATTTAATCTGCGATTGCAAAACGTTACGTTTGCTTTTGCTCTCCTCCCTCTCTGTCCCTCCCTCTCTATGTCTTTCCCTTTATCTACTTTTGATTTGCTTTTCGTTTCTTTAAGTTAAGTGAAATGCGATATATTTGTACAACTTGAGCAGAAGTTTATAAGCTTCAAATGTGCCAAAGTTTGTTTTTATAGATTTTAGTGAGCTTTTAACATAGTTTCTTATATACTTTCACTATAAAATGTAGTAAATTTTTAAGCTTCACCCCATTAAAATTGTTATTCAAGATAAATCAACTAACGAACAAATAAAAGAAACTGTTAAAAATTTAAATTTAAATTTGTCCATCATTAACAAGCTTTAGTATTATGTTCAAAATGCATTTATGTTAAAGTTACATCTTGCAATTTGTGATGCATTCTTTGTTAAAGCTTTAAGCTTAATGGAAAGTTGAAAAAACAGTCTTTTTTTTCACCTCCTCATAATACCCATTTTCCGTTGCGGCGCCGTTAGCATTGGCATCTGCCTCTCTCTAAACCAGCTCCGGATATCAGAAAACCCAAAATGAAAAATGAAAATATTTGCAAATATGTGAAAAATGTGAAAAAATGCCGTGTGGCAGCGACGACGACGATGGTTCAAAAACAGCGACAGATTGAATTACCCAAGTGCTGGGAAGGTGTGTGTGTGAGTTGGATGTGTGTGTGTGTGGGTTATGGGCCATGGGCCATGGGCACCACAACGCATCACGCTTGGTTGAACGAAAGCCGTCGATATGTCCGGTAATTGCATTATGCAACTATTGCCATAATAAGTTTTGTACTCACAGTTAACGGGGCCCGAACCCAAAATCCAAAATAAAACACCCTTTGACACTACTGATGAGTGAGGGGAACAGCGGAAAACGGAACTGAACGAAGCATGTCCACGTTAAATGGAAAATGTGCACGAGCCGGAAATGGTTTTCAACTCAATTTTATTTTGATTTTTTCTGTTCCGTTTTTCAATTTTGGTTTGACGTCTCGGCCACAGATTTGGTGTTAAGAAAAAGAAGCAAATAAAATATAAAAGTGCAATTTCATATAGATTGAAAATAGAAATACGTTGAAAATATATTTCGTTATGTCATTTGAAATTAAAATAAAATGTAGCATATATGATATGTGGCAGTGTTTCTATGAAAATCTTAGATGTCTTTAGAAGTGGGGAACGCAGTTAGCTAAAATGATGCTAATTATCAAGCTAATGTTTTTTTTGTTTTATGCTAAATTTCACGATTTTTAACTTCAAGCATTGTTCTAAGTATCGTTTTGCTGCTTAAATGTGCTTGCCACCTGCCCCAAACCACCATAAATTCCAACACCTAAAACACTTACCTAACAGCCCCCAAAAACCGCCCCAAACCAAACACTCCACCCTCGTGCCACACACACATTAACTCAACAAAACGCGACACATTTGTTGAAGGGAAGGCGGGTTTAGGCCATAATGCTTAATTTAGTGCTGCCATGTTGCCACATTTGCCACCCGCTTCCGCTGTGCCCCGCCTAACCCTCTTTACTTACGCCTTTTTGCCTGTCTACCTCATAATAATAATTTTCATAATTTCGTTTTGACATCGCGACGCTTGAAAATAAACTCCAATTTAACCCTTATGCTAATCTTAATTTTTTTTTCTCCCTCTCTCACACACGAACTCTCTCTCTCACTCTTTCAGGTTGCTGCTTTGTGACGTTTTATACGCGCCGTGCGGCACTTAAAGCTCAGGACGCTCTGCATAATGTGAAAACGCTGAATGGGGTAAGTTTTATAAGATTATTTTTTTCCTGAACATTTTTCCTGGTTTTTTATACATTTTTACCTTTTTAAATAATATCATATAATTTGTGACATTTATTGTCAACGATTAGTGACAACAACAACAGGAATGAACACTTGCTGGGTATATCTTAGTCGTATGAAAACGACGCATGCATTTCAACTTGTTATACCATGGGCCCATTAAAAATGGTCAAAAAAGTGTATTATGTGTTTGGCAGAAATGTAAGGCAGAAGGAGGCGTGGCAGATCGCATAAAGTAAATATATTCTTGTTGAGGATCAACAGCCAAGTCAATCTAGCCCTATCCGTCTGTCTGTCCGTCCGTCCGTCCGTCCGTCCGTCCGTCCGTCTGCTTGAACGCGTCTATCTCAGAGACTATAAGAGCTTGAGACTTCAAACTTAATATTTAGGTTCCTGGATAGCATACGCTGATCGAGTTTGTTTTTATTTTTGGATCGGACTACTATATCATGTTGCTGCCATAGGAACGATACGTTAAAAAAGAAGTTTTAGCGTGAAAAAGTTGTTTGTTTTTTGAGATATCTTAACCAAACTGATAGAATATGCATTAAGGTTGGTATTAAACAATCTGATCACATTTGGTTTAAATCGGTCCACTATATCATATAGCTGTCATAGAGCTGTCCACTATATCATATAGCTGTCATAGAGACGATGAGTCGAAAATCAAGCTTTAGTTTGAACAAGTTTTTTGTTTTTTAAGATATCTTAACCTAACTGATAGAATATGTATTTAGGTTAATATTATACATCCTGATCAAATTTGGTTTAAATCGGTCGTCTATAGCTGCCATAGGACAGATCGGTCGAAAATTAACTTATAGTACAGAGTAGCTGGGCACAGGGTATCCTACTGTCGAGCGTGCTCGATTACAGCCACACCGCGAGCAAAGCGAGCAGAGGGCGGAGCCCCCTTGTTTTTTTCTGCTGATTTTGCGAATTCACAAAATGGCGAAAAGCAGCTGCCACATCAACTTATCATAAATGCAATCATGCAACACTGCAACAACAACAACAACAGGAAATAGCTTGGCTAGATTTCAGCATCGTGGTGGCTTCATCATGACTAACTGACTGCGTGACTGACAGATTGACTGGCGCGTGGACTGACACAGACATGACACGGCACAAAAAATGCATAAAACGATCAAATAAAAAAAAGAATCACCATCGAGGGGACAAAACCTCATTCACAGATACCCTGTAGTTGAAGTGAATGTTGAGCAAACTCTAAATTGCATTACTCAAAAAACTGTAGCATCCATCACAACAACCCATTGTAGCTACACAGGGTATAAATTTGCAGTGTTTTGGTTATTTTCCAATATAGTCTTTTTCAACACTTCAATATCCCCCCTTTCTTACTCCTTGTAGACCATAAAATGCAAGTAATTTCAAACTTTAGCCCTCTGCACTGGCAGCTTAAAAGTATGCAACAAAAAGACAATAGCGAATGGAAAAAAAGAGAGAAGAATGGAAAAATTGTTTGCACAAGACACGCGCCAAAAGTTTTTTTGCAAGAGGCAACAAAACCGCAGGCACAAAAATGTCAATTTACGCTTTAGAGCTACAACCAAAGTTGTCAGCAACGAGAGAAGTCCCAGCAGGAGCAATAACAGTGGATTGCTGGTAGGGAGGGGTAGGGGAATACCATCGCAAACCTTCGAATATAGTGGAAAAGGGGAAGTATAAAAGACAACATCAGCGAAAATCCAACGGCATTTGCCAATGTTAAGTTTTTTTATTTTCTTCCTTATTTTCTATTACGCCATCAAATCAGCATGATTATTATTATTTGGAATGTCATGTGTCGTTCTTAAAGGAAGTAGTTGAAAAGGAAAATGGTAGATGTGGAACCAAGCTTGTGGCATGCCACGTTATCAGCGTTCAGAATCTGACATAATTTGCATGTCCTGTGACAGTGCCAAAAAGAATTGTACAGCTGTGCAACAATATTTATTTTACAAAATTGCTATTGAAAGGCACAAAAGTCAGTCTTAAGATGCAGCAAAATAGGAGGAAAAAGAGGGTAAAAGTCAGAAAAGTTGTCCATTTTGAATCATGTGTGCGTGTTGCAATTTGGCAATTGCTTCCAAAATGCACTCGATTGGCAGTTGTTGGCAATATTTTGTTAGAGTCAAGTTGGCAGCACCTTAACGACATGTTGGCAGTGCTTCTGTTTGCAGGGTGACCAGACTAATACAAAATTATTTGATTGATTTGAATAACGATATTATGAGAAGCGCATTTCTAAAAACTATTTACCATATTTCCCAGTGCAATATTTTTACACTGCTTAGTTCTAACTGATATGTATATGTATGATGAAATTTTAATCCAGTATTTCTTAAAAAAAAGATCCAAGGCCATTTAACTTGAGATGAGATTTTATTAATGCCGAATTTTTTATGTTATAAAAGACCAAAAGCTGATAACATTTCAAACAATTAGTTGAAAAAGCTTGCGTTTGCCTGGTAATTGCCATTTCCTGAATATAAAAATGGAAATGTGTAAGAATAAGGCGAAAGTAAAATGGGGCGTGGCACGCACCTTAAAATAAAAGGAAACAAAAGCGCAGCTCGAGAAACAGGTTGACTTGGACTGCAATTTGTAGCAAGTCGCCGTGTTGCGTGTATTATTTACGAGCTGAAATAAAGAGGGACAGAGAGAGAAAAAAAGGAGGGAGGTAGGTGTAGAAACGGTAATGCGGACAAGGACGCAACTGATATTGTTGTTGCTCCATAGCGCGGCGTAGACTGTCGTTGTTGCCAATAAATCATGGGCCATTAGTCCGTGCGACTTGGCGACGGAAGTCGTCGGACAAGGATGAAGAGAGAAATGAAAAGAGGCGAAGAAAAGGGCTGCACTCGGCCTCGGGGCTGACCTCGTGCTGCGGCACGTTTTGCGGCAGCTTTAAGCTTGTTTTAATTAGAAGACGCTGTGCGAAAAATTACATTTAAAACGCCTCGGCCGTTGCTGCAACTAAGCGCCCGGGAAAAAGGGAAATGCGAACGCATATTTTAGGATTTTCACGCCTTCCCATCCTTTTGCCCAAAAGTTGCCTTGTGGTAGTAGTTGAAGTAGTTGTTGTTGTCGTTGTTGTTGCGGTGTTGTTGTTGCGCGCGACCGCTGAATAAATGTGTTTGGCTTTAGTCAAGGATTTGGCGACCAGTTAGGAGCAGCTTGTCAGCTCGCTTTCTCTCTCTATCTATCTCTCTGCCCTCTCCCTCTTTCTTTCTCTCTGCTGCATTCATTCATTATGCAGCTTAAGCGACAAAAAAAAACTGAAGGGACAACGTCGCTGCATCAGCATATAAATGGACTCTCGGCTGAATATATATACACATTCGCAATATATATATATATATATAGGGCAACTTGTATTTGGTTGTTGCGGAGTTTGCATTGCGCCAAAAGCTTTGCAAATTAATCGCTGACTGCGTCGTCGTTTATAGCGTCACAATATATCAAATGTGATTAACACGGCAAATTAGGTAGCAGCAATGGAATTAGGGAGAAAGAGAGCGCATTTGAGAGGAAATTTTACCATAAAGGAACTAGTAATAAATTAAAGATATAAAATTATATTTAATATTCCTTATATAATTGTTATTTTGTTTTTAATTTCAGATGTATCATCCAATTCAAATGAAACCCGCCGATAGCGAGAATCGCAATGGTAAGTAAAATAATTAACGAAATTGTAGAGAATTAGATTTTATATGAACTAACTAACCTGCACTGAAAAAAAGACCAACTTAAAAAATAAAGAACATTCATCTTGTATATTTTGTTCTTAAAATAAGATAATTTTAAACATTTTACTAATTCTAAGAATATTATTCTTATAGACCAAAGTTCTTAATACAAGAATAAAAATCTTAAATTGTTAGGAAAGTTTAAATATGTACTATTTCATATAAATAAATTTTAAATTTTAAAATCATTTTTAATTTTTTTATTTTTTGATTTTAAGTTTAAGAACATTTATTCTATAAATTAGAACTTGGTCTTATTTAAAATATTCTTAAAACCAAGATGTGTTTTCTTAATTCGAGAATATTATGTTCTTAACGCATTTTTTAAACCAAAATTTTTAGTTTTGAGACCAAAACTTGATGTTAAAACATTTTTTTATCAGTGTAGAGTGATGGGCCCATCAACTAAAGCTCAGTTCAATGAACAAATTAACATCTGTGGTCCATTTGCAGTTGTGTTTTCATTTTAATTGGCCAAAACTCTATAAAATGTTGACAAGTCCTAAATGCGTTTAATGGCATTCGACAGCATTTGACTCCGACGATGGACAGGACACATTTTATACATTTAAAACATTTTTTTTTTTTCCAATTGTGTATTTGTCACTTGAAACAGTCAACGTGCTTGTTTATACGCTTTTAAAGAGTATTATGAATTGGATATTAAAATTTTGTGTCAAATACTTGAATTGACATACTGTATACATAAAAAATGTTACCAAAACGCTAAAAGAGACTTATCATCCGAAAACTTAAACCCAATCGACAATGTTCGGAAATTGAAAAAATTGTTTTACAATACATTTTTGGATCGAACTGCAAAAGATATCGTAAAATTTTTCCCGAAATCCACATTTTGATGCAATTTTGTTCTTAAACTCCAAACGCATCGCCTGGCAAAATATTATAGCGGAAATCGCTATAATTACGAATAAGCAGAAAATTATCATAGGTTGAAGAAAATTTTGAGTAAGCGGTGTACTGATATTTATTAAAAAAAAAAATGCTTTAACAATCGAAATTAATGACCAATTCATCTGCAATTGCAATACAACAAATTGAAGCAATTTAGACTTTAACCATAAACTATGTCCGCCGTTTTCCTTTAAATTAAGTATTTCTACTAAAAAATAAAAGGATTTAACAAATTTAATTTTTTTTAAATAATTTTTTCTCAAAATATTAAGTGGAAAACATAAGGCTTAAGCATTAAGGCAATACCAAAGATGACTTGGCCGAATCGGTGGAAGATAGATGAATTCAGTTAAATATTGCAATAAAAAAAGTACTTAAATAAACTACTTGATATAAATGTTTAATATTGATAATTTCAAAAGCTATATACATTTTCTTCATTATTTCAATTTACATTAAACTTATCGTATGTAATACATTTTGTGACAAAGCTGTCAAAACTGCAAGCACAGAAGTATTGTATGTGAAGTAAAATAATTATTTTATCAAAACTATAAATTTTTTGTAATATAATATTCGATACATTTCATCTTGCTTTCAGAGATATTTCCATTTAAGCTGATACCAACTAATGATTTGTTTATCAAACTATCGCATTATTTTACGTAATAGCGTTAACTAAATTGTGCGACTGTTCCAAAAAGGGTATTAAATTGCATTCCTCTCGTAGAGTTGTTTTTGGTACAATTTTTAATTTTTATTTTCCCCTTTTTGGGCCATTGTCAGTTGCGTGTCGGTCACTTGGCAGTTAATTAAAAACCATCAATTATGTGTCGGGCGAGAGCAACAAAAAAAAATTGTTTAACAGCGCCATCGAAAAGTTTTGCGAAAAATTTAATTCATGTTAATTTTTTGTTGCCAACTTACGCTTACCGCTGCAGCACCTCTCACTTCCCATTTTCCGCTTATCTCCTCCTGATTTATCCGCTCTTTGGTAGCCCACGCACGCGGCTGCTTCTTTTAATTATACTCATGAAATTAATCTGCTTAAGTGACCACAAAAATGTTGACTTTTCGCACACTCAGACTCTTCATACACACACACACACAAGCAAAAAGCCAGTCAAAAGCGAGGGCTATAGCAATTTTTTAATTGGCGACCTCTAGTGGCGCTTATTGTTAACAAGTTGTAACGTTGCAGCAAAACTGAAAAACAAAAAAATAGTTGCTGACATGCGGCTTCCTTACCACGTTGCATGCCACCAACTTTGCCTCTATACGTGTAATTACGCTTGTTCAACATGGCGTATGCTTAATATTTTTTATCTTATTTTTTGGTTCTGCTTTAGGAACTTTTTTGGCTGCTAATTAAAATGATGGGGTAATAATGAACAAGCTAATAATGAAATCATTTAGAAAAGCATCTGGGCCATATTGATGAACATAAAAACAAAAACAAGATGAAGAGAGAAAGATAGGGAAAGAAAATGTATTACATTAGTCACACGAAAGTATTATCGCTAGTGATAACCACAGCTGTACAGACTTATCGATATTAGATCATTTTAGTATTTAATAATAGTAAATTGTTCATTGTTAAATGAATGTTCTATAGGCTTATCGTTTTATGTAACGATAATCGCTTACAGAAAATCTTATTTTTAAAATCAGTTTTTAAATTAATTATTACAAAACAACTTTAAACATCTTAACATAAAATTCCGAACTCAATTGAAATCCCAAGTAATTTTTGCACCTGCTTTTACAAAAAATATACTTAACTAAACACAATTAAACTTGCATCGATCAATTAGTAACGACATTGTCAAAAATCATATTTGATGGTAAAGGTCAAAAAACGTTTAAAATTAAGTATAGTTGGATTTTAGTGATGGCCGTCAGTAGAAGGTCTTAGTGACTTTGCTAAAAAATATTTTCCCGACTTGCAATATTTTAAATCATATATGTACTTGGTGACATGTGTGTTGTAATGTTTTTATTGTTATTTCACAATGTCACGATAAAGTGGAACAGGTAGAGACTGCGATAAGGGCAAAGCTTGAAACTCTCTTTGAAAGTGATGATAATAATAGCAAAGATCCTGACCCATACGCACTGCCAACTACCAGCTAAGCCGTTGGTAAGAATGCAGTTCAAACAGTGGAAAGTCTGAGGTTCGATGAAATAAACCAATTTCCTAAATGGTGATCAAAAATTATGTAAACTGTGTAAACAGTCCGATACCACATACATTTGTGTTTCTCAAAAGCAAAAAACACTGCTTCTAAAACATTTATGAATGTTTAATTTTTTTTATTTTTTAACAGTTGCTTTGCCAAAAAAATTGAGCATTAAAACATTTATTTATATTTACATTTTATTTACATTTTTCAGCTAACCCACTAGCACCGTCTGCAGACGGTTAACATTTCGTGGCTCAATTTTAATTTTAGATAAGCTTAAAAGCGAACTCCTGCAGTGCGCCTAAAGCGATTGCAATGCAAATGTAAATTTATTTTGGACTGACTCCAACGTTTGCCGCATTATAGACATATTATATAGACACCCCGACATGCATGTACAAATCTATCTGCTTATATACGTATAAATGTATCAGTAGAAAACATATAAACAATACTAACTCGCATTTGCCGCAATGGCATATCGATATTGCCACAAAGCCAAGCACTAGACAAATGCTCTTCTTGTTGTTTTATTTTTCAGCTTTTCTCGTAGTTTGTATTTTATATTCGTGCTTTGGCACTCTAACCTCAAAAAATAAAAGAGATCGAAAAAGAAGAATAAAAAAATCTACTCGCAATAAGCATAAAAATATAGAAAAAATTTTACTTTTGGCCTGTGCACTGAGTTTATGCCAAACAGCGGAAACGATATAATAGAAAAAGATGGCAGACATATATATAATATTGAGTGAAAGAGAGGGGATGGAACCGTCGTGTCTGTCTGTGCTGTCTGTGTGTTGTGTTTACGCCTAGGAATTGAAAATAAAAAGACAGTTGCAGAAGGAGCAACGTAACAACAAACGGAAGGTGGCAATTTAATAAAATGCTTGAGTGAGTCGTCGAGTTTTGTTTCCTGCTTTTTCTCGGTTCCCATCCCTGGGTACCCCCCTTAAAAAGTGTAGCATACTTTTTGGCAGACAACGAGCAACCTTTGATTGGTTTTTGGTTTGTGCAAGTGTTGTTGCTGGTTAGCTAAAGGGCTTTGCAGAGAAAGACAGAGATAGTTGCCAGAAATGTGATCAATTCGAGTACTTACTGTGAGTCCTCAAAATTGTGAAAGGATCTAGAAGTAAATCTTGGTACAAAAAATTACACTCGAGTTAGTAATTAAGACGTTGAACTATCAAAACATTAAGGATTATTTTTTAGTTTGAATGATGGATGATATGTTAAAAAGGGATTATTTAACTTTTGGTAATTTGATTTATTTTTTTATTCTATAAACAGTTTACTTAAATAGTTTTAATTTAATAGGAAAACTCAGCTAAATTTTTATTTGTCAATACTTAGTTACGCATTAGGCCTTAAACATCGTTTTGAAGATTATTTTCCTATATTTCTTCCTGCTTAGCAAATAATGAGTGCGCTCACAAGCTTCCATTCCCTTTCTTAAGTCCTTCAATAACAAAAAGACTATTACAAATTTCTTTTAGCCTTATAAACACAACAAATGGCGTCTCATTTCCACTTGAATTGCAGCAAGTGCAGTTAAATTTAATGGTGCTGACCCTGGGTGGGTATAACGGGGGTACATAAATACGTCAAGTGTTAATAAAAGGAAGGGGAAAAGGAGGCGAC
The DNA here is from genome assembly GCF_004354385.1 of Drosophila innubila. Classification (NCBI taxonomy): domain Eukaryota; kingdom Metazoa; phylum Arthropoda; class Insecta; order Diptera; family Drosophilidae; genus Drosophila; species Drosophila innubila. The sequence goes on along the minus strand of NW_022995372.1, from coordinate 7,554,594 downwards.
AGCCAAACAATAGACACAAGCGATGGGCAAACAAAAAAGTGCTGGCATTAAAGACGATTTGCATTAGGTAAAGTAAATAGAAGACATGAAGAAATGACGAGCAAAGTACCATCAGACAAAATGCAACCAAATCAAATGAGTAAGCAAAGAGCTAAAGTAAGCAAAAAGAAATAGAGAGCAGAGAAAGAAATAGAGAGGGAGAAAAATGAAAGAAAAGTGCAACGTGGTAATCAGTGCAATTTACATGCAAGCAAACTTCAAACAGACAATGAAAGCGCCCAGAGAGACACGATGTCAAGTTTGCTGGCGTCAGTTTCTTTTTTTTCTTCTTCCATTTTCATTTCCACTTGCACCTTCACTCGTGCGTTCACCCACATGCGAGGGTGTTACGAGTATTAAATTTGCAAATTCGTAATGTCAAATGTTTTTTGGCGCTGCATACTTGAGGGCGCGCCAGAAATATGCAGTAAGCAACCAAAAAGGCAGACATGTTAACATTTTCATGGTTATTCCACACAATTTGCGAACGCGCAAGAAAGAAATATTCAAAAATGGATTGTATTTGCATGCGCTAGAGGAAATGGAGATAGGGAAAACTCTATTATATGCCGCATATGAAATCGATATGCAAATGTTGTGCGAGGTTTTTCCAACAGAGAGACTTGTAAGTCGGGAAAGGGGGAAGATCCTTGGAGTTTTGACGTTCTCTGCGATGATGATGCACGTATTGTTTGCTTGTAAACATGATAAAAATTCAAATTAGCCATTATGACTGCAAAGCCGTATATGTATGTGTGTTCGCGTGTGCGGTGTCGCGTTGAAATGTAAAATGTGGCTAGAAATTACCGGAAGGCAATTGAGAAAGAACCTTGAGAGAGCAACGAGTACACAAAAATTGTATTTGCATTTTTCATTGATGTTTGTATATTGTTTTTCCTTTTTTTTTCTATTCTTGCGAAAGTCTATCAAAGTGGATGAATAAGTAAGGGATAAATTAAGATTAAGCAATTTTATAAAAGAGTTAAAATATTTTGGATATTGTTATTATTCGAGACGTGCTCCATTGTTACTTTAATATTAATATTTGTCTTAAGTAGCAAACAAAAATATTGCCTAAAAAGAAACTTATCTATTTAGGTGGCATTCTACTTAAGGAAACTATCTAATATCCATTGCCATTGCTGTTTTGATCGAATATCGATTAAAAACCTTAATTTTATCCTTAAGAATTTTCAATACGCGTGCTATTCCCTGGTCTCAATTTAATTTCATTGTTTTAAACCGTTGGAGGGTTTTTTTGATTATTAATAAAACAATTATAACTTAATATAAAAATTTATTGTAACTTTTTTGTCAAATTATGTTCTTGAAATATATACATTTTTTTATTTTGGAGTATCGAATAATCACTTAATTTTAGCTTTTAATACTTATGCTTCCTCAACTTGATTCGACTTCGACCGATATCATAAAACTGACAGTGAATTTAATGATAACAAATTGAAATCTTTCGCTTTTGCTTGCACTCTTTCTCCACCTCCTCCCTCTCTTTCTAGTTTCCACTATCTCTCTCTATATCCGCTTTATATATAGTGTGTTCCGAACATATTGATCTTGGCTATAGTGTGTTCGCATTTTGATTCTAATCATAATTAACGCACACGCAATAGTTTACACGAAGTTTATCTTAAAAACTTCCAAGCTATATGTGTTAATTAACTCATTAGCAACAGCAACAAAATGCAATAACAACAACAGCAACAGCAATACTATGAAATAGATGCAAATGACTAAAGAACACAATATAAGAAACTAACATTAAAAGTCATTTAAAAAAGAGCACAACAATTTCATAACAACAACAACAACAGCAACAAGTTGTAAATCAAGTTTTTCCAGTTATGTCCGCCCAGAACCTTTTGAGATCGTGATGAGATGAGTTGAGTTAAGTTAAGTTAAGATGAGATGGGTTAAGTGTTGAAATTGAGATTTATAGTAGATGAGAGATGAGCTTTGTGCGCTGGAATTGAGTTACAACTGAGTGTGCTCTGTGTCTTGTTGCTACATTTAGTTGCAAGCAAAACGTCAATCAGTCCAAATCGTCAGCCAAATCGGACGTTGATTTACGAGCGACGAAACAAATGTTTCCAATTTTTACCCATTTTTCTGGCGCAAAAAATCTCGCGATATTTAAATACCAAAAAATGCGCTATTGTGTTCTTTGTGTGAGTTTGTGAATGTTTGTGTGTTTTGTATGTGACGATGCTTAATTAGTTGCACACAACACTGCCCCCTCCCGTCGCTGATTGATGTCAATTTATTTTTAGTGCTTTGATTTTTGCCAATACGCGTTTTTTATACCGTGGCATGCGAACTGAGTGCTTCATTGTTGTTGTGATGCTGCTGAGGAAAAGTGAAAAATAAATACAGTAGTATATACTTTTATATTTGTATCAATTTAGTCTGAAATGCAATTTTAATCGCTGTGAAACGAGGCGCGAAAGTGTTGAAAAAAAAACAAAGATCAACAGGGTGACACTTTATTGAACTTCTGCTAAAGTCAGCAGTTAATGAAAAGCCAAGCTAACGAGCTAAGTAAGTTTATTCGTTTCCTTGTAATTATTTACTTTAATAACAAAAAGTTTCCTACATAACAAAGTCTCACCCTTTAAAAAAAAGGTATGCCCTACATATACAGGCCTGTTCCGGATTTATTTCCTATTTTATCGGTTTTTAAAAATTGTAATTTTTCACGTTGCATTTGGGCTAAACATTATCAAATTATATTTTATCATTTTTTCCGACAAATCTTGTCGGCAGTGAAAACCGGAACATGCCTGATAATGTCTCCTTTATGTTTACATGTAAAGTGAGCTAGATTAAAAGTCGGATCAACTTCAAGCTCTCATAACTTTGATCATGGTTTGACTTCTAAATTTAAACTGCATTCTAGTTTTTCAAAAATTCAAAACCGAAATCTTTTACCATAACAGTTGTATCTGGATGTACCGAAACCGAAACCGTAATCGATATTTGTTTCGGTTTGATTCCCTGATTTCTCTACATCTTCCTGTACAGATTTGCAATGAGAATAGGGTATAAAAATGTCGACTGCGAGTATTGTCTCCATTGTTTGCTGAGTTCAATTAAATGCCGAATGCCTTTCAGAGATCATTCACTTAGTATTGCCTATTCAAAAGAAAAAAAAACAATTTTTTTTCAACTGTCTCGTAACTATAATTAGCATCAATAGCGAAACGAACTATTCATTCTGTCGTCTCCTTAGACAATTTTATGCCATCTATAAAAGCACCTCATGATAAATGCATTGTCTACAATCGAAAGGAAAACTCGATTCGATGCCAGCAGCGTCGCCTGATTCAAAAGTCAAGACAGAACACACGCTAAAAAGTGCGCAAAAAACGCGAATGCAACTAAATAAAAACTAAATGTTAATTGTCGTAAAAACATAAAACAAAAAGAAATATAAAGAAAATATATTCATTGATTTCAACGCTTTAATTGTTTCACATTAAATATTCAAATACAAAACGTGTCAAATATAAATAAAATTTTCATTGTGCGTTAAAAAAAACCTCTAAACGAGGAAAGTCTAGTGACGAAAGCAATTTCTAGACCCAAAATTTCTGATATCAATTTTGTGACGAACAAAATTCAGTTTAATCTAAAATTTTAAATAAAAATATAAATTAATATAAAAAAACGAAAATTGGCATTGTGCACTGTGAGTAAAAGGGTGATCTTCTTTGTACATAAAATAACTTTTTTGCGCAGTGCCGAATGCCAATTTTCGTTTTATATATTATATTTTATTTAAAATTTTAGATTAAACAATTTTGTTCGTCTAAAATGATATCAAAATTGGTCTAAAACTCGCTAATACCTCGTTAATTTTTGGATATCAAAATTTTGCAATTGCTTTTGCTTTTGACATTGTAACTTTATCATTAATGCAGGCAAATAGTAAAATATAAAAATTTAGTTGTTGAACGTATTTCATATTTAAAAAAATTTTTTCTTTAATTATAAAGAAAAACTAGGGGGCCCCGCCCCCTGCTCGCTTTGCTCGCGTTGCTACAGCCGAGCATACTATACTGTCGGAGACCTCGTACTTACTATGAAAAAAAAAGTTTTTCATACTAAGACTTGGATTTCACCCGATCGGTCCTATGACAGCTATATGATATAGTGGTTCCGATTAGAACCAACTTTGTTCAGGATATATAAGTCTTAAATAAATGCATATTCTATTAGTTTGGTTACGATATCTAGTAAAACAAAAAAGTTTTTCATACTAAGACTTAATATTGGACCGATCGGTCCTATGACAGCTATATGATATAGTGGTCCGATTTGAACCAACTTTGGTGAGGATATATAAAACCAAGTTAAATGCATATTGTATTAGTTTGGTTAAGATTTCTCATTAAACAAAAAGTTTTCATACTAAAACCTAATTTTGACCCGATCGGTCCTATGACAGCTATATGATATAGTGGTCCGATTTGAACCAACTTTGGTCAGAATATATAAAACCAAGTTAAATGCATATTGTATCATTTTGGTTGAGATATCTCATAAAACCAAAAAGTTTTTCGTACTAAAACGTGATTTTCGACCGATAGAAAAATGTATTTATTCACTTAACAGGTAATATCTTCCGAACCCCTCAACCAAAATTTATGTTTCATATACCAAAAAACGAAATTGTACGTATTACAACATATTAAAATTTAACAAAAATCGTTAGAGCCGTTTTGTCAGAAATCGCCAAAATGTAAGCTAAAAAACTTTATTTCACCTGTAAAATGTTACCTGAGTACTTTAGAAAAAAGTTTAAAGGTACGCCTAAAAGCCCTCAAACACACCTTTCTAATGATATATAGAACATATCTGTAGCTTCTATGGTTTGGAAACTGTTGAGGTTTCAATTTTGGCGGATTTAGCGTTTTCCCGCTAAACTAGCGGGAAATTGAAAAGTCGTAGAACAAACATTTCTAGATTTTTGAAAAGGAATCAATCCCCATCATTACATTTAAGCTTCTTTAGCGCTTTGATGCAAACAGACAAACAGACAAACAGACAAACAGACAAACAGACAAACTGACTTTTCATTTCATTTTGAAGTCCACTAAAATTTTCAAATTTATTTATCTTTTGAACCAGTTATCATTTGGGTGATTGAGGTATCAATCGACGCGTATTTTAAGTAGAATTTTTAAAAAATAAAAATTTTACCAAAAGCCCCAACGGCCCCATAAGCTGCAATTATCAAAATTTTCCCTCCCACTTACACCCCGTATCTCATGACCCAGGTTGGTTAGAAAAGTTTTAGTACGCCATTTTGTAAGTTAGAACTAAACCTGTCGATCGGTATATAACTCGATCTGATCGGACAGTCGGCGCAAATTTTCCAACTTAGCTGTATATATAGTTAGTCGCCTTTCGCACCCTTCGTGCTGCTTTCGTCACTAACGCGAACTGCCGTCCGCAGTGATATACATACCTTTGGTAAAAAATCAACAACCGCGTTAACGAGAACGACAACCACAACAACAGCAACAAAAAGAAATTCTGAAATGTAATTTCATTCCGAAGTCTGGACTTGAGCCAGAGTTGCCACCTCAAATTGAGCCTGATTCAGATTTCTCCACTGATACTGAGTATTTCAAACAGCCAAAGTGTCGCGCCATCAGCACGCACATGTCAAAGTGCACACACAGATACACACACTCACATTAAAAGGGGTTGATATACTCGTACATATCTCCACTTAGTTGGCCATACTTCCTGGCCCGATCTTTTTTGTTAACATTAACCAACAACGACAACAAAAAGAATGAAAAAAAATTGTTGAACTACAACACAAGTTGAATGTGTGTTAATGATGTTTAAAGTCAAGTGTATAGTGCGGCCAAGAGCAGAAGGGCGTGGCAAGGAGGGCGGCAGCTGCGAGAGACAATGGCATTGACATGGTTTTAAATATGTTTGGCATATGTTTCTCTCCTTTTTTCCCCTTTTTTACCCTTTTTTTCTCTCATATTTTATGTGCTTAATACGCGAGAAGGAAAAATTGTGAATGATGTTGTCATTCAGTATGCAGTCTGATGGGCTGATGATGGAAAAGGGGAGGAGGGGAGGAGGGGACACCGTAAAGTATGTCATCATGTAGAGAGTTCATAAAAAGCTTCTGGGTAATTGAGATTAAAAATTTAAATTGTTATGTGAAAATATGTGGAAATAATATAACACGCCAAAATAAAGAATATTTAAGCTTACAAAAAAATCGTAAATTCACTTTTATTTTAATTTATTTAAGTTCTCCCTATAAAAAAATGCTTTTGCTGTTGATAACAATAAACAACACGCTTAAAAAACCACTTAAAAATAAATATCTTAAATGATATTCTTCTACTGTATAGCGAGAATCTTAATTTTGAAAATTTTGTCATTAGCGCATAAAAGATATAAAATCTAATAAAAAGAGCAATTTTAAAGCAACAGGCCTGAGACTTGGCACACAAGATAGAGGATGTCCTGATATTAAGCAAATTAGTTGCGCTTTGCATACCGTCTGGAGGGATGGGGGTAACAGCAGGCTCATATGTTATGTTAATGCTATAATAACATAATATGATTTAAGTTATACGTGTTATATCAATGTTAGGTAAATATTAAATATTAACATAGTATAATTTATGTTAGACATGTTATATAATGGTTAATATGTTTAATTTTCTTTTATTTTAACACTTTGAAAGTTAATTAAGTCTAGCCTCTGTACTAAAATAATCTTTTTAAGTAATTATTTTATTAAATAGATCAGCCGCGAAGATGTGGGTAGCTAGCATAAATCCGTCGAGTGAGCTCGACTGCTCCCTTGTTTTATTATAAGATACAGCTACAAGTTTAATTCTTCCAGTTATTTCTCTATATTTCAAACATGTAATATATATTATTGCATATTCCTAAGTATTTCTTATAGAACTTGTCTGAACTTTTAAATGATTTCAATTTATTCGCGCTCTATCTATTATTGAATTTAATTTTATTGCTAATTATTTTCTGTAATCGTATTTGTCGGCTGCACAAAATGATGCCATAATATCATCATTTTTATGGGCCAAAAGACCTGCCTGCGTGCCACATTGCATTCAGTTCATAAATCTGGCAAGCAAATTGGCATGCAAATTTTAACTGGACTTTAATTTTCTGCTAAATTAAACGCCAAATGAACTGGCCACGTAGTCAGCACGTGACGGTCAGTGAGACTCCGCAAACTGCCCCTGACACCCATTGGCCCCTATTGCCCTTTTGGAGCCTCTGCCATCTCTGCCATTTAAACGAAAACTCCGTTGTGTGTGAGTTCCCTGCATATAAAAAATTAAATTTTTCGCACACAAATTTATAACCTTTAATTGCTTTGACCCAAAAACGCAGCAGGCGGGCGACAACTCACACAGAACATGGTTTTTGGTCTCGGGCTTCCATATGAAGGCCTGGCCACAATAGCCACATTGCCTATATCCTGCATAAAGTTTTACACCCCGATTTACTCTCGCTTCACTCCCTTCACTCCCTCTCTCTTGCTCCTCGGTCCCTCTGTGAGCCTAATGCACTTCCACATGCACATTTAGTTAGCGCGTGTGCCATTTACCCATATTGTTGAGAACTCTTGGATGTTGGGATGTTTGGTGTCCATGACATGGCCCATTTTCTTATCTGAGCGATGCGGACTATGCTCCAGTTTCCGGCTGCATTTCCAGTTGCCATTTTATGCAAATGAATTGGTTTTTAGTGAAATGCTTCACACTTTGTTTTTGGCCCGCATGCCAAGCTGTGAGCAAACTATCGCGTCAGATTCGTTGCTTATTTTCAGCTCTCTCCCTCTCTCTGTCTAACTCAGTTTAACGCAGTCCTTTCGGCCAGGCCAAGTTGTCTGACAGCCGTCACTATGGAATAGGCACAGAAGATTCGTCTGCAACTGGCAGCTGCTTTTGAGTGCAAGTCTGAGTGAAGTATGGCAGAACTGACTGACTCACTGACTGACGGTGACTGACTGACTGACTGACTGGCTGAAAGTCCAACTAACAGACGTTTCTTTGTTGCGTTGTTGTGCCTCTGAAATACTTCGAGATAATCATATTTTCACTTTGCTACTTGCACGTCCTCTATTGCCACAATGTACTGCTGAACTATTAATTTTTTATAGATGTTTTCTATAGCACATAAACTTTCCTTTTCACTTTATTGAAACTAAAAATAAATAGTCAAAAATTAAAATTTTTTTTTATTTCTTTGCTCTTAATTACACATAAAATACGATTTTATTAAGAGATCAACGAACGCATTTTAAACTTAATGTATCTATTTTACTACTTTCATGGTTACTTTACTTATTAATATAAACGGAAAATATGTTTAATACAACTGTCATAAGAGATACCATGGTGCTTATTTTTATACATTTTTTCCTCCATTGTTACTTTTTTCATTAAAATAATTTTTGGAATAGATGCATTAGAAAATATTTTATATTAAATTGGTTAGTATAAGATATAACTTATTCAATAAATCAACCAACGAACGAAAAATACTTTAAATGTAATGGGATACTTCAATTTGATTTATTAAACATTCCAAGAGGAACAGAAATGAACTCCTATTTGCATAAGTGTCACATGTTTTGCATTGAATTTAAGCACAATTCAATTTCTAGTAAAATAATACAAAAATTTTAACGACCTTATCGTCATCGTTGTGTAGAAGCAGAATAACATTCGATGTCATAATCATAACCCTCTGAGCAGAGACAACAACAATAACAACAACATGATGATGTTGCCTACATCCTAATATCCTTAATAGAAGTCCAAAATGAAACCCCAAGCCGAACCCATAAATTGCAATAAAGGAAGTTGAAAGTTCCGACACAGAAACCCATTATCACAGTTGCACACATACGCACACCCACGCATACGTACGCATTGTCCGATCATTGGGTAAAAGTTTTAACCCCACACTTAATGGACATCATGCAGGACATTCATTTTTTTATATGTCCTTTGGCTGACCCTCAAAATGTGTAAAAATGCAAATAATTTTTGGACTCGCCTCGTTATTGTTATGCTCTTGATTATGTTGTTGTTGTCTGTGCATGGACTAAGGAGTAAAGTATGAAAACATGTCCTTTTTATTGCCTTTACATGAAAATTTATGTTTGTAGTTGTATATTTGTTGGCCGTATTCTTTCCCCGCTCCCAACTCAAATGGATTTTCTTTTTTTCTGCATAGCTGAGATGAGGAAAAGAATGGCTCATTTTATTGGCTTGTTGTTGTTATTAGTTGTTGTAGTCGGTTGTTGTTGAAGGACAAAACACAAACACACACACACACACTCACACTCACATGCTTACTGGGCTCAAAATGTCATATCGATTTATTAACCTGTGTGAACTATTGTCTGTTCTTTGCTTTTGGCCAAGTGATAAATGTGAGCAAGTTTCTTCAAATTGCTCGTTTCGTTAGGGATAGTGTTTGAATTTATTTCCTACTTTTCCATTTTACTAGCATGTACTTTATTCTTTTTTTTTTTTAGTTTCTACTCGGTTCAAAGCCCCCAAAGTGTTGGCAGTTATAGCATAATGGAAATTTATGCGAAAACTTGCTGCCCTTGCAATTATCTTTGATATATACGAATATAGGAAAATATATCTTTTATAAGTATATTTTTCGATGGGAAGGGAAACGGAACATTATCCACTTGATATTCAATATTTTGGAAATAGATTAAATGTTGAGAGAGCGCCGTGACAAAACAAATTTCAATGCAATTAAAATGTAAATTCGTTGCCAAAGAAGTTTATGCAATCGAAGACATAGAGTGGTGAGAGAGAGAGAGGGCAAAGGGAAAAAGCACCAAAGCATGGCCATGGATAAAAGATATGGTAAGGATGTGCTTTCTACTGTATCTCTCCTTCTGTTCTGTCTTTTTAGTCAAATCGACTACACAAGTGGAAGCCAAGTGCTTAAAAAAATAAAAATTTATACAAAAGATGGCATTGAGCTGAAGAGCGGCAACTGTGTAGAGCGAAAAAGGGAGGGTTCAGTGAAAGGGAGGAGGGGCAAAGTTGTGGGCAACCCGCGAGAATAAATACAAATACATATACACAAAAACATATTAGAGTGAGCAGAGTTTTCTTATTTCTTCTTTTCTTTTTATGACTTTTTATACGCTTTTCAATTTACAAATTTATACTAGGTGGAACTTCTAAACAAAAATTCAGAAAAAACCTAGCATTGTGATAGAGAGATTCTTTTGCGCAAGAGAAGTTCTCTATAAACTTTGTATTATAGTGATAGCTTTAATACTTTTGGAATAAACTAAAAAGAATGAAATTACAAACTTTCGATTTTAATATATTGCTCCATAAAGTATGCTGTAGTAATCACAAGAAGGTCTATTGAGTGTCGTTGAAAAAAGATTCACATTATTCGCGTCACCTTTATGAGCCATTTCATACAAAAATGATTTAGTCTATAAGTCTTCACATTGCTAACAAATTTCCGTGCACATTTCAAACCAAATCCAATGAACATTTTCAGCTTGCGATTAAAATTTAAATTTTATATGCATGAAGCGAACACAAGAGAAGCAAGCAAAATAAAGTAAAGAATATTTGCCATAATTTTTTCGACGCTCTCTCTTCTCGCTCAACCTAAGATTAAATTTAATAATGCACAGGCAGAGATGGCGATGAAATTTCATTAGGTGGCAAGGTGATATATTTTTTCGGTTGCCCCCATACATGCAAATGTGGCAGCAAATGCGTTTATTGGAGTGTGAGGAGAGTTTGGTAAGAGGAGAAGAGAGGGAGGGCGTGTGATGTGGTGTGTGTGAGTGTGGCTTATTGATAAGTTTACTGGTGTCCTGGTCGCCGCAGCGCTTGATTAGATTTTAGCCAGCAGCAGTAGCTGCCCCCTGCCCCTCTCAGCTGCATTTGCTGCTACACTCGATGTGAGAGAAATAAAAGCCGCATCGACAACAACAAGAACAACTAGAACAGCAGGGGAAAGAAAGGGTAGCCATTGGGCGTTACATTATTTTTGCGAAAATTTGTTAAATATGCCAAACACGCAGCGATGCATGCAAAGTGGCAAGCCAACCAACCAACCAACCAACCAGCCAACCAGCCAGGCAGCCAGGCAACCATTTAGACCAAGTTCCAGCTCAACCCATAGTCATCCAACCGGGCAAACACCGCCAAGCCGAGCTAACCAGCCGTGGCATTGCGTACGACACGACGCTCGCTACTCATATTTGTGACATAAATAAGCTAAGCCCCAGGTCCAGGTAGTGTAGGTTGCAGGAGTGCAGCCGGCAAATATGACCCGCTTACATACGGAATCAGCAAATGTGTTGTATGTGGAGATGAAAGAGAGAGGGAAAACTATCGAAAAGAGAATAGTGGCATCGGGCGACTGCTGCACAGTGACAACATGTAAATTTGTTCAACTAACTCGCTTGATTATGATTAAGGCATTTTATATTATGCGACAAAAATAATCGATATAGAGATGAAAAGTTTTCAAAGAATATTCATATAATGGAATACATTTGTATTATATATTAAACTTTATAATAATTTGATATTATATTAAAATAATCGATATATTGAGGAAAAGTTTAGTTAATAATAAAAAAAATGGAAATTGACATGAAAATACTACAGTAAATAAATTATGAAAAATAGAAAATGTAAAAAATCGAGGTAGTAAGCCTTGCTAGTGATGGTATTGTCTTTAAGGAAAGTTATGACTAATGGATCGCTGCAAAAATACTACTTATATTATGATGATGAACTGTTGATTAACTCTAAAATATAGTATACGTATACTAAGCACAGTAGCATCACCATTCTCAGCTTCTACTGAGTCGATGTTATATGACGTGGATTACATTTGGTTACTCTACAATTTGGTTTGGTTGGGTTTGCTCTGAGTGGTCGCTCGGTTAGTCGACTTTCATGCAAAATTGCAAATGCAAAAAAAAAACCAGAAATGGCTTCTACTACATGTGTGTGGGTGTGTTTGCTTGTAGTTTCACAAGTGGCCGCACTTAGTCGCTGCTTTGGCTCTTGCTGCATCCACCTGCAACTGCAGCATGAGCATGCTTTATGTTTTCAAATTAAAGTCGAAAGCGTGGCAACACTTAATGTGCGCCACTAGAAGCAGATTAGCTGCATTAAGGTTGTGGAGCTAAAGAGAGGGACGTCTTTGTCGTGGACCCCGGTCTAATATTAATATTTTAAAGAGTCAAGTTGAGTTGAGCATTGCTCAGTAGCAGGTTTAAGCTGAGTATTAAAATTTAAATTATATTGCATTTGAAAGTTTATCTTAAGCTGAAGAAATAACTTGGAAAGGCAGGTATAAGAATATAGTTGCTGTAAATTGAAACGGGATCTTAGATATGAGCATGCTATTAAGATATATATAAAATAAATAGCGCATGAAATCAGATGATTGGGAAATAGTTACAGCCTTAAGCTAGATTGTGTTTTTAATAAAAATATGGTAAACGCAAAATCTATTTATTTATGTTAATTTTAAATAGAACCCAGGGATTGTAATACAAAATAATAATGCACTTTTCTAGTTTGACGGCTTGAATATAAGATCCAAATTGTATTTTTTGTAATATAATCGTGATTAAGGGATACAAATTTTAATGTGTAATAATTTTGAATTTAATTTCTTCAGACATAGGCACCAGTACTTTTTTTTAAATATGTATATCAAAGGACAAAGTTTATAAAATTCAGAGGGCTAGTTCAAATCGAATTATAAGGTCACACTGTCAAACAAATATGTATAAATATGTACTTTTTGTGTCTGGCATTCTTGCGCTCTCATATCTCTGACATAACATTTACTGCAACTGCCGCAAAAGTGCTTGCAACAGCAAATTCTTTTTGCAATTGCAACAAAACAGGTTGAGGAGGGGAGACAGCGGAGCAAGTGACAATAGACAGGATCAAACTGTTGGCAGTCAGCCACCAGCAACATCATCCACACCACTAACACCCATACTACCGACACCAACACAGCATCGACACGCATCAAATTCAATGAATTTTAAATTTTTCTTATTCAATGTGGGAGGTTGGATATTTTCGTTGTTGTTGTTGTTGCAGTTGCAATAGATGCTACTGGGATTATGATAATATAGCTCAAGTGCAGTTAGCTTTTGCTGTTGCTGCTGCTGCAATAATCATAATAATAATGCAAGTGCTGCTGTGGCGCCATCGGAGGCGGCGGTTTGAATTTGATAACGATGATGATGCAGCAACTGCTCTTGGACTGGTAATGGCAATCCGACTCTTGAATGTGGCAACACTATTGCTGCATTGCAGCACGTATTCCTCTTGAACTGAGGCAAGTGGAGGTTTCAGTGATCCCCATTTCACCCACATCTCAATGCTCATTATAATTCTGCCATTAAGTTGAGCTTAAAATGCATGTTACAATTTCACAACTAGTGGCACTTTAAAATAACAATAATATTAATAATAATACTGATGATATGCTTAAATAAAGCGCCTGCCTTCCCCTTTGACCCCTTCCGTTGGCACATTACAAGTATTTGATTAGTGACTGTTTCAAGGGCCAATAATCAATATTTTCTAAAAACAACTTCATAATAAAAATTTAATAAATTTCATTCCTAAAATCCAATTTTCACAACAATAATAGGTACTTCATTTCTAGTTGTGCCAATCAAAAACAATAAAATTACATTTTTGACCAGCGCAAAAAAAATAATGCTTAATTGATGCGATAAAATTCGAATGCAAAACAATTGAAAAATTTCTGCTTTTTATGTGGAAAATTTGCTGACAATGCCATTACCAAAAAAATTATTTAAATGTAATTAAATTTTGGCAATAAAGCAAAACGATAAAATTAGATCGATGCTAAAGATAAAGTACAAAATATAAATAATATTATCTATTTTGAACAATGCTGGCTTCTTTTAGTTTACACTCAGATGTGTAAATAAAAGCAAACTCAAATAAAAATAGAATTTTAATGAACCGCATTTAGGTGCATTAATTATTTAGTTGACTATACTTACAAAAAGGGCCTGCACTTCCGGCCAAATCTGCCGACCAATTGCATATTTGATAACAATTAATTTGGCCAGCGGCGCATTTTACGTGTTTGTGCAAATAAATTAGCTGTGTGTGTGTTTGTATTTATGTGTGTCTGCCACGCCAACACTTGTCCCTTGTGCAAACAGTTGGCGATATGTTAAATGTGCGCCAATTAGTTTTCCAGTCAGACTGTTCATGTATATAAAACACCCCTTAAAAATTGAGCACGTGAAACTTTAATTTATGCAAAATTAATTGAGCAATGTTAAATGGTAAAATTAACTAAAAGCGGCATACAAATCGGTCTCTCCTAGTCAACTCTGGTCACTGATCTCTGGCCTTGCCCTCAACCCACTTGCAAACTGGGCTAACTTAATACTTGTCCATTGGGTGGGGGAAGAGCAGTTGATTTCCCTTCAGGCAATAGCAATGTCGCCGACAAACCTTGTCATGCTATATTATTAAGGTCTTAGACTGTGAGTTGAACTGCGGTTTCATATTACACATTGTGTGGTGTGTGTGCAATGTGTGTGTGAGTATATTGAAGGCTGCTGTGGTTGAGGCTTTCCGCATTGCATTTTCTTCACGCAGCGATTAATTTACCAAGGCCAAGGCAAAGTTGGCTCAACAATAGAACAAAACAGATCATTTTTAGGCCTGTAGTTATTAAAATTATAAAAGTACATAAGATTTAAAGTAGATAAAAAATAAAATATATATTTTTATGAATTAAATTAAATCAATTAAATTTCTCCAATACAATTATTTTGTATCTCTTTACAGAACGCAAGCTGTTTGTGGGCATGCTAAATAAGAAGCTGAACGAGAACGACGTGCGTAAACTATTTGAAGTCCACGGTGCAATCGAGGAGTGCACTGTGCTGCGTGATCAAAACGGTCAGAGCAAGGGTTGTGCCTTTGTAACATTTGCCACCAAACACGCTGCCATTTCAGCCATTAAAGTTGTAAGTAATATGTCATAAATACCATTTATTTACAAATAATAATAATAATAACAAATAAACATTCATTGTAGACTCTGAGTCAGAATAAAATCATGGAGGGCTGTACATCGCCGTTGGTTGTAAAGTTTGCCGATACGCAAAAGGAGAAGGAACAAAAGAAGATTCAGCAAATTCAGGCGAATTTATGGAATCTGGCTACCAATATAAATATACCATTGGGACAGACGGCGACTAGTGTGTCCACACCGATACTGCCAAACCCACCGCAACAACCGTCACCGGTAATGGGAGCCGATGCACTGACACCTGCCAGCATTCAGTTGCTGCAACAGCTGCAGACAGTGGGATTGCATCAACAGTTGCTGCAAGGTGAGTCGAGATACTCATGTACAGTTAGTCAAGTAATTGTTTTGACAAAGTAACAAATATACATATTTGTTTTTTAATTTACAAAATAGTTAAGTCCAATGAAACTTATTAGTCCTTTTGTTTTAACTTTATGTTATAAATAGAAAAAATTAAAATCCAAGATAAGTATATTAGTACAATAAAAAAGCGAATTTTAATTGTTAAAACAATTACTTTGCATACTGTTTGATTAATACTAAATACTAAAATTATCTGATATTTTTAGCGCTCACAGGCTTGGGTGCTGCACAGCAAAACAGTTCGACGCAGGATACGACGAGCGCTGCAGCAGCTGCTGGTCTCCTCAATCCGCTTTCCGTACAGAATTTGGCAGCCATTGCCGCGATGACGCAACCAAGTCTATCGAATGCTGCCACATCGCCGGGCAGCGCACAGTTGACCAATACAGCGGCACTTTTGTGTAAGTCGTAGTTGCACATCCTTTTCAACTCGGGAAATATCAGGAATATCTGAAAAATATCTTCCGACAGCTTTTCTGCGCTAATCGACAACTAATCAACTGATTTCCGCTTTTCCTCCATTCACACAAACGTGTGACAGCTGCCAGTGGTTTCATTTCCATCTTCCATTTCCACTTTTTATCCTCAACTTCTCGGCCTGTTTATCGATTTCTAATTATTTTGTCGCCACTACAATTTGTCCTTATTGCCACGTTGTGGCTGTTGTTCTTGTCCTGTGTTTATTGCCTTTAATATCTGGCCAAATCACTTGTGGCTTTTCTGTTGAGTTAGTTAGTTTGCTTTTAATTTTCGTTTAGTTAGTCTTTTGCAATTTGTGGTATGCAGAAATTGCTTTAATTGGGTTTAATAAATTTGAGTTAACAATTCAGACCTTAAAAGCTCTGAGGGAATTGCCTAAATCTCGCGCTACCAGCTCACTACAGGTTCCCTATTTCCATCCTATTTTGAATTTGTATTGCATTTGCAATTCTACATTTTATATATTAAATAATAATGTTATTAAGTTGAGTTAATCAATAATAATCCTGTGTAATTATTAATGAAGAATTATCGAATGAATTTAAGCTTTTTTCGTTTATTAAAGTATTCAAAAATAAATCCCAAAAAAAATATTTGCTTCGTGTGTCAAATAATGGAATCAATTAGCCTAATTCGTTGGCCAAATCGTTGCCAGTTGAGAGCTTTTTCTCAAGTTAAATATAGATGAGGAATCTAAATGAATTGTTGATGCCCTAGGCTGTCAATCTATTGTTGTCTAAAAGAAAACTTGATCAGTTCATTGAATTTGATTTGAAATTACTTTAAATGAGTGAGTTTTATTTTATTTTGGGATTGTATGTAGTCGCATGTAGATGAGATTACTTTATGTTAACCTAACTCAACTCTAACGTGTATATTTTCTCTCTTTCTCTCTTTGAATGGCAACCAACTTTGTGGATATATTTGTTATGTTTTTCCCTCATAACCAGGTCTCTTAAGAAAAAAGGCAGCAGCTGCCAAGTCATCGTCATCAGGTGAGCAGAAGATGTACAATTTTTGATTTGGATTTCAATTTGAATACAAACTTTGGCCTGATTTTGACGCATAATTTTCGTTTCCGTTTTCGCTTTGAATTTTCATTATTTTTTTTTATAGTTTTCTTAAAAAATGTTAATAATAATGGTTATTAAGCTGACACTTAAAGCAAACGAAGCGATGCTTACGCTATGTAACGCTCACGTGGCTGCTGTTTTACGTCGTCATTTACGTCACGCGCCAAAGTTGATGGCCGTAAAGCAACAGCAGCAGTAGCAACAACATCAACAACTGAAAGAACAACTACAACAAGAGCAAAAGTCAAGTGAAACCGTAGCAAACGAACAGCGCACAAAATTACAAGTTACACTCTATTGTGAAATTAACAACACGGAACTTATTGCAACAGATTAGCTGCAACAGCAGCAGGCAAAAAGCAGTAGCATTGAAGGTAGTGAAAATGAGAAAGAAGAGGTAGAAGATGGAAGACGGAACGTAACCGAGCTTTTGCAATATGCCCTCTTTGCCTTTATTGACTTCTTTTTTTGCCGCTATTCGCTGTGGGGCAAATTGCAATGTTTCCAACTTCCAACTGCACTTTCTGTTGCTATTGCCTCTGTGCAGTTGTCCTTGCAACGTGACGATAAAAACGAATGTTGCTGCAACATAAGTTGCCTAAGAATTATGGTCTGTCGCCTGTTGCCAATAGATCTCAGGAAATAGACATACCAAATAGGTCTAAAAAAAAAAAAAGATTTCGCTTGGGGTATTAAGTTTTAAGGACTCAAAAGATGTTAAACTCGGGACGGACTGAACTGCGGAAATAAATTATGTAATAATGTATAAATTCATGTTTCTACCTTTTAAGGATCTCAAGAAAATATGTATATAATATGAGATTCCATATTTGAGTACAATAGTGATCTAAAATACGTCAAATATGAAGTAGGTTTATGTAGATCATGTCCTTCCTCGGCAAAGTAAACTGTTGGAAAAACGTTAGAAGCGGGCTTCTACAATGGATTTTCAGAATATTGTAGATATTACAAATGTGGTCACTTTCTAAGAAACATTAAAAATGTAAAATGTCGCGAAGTGCCCTTTTTTTAATTTTACTCACTTTTCTTCGCCCATTTCGCTGTTTTACGCATCTATTGTTGAATTGTAAACAAAGAAAGCCCAAAGGAAGTCAACTGCTGATCCCCTCAGTAATTCTCCCTCGACCTCTTGCATTAACTTTTCCGAAAATCCAGCAAAATATTCTGGCTAAGCTGCGCATTACCAAGTTAATTTCATGAGCATCTACGAACCGTAAAAAAAATGCCTGACTTAACCAGAGAAATGCCAGAAACAACAAAAACATGCAGACTAAAACAGAAAACTCCAAGATATTTAAGCGGATTTTTCGTGTCTGCCTAAACTACAAATACAGCAGAAGAGTAGTAGAGTCTTGGTCCATGCCCCGCCCCTGTGTCCAGGCTTGTGGCTGCAACCTTCTCAACTTTCGCACCGCTGCCCCTTGTGCACTTGTGCGTGCTCATCATGTGCCACTTGAACGATTTCCTGGGCACTTAATTTAATGAAATATTAAAAATTCCTCCAAGGGAAAAATCCCCTGTTCAAAAAATAAATGTGGGAAAATTGTGTGGAAGTTGTGTAGAAATTGTGAGAAGTCTTGAGTTCATAGTCCTGTTGCTAGGCATTGCAGCTGACAGGGGGTCAGCAATGAGAATAGGACGCAAACACATAAAAAAAAAGAACCAACACACATACGCGCACACACTCTTTTCCTATGTTGCGCCTATTTCTTTTGGGTCGAAATTAAAAATTTCGTAGTTTTTCTGTCCCTATTGCGTTCTATTTTTCTCATGCCATCTTAAAGCCAGTGAAACATAAACTCACTGCAAAATCACTTTTGAACATTACCTTGTTGCTATTTGTTGTTGTCATAAAATGGGCTAACAAATTGCGCACTTTGCGCTTTGTGTTTGCTGCAAATTGTTTGTGGCAAACGCAACACAAAACTCGATTGGTAAGAAATGCATATAGAAATGGGATTTTAATTGTAGAAATTGATCTTAACAGTTATACATTGAACGAAATGGTTTTTTTTATATTATAAAGTGGAAATCTTAGTATAGCTTTTTGATAGTACTACTTCTTACTGATTATTTCGTACTCTTTTATACTGCATTTCAATATACATCTTTTTCTTATTTTAGAATTTACATAATTCTAACAGGGTATCTATCACAATCAAAGTAATTTCATAGCAATAATTTTTCTTTGGCTTGCTTTTTAAGAAGAAACTTAAGCTATTACAACAGCCACCATTTCAAGAGGTCTTTATTAACACAAACAAAGAATCAAACAAATCCTGCAACAATCTGAAGCACATCCAATTCCAAACTTTATCAACGAATATAAAAAATAAAATCAAAAAACAGAAAGCTGAAGAAGCAAAATAAAAAAAACAAATGCAGAAGAAGATGCAAAAGCAACAAATGGCAAAATCTTAATCAAAGTTTTGTAAAGTGCAGTAAGCTATGTTGCTTATACCCCACTTTTCACATTTCTCCCCTCTTCATTCTGCGCCTTCTTACAAAATATCCGAGAGCCGATTTCTAGGGTTCTCCATTGTCGGAACACGTTTTCAAGTCTGTTTTCAACATGACTCTCCATTACGTTTGTTTATACACTTTTTCGCTCTTTGCACTTCAAAATCAACAGCAGCTGCAACAGCAACAACAACTGCCAAAAGTCTTCAAGTGCCTGCAAGTGCCAAAGTCTTGGCCAAAAGAAGAAGAAGAGAAGAAGAAAAAAACCAAAACTCGACTGAAAATTGCAAAAATTTGCCAGCCAAAAAGTCAATGCCAACGGGCAACAGACGGACATAAAACATTAAATAATTTCAACTAAAAGCAAAGTGAGGAGAAACTACAAGATATTTTGGCTAACGGATACTCTGTACATTCAACTTTATCCTAGTATGATCAAGCTTGCCTACAGCCCATATAACCCTTCGTTAACTCCGTTTTACAGGATATCAAATAAAAACTATGTAACATACTAAAGTTGCTGAATAAGTGGATGTTTTCCATGGAAAATGTTAACTTTGGACTTTCTTGAGAATGCAGGTGGAAGGTTATATACTTCTTTCTAAGTAGTTTTTACGGGATATAAGTATAAAAAAAAAATGTGAACAAATAAATTTTACTTCATGCCATCTCTCTATATACCCGCCATCAAACACTGTCAATTGGCTATAAATATCGCAGTCTTCAAAAATTACATGGGTTAATTTCAATTTCTTGTGCCTGAATCTACACTCTAAACTTATGTTTGTTTACGATTTTGTATTCTATGCATTCTTTATCTACCACTTATTCAGTTACTGCTTACAGGGTATAAGCTTTTGAGAGTCAAACATGTTTTCACGACTGAGTGTGTGTATGTAGATGTTGTTGTGACTCTGTTGATTGTTATTATTGGCCTGGTGAAAGGTTCAGTTAGACTTTGGCTAAGAACATGACATGTTGCCTGCATTTCGCTTGCTACTGTTTTGACTTTATTTAGGAAAGAGCATTCCCAGCCTCTTTTGCGCCTCCATCAACAACAATTAAAACAATTTCTTCAATTTCTTGGCAAATATGCAAAACTTGCTTGAAAAGTTAGGTTTTCCGTTACCTTTGGCTATTTTTCCTCTTTGTTTTTGATAATGTTGTTGTTGTTGTTCTTCTTCTTCTTCTTGTTGTATGCGTTGCCACAAGTTGCGAAGACTTGGCTTGGCAAGCTGTTAAATTAAAAATGTTGCCCCAAAAATTGATTGCAACACCTTACGTGGCACAAAAGGAGGTTTCACATGGGGGGTAAAACTTTTGAAATTAAATCTGTAAAATCTCACAAAAGTTTGCAATGTGTATGTGAGAGTATGCGTATGTGTGTTTCAATTCTTTGAAGAACTTTTCGTATTATTTTGTATGGCATGGAAATAATTTAAAACTTGACTTAAATTCCAACTTGCCTCTAAAGTAATCGCAGTGGCAAACTCTGTTGCAAGCCTCATGACTAGTGTATCGTTGCACTGACATCATAACTTGTTATTAGCCAAATTAGTTATCAAATGCATTGAACGCTCATTGTCAACTTTATACACACGCACATATACACACTCAGATGCAGTTGAGAAACTCATTAATAACAGTCGGTGGCAGGAGCTTGTGGCATTTGGACAACTGCAAACCACAAAATTGCATTGCATGACGGGCACACAAAACAACTAAATAACAAACAACAGGCGTCAAATTACACACAAAACACAAACCAGAGACCTGTTCACACAGAGCGAGATAGAGTTACTGAGAGTGAAAAGAGAGAGAGAGAGAGAGAAGGATAGAGCTAGAGCTAGCCCGTGAGTTGTGTGCCACATGGCGTATGAGCAACAAATTAATTTTAGATTTATATAATGTATTACTTTACTGCACTTGCACAATTGTTGTTTTTGTGTGCATTTGTTGTTGTTGGTAAATAATCAAATGTCGCTCACGTCGCGTATTGTGGCGTGCAAAATTCGATGATTAATTACGTCTGACGGAGGTCAAATAGAAGGTCAACTTGATGCACATAATTATAGTTTGGATGTTAGCTATGGTAAAAAATAGCATATTATAATATTATTATCACAATAAAAATACCCTGTGTAATCTGATGAGCATTATAAAATTCAATTAGCATGTAATTTTCAAGTATTTAAAGTATTTAAAAATAAAAACCTTAAACGAAATGTCAACGGTTTTACACTAAAAATGTCCAATTTGATCTAACTAACCGACATCTTACTGAACCCAGAAAAAAATAATTGTTGAAAAAACCGTGCTTGAAGCTAGTACTTGGTTCAGTTAAGTTCTCTATAAACGAAAAATTCTATGAAAAGTTTTGACTGTAGATCATTTAGTGCTGCAAAGGAACAAACTCCAGTGTGTTGTCGATGTTTTCATGCAAATCGATTTAATCAACTTGATAGATCGTCGAGTTAAAGTACTCGATAAACGCTTTCGCAAAAACCGAGCTGTCGATATTTCGATGCATTTTTAGATCACTAATAAAAAGTATGTAATTATTTTTTTTCAAGCCGAACCTTTTATTTAAGAAATTGTATATAATATCAAAGGTTCGGCTTATGATCCGGTTTGGATTGCTTAAACCGGTTTGCAGTCTTGGTTTTAACTCGAAGTTCTCATTTATTTTCCTGTGTAGTTGAGATTTTGTGTATTAAAATATTATTTATTTTACTCTCACTCTTATCTGCAAATATTAACTAAACTATAACCACAATCATTAATCTATTATTATTATATATTATTTCAATTTTAATTTTGTTTTTTTTCTCTCTCTTCTCTCCTATCCCAATTTTTTGCAGGGCCTGATGCGAATCCATTGGCATCGGCGTATATGTCAACAGCCGCTGGCTTACCGCAATTTGGAAGCACCACGGCGTTGTCCTCCTCCCCGTTGGCCAGCGTTGCGTTGAGCGCCGCTGCGGCCGCTGCTGCGGGCAAGCAGATTGAAGGTGAGTGTGATAAGTGGGTGCAATTGGATGAGGGGGAGGGATGTTAGCTACAATTACACACGCACACAAATAGAAATGTCTAAATGCCAGACATTTTGATAAATGCTATAAAATGGCTGACTGCGGCTCTGTCAGTCCGCCAGTCAGTCAAACAGTCAGTTAGTCTACCAGTCCATCAGTCTGTCAGTGGCTCAGCTTGCCATTATATTTTTTGCTGCAGTTGCCGCTGCTGTTGCAACATCAAATGCATTAACCCGCTCATTGCTGTCAGCGTCATTCGCATTCGCATCCATTTTGCGGTTTTTCTTTCACATCCTTTTGCTGCTGTCATGGTTGTCAATCTACTTAGTTATTTGCTAGATTGTTCTTGCCTCAGTTTGAGGCATCTTGTGGATGTGGGTGGCAAATAAAATGCTGCTTTTCTACTTGTAACTAACGTATTTATGATGATACGTCGATATAGAGGGTAAACTACAAGAGCATAAGTTGATACTTAGTAAAAGCGATAACGATGATAAATTAAACTAGAATTTAAAATTGAATATTAAATTGAAAATAAAACTTAAAATTTCGAACAACTCTATAAAAAAATGAGCCTTCTTCACATTCTTACAATAAAATATTTTTATTTATTACTTAAGTAGAGTGTGTCCACTACAGTAAATCGCGAAAATTTGACAATAGAATAAAACCAAAAATCTACAGCATATCACGTACAAAGATCTAACTACAGTTAAATTTCACTAGCACTACCCCTTATATGTCAAAATTGATATCTTTTTAGACAATTACTTAATTAAATCCAAAATCTCGGGACTAGAACAAAGCGATAATAAAAGCAAAAATTAAAAATAACTTCGTTAAAACGAATCTTCATCCTATTGTAAAATCAGTCGATTACAGATATAATCTTTGACGTCAGTAATGGCTACCGGTGTTAAGGTCGCTTATTATAGCCTGTGTTTTTGAGTAGCTTTTATGCGCTTTAAAGCTGATTGGCAATACAAATCCAAATCCAAGTCCTGGCATGCCTTTTCAATTCGAAGTCGTAACGAGAGAAGATAAGAAAAATCAATAGAATCAATCATCTTATGCACTTGCCACACAATGAGATAAAGAGAACGTGGGAGGGCGACAGAGAGGGAGGGAGGGAGAGAGAGATAAAAATAGACAAGGAGACTGTAGATATGAACGGTATTTGGCTGCAGCTTAAATTTTTATCAGCTTTTGACACAGTGTAAATATTACACACTTGACACACAATTCCATTAGTCAGACGTTGAACGTCGATATCAGGAAATATTGCAACGTCGCTACGCTGGCACACATAACATTAAAGTTGCACGCCACATGGTAGATAAATAGAGAGCGACTGAGAGAGAGAGACGGCTGGAGAGAGGGCAGGACATTGGGGAGCACTGTCACTGCTAAGCAGATAGTAGACGACGACGTTGGGGCAAAATGCAAGCGGAAAATGTTTTGGCGTTGCACTTTTTGCCATATTTCCGGTTACATAAGCTACAGTCATCGTTGCAAGGGGCGAGAAAGAGGCTGGAGGAGGGGGAGCAACTACAGTTACGAGTGTGTCTAGTGAGACCACGGAGAGACATTCAGCGAGCCAGTCAGGCCAAACACACACATATGTAGACACACACACATAGATATAAATGTATATCCATGTTGTGAGATATATTTTTGCAGTTGAGTGACTTTTGTGTAGCATATATTTCGGGATGCTTTGTCTGTGACTTGTTTGGTTTGCTGACTCATGGCGTTGCCCCTTCTCCTCCCTTTTCCATCCAAAAATTCCCTTGTGACCAACAAAACACACAACAAGAAATAGTCATGACTTTGTGGGTGTGTGTGTGTGTGAGTATCTGTGTGTCCACATTCAAACAAATTGCGCATGTTATGCGACATGTGAGCTGCCATGTTTCCTCTTACTTCTCACGCTTCACTGCTTTAGATTGGGTGTGGGAGGGAAAGGGGGCTCGAGAAGTTATCCAACTACTTCATAGTGTTCGTAAGATCATAAAGTTGCAAAAAAAAATTAATAATTAGTCTTTTATTAGTATGTAGTTAGTTGGTTTTATGAATAAGTTTAACAAGTATCAATTGAGTTATTTGTTTTTATTGCTATATGTTTGGGCAGACTTTGATATGTGATAAAAATATTTTTATAATCAAACTGTGCTATGATTAGCTGCTCCTAATTTTTGTCTAGTTAGTTTCGAAACTAATGAGAATTGCAACTCTGTCCAGTAAACTGTTTTCTGTACACATTTGGGCTATTGTCTTTTTACAAATTATCTGACCAAATCATATTGTGATTGCAACGTAAAGCGCTATTTAAGTTTTAAGAATAGGCATATGTGCCATCTGCTAAGTTAAGTGAGTACCCAATTGATTTTTAACGTGTATTTATTTAATGTATTTAATTCATTAAGCTAGCAATGAAGTTTTCTTGGTTCTCTTACTTTTTTACCTTTAAAGTGCTTCACACAATTTACTAAGTGTCACATATATTGCACGGTTTTCGATATTCTTTAACTCGGCATCATTATGTGACTCTTTTCGCAACTCTTCCTTCCTTCCTTCTCATTTTCTTTTGGAAAGCCACAAAACTTTCAATAAAGGACAACAAAATATGTGTATGTGAAGCAAAGTTAACCTCACGGTTTTTATTCCAATTCGTGACTTCTTTTTCCTCTTCTTCTTTTTTACACACACAAATAGACTTCCTGTTTTGTTTCATTCCAATATTTCTTTCGCTTTTTTTTTTGGCGTAGCGATAGTTTTTACGTATGTGTGTGCGAAAAACGATTTCCTATATTGCATTTTCCTCTTCCGTTGAGCAAAGATGCCGCATCCGTTAGTGTTGTTGTGCTTTGGTTCCACGTCCTTGTGGTGCTTCCAATTGATGCACATGCAACATACGAATTGTATATGTATTTTGCCTTCAATATATCTTGTCTCTTCCTCGCACTCGCTTTAACCTTGCTTTCTAACATGTTTGCTAAAAAGCAGCAGGGCAACAATGTTTTTTTTTGTTTTTTGTAATTTTTTCTTGTCGCATGCGTCTCTTTCGCTATCTCCTTACCTCTCTATCTATCTCTCTCTCAAGGGCAAATGGAATTTATATGACAGCATAACATCTGGTTGCGTGCATCTTCATTGATTTTCCGCCCCCCGCATACACACACACACACACACTCATGAATCTGATGCAATATGTCGCCGATCTCATAATCACTCACTTGCGAGTCCAAAAAGGACTTTGGTGCAGTTTGAAGTCAAGTTCATAGCATGTCCAGCCAAAGTCGCATATCGTTTTGGCTTGCTCTCGCTCTCTCTCCTTTCTCTTTCTCTCTCTCTCTCTCTCGCTTGCTTTCTCGTTCTCTGGCTTTGACTGTGTCCTTGCCTGCACTTGCTTATTTTATATTCCAGCTTCCGGCTTATGCACATGACTCTAATCCGGCTGCATCCGGTTTGAGTTCCTTTAGCTAAACCTCTCTTTCGTTCCTCTCCTCTCTCTCTCTCTCTCTCTCTCTTTTCCCATCGTTTGTCAATGTCATGTTTGGCTGTCTTTGCCTGTGCCTCGATTTTAAAGCATTATATTTACTTAGTACACATACACACACACACACACATACACATCTGTATAACCCATTCTTCTTCTTCTGCATGGTCTTTATATAAATTATATATATTTTTTCTATTTTTTTTTTTTGCTCGCTTCCTGCTTAATTTTGCGCCTGTTGTCTGCGCCTGTCTACATGCTTATAACTTGTTTCCTGTTCTTGTTACTCTTCTTCCTCTTGTTTCTATTTGCGTCTCTCTCTCTCTCTCTCTTAGTGCTTATGTTGTTGTTTATGCTCATGTCGTCATTTGATAAATTTCACATGCTGAGAATTTATCTGCACGAGACACTGTTGAAGCCTGTTTCCGCTATATTCCTTGCTCCCGCTTTCCTCCTCCGCAGATTGCACATATCTGCGGCATTTTTTGCAACAACTTTGATTCTACATTTTATTTTCTTTTTTAAGAAAGAGCAGAAATCAATGTAAGTCTTGTTCAATGTTGCTTGGAAAATGCAAAAGAACTTCGTCGTAAGACTTTCGGAAATAAATGATTACCGCCGAACTTAAAGACCTCTGAATATTGCTCGCATACCATATCTATGCAACATTGTACTGTTATCAGTGAGTAGATAAGCTTAGAATTATACAATAGATACCAGTAGAGAGAAAAATAAAAAGGAACACTCTCAGAATAATTACTCAATTTAGTCAATTTTTTATAAATCCCATGGTCTTAATAATTTTGATCATAATTAAATGAATATTAATAGTATTATTTAATTAAGATTCACTAAATATATTCTCTTCAAATTTATAAAAAATATAAAATTCTAAAGCCATTTAGCTTATAATTTAAAAAAAATAATAATTATTAATTTATAATTCAACAAGATTACAGATAAATGTGTAATCTAGTTTGGGTATAGCGCTGGCTGCATAAGGCCTTTGGTTAATAACAAAAAACTAATTATAATAATTAAAATTCAAGAGATTTACTTTTAGGGAAAATTTAAATATACATATTTTTTTGGCAATAATACATGAAATTTCTAAAATATTCATAACTGGCATACACATTTATACAGTTCTAAAGTTAACTTATACATGATGATGATTTTTTCTCCAATTTAGAATGTAGTTGATTTATTGTCCTAGAAACAAGAACTTGTGCTCTTGTGCTCCTCCGGCTGAATTTTTTCAGGCACACGTGTTCCTCATTAGTCGATATAATCAATAACCTAGCAACAGCATTTTTTTAATTGGTCCTTATGAGTCTCTTATTGGATGGAAAATACTCCTTTCCTTTTAGGTGTGTAAAAAAACAAACAGAGCTGGAAAAAATCAACGTACACACAGTTGATGAATATAATAAAGGATGCGAGGAAGAATAGTAGAGAGCGGGAAAAGGGTTTGTGATAAAGGGGTTGGAGAAATGGGGTGAAAAAAATTTATGAGGCGTCTCAATTTGCTTTCATTTTATAATCGCATCATTCACATCAGAGTTTGTCTGTGATGCCTTTGATTTGTGCCTTTGTTGTTCTCGACCCCGCTGCCAATAAAGTCAATCAAACTAAAGAGGGCGATTATAGGGGGGTGTGGCATGTATGGCCGACTGCTGCTGCCGCTGCACTCCTAACCAAATGCCGACAAAGATGACAAAGATGTATCAATGTTATTAATAGCGCTCTTGGCAAACGATGATGAAGTTGACAATCCCAACAACAAATGTGATAATAACAACGGGAGAGACGACAATATAGCTTAGGCGCAATGTTATTTGATTACAATGCTTGGCCTATATATGTGTGTATGTGTGTGTGTGTGTGTGGTTAGGGGCAAGGCATTTGCAGCATGTATGTACATAGACGGCTTTTGTTGTTGTTATTGTCATTGCTTTGGCATTGCATTAATTATAGCGTTAATGGGTATGCACTGCAGATAAATTGCGTATACGACAAGATTGTCATGGAATAAAATAAAAATTGAACTGGTTACCAGAAAGAAAAATATCAAAGCCATGGAATGATAAGATTCGGTTTTATCCTTTTGGCTCCGGTATCTGTACCGGCACTAAAAATATATTTTGAAAACTGTATTAAGTGATATTCTATACTAAACATAATATGTTAAAACTTCAGTTTTTCGAAAAACACAAACACATTGCATATATTTTAATGCAGTATTATTTTAGAGATCAATCCATGACCATGACAAGACAAAATTATCAAATTTAGCCCTGCGCGTCTGTCCGTCTGCTGGCTGTCCGTCCGTCCGTGTGAGCGCCTACATCTCAGAGGCTATTAGAGATAGAGCAACCACTTTTGGCACACAGATTTCCATAGACCCCAACGCAGGTAGTTTGTTTTCAATTTTTGACACGCCCCCTTCCACCCCCGCATATCGCGAAAAACAACCACACCCACAACTTTTGTAAGTGTAAAAAATGCGAAGAGACTACAGACTATTAATGGCTCAAGTGCTCGTAATATAATAATGGTCTGTAATAGGTTTAATGGACGATATCCATGGGCATTGCTACATTAACCAGTTGCCATTTATTAAGGTCGTTGCAAATGCAATGACACTTTAAGTGTCATATATTAAGTATATATATATAATAAAAAGTTGTTGCTTATTAGCCCAGATGTGTCGCTGCTGGTGTTGGCAAATTGAAACCGCAAAACATCAACTGCTACTTAAAGTGACATTAAAAAGCAACTCGAAAGTGAAAACCTAATAGCAGGCAGCTCAGCCTCGTGACTGTTGATGTTGCAGCTACCGATGTTGCAACTTGCCACTGCCACTGCCACTGCTGTCTGGTTGCTGCCTCTGACGCTGACAGTAATTTGCACGAAAAGTGCAAACCGCAGCAGGACGCGAGCGACGCCGTTGACGCAGCTGTTAATATGCGACGGCAGCGACAGCCGACACACGACACACGACAGCGCGTGCTGCTAAACAAAATGTCATACGCCCACAGAGATACTCTCTCACACATAAGCACACACACACACACACACACACAGAGAGACAAAGAGACGTCACTTAGACGCATCATTTCCGCATCCGTTTTGGCAATCAGCTGCTCTCTCTCTCTCTCTCTCTCTCTCTCTCTCTCTCTCTCTCTCTGTCCCTTTGTACTTGCTCTTTCTCACCGAAAACCAAATGCCATCTGATGTTCGCAGAGTGTATATAATTTCAGTTTCTGCTCAACTTTCACCTCATTCGAGAAATTCTCATTATGCGTGTGAATTTGTGTGTGTGAGATGAGCTACGATAATTACAAAAGACTGACAGTTGACCTTGGACCTTGATTATAATTTAATACTGTACTCCTTGGTCACTTTAACATTAACATTTCGCAAATAGAGTACTATAAATTAATGCCTATTGTTCTGTAATCATAAGAAAAAATATTATGTGTTCTGTTTACCTGGGTCACTTTTACTGTTGTTATTTAATTGTAATACCTTCTAATTAATTATTTACCCTTAAGCAATTACACTTAAAAATAGTTAACTGATCTTCGTTGTTTGTCTCTTATGATTTTCAGGTCCTGAAGGCTGCAATCTTTTCATTTATCATCTGCCGCAGGAGTTTACCGATAACGATTTGGCCTCCACCTTTTTGCCATTTGGCAATGTAATCTCGGCCAAGGTGTTCATCGATAAACAGACTTGTCTCTCCAAATGTTTTGGATTTGTTTCCTTTGACAATC
The DNA here is from genome assembly GCF_004354385.1 of Drosophila innubila. Lineage (NCBI taxonomy): Eukaryota > Metazoa > Arthropoda > Insecta > Diptera > Drosophilidae > Drosophila > Drosophila innubila. Next base: position 7,524,683 of record NW_022995372.1, on the reverse strand, counting down.
CGGAATCGGCACAGATGGCCATCAAGGCCATGAATGGCTTTCAGGTGGGCACGAAGCGTTTAAAAGTGCAGCTGAAGAAACCGAAGGACGCCTCCAAGCCCTACTAAGAAATACCAAGAAAGAAAGAAAAGAGAGAGAAATTAATATTACCAAGCCACAACAACTATAAGATGAAGACGGAGACCAAGATCAACATCAACAATAACATCAACAACAGCAACAACATCAATAGCTAAAAGAGCAACAAGAAATGTTTTTTTTTTTATTTGATACACCAACTGAATTTGTCAAATGGAGCAGTCCAATGAACGAATGAATCGAGTCTACCGTGTGGAGCGCGCGCGTTAAAAGTAGAACCAAAAAGTCAAGAATCCTACGTTGTACGTATCCCCCTCTCTCATACCCCTTACACACCAAAAAATAAAAACAAAAAAAAGAACAAAAAAATTAAAGTGTTGAAGAAAAACATGAATTTGTGCCAAAAACGCGACAGCAAATACGAATAGCACGTTAAATGTTGAAGTTAAAAAAAACAAGAAAATAAAACATAAATTGATACCTTAATTTTAGTGGATAGTTTAGCGTGTAATTTTGTCAAACACTTTTTGTTTGTTACGCCTTGAAGTTTCTTTTGCATTGAACGACACCATGTTTTCTTGTCGTACAATATAAAATAATATATATCATATATATATATTTTTTTTTTAACAAATATTTTTGTACACTTTTCTATCAAAAAAATATGACTTCTGTTTAAAGTGTTAGTTCTTAAGTTTAATATAAAACGTAACAAAAGGAAAAAAGAAAAACCAAAAAAAGAAACAAAAAAAAAAGAAACCATTTTAAATGATCCTCACTTGTCTCATGTTTCATTTGTTCATCTCATGTTGCAAGTCACAAGTTAAGAACGTATAATATCTGAAGTTCTCTATTGTATACTTAAATATCTACTCGTTTTGTTAAATGGATTTAAATATTTTATATGCTGATGCGTATATAATCACTATACATAAAATACTTAGTTGTAGTGCTTTATTTGATTTGTTAAAAGTTAAAAATTTTATTTGTACCGAATGAAACCACAATATTATTTTTGTTTATACTTATCATTATTAATATTATTACTATATATTTCGTTTAGTTTTTAATTATTTAACTATAACGCACAAACCAATGAAATCAAAATCAAAAAAAAAACAACTGAATATTTCTTATTTTTTATTATTTTTTATCAACTGAAATTGATTTTTCTTTTGCTTTTATTTTTCTTCATTTTTCTATTTGCTTTTATTTCTTGTATTACAACTGTATACAGCTTTTTGCGGAAAGTGATTGTAAGCTCTTTGTTTCATTTGAAAAATGTAAAACATCATTTAACATTTTGTGTTAAATTAATTAGTATCAGCTATATAGCATACCTTTGTTAATGTTAACTACACACACATACAACCATACATATACACATACACATACATACAAGCATAAGCAGACACACACACACACTCATATATAAACACTCACACACACATATGCAAATATATATCTATAAATAAAGTTATGTTTTCTGTTTCAAACTGCACATTCGCAATGATATGTTGTCTTACTTTTTCTCTTATTTGTAAATATATTTTTACTATAATTAATGACAGCGTCTAATGAAATGTTTGTTTATCCATTTTTTTAATATTAGATTTCAAGTTGACGTTTTCGAGTTGCCCTTTTACAATGTCCCAATTTCTCCCTTTTTTCTATACTGCTACGAGTCCAAGGGTGAGTGTTTGAAATTGTTTGAAGTTCTTATCTAATCTTATCAACAATCGAATCGAATCTAATCTCAAATCTTTCGTTACAGTGCCGTCGTTATGTATCGCACATTGTACATAAAATTATGCTGCCCATCAAATTGCTGTCACATACAAATTCGCAACAAGTGTAAATTTTAAACCTGTACACATATTATATATTTGTAAAAAATAAAACACCTTATAGGCTATATATAATAATAATATTTGTAAGATAGCAACATAAAACCCATTTTTAATATAGCTTGCGAAGCAAACAAATTTTAAATAAAACAAACAATTTATATATAAATACATCTAAATCGTATATACTCGTACATAGATACATAAAGTATATTAATTTATAGGTGCGTGTTTCTAATTTTATTTGTAGCCTTTTTTGTAGTCATTCCGTAAAAGCATTGACAAATCAAAGTTTAAAAAATTGATTCTGAATAAATAAGGCTGCCAGACCGTTTTGCCATTAGATTTTGATCAGCATAAACTCTGGCAACCATTGATAAAACTAAACAAGCTTCTTTTTAGTTAGTTTTATGATTTCAGATATTAAAATAAAATATTTTATAAATATGGCTGCAATATATGCTTAGTAAGAATTAATTTGTCCAATTAATGTAGAACTTAGCTAATTATGATGTACTTTTAAATATCTGTGCATTTTATATAACTATCTGGATGTGGCTTTAAATTCAATACAAATATATACACTCACACACACACACAAAACATACACAATTTTCACTGCATTTGTTTAAATGGCAAAATTCATAACTATAGCCAAGCGTTTTTGTCGTTGTTGTGTAATTAAATGTAATTAACTCTAGCGAGCTAAGTGTAATTTTTGAGAGAAACAAAGCAAGGCTGTGTGTTCTAATTAGAAACTTAAGTAAATTACCATTTGACATGTGCGCAAATTCAACATCATTATGTATTACAAAAAACTTATAATTATAATGATAATTATCAATATACAACATTTGCTGATATTGAACTGTAAAGCAAATGCAGTAAATAGCGAGAACGTAAAAATCTAGTGATAAATGCAGTTAGTTAAGTGAATGAATTATATATATATATGTATATGAATATAAATATATATCGATGTATATGTATATTGTATATTGGTATACAACACACTCACACTCACACTAACACACACCCCACACACACACCCACCCACACACAGCTAAATGAAAAAAAGAACTAAATCAATAAAAGGTGTCATGATTTTTATATTAAAACTAAAAGAGAAAAATGAGTATAATCTTATTATATGGACTGGTATATTTATGTCTGGCAGATAAACTTACATCTTGTCTGCTTTTGGCGCAATTTATCAAAAGTCTTAAGGCAAAAGTTTTTAAGTGAAAAAAAAATGGGAAAATCATGGAAAATGTTGACGCACAGCAACGAGCGCCGAAAGCGACTAAAGAAAACTTCAACAATAAACGAAATATTTTGCTAAACTTGCGATTTGCATATGAAAAAGTTTATGCCAATTGTAGATGTGTGAGTGTATGCGTGCCTGTGTTTGATTGGGAGGGAGTTGGCAGCAGGGGTGCGTTGGGGGTGTTGCAGCAGCATTCGTAAACTAAAACGACGACGACGGCAACGGCAACGGCAACATGTAAACAAATTTAGCAACTACGTGACGCAGCAATACTTCAAGAAATGGCAACGATTTCAGATGCTCTGCCTATCAACCTCCCCGACTTTTTGTAGTGTTGCTACCTTTGGTCTGCCAGTCGCCGCCTCCATGTTGCATAATCCAAATCCGACTCGAAGTCGAGTCAAGCCTTAACGCAAGATTTATTCCCATTTAAATCATGCGTGGAAAAGTTTTGCTGCTGTCGACAGCAAAAGGCAAAACGAATGGGAAATCCCATAGCTATGGAGAAGGGAAAACACACACTCTCACACACACACACACACACACACGGAATTTCATTTTGTCTTGGCATATTCAAATATTTTGCCTTTTGATTACGACAAAAGTTTTTGGCATTTTATGCAAAAAACAAAAGCAACAATAAATTGATTTCTGGCATTTCTGATAAGCGTTAAATACACAACAAATACAATGAGAAGAAGAATACGAATATAAAGTGAAAGAAGTAAAAGGATAAGCTTTAATCATCTGAATGTTAAAGATATTCCAGCAAATTGGTTTGAATTTGCTATAGATATGTTAGCGTTCAATTCTGCGCAGCAAAGCGCAGTTTAAAGATACACTGGTTCATATTAATTAAAAAATATAAAAAGAGCAAATTATGTAAATTCATTAAAAAGAGCATAGAAATTTGTTTTACTATTTATAGCTTGAAGCCTTTGACAACCTCAGTTGTTTAATATATAATGCTTATATAAAAATAGTTTTTTTTTTGAGGTGGTGTGATAATTGAGATCTGTATTTGCTCAATAATTAAAACTTTGACACACAAATTTAGGGGGAAACATTCTTTTATCCACTCGCTGGAATATTGCAAAAACTGGCAATTGAATAAATGGACTTGGATTTCTTTATTTTTTTGCACAAAATAATTAAAGTTTAACTAAGAGCCGCAGTGTTTTTCTTAAATAACTCGAAATTATGGTATTAATTATTGTTAGAAATTATTTAACCCAATAATTGACTTAGTTCTGCTTTCTGTGTGCCCAGTGTACTGATTATAAGTAAGTGGCTAACCAGCTAATAACCATAATTTCCAGATGAGTTTTCCTGCCAATTCCTAGACAAAATGTCCGCTTCGAATGTGAACTTCACCCCACTGAAAGCTCAGTTCAAAATGTTCGGCTTCATCAACTACAAAATTGCTAAATGGACATCCTGTTAGCAATCATTGCAGGAATGCTCATCTTTAGCCCTTCTTTCTTCATTTTCTCTATCTCTACACTCCCTTCTCTCACACGTGGAGAATGGTGTGTGTGGGTGTGGGTATGTGTGTGTGTGTTTCAACCTAAGCAGATTAGCAAAGTTTGTAATTACGTTGGTAATTGATTAGGTTCGAACAACAAACTGCTAATAAGATTATTGCAGTCGAGAACAAACCGAGCTGAAAAAACAACTCAAACTAGGGAGGCAGCAACAACAACAACAGGAACAATTACAACAGCAGCAACAACAAAAACAGCAACAAAACCCGAACACGCAACGAAATTGAAGCGATTTGTGGCACAAGTTTTGCATGGAGCATCCTCGTTCTATCTCTTTCTGACTGTCTCCATCTCTGCCTATCTTTGTCTCTCTCTTATTGCCACGCTTGTTTGCACAATTTGCGGCTGTGCGGAGTGTGGGCGTGTCTGTGGGATGCAGTGTATGGGGGTGGAAGGGGAGAGGGCGGCAGTAAGCTCACGCAAACCGGAAGAACAACAATCGACCGCCGAAATAACAATGGCTTTGGCGCGTTTGCCAGTTTGGCATTGGGCGTATTGTTAATGGCATTGCACGCACTCAGATACACACACACATACAGACAGACAGACAGACACACAGACACACAGACACACAAGATAAACAATTTAGTGGCAATGCAACGTGGGCAAACAATCAGGGTTCGAACTGATGACGACGAGAGTTGGCCTGGCCCCTGTATAGGCTGAAGATGTGGGACAAACTGGCCTCAAGGCGGAAACGGAAGTACAAGTGCATGGCCAGCTGCTTTCTCTCTCTGTGTGTGTGTGAGTGTGCGTGAAAAATGCCAGTGCCTAGGCCTGTGCTTGGGCATGAGATATCAGTCGATGTCGCTGTCTCCGATCGGCTTTCAGCTGCTGATTAAAATCCCAGGCTCAGGTCCAGGCAGCGTCCTGTCAGCAGCCATCGATCACACTCAAAATGACGCTCAAATAACGCTTACACACACACAAACGCAAAGTAGATTTCACAAGAGAAAATACTAAAGATACAAGAAAGAACTTTTGTTCCATATGCCAAATATTTTATATCCTTACAGGCCGCTGCAAATGTTTAAGAGCTAAAAAAAAAATTTTTTTTAACTAACTTTTGTTTACAAAAATGCAATTTTACAATTACAGTCTGTAGTCTTTTTAAAATTGTTTTAATAAAAAGATTTGTCAAAAAATTAACTTTTTTTATGTTTAAATTTAATAACATGTAGTTTAGCTTAAGTTTAAAAATAATATTTATATACACATTTAATTTGTTTTGATAATATTGTTCGTGAAACAGAAAAGTTTGTCTCTCACAAAATTTAAGCAAGCAGTGAATAAAATGCAATGCGTTACATATTTGGGGACTAAATTGCAATGTCCATTGCTAGGGTATTGGGAGGAAAATGGAAACTCGCTTTACAAACCATTTGGGAATAGCGGCAATTTTGCACGTGAACACGTTCGTCCTGTATACTTCTCTCGCTCATCCTGCCATCAAGCTGCCGCTCTGCCATATCACTTTCAGTTCACTTGACAGATATGGTGGTGGGTGTTTCGCTGCTGAGGGGCGTGGCATGTCAGCATCGACTTGCATTTTGCCCGCCATTCGCTTGGTTGGCTTTTGGCTCAGCTTCAGTTTTGTTAGTTTCTAGCTTGCTTCCCTTCCCTTCACCTCTGTTTTCTATTTTTTTGTTTTGCTCAATTTCAAATGCATTGCCAATCCCATTGATGGGTATGTCCCACCAATACAACAGTTATTGGCGTTATTCTTCTCTCTGTTGCTATTCTTGCTACTTGTATTTGGTAGGGCCAAATCTTGACAGCTAACCTAGATTTCTGCTTTTGACTTGTGTGTGCTCGACTTTATAATCAAAAGTTGTTGCTCAATTGAAACTCTCTTATGACTAACTGACAGGCAGGGAATCCATTAGTTTTTAAATAATGCAAATATTTTATTTTGATTTGGATGGCTACTGTACTTGGTTAAATAAGAATTGGCCCCGGGAAAGAGGCATTGAAATTTAAAACTTTTTCTTACATTTTACTTTCACATATATAAAACCTAAGTTGAAAAAAAAAACTGGTTTTGATCCTAGGGAATGAAAAGCAATTAAGTTTAAAACGTTTTTTATAATTCAGCTTAGCTTCAAAACTCTGGAAAGTTATATTAAAAAGTTGGAAGTCTTTATATTTAATAATTTCTTAGGCTTAAGATATCAGAGGCTCTTAAAAGCCTACTTTCTAGATTGTTATGGATGCTTGCCTAAATCTGGACTTTCTCAGTATTTAAAGTGTTACAGCTTTAAGTTGATACCAGTTCCTGTGTGGAAATTAGAGAGTATAGATTTATTTATTTTACTTGCATATCCCGTCAAGCTAAACCACTTACGACCACAGTTTGCCCAATCAAATCAAAATTATGTGCAGACCACAGTCTACAACTCAGACACACCTCTGACCTTTCCTGCCTTTCTAATGTCTTCTTCCTGTCTCTTTCCCACCTCTTCAATTTCTCTGCTGCCTTCTATGCTCTTGCCTTCCTCCTGCACGTCTAACGTCTCTCCTGTTATTTTCCAGGCATCCTCCTAACTCTCTTTTCTCCCTCCTACATCTTCCCGTTTCTTTCTTGCCATTTCAAATGCCTTTCCTGTCACAACCTTGTCTCTGTCTTCTGGCTTTCTGCTGCCTGTCTTCTAACGTATCTCTTCTGCTTTCTCCCGACTCTTTCCCTCTTCTCCCCACTTATTTTTGTTTTACCTTACTTTTTATCGCCACTCCAGTGATGCCATTTCCTGTTGTTTGCCAGCTGCCCGTGCAGATATTCATACACAAATGTTATTTATTTATTTATTTTTGCAGTAAAACTTATTTTGTTTTTCTTACTCCCATCCCTTCGTTTCCAGGTTGATTACGCACAAAAATAAAACGGAAAAGCCGCGAGAAAAATGAAAACAAAAACAAACACATTACAAGCAGTCGCGCTGTTCGCAATTGAGAAGAAATCTTTATCTGCAGTTGGGGGAAAAACTTTGTCATAAGTTCGAGTTCGCGTACACGTATCTTATAAATTTAATCTTGTATCTGTAAATGCAAAACGCAGCAAATAATATGTTATTCAGTATGGAAACTGTCATGTTCGAGGGAGAAACCTGTCATTGGATGGAGGGGCTCAGGAAGAATTCCATACCGACCATCAAATTGCACCACAAAAATTTTCATTTAATTTGCTTACAATGTTGCCAAATTGCCTGCATAACAACAAAAAAGGGGAAAACTGAATGAATGAATAAACTAAAATCAAATTCAAATGTGACAAATAACTAAAAATTGCATTTTATTACGCTTCTACGAATGTTGTCACAAAATTGCTAAAGCGATGTAGACTGAAAAACTCAATTAAAATGGACTTAGTTTTATTTATTTTTGTGACAGGCGCAAATCAGGCAACTCCTTCCCCGCCCCTCTGCCCCACTAGCCACGCCTACTACCAAAACTCGAGCAAAGCCACAAAATTTAAGTAAAATATAAATATAAAGGCATGTACAGGATTTTGTTGTCATGACGAAATGCAGATACACTGCAAAAATAGCATTTAAACAGAGAAAGAAATCTGAATTAAAATTAAACAAACCTGCAATTTCCGAATTACTCTTTATTTTGTTCATTGAAAGCTGATTTTATGGGTATAAGATTCAAAACAATGTTCTGTATTCAAACTAAATTCTTCAGCGCAGTCTCATTCTTTATACTTTATTGAAGTCCGAAATATTCTTAACTTCTAATTATTAGAAAATAAATTAACCCCTTTTAGAAAGCATACAAGGACCTGTCGCCGTCTGTAATCATTATATGAGATGCATTTATCTTTTTCATAGCCTCGTCAAGAGAGTGCGAATGTGTTTGGGTACAAGCCAAGTGCGCCACAAAATAGAGACAACAAGCAGACAACTTACTGACAACACACACACACATCCCAACATCATCACACACACGCCTACACACACTAGCAAAAACACTTTTTGGGCTTAAATCTGTGGTTCTGTAGTCCCCACTCCAATCTCCAATCTCCATCATCTTAACTGATTCACAGAGTCCCAGGCTTTAACTTTAGCATATTCAACGCCTGACTGTGTTTGCCTGACGTTCTGACATTTTTGCGGTCTGTGTGGTCTCCTTTTTAGGAGTTGTTAAGAAATCAACTTTTTGGCTTTTGCGGTTGGGCACACATTTAGCTGTAAGTTTGTGAGAATTGTGAGAGCTTAAAAACTGCATTTTCCTTCTAATTGGTGCACTTTGTTTAGCACATTACATATACTATATGTAAGCTACACCAAGACACGTTGTGTGTATGTGTGCAGCATAAAAGTCTTTTAAATGTCTAACAAGCTTAGCAATTAGCATGACTTTTAGCTGTCATTCAAATTTTCCAAATAAGAGACAAGCTTAGATACAAATTTAATAGTCTCTCAGTTATAAGATGTTCTTTTGAACAAAAAAAAAATTTGACAAGAAATTTTAATTTGAAATATATTCGGAAACATCTAGTTTGGCATTCAATTCTGTTTTTTACATACACCACAACACACTACACTATTATTTTTTATTTATTTAAAAAAATAATTTTACAATTGTCGTATCATATTGAATTTAAGAAGATACATTTTACGACTGTTACTATGCTAAAAGTTATTAAATTTTTCTCGCAGTTTTTTCTTACAACTTTCTAAACTTTTGTTAATTTTTAAATTTAAAATTAAGTAAATAATTTCAAGGGTTTGGTTCATGATCCGGTTCAGGCTGTTTAAAAATCCGAACCGGTTTTACGAGAACCGGTTTGCAGCCTTGTTTTAAATACATTAATTTTTTTGCACTTTTAATAGAGTGCATATTTTTTGGGCATCTGCTGCCCAATTTTAGCTGCCATATAAATATGATGTAACCAAACCCTTTTGGCCAACTGCACATGGCCAAAATCAAGTGCCCTTTTCTCTGCTCGGCAGCTATTAAATTTATGACGCAAGTAAATTGAATTTTAAATTTGAGTATGACAAATGCGCCTAGCAAACGCCCACACACGTGTGAAAGGTGGGCGTGCCAGTTGGTGGGTGGGGTGCATAGAAATTGCCTATGTGCGCACAAAAGTCATAAGTCGGCAATGGCTCTGGAAACGGCAGCGGAAAAAATTGCCAACAATAAACGTGACTTCAACAACATATGTATATAAATGCGAGTATGTGTGTGTGTGTATGTGTATGTGTGTGTGTGCTTGCAAAGTGTTGACGCAATGACTAACTGAAACTGCCAGCCTGCCGGCCAGACGGACTGACGCACTGACTGATTGAGTGAATTTGAGATTGAATGACAGACAGACACCCTGACCGGGGTGAGACTCAAGTGGGAAGAGTTGATAGGGGGGCGGTAGAATAGACGTGTAGCTGGCAGTTTGGGCAGCAAATCAAAATCAGCACAAACTGTAATGGAAACGACAAATACGTGCACAGTTTCTCAACAACAATAACAACAACAACAACAACAACAACAGCAACTATTGCTGCCTGTGAGTTACAAAATTTGTGACAGTAAATTTAACGGAAAGTGCCTCATCAACACGACGCCATATTGCCAGCGAATGTAGAGGGGAAGGGCGGGAGGCGTGGTACACACTACATATACAGCAAAAGCAACAGCAACAACAACTGATGTAACAAATTGCCGAGTTCTTGCCGTGCGGCCTGCTCAATTATTGTAAAAATCAAATCGGCAAAACTTTCTATTAGAGAGCAAACAACAGAAATAAAGCCAAAAAAATACAATTGCTGGTTCTCCAGGTTAGTATAAAGAGATAGAGAGAACAAAAGAGAAAAAGAGAGAAAAAGGGGGCAACAAGCCGAATTGGAAAATGCTACACACGTTTTTTTTTTTGGCCATTTATTTTCGGCAATGGCGTCAAATGTAGCGTTAACATGAACGCCGGCTTCTCTGACAAATCTCACCGCGCTGTGAAAATCAAATTACGCTCCCTCCCAAAAAAAAAAAACATACACCTGACAAATACAGTAAGAAGAAGAGGTAGCAAAGGGAAATGGAGAAGAATAAGAAGTATATGTTCGACAAAAAACTCACGTGTCATGATGCACTTGAGACTGGGCGCAGTTGTTTCCGTCACAATTCGACTGGGATTCGAATGCTGTCATTGGTTTCGACAGCACATTTCATGTTCGAGAGGGGAAAAAGAAGAGCAGAAAAGTAGAGAGAAGAGTGGAAAAGGGACACATTGACATTGTCTGTGTGGCGACTTTCAGTTCAGTTCTCAAATCAAAAACGTATCACAAAAAAGATTGCGCCAGAAGCATAGCATACTTTTGTGCGCAACACTCAACACGTACCTTAGACTTGCTCCTGATTTTGTTGTCCTGCTTGTCCTGTCGCCATAATGTGAATGTGACGAGTGTTTTCTTTTTGGAAGTTGACAGCAGATCAGCAGAACAGGGGAAGTGGCCCCCACTTGGGAGTTTTTTGACGCGACGATGACACAAAGAGCACCAGCATGACACTTGCAACAATGGCGAGCAACATCATCACAAAATTACAAAATCACAAATTCAAGGAAATCAAAACAAATTTAAATGAAGCCACTACTTTTAAGGCAGTTCCAAGTAAAATTCCATTTACAGACGTTAGTGCTGGACAGCCCTCTGCAGTATCTGAAGAAAAAGTCCGTGTGATATTATTTCGAATGGTGAAAGAAAATAAAACAAATATATAAAACCATATGAAAGTAATAAAAATAATTGTTAAATATGAATGATATTGTTCAATTGATCGGAAATTATATATCCTATGTATTAGCACTATTATTTTTAAGGCTATTGAAATGTGCTTTAATTAGCCTTTATATGGCAATTTTAATAATCTCTGACGTGTATACTATAGATCTAAAGAGGTATGTTTATCCATAATTAAAAACAAAACTTTCTGGAAAATATTAGAAAGCAATAGTGATAATGCATATAAATAATTTGATAATTTTTCCCAAATTTGCGCATTAAATTCGTTTTTCTTATACCTAAAATTATAATAATGTTCGTATATTTCGCTATAATTATTGAACTGAATATCATGTTAATTTTCGGATTAAATCACAATTTGTAGTGTGCATTAAGAACGTGTTTCCGCTGGCACATAATTAAATAAACAAATTTATGTGTGACTCGCTGGTGTAGCCAATGCATGTTATTAACCCAAATTCAAAGTTTCATTCTCCCCTTTCCCCGTTTTAGGCATGACAACAACCATAAGAAATAGCTTGCAGCTAAAAAGCTCACAGCTCACAGCTCAACAACCCTTTGCCGTTGGCTCTTGTTGAATGTGTGAAAGTGCGCTTGCATAATTTCATTAAAATAACTGTCAAAAATTTCACGTATGCCAGAGACACACACGCGCACACTAAAGCCTCTGGCTCTAACACATACAGAGATACTCACACTTATAGACTCACACACGGACACGCAGAAAGGAAAACCGACAAAATGCTAAACGCTTCGAATTCAAACGCAAAATTTTGCTGCTTTTGTTGCCGAGTCGCTGCTGTCAATAGCAATTCTGCAGGTGTCAAAAATATTTCAGGCATGGCTATGAATGTCTCTCTATATTAGTGTATCTGTGTGTTCGAGTCTATGCCTGTGTGTGTGTGTGTGAGAAAATTGGCATAAATTGCTTTGGGGCCTGTGTGTGTGTAACACACGCGAGCTCAGCAATCGCACTTGTATCTGTATTTGAAATTAATTTTCATTATTGGATTGCGCGACTTAGACATCATTATCATGTTCTTATCAGCATCGACACACATCCACACTCACACACACACACACACACACACACCCACACACACACACACACACACACACCCACGTGGAATACATTTTGCTGTTGACGTGGTACCTAATCGTTTAGAAAACGTCGGAAAATTCCCACAAATCCCACGAATGACAATCGATTTTCGTTTGAAACTCATTTGACAAGTAAGTTAAAAGCTGCTAAATTTTGTGCCACATTAAAAAAAGAGGCGTAAAGATTTAAAATTGTCAAGTTTTGTATTAGAAAATCCATCAATTTTTAATAAGAATTATATTTTTAACTAAATATTAATATTTAGGGAATTGATCTTTGCTATATTTAAATTAAATACAATTTCTCAATAATTTCTTCACTTTTGTTTATCTTGGAAAGTCTATCAAAGGTATAAGTTTACATAAAATGTTATCAGAAAAATATATAAAGAAATTTAATATGGAGTTGATGCTAGGCAAAACAAAGACAAACAGTTGCAGCAGTTGACGATTTTGGTTAAAGCCATACTGCTATGGTCATTTAGGCCAAGATTTCAATTACAATTCAATGATTTGTCATAAAGGAAATTCTGTACGAATACCAAGGCATTGCGGCCAACCAGTAACAGGGATAGATAAAGAGCCAGAGAGAGAGAAAGAGAGAGAGAGAGAAATCAGTTATGGTTACCCAGAGCTTCAAGCGATAATGAAGAGAAAGCCCCAAGTTTGAGTTTCAGTCTCAGGCCACAGTCATGTGCTCTGCCAAACAATTTTGTGGAAGCCACAGAACAAACCAAGCAAATAATTTTGGGAAATTGAATTGAATTTCTGTGAATATGAATATATCAAGTGGGGCATTCAACAGACTACCTTTTGACTATGAAAGTGACTCTTTGGTTGTAGGCAAATTTTAAAATTACAAATAATTTGGCAAATTTAATTTGATTTCAAGGGAGACGAAACTCACGTCAAAGTTCTCAATGGGCTGTGGAGGCTGTTTGCGCATCATTGCCAGCTTAATTGTAAAGTTGTATATCAAAGTCTTTGGCGGCGTGGCCAAGTAAGCAAAACGAACCCAAATCGAATCACGTCGTTGCCTGCTGGCCGCACAACCACTTCAACCAAAAATGTCAAGTGAAAAGCATTCAAATCTTTGTCCCTGCCACCCTCTACTCAATGCCCCACACAAACAAAAAACTTTTCAAAATCAACGCTGCGCACCTTTCTCAAAAGGTAGCAAAACGTGAGCTGACTTTGTAATCACGGAAAAAGCAGAACCGTAGCGAAATCGAAAGCAAGAACTTGTCCAGAACACAACTCGGTTCCCTAAAAAAAAGTGGAACTGTTCTCGCAAGCATTTTCGTTTAATGAGACTAATAAAAGCCTCTGGGCCCAGGTCGCAGACCTCAGGCTTTAGTCATGCTTGCTGGCGAAATCAAAAGTTTTTGCAAATTGCATTTGTAATGGCAACGACGCTTAAATCTTTTATGAGCTCTACATACTTAAGTATATTACGGGCCGAGTTACAACGGAACCAAACAGAACTGAACGGAAATGAAATTGAAAGCGCACGCACGTGTTTAAGACGTTAAAACCCTTCTTCCTCTAATTGTCCACATGGGACAGTTTTCGGCAAAACTGTAAACTTGTACCCAAAAGCAAATGAAATACGATTCGCTTAGGGTCTAATGTGTTTCTGTTCAGGAAAATTATTTAAGTCTTTTATTGAGATTAAGATTTTGTTCCTCAAGAAACAATTATCTATATCTATAATATAAGTAGATACTTGAAGTATGAATTAAAATGCTTTGAAAATTCTCAGCGCAAATATTGAAAATTTTATTAATAGGTAAATATGTTTATTTGTTGGGAAGCTATAAATCATAAATGGCTCAAAATTGTACTAGAAAGTAGGCCATTTCTTTTAAGGCAAGGAAACTTAATTAATTATGGACTTTTCCGTTCGAACTTTGAGGTGAGTGTAAAAGGCCTATCTATCAATTTATTTCTATAAAAAACTAAATGAATTAATTGATTTATCTGCCTATTAGCAAGGTTAGAGCCATGTCCCATACTATACTGTTCTTACATCCGAAGCCGTGTCCGATAACTCGCACTTACTGTGAGTACGAGAGCGTTAAGGAATGCCTGGAATCCATTTGCCAGATCTACGAAGAACATTTGAAGCGTCAAAGCGCCGATATGCCAACTATAACTTATGGTATTACGCAGCTGTTTGATTTCATTGATTCATTTGTGGATATAAGCTGTGTGGTTTTCCAGAGGAGCACCAATAGCTATGCACCCTACAACAAGGAATGGATCAAGGATCAGATCTATGAACTGTTTCGAGAAACTGCAATGAATACAGCAAATATTATAACTAAACAAATTTCTTAATTCTGTTTACTTTTATAATATTTAATTTAAAGCAATTAAAGAGTTTTAGAATTTATGATTCTTTTCTACATAGTTGTTTATTTATGAGTTAATGTTTTCCGGACCTTAAAAAGAAAATGAAAATTAATTGCGCTACAAATGTCTCTCAGAAAATCAGACACAAGGAGCGTCAGAAATAAAAATTAATTAATCATCAGCTACATAAACATTGAACGCAATCATTTTGCTTTAGGGGAAAATAGAGGAGAGGGAGAAAAATCCCTAGAGTAAAAAGTAATCCACTTAAACTCAAATTTGTCAAAAGCATAAAATTACAGAAGCAACAGAGGAAACAAAGAATAGGTAGGGAACAAGAAGTAAAAAATCGACAACAAGAAAGCGGAAAATAAAACATGAAAAAGGGGGTACAATAGAATCGAGTAGGTACGGTGGGGCAAAACAAATGATCGCTCATAAAAAGTGACACTTTTTGGCGCATCCCGTAAAGGTAGCCAAAGAGCAAGAGCAGTAGCTGGGGAAATAGTTGAAAAAGAAAATGGAAACAGGGAAACAGGGAAACAACGTCGCTTTTCGTCGCATCCGTCATGCTGTTCGTCGTTCGATTTTATTGGAAATTTGTTTCAATCAAAGGTTTAGTAGACAAGTGAGGGGGCTGCAGTTATGTGCCATATCAAATCACTCAAAGTGTTGTTACAAAGACAACGCCACACAGCGCCAGACAGCGCCATACAGCGCCAGACAATGCCAGACAGCTGCCTAGTTAGTCGACTTTATTGGCAAATGGTTATCATATTGCTTATAGATTTTGCAACAAGAGCCAACTGACGTTGATTGATCAATATGAGAGCCGCAGTTACCTAACCATCAGTTACTCTCACCTTTATACCATATTTGTCTATATACATATATACTATATATACTTTATTTTTTACTGTTGTCAACTCTTCTTGTTCGAATGACAGACTTTTGTTACTTTTGGATTGCTGCAGCTGCGTTTCAAGTGAATTTCTGTCTATGATTAATCATTCGCTTGCCGCATGGGGCAACAGTTGGCAGTAGAGGAACTTTTTCAGTCGAGTAGAGCTTGAGCTTTATCGCGCACAGTTGGCATTGCCAACACCATCAACAGCAACAACAGCAACAGGAAAACAAATTAAAAAACATTTAGGCAGCTGTGGCAAAGTCGAGTCGAGGCGAACACTCCAAATTTACGCAGTGAAAACTTATATTTTATGATTTTGATTTGCGTTTTGCGAGTGCTCAACGTCTGCCCCAAAATGTAGGCAACGAAATTTGTAAAACGTTTTCAAACGTGGCCCAAATGCTGTGGGCGTAGGACGTTGCTGGGCTTAGCAAAACTTTTGTCTGACTGTGAGTGTGTGAGTTGGAAAAATGGCAGTGAGGGAGTCTGAAATATTTGGTAGTATTCCAAATATTTATTTCGACTACAAATCACAAAAACAGAGTTAAAAATGCAAAATGTAATATTTAATGCATTTTCAATTTGAAATATTTTATAGACTTATCTAAAGCTTAAAACCTTAAGATAACCAATAAGTAGAATCAGTGGCTGCTATGATCTTCAGTTAGGAATTTTATTTTATGAGATCACAACGTTTATAAGTATGAAGTTTAAGTTTTAAAATATTCGTATTCATTTCCAACTTCTCTTTCGAGTCTATAGATTCGATGTAGAATTTTTACATTTATTCAGAATTTCAGAATTTATTTTTGTTTGGTAACTTCATAATCATTTAAAAAATATTTTTTGGCTATTCGAAAGCGTTTTCAATTCACAGTTACAAAATCTATTGCACTTTAATAACACAAATCGTTGCAAGCGTTCACAACACACACACACACACACACATACACACACACATACACAACAACAACACATTCGCACACAAATATAAGCATCAATATATAAATACACATTTGCCGCAGCTGTTGCGAGTATCTTTCAATATTTTGTGTGTTTCTTGTATTATTTATGCCGAATTTATTTTTTTGCGTGCATGTGTGTGTGTGGGCTGCACATAATTTAAAAGCCAAATTGTTTTTCGATTTCGTAAAACGGCCAAAGCAATTACGTACACTTTAAGGCAACAGGCATTGAGCAAATATTTTTTCAAGTCAAAGTATTTTGTAATTTTCTACACATTTTATGCGATTGCTTTTGTTGCTGCTCGTGCTGTTGTTGTTGTTGTATTTGTTGCTGTTGTCGTTTCGTTTGGTTTTGTTCTGTAAGTTGAATGAAAGGACGACCCAAACAATTTGGTGTAATTTAATTAAATGAACACAGCAGTGGACCAAAAGCAGCGGGCAATCATCTCCTCACTTCCCCACTCTCCCTCTCTCCCAACCCTTCAAAACGAACAGACTGTCTAGACGAACCGACGGCCAGATCCTGGGCTAGGTCCTGCCAATTCACATTGCATTGTTCACTGACTGAGGGGTGCTCAAAATGACAAAAGTTAATGCCTAACAACGTTGAACGAGCACACGGACAAAGCTGACAAAGGCCAACAAAAACAACAACAACAGCAATAGCAACAACAACAACAACAACAACTATTAATAGGCAGCAAGCCAAAACCCGAATGAAAATAATAAAAAGGCAATGATGACGATGACGTCCCCGTTGATAGGCAACCTGCAAGAAAAAATGAGAAAAGAAGCCGAGAAATGGCAAAGGAAAGCAATGAAATAGAGAGAGACGAAAAAAGAAAGACGTGCAGGACACCTGCTGATTAAGATCACAAATTGAATATCATGCTGGTCGCTGTCAGGACACGCTTTTCACTCAGAAAACGGCAGCAGCAACAACCAAAGGAAAAGTGCAAAATAAAATTAGAAAAAAAAAACAAACATTTGTGTTATTTTCATTAGTGTTCAGCAAAAGGACTTGACTTGAAGTTTAATCAAAGTCATCACGATTTTGTACTGTTATACACTTCGGAATTTTCGAATTAAGCTTATCGAAACCTCATACACAAATACATACATATATAATCACATCAGTTAATACGCCAACTGATAAGACAATTGCCGGCTTGTTAGCAACATCAAAAGTATTTCAGGAATTTGTCTGAAAACTTTGGCTTTGCTAAGTAAACAAATGACTGAAAGCAAATAATAAGAATTTATTAACGAATTTGCGATGCTCTTAATTTTTTAGTTGTTTGATCTTCTATTAAAGTTTACGGTGTTAAGTAAATTATAATAGATAATACTTAAATCAATACATGGATAATGGATGTTTCTATAATTTGCGAACATTTTTTTTTTACGTTTATTTTTAGTGCATTTTTTTAAATAAATTTTAAATTAATCATGTTACAAATTCAAAAATAGATTTTAGAACAACTATCCCTTTTCAGAATACCCAAGTAATTTTAGATTATCTGAAAACTAATTAATTTTATTTGTAATTTCAAATAGGGCTTTTAATTCGATATAATAAACAACAAGATAAGATCTAAACTCATTGGTTACAACAAAGTCAAAGTATCTATAGACTAGACACAAAAACTAAAGAAAGTTCACAATAGAAAGGCAGCTTGTTGTTGTTCTTGTCATTGCATGTTGAAGTGGCAGTGCCCAGAGGTCAGAGGTCAGACACTGACAAGCTAACACACAGCTAGACAATTAATCCCGAGCTGTGAGGAAGACTAAAAAAGAGAGAGGGTGAGAATAAAAAGAGAGTTGCTGAAGGATCAAGCACAGAAGTCAAAGCGATAATGAAATTGAAATCAATCAAACACACAATCACATGCATGTGCACATCACAACTACACACACTCACACACACTGAAAGTAAAGCTCAAAGGAGCTGCTCATCATTTCAAAGCTTTACAGTCTTACAGACTTTATTTGCGCTCAGCAGGCGTTGCACTTGTCACTTGCCCCTCTGAGTGTGTGTATGTGTGTGCATGTTATCTGTGTGGACAAATTAGAAAATTTGTTAGAAATTTTTCAAAAATTTTACTTAGTTTGCTTTCAACCACAAATTGAATTTGTCGGTAAATTGAGTTTTGAGCAGAGGCAGAAAATTTTGTGAATTGAATGTTTAGCGTCTAACTTGTTTGTCACTGCCACAAAAGTGTTGCAATATGTTGACTTTTAACTGTGAGGAATGAGAGGGATGAGAGTGGGAGTTAGCTGAGGCTTGCCACATGTGTAGACAAGTTTATGTGGTCTAAAAAGTTGCAACTTTGGCAACTTTCTTAATTGTCTGATTGAATTGATGATTTAATAACTTCAATTTAATTTCAGCATACGCTCAATGCATGTGTGTGTGTGTGTCTTGTATGTGTGTAAAGTTCTTTGGAGTTTGTGAGCTTAAAACTTTGTTAGTTTTAGACTTTTATGTTAGTGCGTGGTTTGTGCTAAGTTTCTTAACTGTGAGTGCCAAAAGCCAAAGATTTGTCAATGAAATTATTGAAGTTGTTACTCCTCTGGATTTTGGAATCTACACAAGCTCAGAGAGTAATCTTCACTCAATTTTTTATTTTTTTTTTGCTTTGTGTTTCATCATTTGGTTTGCCTGCAACATGCGGCAGACCATTAATCCAGGCAGCTGGTAACAAAAATAAGAGGCGACTACATTGATGTGGACAATGCCACAATGCGATTGCGGTCAGTGTTCGAGCAACCGACTCGAATCGACTCGAATTGAGTCTGTTTCCGGCTCACAGCAAAACTAAAACACAAAAGCTACACTCAGAAAAATTATAAAATTAAGTACGACAGTACTTGAATTTATTCAATTTCGTTCTTATAATTTTAAGATTGCTGTGTACTAAAAATCTTGAATAAAGTATGAATCGATCTTAAATTTAGAATTCTGACTTCACATCCAGCTATCCGAAATAGTAGTTCGATTTAACCAAACTTTTTCAGAATATTTAAGACCATGACAAATATATAATCCGTGAGTCTCGTTAAGATACCTCCAGAAACAACTAAGTCGTTTGTACTAAACTAGCTTAAGATTTTATTGTTCTTAGAGTAGTTTTTTTCAAGATAGAAAGGATGTTAAAACTGAGAACGTTTCGTACTAAAACAAGTAAGTTTTTGGATATTACTTTTTTATTGCCGCACCTTAGAATTCTCAACAGCGACGCAAATATGACGTTAAGCTTGGATCGCTAGTAAAATCAGCACCTATTCCGAAAGGTCGCTAACCAAGAAAAATCGCCATTATTAAATGGTATTTAACTTTGGTACTTTTTAGTACACATACTAGTGTATGTTTTAAGATTAAAATTAATTAATTATGACAATGTTTTGTACTTGAAACAATTACATTTTGGGTTTAGTTCAAGATTTTTGTGTACCTAAAGTAGTATGTTTTCAATCCATTGATTTAAACCCAAAACGTACTTAAAGTATCCACGAAAAATCTCATTTTAAGAATTCCGTACTTGCGAGAACCGAACTTGAATTAAAATTTTTTTTCTCAACTTTAGAAATTGCGAACTTAGACATTTTTTGAGATCATTTGTACTTGAAAATGGCCTGTTTAAGTACGGAAATCTTTATTTTTTTCTGAGTGTACCAACTATAGCTCTTAAACCGTGTGAAGGTCCTTGTTGTCCTGCACTTTACAGCACAAAAAGTCAAAATCACAAAGTCCCATAAAAAAAAAAAAAAAAAACCAGTAAATACACTCAAAGTTATTTTGCCTGGTTGAGTTTCTCCTTCTGTTTTGGGATTGGGATTGCAGCTGGGATTGAGGTCCTGCTCTTCTGTCCAGCAGCTGTTGGCTACAAGTTGATCAGATTGTGGCCAAAAACTTGGCTAACAAACTTTGCTGGCAGCTAATTAATTAAGTTCTTTTGAAACCCTGACCCAACATAAAAAAGAATATGCAGGACAAGTTCAATAACTTCTCGGAAGGTAAGGAAATTGCATTATCGTTTCGCGGCGCGACTTATTAACACCTCCATAGCCAATGTCAACAAATTGCATTATTCGAGCAATAAAAGCGAGACACACACACCTGAGAACACAACCCTCAGCCAGAGTGTGTTTAAATGTTATTGAACGTCCTGCGTTAACTGCAGACATTGTAAATATACATATATATATATATATATGTATATATATATATATATGTACATGAGTGAGGCTGACGATGTTCTCGTGGACATCAAGAGAACTTTCGACTCCAACTCCAACTTCAACTACAATTTCAATGTAGATGTCGCTGTCAATGTCGATGTCACTTGGCTCCGCACGCTTCAGGTGTTAATGATTTTATTTCGTTTCGTGTACAGGTAAATTTCATTACTGTTGACAATGGCACAACGAAGTAGGTGAGTGTGTGGACTCCAGTGTGTGTTTGTGAGTATGTGAGTTCTTGTAAGCGGTTAAATGATAAGGTTTAATCATGTTCAAGGGTGCCATGTTTCAAGCATATAAAATTATCGAGTTCGAGCATTCCAGAAAACTGAAAAAAAAATTCTCATAATAAAAACAGTTTTAATTAAATTTTTATAAACATATCAGTGCCGACTTCATTATCAATAAATAATTGGCGTTGCCGCGTTCATGATATTTTTAATAAGCTTGAAACTCTTTGAAGTGATTTTTGGGCTTATCGATAAGTTAGCAATTAATGGAAAATGTAAGCTGAATGCGAAAAGTCGCGTATTTTCAGTTTGTCCAAATATACGAGTTTGTTACAATTAATCACAATTTTTCTCAACTACAACTATTAACCTGCTATTTCGTGACAGAACGGAAAATATGTAATAATGTATGACTTTAATAATTATTATTTTGAATTATCTACTTTAATATAGAGAACGACAAATTGTCGAGCTAAATATAGTAGATAAGAAAAAAAAAACAACTACTATTTTAATATTTTATTTTATATTTAAGCTAAAATTGTATATTTAAAATTTAACAGCTCGTTATGAAATTTTCAATTGAATGAAGTAATTCATATTATTAAAAATTTATTTTTTAATACATTTTTTTTATTTTTAGTTGCTCTAGTTTTATTTATATAAATATTGGCAAATTTACGAACACTTTAATTTTAAAAGCGGCTTAAAATTAAAAATATATCAAATGCGAATATTTTAAATAAATTCTAATATTAATTATTTGTTTCTTTTAAATAATAGAGCCAAATATTGACATGACTTTTAGCCCAATTAAATTTGTTTATGGAAAATAAAGCGCAAATGATTCCAAGGGAACAACCTTAACAACAACTTCTGATACCACTGATAAATATTAATGCCAAGCAAAGTGTTCACTGAGCCGCTGCGGGCAAAGGACTTTACCGAACTGAGCACGGCCTGAGGGAATTGAAGGCGATGGGAACGGGCGAAGGAGAAGGGAATGGTTCTTCGTTGACTGCACAATTCAGGCGGCATTAATATTCATTTCCATGGATACAATCACACAGAGCACGCTGGCCACAGGAGGTGACTGCCATAAAGACAACAACAGTTCAAGAGAAGGAGCAACCAGAAGAAGGAAGAGCAGGAGCGGGAGCAGAAGCAGTGGCAGAATGTAGTTACTACACTCATTGTCAGTTGCCTTACAGCAGCGGCAACTCATATCTGTTGTGCATGTCTGTCTGTATGTGGGTGTGTGCATGTCAAAGGAATTTTTGAGCCAGCACGCGCCATTGTGAGTGCTCTTTGACATTTATTAATTGAGTCGCCAGTTGCAGTTTCTGATTTTAATTTTGCATTCCAAATGACGCGTACATTCAAAGCATTTGAAGTATGCTGTAAATTATGCAACAGGCACTGTTAAATTTCTACAAGTAACCGCAGCTCTAAATTTAATAAGCATGGTCAGCAGCGGCCAAAAAAATGTCGTGTGTTCTCCAACGAAGACGACGCCTTGCAGCAAGGCCTTGTCCTTTTAAAGCATTTGATTTTATTATTATTATCGCTTCTGGCATAATTCCCAAAAAAGCGGCAAGAAGCCAAAACGGACCGAAAAGCGGCTGCCAAACAATTGAGAGACTGCCCTTCAGCTACAGCTTCACACTTTGAGCTGCAGTTGATAGAGAGAAGAGAGTGGAAAGAGAGAGGGGTGTAGAACTGGCGACTCGGGCTGCCAACTTGTGGCAGTTGAGACAACGGTGTGAAAAATGAAATTATAAGCAAAGCGACAGACAGGCTGACAACAACGGGCCATGGCCAAGGCAGGAAGCCAAGATGCCAAGTCGGTCTCATCATCATCTTTGTCTTCAGTCGAACGCATGACAGACGACAATACATCTTAGGCGCATTTTAATTTCATGCTTTGCTTAGCTTTAGATACTGTCTCCTGTTTCGTATCTACCTTCTACCTTCTCCTCTCTACAGTCTAACTTTGATTGCTGCTGCGTAATGACATTTAATGTCCAAGGCCCATAATTGACTGGGGTGCAGATTCAGATGCTTCATGCGCGACTGCACAGCAGTTAAATATCTTTGCCTTGTATCTGTATCTACAACTGCGTATCTGTATCTGTGTCTGTATCTGTATCTGTATCTGTTTGTTGCCTGACCATTTATTTTGGCACATAATTCATGACAAAGTGCAGCAGAGCTGTATGGCAAATTTAATTGTGCGACCCCATTATGAGCACGTGGTGAATGCCACACACACACCTACAAAAAGGTGATTTAATTGCTGTCCTTGAACAGCCAAAGATTTTATGTAGCATGACTCTTCGGTATATGCAAGGTATTAGCCACTTTTTAGTTTCAGTTAACGGCACTCAGCAGAAGTTATTATAATGGCCCGTGACTGTCTATAAATGACAGCAGAATGTCGTTTTTCAGTTAAGATTAATAATATTATATTTTGATGTAAAGAAGTAATAAAACAAGTGACTTACCAAGAACCTTAACCAGATGTACGTGAACATAACGAATAAATTATAAAGAGAACATACTCGGATTAAATATTTAATTATAATAATCAGCAAACAGAATAAAATTTAATCTTCTTTATTTCCAATGCGATCGAAGTCATCTATAAATAAATAAAATAAGTCGCGGCACTATTTTTGATATTTCATAATTAATTCTTAACAATATATTTATTAAATGTTTATTCTATATATTTCACTTTGAAATCAGGATTACGCAGTTTACGCGAATTACACACCTATTCTACTCTCATAAAAAGAGCGAATTTTTGTAGTCTAAAAAAATATAATAAAATTAAATTTTTATCATTATTATTAGGATATAAATTTTTTAAATTTGACTGATAAAAATGTATTACTATTAAATTCTGATGAAAGAATATTTTAAGCTTTAAGATTGCTAACTATGTTAAATAACAACTGATTTAGTGGTAAAAATTTTTATTAAGTGTAAATAATATAATTGTTTATATTAAATTCATTTTTTTTATATTTAAGCTTTGATTTATAATTTATCACTCTGTTAACTGTTTTTAGTCGACAAAAAATAAATAAATAATAATCACAGCGTCAGCAGTCAGCATAATATCAGCTGAAAAGTTAATAACACTAGGCAACAGCCCAAATCTGAACTGAACGAAACCCACTTTTTTGGATAAAAATGGGGCCCCATACGACAAAACACATTTTTTTTCTATGACAGAGTTTTTTTTTAAATTTTTTTAATATTTTCTTGCTGCATTTTAGAGGTGCGCCCACTTTTGTCATCATTAATGTAGCTAAGCAACTAGAGATTAAAACCGCAGTTTACAAAATTTTTCGAGTTTTCCTCGAATTTTAAAGTAAAAAATTCTAAAAAAAAAAGATTAAAAACATCATAATTTTCTTAATTCAAAAATGTACAGCTCTACAACTACTAGTTTAAATCTTAAGCCGTGTATAGATAAATTACAGATATATTCATTGGCTTTTAGGAAACGTAAAGTTTTTGAATATCGGTTTTCGCTCAAGTAATGTTGACAAAAGTGGGCGCACCTCTAAAATATGACAAAAAAAAGCCAAGTTTAAAAAAATTCCAAAAAAAGCTCTGCCATAGGAAAAAAAATGTTTATTGTCGTATGGGGCCCCATATCTATCCAAAAAAGTGGATTTAGTTCAGTTCAGAAGAAAAAAGTCACAATTTTTTACTTAGTGTAATTTAGTAAAATTCAAATTATTACATATCATATACACTTAATATAACTGCTTATAGTTTTGCAATATTTGAAAATGTTTCGCGTTGATATCAAGCATACGCAGCGTGTGCACAATGCAAACAAAAACTTCTGTGATGTTGCAAAATCATGTGTACGGCATATCGAAAACCAGCATGATTGACTGACTTAACTGACAGCTTGGGTAAAATACGCTCTAAGGTGAAATTTGTTAAATTTATTAACTGACTGAAAACCAAAAATAACCCATGTAGTCATAATTGAATATCGCTTAAGTAAACCGGATCTAATCCAGTTGAAAGCAGCCTCGGCTGACAGCAGTCAGAAGCAGCAAGAGATGGCAGCCAACTAACGAGTTGGCCAACGAGCGAGGCACTCTTAAATGCCAAATGCCACGTAATTCAAAGCTCGTGCCACGAACATGCGTAGCCAGCGTGTTGCAGCTAAACAATAAGATGCCGCAGGGCTACAGCAATAGCAACAAGAACAGCAACAAGAATAACAACAAGAACAATGCTGAACCTTTAGATAGCTGCTAAGCAACGGTTGAGCAAGAAGCAGTAGACCATGCCAAGGATAGAATGATGAATTTGATCTAAAAGCCTGGCAAATGGCAGTGCAAGTTTTTGGGGCAAGGGAATTGCCAAGGAAATTAATTACGAGAGCTGCTGTAGAACGCCACGTGGCAAGTAGACAATGCAATTGCTTCAGCTTCCCTTTTCTAGCTGCATATTCGTCATCATGATCATCATTATCATCTTCTACTTGTTATTGTTGTTTGTTTTCTTTCAGCGTAAATATTAATTTTCACACCTTTTGACGAGCTCAAGGAGTCCAAACAATTGTTGATGTACCCCTTTCTTAAAACCGCATGCTTTTGTAATCAAATCATGATGCATTTCAGCTTATGGAGGAACCTGCCACATGCCAGCCCCAAAAACCTGTTTGAACTAGGGGTTGTCTGTTGCTTTCACCACGTGTGCATTGCAAAATGATTGCAAATGTACAGCCTTCCTGCTGCTCTGAGAAACAAAGCATGTCCTAGTAAGGACTCCGACTCCAACTCCAACTGCGATTCAGCCTCTGTCTCGAACTCGGACTTGGCATAATCTAGCACGTAATTTGTGTGTATGCGACTGAAATGTCCGTTGCACCTGGCGCTGCCCTTTGGCTGAGTCCTCTATCCAGGACCTTTATCTATCTGTTGCAAAACTATTGTCTGGCCAAGTTGTTGACAGGCACGTTGACGTCATTGTTTCGTAATTTGTATCCTTAGTTGCGCATTAGAGCTTAGTTATACACTTCCAGAGATTTTTCCCAACACTCTCCACATCATATGTGTTCTCCTCTTTATCCCACACTTTCACATTTTCTCCCTCTTTTGTTGAGAGCTGGTAAAGCGTGTTTAATGCGATTTTAAATGCATTTTCATAGCTTGAAATGTGTCAGCACTGCGTATGCGTAATGTAATAATTTAGTTTTGCTTTAGCAGGCGCATTAATTGTACTTAATTGTAAATCCTACTACACTTAAGCTACTTATAGGCAGATTTTTAATTAAATTTCCTTAGCACATTAAGCCTAATTAATTTGGTTTCCTTCAGCGAACGAGCCTTTAACCTTTTCCACCTAATATGCTAAGCAAACAAATCTGAGCACTTAATTTGCCAAACTGGCTAAAATGTTGAGCAGCTTACAGCGTTGTTGCTGTTGCTGACCCAACAAAAACAACAACAAGTACAAACAACAACCACAAAAAAAACAACGAAATATGCAAAACAAAAGCAAATTTGAAGGGACGAAAAACTTAATCGACAACTTTCTCAGCTGATAAAAATTTCGACTGCCGCAAAAAGAGGAAGATTTCCAAATAGAGCTATAAGGATGGACAGAAAGAAGGAGAGACAGAAAGAGAGAGAAGGAGCTCCTTGGGCTTTGTCATTCAAGATGTCGCTGCAATAAAATTAATGCACAAAGTTTATTTTCTCCAACGACAACAACAAAGTGTTCACTTTTTTTTTGGCCAAGGTAAGAAAAGAAGCAACAACAAGCTTTTAGAATTCGTAATGACCATCAAGAGTTTTTCTTCTATTTATTTTGGTTGGCAAAAAGTCGAAAAAGTATTTGATTTTGAGATGAGGGTTGAATGAGGCGCCAACTTTTCAAATAAAAATTAAAAACTGTCAAGGCGTTAAATTAGGGTCAACAACTACAGGTAATGAAAGTGACAGAATAAAATGGAAACTGAAAGTGAAAGTGAAAGTGAAAGCTTTTCCCCACTGACTTTAGGCAAATTGAAATTGAATTTGAATTTGAATGGTTTGACAGAAGCCAAAAACAAAATGCGAGTACTCGGATGTATAATAAAAAAAGGGTCAACGGTTCAGTAGGCTGCTGGAATTGACAGCTCCGAGCTCCAGCTAAGTTTTGTCAATATTTCAGAGATTACCGAGCGTACTTCAACTTGAGCGTAAACAATGTGGGCTTAAAGTTGTGCTCGAAACAAGTTGAAAGCAACACAAAGCCGCACACAGGACATGAAAACTTTCAGTTAACCAAAGAACCGACTTTTCTCTTCCCCTTTCTTCCCCCTTACTGCGCACTCACCACATGACTCATAATCTCTACACTAATCTTTTAATCCAGTCGAGTGAATTTTGTACTCGATTGTGAAACAAAGTTGCCAAAGGCTCGACTCGAGAAGGAGGCAAACCGTTAACTCGGCGAATGTTGAAAATAAACATGTATGAGAGATTCCAATATGGCTACCCCTTTCCCACATTTCCTCTCCTTTCTCATATCCTCCTCCTTTGCCATTACATTAAGCGCACAACTTTGATGTCATCTTTGTGCCTAGTCTCTCTCCAGACAAAGTTTCCTTTTGGCACTGCTGCTTCTGCCCCCAGCTGAAACTTTTTTAATAGTAATGGACTTTACCGAAAAAAACATTTTTTATTTTTTTTTTTATGTTGTTGTGTTGTTATGCTGCTGCCCCGTTTTACAGTTTAAGCGCATTGGACTCTGCATCGAGCTGTTGTGGCCAGGTGAATCAGCCCGTGTGGCAGCCTGTGTGGCAACTTCAGCCTCCTCTGCATCAAAAAGTTATTTCCGCTACAAATGAACCCACACATGTCATCGTTCTTCTATTTTTTCATCGTCGCGTCGGCTTTGGTATGTGTGTTCCTCTATCAATACATCGAGTGCATCTGGCACTTAGTTGTGATGGAATATACACACACACAGTTGGACAGAGAGACAGACTGACTGACTGAATGCCTGACTGGTCCACGAACATAAGCCGCTTAGCTTTTGAGCAACTTTGAGCATATGAATGACAGGCAGACAGACAGACAGAGGCAGACTGTCGAACAGATCGACCACATTTCTTTTCATTCGCATGGAATTCTATTAAATTTAACATGCCTGTGATTGAGTTTACATTATTTATGCAGTAATTACTCAATTAAGCGAGGACCAACCATATTTTCGAAAGTTCAGTTAAATGAAAATGCACTGCAGTTTCATTTATATTTTTATGTGAATTTGACATTGTTTATTTATATTTACCTCGCTTTATGCTAAATGTTACACATCAGGGCATTCAGCTGGTGTTTATTTAGAACAGCAATCATGATATCTAATTATTTTACATTTTAATATTGCAGAATATTTTTGATAATCTGAATCATAAAATATTGGTATCAGTATATTCATGATTTAATTCGAGCTGATCTCAACAGTTGAACTGAATTTATTTGTAATTCAGATTGATGAATGCTAAAAAAGCTGGAAGTTTCACACTTTCGGCCAATTCGTTAGCTTCACACTTATAAGTGAATACCTGTTGTATGCTATTGGCCATCGATGCTGACCATTTCAGGTGGCTCTTAAGCCAACGCGTTTGTGACAGCAGCACTCAAAAGCCAAAAGCATTGGAGAGCAGGCTTAACAGTCAATAGCAGACATGGCTCTCGATAGAAAGCATCATCTCTGGCAATTTCCACACTAGCTCAATAGGCCTATACGGGTGTGTGTATACCATATTTCGGTGTTAAGGATTAGCTGGAAACTTCGATTTGAAGATGGCATAAGTTGAGTTTTGTCACGCGCCAAAATCGTATGAAATCGATTTGAGTCGCATTCACTTTTCGCATTTGCCAAATCCGTAGAAATCGAAAAGCTGTCGCAGCAGATTTCAAGAACAGTCCAACGAAATGGAAATGCTTTTGTGAAAAGTATTATGTTTCAATAAAGGTATCAAAAACTTATTCCTTGGCATGCAAATCTTTGCCTAGCAATTTTAACACTTGAGCGAATTTGATCCTTTTTCAAAAATGAAGAAAAAGACACATGCAGAAGGAATAAAACACTTGAAGCAAACATGAAATATGCCGCCATGTTTTGGCCACAAGAATGCTGGTAATGCCTTTCATGAGATGGCCCACAACAATTTCCCTTTTCAAATCAATTCCTCAAGTCCTCAGTTCTCTCACTTCTCAGTCTCTCATTTGGTAGCATACCTTGAGGCGCCATAAAAGTGTGGTCTCGGCCCCAAGGCAAATAAATAAGAAAAAGCATTCGCTACATTTCAGCAAATAATCTCATAAAGCATTTTATGCTGTCCAGCTGCTGAATCGCATATGATGTGTGCTCATGCGGTAGACGGACGTCGGAGGGGATTTCTATTGTTTGCTAAGCGATTTGCTTTACTTTGAGCAACGGAGAACTCAAACTCAAACTTAGCCTCAACCTTAACCTCAAACTGATGCTGAAAAGAAGCTGGCAGTGGCAGGAAAGGCTCATTTTTGTTTGGGGGCATTAAGTGCGGCTTCGGAACCATTTGAAGTGGGACACGTGCTGTCATAAATTTTCACAGTCCTATGAATCCAAGTGAATTGCATAGCGACGGTTCAAGCTAACAAACAAAGAATAACTTTGCGATAGATATCGATATAAAACTTCATCAATAAATTTATTAAAATAAAAATCCATAAGCTTATAGTTATAAAGTATAAAAAATAAAATAAAGTATGAACGAATGGTTGCACTTGTCAACTATATCTACCGATAGTTTTCGATAATTGTTGAAAATTTGAATCAGAAATGTTTTGAGTCGATGTAAACTATATATTAACAATACGATGACATAAAAGATAAAGAATATATATTTAGTGAAAGAAAGATTAAGAAGTTTTGTGTGTCAAACTGTGAAAAAAATAAATCGAAATGTAAGTATCGAAAGTAAAATAACGAGCTGTCGATCACTCAACAAAGTGCAAGTATGGCAAAAGAGGAGTGATTCAAAAGAATTAAACTTATTCCGCAAGGAAACCTTTTAGGGTTTGGGATAGTTTTGACAGTTTGAAGTTTTTAAATAAGTGTCAAAGAGAAAGTTCG
Organism: Drosophila innubila; assembly: GCF_004354385.1. Classification (NCBI taxonomy): domain Eukaryota; kingdom Metazoa; phylum Arthropoda; class Insecta; order Diptera; family Drosophilidae; genus Drosophila; species Drosophila innubila. The sequence goes on along the minus strand of NW_022995372.1, from coordinate 7,494,257 downwards.
GAAAAAGTGTACAGTAATGGAAAAAATTGGAATTTTCCAATTTTCAAATAAGTTGAGTGTTCGTTTTTTTATTAAAGTCGATTCAGTCGAAATAATCTAGTTTATGTAGTTGAAAATATCTTCTGTGAAAATCACTAGCTAATGGTTTTCCATACGAACAAATTGAAACTAACACGCATACTTTTATCGTTTAATAAATAGAAAGCTCACTTTTTATCCGATAATCAAAGCATTTACTCTTAAAACAAAGAAATGGAAGATGTATAATACTTGTTAAGTTAAACAAAGACTTAAGTCTATTCAACACTCAGTCTAATTTGCTGCAGATAAACTGATAATACTTCTTACCATTATTAAGCGCCTATTATTTGCTTAGGTAACAAAAGCTGGCTTAATTTTGCTTATCTTTAGCTCCCAGTCTTAGCCGTTCCAATATGTTGTTTGACCTATCATCGATGTGAGTAAAATACAAAATCAACACGTAAAATTCCAATTCATTTCGCTTAGCTAAATAAATCGTTTCAACGCAAAACACAAACTGATCATAAAACTTAATAACCAAATACACAGACAGACATAGGATAATTGGCCATGTAAGTGTGTGTGTGTAAACAGCTTTTTGGGATATTTGCTTATCGGTAAATTGTAGTTTGTGATTTCTACGACGGCACAACTTTGTGCTGATTAATAAGAAAGCACCGACAACAGCAACAACTATTAAATAGATGATGATGATGATGTAAGCAAAGGGAAGGTATGGGCCCTCTCTATCAAGACATTAGCCAGCTGGGCTCACAACGTCATCGTCAGCTCACATAGCAAACGCATAAATCCAATTGAAAGTGCTTAGCTTTGATTTTTGTCTGGATTCTGGAGTCTGAGTCTGGAATCTGTTGTGCCTGTAGACTGGCTCAAGTTTTAGTTGAATGTTTCCCCACAGTGTTCTCCCCCTTTTTACTCTTATTCCACTGTGCGTACGTGTTAGTCTCTGCGCCGCTTTTTCAACACTTGGACACATTACGTGCCGCAATCCAACGCGAGTGACGTTATCAAAGCTCTGTCCATATTGATAAATGCTCCCATTGTCGCAACCTTTTGCGCACTTTCTTCAACGCTTTTCCTGCAACTAGAAACAAATATTTAGTTGTGAAAATCCAAATTAAGTCACGTCGCAGCAATCGCGCAGCAGCAGCAATTGTAAACTCTGGACATGCCTCATGGTGGCATGAGGCAACAATCTTAACCCTATCGAAATGCCATTTCAATGCAAATGCAAAATGGCGAAATTAATGATGTTCATTTCCTGTTGAATTTGCGTCTCTTCTGCCCCCCCGGTCCATCATTTGATGCTCCGCAGCTTACAAGAGAATTATGATGCTGAAACAATAGACTTTTATGCCCCATGCCCCATGCCCCATGTGCCTCACGCCTCTTTGCTTCCGGTCACATTGCCTGCCAGCCATTTGCAGCACACGCCGCTTGCAACAAGATTTTCGCATTAAGTAACCAGGATACCCCAAACCAACTGATTCCCATTTCACTCGCATATAATGCCCCTCCCCATTTTCCCACCCCCCTCCTCACCGCTCGTTGGCCAAACAATTCGCATTGAAAGGCCATTACCATTTTTGGTAGCATGAGTCTAGCTGCAGTTTTTGGCTTTTGGGCTGCAGCTGCCGGCGTCGTTTCTTTTGTTTGCTACTTGGCAATTTTGTATGCACTTTTAGCCAACTTCCCGCAATCGCCTCCCTCAGCCCATCTGCCCCTCTTGCCACTCCCCCTCATTTCCGCAGTGTTGTTTACATTGTCACAGTTGCCGCTTTCTTTGCATTGCAAGTTGCATTCGCAGTTGGCTTTTATGTTTGCATTTTATGCATCTGACTCCCATTCAGTCTGCTCCCCCACTCTCTCCTCAGTCCTAGTCTCATTCTCAGCCTCAGTCTCAGTCTCAGTTACATTGCCAATCCCAACCCGCTGACTGCCAGTCTACAAAAACCCATTGGCTGCTTGTGCTTAATTGTTTCAGCCGCAATTGAAAACTTTTCTCCAGCCATCTTAAAGTTATTCTTATACCCAGTATTTTGAATTTGGTTAACAAAAGTAACATAAAATTGCAGACTGCAAGTGGCAACTCCGTTCATATTTAAGAATATTGACACATCCGTTCTGAGATCAAGAAAAAAAATATCTTAACCTTTTATTTGTTATAAACTTTATAAGTTTTGGAAATTGTAAATTATTTAATAGTAGTTAAGAAATGTGAAAAAACATAAAAAAAAAATAAACAAAAAGGATATCGGATAAAAAATATTATATAAATATATATTATAGAATTGTTTGGCCAGTTTTCTACTTTATTCGATAAATTCGAATTACTCTTGTGCATTTGAAATATGAATACTGGAAATGGAAACTTAAGCATACTGAAGATGTCACCAATATCTTACTATAAACCGAGATAATATAAGAAAATTTATGAAAACCTTAAACTTTCAAAAGATAAAGCTAAGTTTTACACAGATTCATATATTGCCTGTCACATTTCGTAAATCCCTCAATCCCAACAAAATACAATTGTATAAAAAGTCAATCCTGAGATCAGATACTCTCTATCCCTCCATTTCCTTTGGGCTTCAACAAAACTCTAAGCAAATAAAATTAATTAAAGTTTCCCTCGACAGTGCGAATTGTTCACATCGAAACAATGCCCAATCCAAGACAAAGTAGACAATTAATGAGTGTGGCCATTAGTGTTGAAGAAAGCAAGTTTGGTGCTCTGCAAACTGTGTGGCAACATTGGCGGGAGCATCCTTCTCAGTTGGACAACTGATCCGACCGTAGAGTAAAAAGTCAAACAATTTGCTGACGATGTCTTTGGGTGAATTTAAAGAAATTACACTTGACACTTTTCAATTAGTGCGGCAAACTTTATTTTAATTGTGACAGTAACACGCTGGCGTTGCCACCCATTGCCAAAAAACCAACAAGTTTTAGCCAAAGTTTTGAGCGGGACACGACGACAACTTGATATATATACAAATACATATATATAACAAAAGCCATAGCCAGAGAAAAATAGAGAGAGTGAGAGAACTAAGTCAAAGAGGAAACCCAGCTCTGGGACTTTCAGCCACAAATGTCAAAAGAAAACTTTGCAAGATTAATTACAATTGAAAACAAATGAATCCAAAAACGATAAGCAGCCAAAAGGATTTTCCAAAAACCGAGTTGCCAGCAAACCGAAAGCTTTCGACTCCAACACCAGAGTCAACTTTGCCAATCAAGATAAAAAGAGTGGCCGGAGGGAAAAGAGAAAAGAATGGAGTGTGGAGTGCACTAATCAAAAAAAGGGGGCGTTGAAACAAATGTTCACACCTACAAAGCAATAAGGAGAACAACAATAACAACAACAACAACAACAGCTGTTTTGTCAAATTTTTTGGGGGAACTTGAACTTTTGGCAAAACTAAACTCAAAGTTTACCGAGGTTAGAGATACAGAATGCGCCACAGTCCGAGGCTATTTTATGGCCCAGGGACGTGACGTGTTTAGTTCTTCGACTCAAGAGTGGGAATTTTGGACTGGAGGGGTTAAATTTTTATGCATTCAGTTCACAGCATTAACACCATTCAAGAGCTTGACCAGACATAACCGAGAATTTCACAAACTGCCTCAAAAGTTGCGCGCATAAATCACGAAATTAATTAATTTTGACATACATTTTGCGCCAAAGTAGGGCCATAAACAATTTTAGTATTTCTTCACCCCAACTAGTGGAAATATATACTTTTAGTATGTTTTTCCTACTGCCAAAAATTAAAAGTAAAATCCAAAGAAACTTGTGTGTGTTGTCGAACTGCTGGCAAACTTCTCAAGCTGAGAATACCAAAAGAATATAAAAAGAAGGAGAACGAAATAAGAGAGCAAAAAAGAAAATTAAGTTTGAAATATGTGCAAAATTCATTCAGTATTTGAAATATGCGCAAGTTGCATAAGTTGCTCCCGTTGCTGCCAAAAGAGAAACTTTCAACCCGTGAGTTTAATTTTATTCATGTTGCTAAGTGAGCGACGACGTCAACGAAACTTTTCCAAAATGCACTCTTTAATTGCATAATTTGAGAGTGAAAAGAGATTTGACTAGTTACACCTGAACGCTGCACGATATGAGCAAAGTTTTCCCCCATCAAAAGCAATTATATGCAGAGAAATAAATAGATAAACGATTGTCTGTAAAAGGTAGAAGTACTTATGTTAATCAAAGTATTATATTTACTGTTTATTCAGGCATAAAAGAATGTTTTATTTAAATATTTGATGCAATTTCATTAATTGAAAATTGCCACATCAAAGCGCATCAAACCAAGGGTCATTTTACCTCAAGATAAATACTCTTAAAAGTCTCACTTTGATAAACTGGCAGATACGCTGTATCTTATTTATAAAATTTGTACACCAACTATATTCAACAATTCAATCATTTAATCATTTAGTACATATGAGACCCAGAAATGCCTTTCACTAATCTTTTAGTTTTCTACATCTGCCTTGTTTTTTAAATTTAACATACTCCACTTTGCATATTTAATTCACACAGAGTATCAAATAGTACTGAATTGACCGCAGGAATTTTTGCATTTGCTATGCAAAATATTTTCTCAAGGAATTTTCGCGCCCTGCCTAAAAGTATGCAATGCGATAATAACAAGTGCAGCTGTAGCTGTAAAGTACAGTGAGTGTGAGAACTATGCGGCCCAACGATAACAGAAATCTATGGCAAATGGCGAATACTTTTCTTCGAACGATTGGCAAACTACTTAAGCGGATGAGAGAAGGGGTTTCTTCCCTGTTGGCCCCGGGGTTTTAACTTGGTTTTATGTCTGGGTTGCTGCTTAAACTTCGACTGTCCTCTCTCTCTCTCTCTCGCTCTCTCTGTATATGTCTGTGTGTGTGTTGCCGTTGGCGCTGTGAAAACTTAATCCTTTCAGTGCACAACGGGCCAAGCCCAAAGTCAAACAAACAAACGAAGCGACTGCTGAGAGAAGGACTTGAAACTGGCAACTTGCTTCTTAAGCTGCCATACAACATTTGAGAGGAAGGGAAAGGGACAAAGAGTGCCCAAGTATTTAAGCCATTTGCGCTAATGAATGCGGTCGCGCATTTTTAAGCATATACCACTCCCACTCCCACTTCACTCTCTCTCTCTCTATCTCTCACTCTGGGCAGAGAAAACTTTTTGGCCAAACAGTTGCCGGCTTTCAACTTATTCGAAACACGTGCAAAATTATGCTTGCAGTTTTGTGGCTTTCGGTTTGTTTTTGTGTTTAGCCGCTGATAATTTTTTGCCAGAAATAAGGCAAATGGTTGAAAATCACCGCCAACAGATTTCCCTTTTGTTGACGTCCCTTTTCTGTTGGCCGTTCAAACAATTTTTATTAGTTTTTGTTTTTGTCTATTTATGTTCTTATTTTCCTTCTGTACAGTGCATATTTAATGTCATCTTCTCAAACAGATTTTCCGCTTAAATATTTTGTTGCCTCGCAGCTCTGTACATCGCAATGTTCGACGCAATTAATACGATTCACGTTCTCCTCCCCCACCATACATACCCCCTGCTACATCCATTGACATTCGACTGTCGAGTGCCAAAAATTGCCTTGAATAATTGCCGAATGGTGTTAATAATAGCCTTGTGGTTCCCACAGAATGCGGTTGAAGCGCTTTTGTTTAATATTCTGAAATATGGTTACGAGCATGCAATTATCGTGACACTGTTTCAAGAGTTGACGGATCAATGCCTGAAGTACAGTGCACAGTGGTTAAATATATCAATTAAGCATATTTTTAACAAAGTTAAAATAAAATGAAAATAATAAAAATATATTATTGTTCTCGTAGCGTGGCTATGACAACTGAGAGACTTCATGCTGACCGAAATCATAATATTAATCAAATTAGCCCAATTTAAATATAAAAGAGTCTATAGAAAAAAATCGTTGTACTATTTTCATAGGCTGCTGTTCTGATATTTATTAATTTTAATATTTTGTAGAGATATAGGATCAACGACAATAGGCACAATGGATAAATGGATAAATTTAATTCGAGTATAATTAAAATAAATTAGAAAATTATTAAGTATCTCCTCTGGCGAAAAAAAAATGCTTTGGTTATTAGTAATATTAATCAATATAACTTGAGTATCAAACGAGATTAATAAATATATTTATGACAAACGATTATATATCTGTCTAATAAAAAAAAATTATTTATGTGATCTGAACATGATCTGAATTCGAAATATGTTTACGAATTTATGTATATTCCAACTGAGGTTACGTCTTCATTATCATCCACCCATTCGAGCTGTCAAGCCAATGAGCGTTTAATCCAAATGACAAAATGTCAAGGAAACACTTAAAGAATTCACCTTTTCTTCTCTTTGCACAAAAAGAATATTCAATTTAGGGAGATGTAACAACAAAAATAAAAGATAAACATCTGTTTATTTGTTAGAGGGGCCCCATTGCGACAGCTGCACATCTAGAGATCGGGAAAGTGGGTGGGTGGGTGGTTGGCATGACAGAGAGAGAGAGAGAGTGAGAATGAGAGGTATGCAGAGAATATAACGATTTGTGAGAGAAGCAATCTCTGACATCAATTATATAGACATAGATACATTTTTATTACTTGACAGAAATGAGCATTTATCTCTCTCGTTTTTCTTTTCTCCCGCTTTTTTCTCTTTTTCGCATATATCGACTGCATATGGTGCTGAAAACGTTGACATTTTCTTGTAGAAAATTGATAACGACGGACGCGGCGAATGCAGAAATAGCAATAACAAAATGAATTGCTAAATTTGTTGCTAATTTCAGTTTTGATTTAAATTATGATAAACATGCAGAGTGTTGTCGTCTTGGCTGAGTGCACTGCCCCTCCCCCACTCTATGGAAATTCTGAAAAACCGAAATTAATTAATTTCTAAATAAATGCGCAAAGACGCCGAGCAACAGCAACAGCATCATGCAATATTTTTTTAATATTATTTATTTATATACGAGTATTTATTTTATGTTTCGTAAAAATGATTTTTCGCAGCGCTTAGGCGTTGGCGTCGCGACGTCGTCGTCATCGTTGTTGCTGTTGTTGTTGTTGCTGTTGCTGTTGCTGTGATCTGCTCATTGGCAATGCTTGGGCTCCATGGACAGACGGCTGTCAAGTCGATTGCCTCGGCAGTTCTCACTTGAACGTTGTCAGCGTTGCTCCTGCCGCGTTGAGGAAAAGTCAACGTGCATTTTTTGCCGGTTCGCCCACCATCTGCATGTATAAATACATATAAATCTCTTATATACTCACATGTATATATAAAGTCTATAGTAGAGCGTTTTTTTGGAAATCATGTCACTTGCAATGCATCGTCAGGCACGCGAAAATCTCAGATAAAAATCTATTTTGCCACAACGTGCAACGTGCAACAACAACAACAACAAGTGTGCTCCATGTGTGTGTCTATTTAGCGGCAGTGTAAATTATGGAAAATAATCATAAAAGTATACACAAAAGTCTGAGCGAGTGCCAAAAAAAAAAATCAAAACAAAATAAAGAAAAGAAAAGTTGTTGAAAAATTTTAAGTAAAGTTCATTTCACAAAGTGAGTGCAATGTTTATTTTTATTATTGTTTGTTAATGTCGCGTGTGTGTGTTTAATGTGTGTGTGAGTGTGTTTGTGTTAGTATCTGTGTGCGATTGCTTTGTGTCAACTGAAAGATTTGACCTCGCACTTCACCCATCAAGTGAATTAACATAGCAATCGCTCAAGTAAAAGAGAGTGGAAGAGAGAAAGGGAGAGAGGGAGGGATAAATACATAAGTGATCGTCATCGTTAGTGTCGTATCGTGTCTTCAGCTATAGTCCGCCCCCTCGCCCCCTGCTACTATGACTCTCCTCTCTTAAGGCAATTTGTCATACAAAGAAATCATTCAACTTTTTTTGTGCGTGTCGCGCGTCTTGCGGAAGCTTTTCCCCATAATTGCCACATTTTCAATTGCATTGAAGTGAGGCCACTTGCTGAAGCTGAAGCCCATTTGAAGTGCGATTAAAAGAAAACAAATAAATATTTAAACAAACTACAATTGAAGCAAGCCAGATTTAAAAATCTGAATAATATAAGAGGTATAATTTCAAAACAAGAATTTAATTTTAAGATAATTAATTTGGTTACTGGAAATAGTACTTTTAAGAAATGCAGATTTTGTTTTGAAATTTGACTTTTTTAGAACTTTATTTTATTTAGGAAATAAAAGATAAATCTCTGACCTCTTCCAAATAAAGTTTTGTTTTAAAATACATTCTACAGCAATTAGATTTATTTTATATACTATATATATACATATTTATCCAGTATTAAAAAAAAAAAGTAATTATCATTATTCATGTATTTAAATTGTAGCAACATCTGCGTCAAATTGTCGAACCAAAATAGTCGACATTGAATACGAAATTAGCACATGCGGCATTTTTAGGAGGAGGTATTCCAAAAATAAACCGATAGACATGTTATTAATTAGATTTTGGATATGTTATGCGTGTGCTACAACTGAAAAAAGCAGAGTATATAAAATATGCATGGACAGAAAATCTACAAGAAGAATCAACAGAAATCTACATTAGCTAAATGGTCTGCTGATAATGTTTGCCATGGGGATCGTATACAAATGGAAAGAGCTGCCAACATTTAGCTGACAAATCATACAACAGAAAATCAAAAAATCATAAACATATAATAAGCTATACAGGTATATATACTATATGTATACTATTTCGAACATAGCGAACTCTTTTAGTGTTTCATGTTGATTATTTGGTTTATGCTCGGCATAATTTAAATTTCGTGTTTCACATTTCATTTTTATGGCGTTAATTTTGTTGACAGGAATTTCGTATAAAATTTATGGGAAAGATGTTCATAAAAAGATTTCCTAGTGCTTTTCCAGGCAACAGACTTGGACTATAACTCAAACACAAATCAATTAAATTGTTTTTAATGCTGTTTTGTTCCTGTCAGCTAAATCCAATTAAAATTAAAGGACCACAGCACATAGAGGATGACACACACACACACACAGACAAAGTGAAAGTCAAGAGTCAGGAAACTAAAGCAATTTGTTTGGGTTAAAGCTATGGTTTTTGGTTTTGTCATTACGGTCAATAATTACCGCAAGCATGTCAACCGAAATTATTGCCCAGATAGATTTTCCACTAAGGTATACTATACATTGTACATACACATATTCCCACCTCGATATCGGACTTGGTTCGTTTGCCACTTTCGGTTTAAGTGTCCGGCCATGTGTTGCAGTCGAAAACCGCAGAGTGAAGCTCAAACTCGAAATGGAGCTCGGAAATGAGAATAGGAATGGGAATGGGAATGGGAACTCACTCTGCTGGAAATAATTACTCAGCTTAGCTTTCTTTGGGGTCTGTAAACTTGCCTCCAACTGACCCACAACACCCCCCCAACAACTCACACCCCTTTCCACACACGCACACACATTTAATTTATATTATTTGTGCTGGCTTTTGTCTGGCATTTGCTTTGCTCTTCTCTCAGTGTGCTTTTAGATTGCTGCTCATTTTGTTTACCTGTCCACCGGTCGGCTTTATTAGTTTGTTGTTGTTGTTATTGTTGTGTGTGAGAGTGTGTGTCTGTGTGTGTCCAGTCTCATTTGTTCTTGCGGTTGTTGCTGCCATTCAACCACTAAACTCTGTGTTTTGACTTTTGTTATATTACAACCACATTTTCATGGTTTCCACATCTTCGATTTTATATTTGGTTTGATTTCCCATAATATTATTGCAGATGTGTGTGTTCACTTTATGGGTCCTCCCTTAAAGTTTTCAACTTGAGCACTTGAGCTTTATTTTCTTGGTTGTCTTGTTTACGTACTTGTTGTTAAGAAGATGTAAGTTAAGCACACACAAAATTCAATGTCTCACACAGATACAAAACTCGTGTACAAATTGTATCATTTGTCGATTGTTTCCCTTTGGCTAATCAAAATTCCAGCTACAATTCACCTTTAACTCACAACTCTTGCTCATAAATTATTAAATATTTTGCTTAACTGACACATTTACCAGACGAACCCCCAACAAGACAGACAGACAGACAGTGAGGCAGGTGTATGAATCTTGACTGACCACCCATCAACTCAAACACACACACAGGTACAATTGCTGAAATCAAATTTAATATTGATAGTTGCCTAGCATATGAAAAGGACATGAAAAATCGAAGGGTGGCCTAACTGGAAAGTAATGCTACAGTCAAATGCTACAAAGGGTTATAACTTGCGTCGAGTGCAATGAATGGTCAATACATTCAACTGCATACACAATTACTATATTTTTACAGATACAGATACAAATACAAATGCATTGCATTACATTATGTGCAGTCAGAGTGTATATATTCCTGTTTCTATACATTTATCTTATGTACTAGTACTAATTGCATGCTTTTTATACATATACTCGTATCATAAGGTGGGTGGATATTGCTATTAGATTTACAGATTAGATAAGCTGATAAAAGGCTTGGGTGTGAAACGTATTCAGATAATGTAATCTATTATTATCTGTATATTAAAGAGTGTTATAGTTTTCAAAACTGTTATACAACAACATTAGATCGTTACTTTGATAAACTACAAGTATTTATTTTTTTTTTCTAAGTTTATTTGTTGATAATCTCAATTAACTGTTATACAACTGTTATAACAACTGTTAATTATAATATGATAAGGCAACCCCAAACAAACATTTCTTCGGTAATATTGCAACACATACGCATAAAACTGTTATACAAGCTACTATGATATATTCACCGATTGTATTGCTTACCTTTAATATGCTCCGATTTTATTTAACTTCCCGTCAACTCTTCTTCATGTGTTATACTTAATAGCTGTAATTATTTATCTATTTTTTATCTAAGCAAAGCACAAAAAGCGGTCAAAATTATACAAATTATAGGCAGTACATAGTAAGCGACAATGTATAATTAACTATTCCATTTTCCATTTCCATTTATTTCCACTTCCTTTTAGTTTTTTTCACCTTCTTCGCCTTTCAATATAATTATCCAATTTCGCGGTTAGCAGATAGATATTGGCCCCCAGAAGCGATACGTAGATGTGTATGTAAAGTGACACACATTTACCACAAAATAGTCGGGCATTATAATTTGATGGCACATTGACAAAGAAACGCATTGCTGAAGACCCGAAGGCTTATCAATCCTACGATGTATGTATTTACTATATACGAATGTCTGTCTGTATAAAGCTTATATACTTATATGACCGGATATATTTAGGTATTAGAGTATTGGTATATGGAACTCGCTCTAACCCTTGTCTCTGTTATGGCCACGTTGAACGGCTGTCCGGTCACACGACTCTAGCCCCTCCCCAATCCCCCACAGCCCACACTTCCTTTGGGCACTTCAAACTCATCGATACTTTAGGCTACGTGGCATGCTCATTGGTCTCTTTTTCAGGCTGCCCCCATATAGACAGCAAGTAGCCTTCGGTTCACACACACACCTACACACTTACACACACACACACACACATGGGGAGTGTAGTGAGTGTATATACTAGAGCCAAGAGTGCCCACACACATATTGTGAGCCTTGCATGGGTTTAGTTTATATTTATGAGCATTATAGTGCGGATATATCGAGCGCGAGTTACAAATTACGAGTTTTGTCCAGCAATTGCAGTGGGATTTCAGTTTCAGTTGTTGGTCATGTTTCCGTGTCGTTGTTGATAACAAATATGTTGGCCATAAAAATTGTTTGGACACCAAAGTGTGTGAATATTTATAACAGATTGCCACATAGATTTATCGCGAAAACTAATGTCTTAACAAAAAATTGTTATCGTCGTCGTAGTCGTCATGTAAGTGAAGTTTTGTTTTTATGACTTTTCCCTGAGTCAGCGCTTGATAAGCTTATAAGACAGACAACCTGCTCTTTTTTTGGGTTAACCCATCCAAAGAGCACTTTTCTGAAAGATAAACGCCAAAAAAAACAAACAAATTTTTGACGACTTGGAACAGGTAATAAATATTATTTTCTTAGGCACCAGTAGCAAGTCTAACTCTCTCGCTTTTTGTCAAAGAATGGCAAAGAGTCGGAGATAACCCTATTTAAGCGAAAGTCAAGTGGAAAAATATTTACTCAACAGAGAGACACAGAGAAAAAAACGAGAGAGAGAGTGCGAGTCAGTATCGTAGTTTACCTGACGTTACTGACAACAATCAGCGAGCAATTATGCGATAAGCGCGTTCTTATCAGTAAATAGATAACACACATTCACACTTACTCGCACAGTTCGCTCTCTTTTGGGTATCGCTACTAAAAACGTACGTAAGTGAGGGAAAATTGGGTTCCGTGAGTATGGGAAAAATTATGAAATCAATGGGTCGTTCTTATATTTTGGTCTTTGGGCTCTGTTAGTTGACATTCACTGTGCTTGACGTGCGGTCGGTTTTCCACTACAAAAATATTAAGGAATTTATTAACTGTCGGCTTCGTTTTGTATGATTGATGAAATGATCGATTTGAGTTTTTGTATCTACGAGCCGTATCTGTGCAATGCGTATATCTATATGTAGCTAGATACTGATATAGTGGCATATCGTGTGGAAACGAGCATATGTTAACTGAAATTCAGAGTTCACTTGACAATTGTGCTGTATAACAGAGCATTTAGTGCTTAAGATACATTCGTATCTATAAAAAGAAACTCGTGTCTTGAATAGCAATACAAATGTAAGTATAAATCGGAGATACTTAGAAATAATTTCGAGACTTGGGACTTCAAATATATACACTCTTATACACTATGTAAACTGTTATACTTACAGTGTTATACACAGTGAAATATTGAATTTTCCTATTTTAATAAATATTTGCATCATTTGTGTTATACATTATGAAAACTGTTATACAAAGTTTTATACAATTAGTTATTTATAGCGTTTTATAAAGATATTTCAAGTGTTTATCATCTGGTACTGGTATGAACTTCCAATTAGCGCAAATAACAAGACAACTTCAAAGTGCTTCAATGTTTTCAGCCAAAAGATAATAACTGATTAACTTTCTAAACTAACAGTTGCAGGTAGAGTCGCTGTTTGCCAATGGATAAACGTATACTTAAAGGTAGTTACCCAAAAAAAAGAAGAAGAATAACAGAAAAAATAAACTAAGTGCAGAGTCAAAAACAACCTCAATAAAGCAACTATGCAAACGTATAAAGCACTCTCGATAAGATAAGGAAAGGAAACTCGCTCAACAAGTGAATGGAGCTCTGACATATGCCCAATGGGGCATACGACAAATGCGACGTTTACTATATACATATATGTATCTGTATATATGTATGTATGTATTTATTTTAAAGTAGTGTAGCGTCATTCAGTGCAATGCACCCCAAATGTTGCAGTGCTGGTGACATGTGATTCTTATTTGCAGTGCAAGTTGTAAGATGTCAACGGCATTGTCACTGTCACAATGATAGTTACGAGGAAGAAGAGAACTAGCTAGAGATTGAGGAACAGGCTGGCGGCTTTGGGGTCAGATACTAGGCTCAAGACTTGTCACACTTGCCTACATTTGCATAGACACAGTTTGATTATCTCAGTGGCTGCTGCAAGGGCAGCTGGCCAACAGATAGACAGAAAGAGAAGGAGAATAAGAGGGAAAGAGAGGGAAGGCAACAAAGGCAACTGTGCACAATATTGTCACTAAAGTTAATTAAAAAACAGCCAGAGGCACAAAATATTTACACATGCACACACACAGAACAAAGCCCACACTGCCCTCACTCTCTACTCCTCCCATGGATCTAACATATCTGCTTTAATAAAAATGCCAGGCAAAGGCAGCTAAACGAGAGGGAGAGAGAGAGAGAGAGAGAGAGGCGAAAGGGATGAGGAGTCGTCTGCCTGTCAGCGCACGCTGCGTGTGCAAACAAAGGCAAATAGATAGAAAAGAGATACTCAATAATCAATAGATAAATAAAATTACAAGGTGACAGCAGCAGCAGCAGCAACAACAAAAACAACACATGTATCTGCTCCGTGGGTGGGAATTGCCTGTTAAAGCTGCAGGAGCAGAGCAACAACAAACCAGACGACGTTAACTGCTCATAATGCAGTAGGAACAACCTCACAGCAGCTTTACAACGAATTTAAAATACCCTTGTAATTTTAATTTTATCACATAGATCTAAGCATAATTCTCAAATGATTGATAATTGAAATTATGAGCGATAAGAATAAAGTATTTTATTGAAAGGCAAACAACTCTTGATCATAAATATCACAACGTTTTATTTTTAACGTCTTTTTATTTCAATAAAGCTTAGTTTAGCTAAGTATGACTTAAACTACATATAGCAAATATGGACCTTCCAGAAATTTTATCAGTATATTTTTTAATTTTTAAAAAATTGCTTACTTAAAAAATAATTTTTTATCATTCTTTTAAATTACTTTGGGGTTTTTTTAATATATTTAAAGACAGCTCGGTTATGACTAGACATCTTAGGGTTTTATTTATTTTTTAATTATTAGTAATTAAATATTAGTAATTTAATCGTAATAATTACAAATCACAACTGTTGCAAGTCACATGACATAGTAAGTGTAATTGTTGTATACTCTATTCCCTTCAACGATAACAAGAACAACAATATGTGAATGGCGTCGATGTTTTTGTCGACATCGTTTGATGGCGCTGGATAAGCGCGTGGCAACGTGGAAACGTGGCAGGAGCATGCCGCTGGCAAACCGAAGCTGGCAGGCCAGCAACAACAACAATAGCAACAACATCATCGAAAGCATTCTCTGTTGGTGGGGTGCAACAAGCGTTTCATGACACGTCGTCAGTTGCCAGCGTCTGGCCAAGTGAAGCGGACGCCAAAAAAAAAGTGAAAATCGAAAATATTAAGACGCGAAAAATATGCGAGCATTGCAATTTATTAAAAAATAATAGATAGTATAAAAGCGATGAAGAAATTGTCAGACATAATCAGATATATAAGCACAGAGCATCTGCTTAAATTTTAAAGTGAATGTGAACGTTGCCCATACGCCATGTGAGACAAGTCAGAACATAACATAATAAGGGTAAACGCAAGTAGTCATAAGCATGCATCTGATTCTCTATCCTTCTCCTTATCTCTCCCTTTATCTCTCTCTCTCTCTCTCTCTCTCTCTCTCTCTCTCTCTCTCTTGCTGTGTATGTATGTGAGTGAAGCTCGTTAATTAAGGCGTCCATGCCAGTGGCCAGTCAAGTGCGACAACAAATAATTTGATTTCAATTTAACTAATTAGCTGAGGCCTTCCACATTATGTGGGCAACTGTGTTCGCTGAGTAACTCGGTTTGAATGAAGCTTCAAACCTGATGAGCTTACACACATACAGCTACATGCTTGTGAGTGTTAGCGCTTTATCAAAGTCGAGCACTTGAGTGCAGACAGTCGAGTGGTCCGGCACTGCGGTCAGTCTGTCAATATACGTCCACTCAAAATGCCCTTAGCAGTGCAGTTAGCTTCGTGACAAGCAGGGAAATGGAATAAAATTCAGTGAAGGGATTGAGGACGTGGCAAGTGCTCCATATGGAAGCCATTGTGGTTGTAATTGCACCACTAAAAAATGAACTACTCTTCAGGATTAAATTTGCTTTGCTATCTGTGGTGGATGGCACAGCTTTTGTGTTTATGCATTAATTATTTAACTAAGTACTTAAATAGTTCTAATTAATATTATGCGTTGCGCTCTTGATCAAATATATTTGTTTGTTTTGTTACTTTGATTGGCTAATTTAAAAATTTAATTGAATGCATTGAAGCTGGATACTTGAAAAAATTGAAAAATGTTTATTATATATTTAAAGCAGCAACGGCTCAAATTATAATAATTATTTTCAGGTTCAATTGAAAACAATATTCAGGCCTGTTCCCGTTTTCATTTTTGAATTTCCTTTACCTGTTCGGGTTTTCACTTTTGGCCAGATTTTCCGAATTGAATTCACTTGACATTAAGCTAGTGAGTTCAAATTCGGTAGAAATAAATTGATGATCTTGACATGGCTACCATTAAATCATTGTGAAACAAAATATTTACAAAATACTTGAATATATTAGGAGCCATTTTGCATCATCCGATAAATTGTAAAATGCTTATTTGATTTTTAACTTAATTGAAAGTCATCACACCTAAAACATTTGTCGGATTTGCTCAACCTGTTTTAATATCCGAAAGTGTTTGTGAAAATAAATGGGTAATTTAGTAAGGATGCCCTTGCATGTGCAAAAAAAAGTACATTTTTTTACTATAGCGAAATACAATATGAAACAATTCTACACAATTTAAAAGGCTAATTTGGACGAAATTGGGTTTTATTAAATGGAAATGGAAACAAAACATATAAGTATCGTAATCAAACAATGTACAGGAGTTGACAGCTCGATAAAAAGAATTTCTCAACGGTTTTTAAATTGAAACCACTGTAAATTCCATCCGTTCAATCAGTTAATTTTCTTTGAAAGTTTTTCAGCAATGTTTTGAAACACGATGGGAAATTCGTAGAAAATTTCAGGGAAATGAATGGGAAATTCGGGTCAAATTATCGAATTGAAATTCGTAAAATATAAGTGAAAATCGGAACAGGCCTGTATAACTGAAACGCAAAATTTATATATATTTAAAATATAAGGAATATTATTTCATTCGTGTAATATAAGATATTTGTTTTATAAAATTTTTCAACTCTATAAATTAAGCAACAATTGTCTTTTTTTATTATTTAATTACAGCTGCAAGTAAGGCTTAACATACCGCGCTCAGTGTAAGTGCAAGTGTCGCTTGAATCGTAAAACAAATAAGAAGAGAAAAAAACCAAACTAATTGTGAGAGATAAAACTGTGATAAGCAAACGAACAAGGGGGAACGCGAAGAACTGCAATTAAAAGCGGAGATAATATACAATATTAATAAAAGTAAAATCCGCAGCAAATTAAAAAGCAAGCGTCACCAAGTGCAGCATCAACAGGAACGGCAACAGCAGCAACAGTTTTCAGAATCCACAGCAGCACTAAAAGTAATTAGCGACAGCAATAACAAGCCAGAGAAATAGAAAGAGAAAGAGACACTGAGAGTGAGAAAAAAAACGAGCGTAATAGTATTAATAATAATAGGGGAAGTAAAACAAATGATGTTGCAATCATTGAAATTGCCCACGGATAAACTAAGTGACATTCCTGAAACAACAACAACAACAACAGCAACAGAGGAATTTAACTTAGCAGGAACAGCAACACTTATAGATACAACATCCACAATAATAACAACAGCAACAACAACAATGCTAACGACATCACCTGTTGCCCATGTTGCTAATGGTATGGCCAATGGCAGCAGCAGTCTCTATAACGGCAACAGCAGCAACACTAGCAATTTAAGTAATAATAACAATAACAACTTGCAACAGCAACAACCAGGAAAGTATTTAGAAAATCTAACGCCTTCAACGGGCGCCATTGCAACGACAACAACTTTTACAGGTGCTGCTAAAAGTTTTCATCCGTATCTGCGGCCCAGCAGCAACATTTCTGCCATGGCAGCTGCAGCAACACCCGTCGCAGCAACAGCAATGTCCAAAACTGCTGGCGGCGTCGGCGTCGGCGTTGGCGTTGACGTTGCCGTCGGCGTCGGCGTCGGCATGTCGACAACATTGTTTGAAACACTTTTGCAAAACCAAATAAATTCCAATGCAACTACAGCTGCCTCTGTTGTGCCTGTTGTTGTCGCTATGCCAACAACAACAGCAACAACAGCAGTTGAATCAACAGCAACACCAACAACCACACCAAATGCAGCTGCAGCAACAGCGGCAGCACCAGCAGCGACTGCAGCAGATGCAACCACAGCATCTGCGACGACGTCGACGCTGTTAAATTCCAGCATTAATTCCAGAACTTCATTAGCCGACCAAAATGTTGCCGTCGCCCCAAATTGGTGAGTATTTTAGCCACGCCCCTATCCCCACTCATTTGCATTTTTGGCAGCTAATGACTGCAAATTAAATTTAAATTATTTATTATGACGAGCATCAGCATGAAAAGTCAACGTGCCCGTGAAAGTAGGCTATGAAATTTAAAAAAAAAAAAAATAAGCTCTGTTCAATATGAGAGAATCAATCCAGCTTAAACTTCGAATTTCATATAGCTCTTAATTTAAAATAATATAAGGCACAATGTAAAAATTCGTAAAAAAAAAATGTCTCCTAGTAATAAAAAACAGAACTAAGAAGTCAAACCGATAACTTCTCAATCCTATTTCAATAGCTACTTCCACTGTAGATATTATACACTGATAAAAAAAATGTTCTAAAATCAAGATTTTGGTCTCAGAACTAAGATTTTTGGTCTAAAAAATGCGTCGAGAACATCAAATTCTTGAATTAAGAGAACACATCTTGATTTTAAGAACATTTTAAATAAGACCAAGTTCTTATTTTAAGAATAAATGTTCTTAAAATTAAAATCAAAAAATAAAATAAATGAAAATTATTTTTTATATTTATATTTTTTTTTTATTTTTAAATTTTGATTTATTTATATTTTATTCTGTTTTAGTAATTTTATAAATGTTATTTTAATTTGTTACGAGGGGGATTCGAACCGCCGCCTACTGCTTCACAACTGAAGCGGCCTCTCTAACCAGAGCGCCACGGTGCCATCATTTGTTTGATACGAAATAGTACCTATTTATACATTCCTAACAATTTAAGATTTTTATTCTTATATTAAGATTTTAAGATTTTTTAGATTAATAATCTTAGTTTTAGTAATTTGGTCTTAAAATAATCTTATTTTAAGAACAAAATATTTAAGATGAATGTTCTTGATTTTAGGACTTGGTCTTTTTTTTCAGTGTATTTTTAAAAAAAATATCCCATTAGTATATAGATACGTTCTTATCACTTTGCATATTGCAAGCATTATAAATTTCAATTTCCTTTTTTTTAGAAATCATATTTCCAGCTAGCTTTCAAATAATTCTGCTGTTGTCCGCGATGCGTTCTCTCTGCCCGGAAATTAAAAAAAATATATTAAAGGAAAAAGAAATTTTCACATTTTCGGGGCAACTGTCCGCGCAAAGCGATTCAATTAAAAATAAGTGACAATGTGCTGAAGTGAAGACTCTGTTTGTGGCAAGCAGGCTTACTAATGATAATTGGCATTGCATTAAGGTTATTAATTTGCCATGGCTGGCAGATGGTTGATGGACTGAAACAATTTCAACTAAATATATATTATATGTAATGCCAATGCTCATTGACAGCTATTGGTAATTATCTGATTAAATTAGCTGCTGTTGATGATCATGATGATGATGATGATGTCATAAGCATTGAACTGTCAGGTCACAGCTCAAGCTAAAATATCTATAGCCTAAGCGAACTCGGTCGCCTTTCTCCTTTTCTCTTTTTATATCCGTTACTTTAAAAATAAGTAAAAGGGTATATTGAGTTCGTTGAAATGTATGTAACAGGAAGAAGGAGGCATCTCCGATTCTGTAAAGAATATATATTTTTGAATATTGGGCATCAACAGCCGAGTCAATATAGCCGTGTCTGTCTGTCCGTGTGTCCGTCCATCCGTCTGTGTGAACGCCTAGATCTCAGAGACTATAAGAGATAGAGCAACCAAATTTGACACACAGAATCCAATGGCGTTGGAGCAGGTCAAGTTTGTTTTAAATTTTCGCCACGCCCCCTTCCGCCCCCTAATCGCGAAAAACCTGTAAAAAAGTCAAGTAAAAACTCACATCCTGCTAAATTTTCTTCCAGAGACATTTTCAGCAAAGTACTTAATTAAAATTACACATTTAGTATAATCATACCGACTGAATTTTTAATTAAGTTCAGTTTTTCTACAATACTGCCTCTATTCTTAGAAATTCATTTCTAAAATGGAGTGTATGCATTATAATGATTATTTGAGAAGACGAAATCTGTCTTCTAACATTAAAAAAAAGGTAAAATGCAAAGCAAACAAACACTCCAATTGTGATAATTCTGATGTTTCGCCTTTTGACAAAGATTTTTTACAAAGATTTTTTACAAATGTTTTTTTTTCACTTTGACTGCGTACCAATGTTAAATTCGACATTAAAGAATTGTTCAAGTTTTTATTAAGTGTATTATATTTTTGGCCAGGCATATGCTTGCTGAGTGTACATCGCAACATCGGTTGTTCAAATGCAGGAAATATTTGAGGAAGATGAATTAAACGTCTTCGCACTGAATAAGAGATAAGCAGTTTAATACTTAAATTTTTGAATTTCTGGCTGGTATCCTATAGTCGGGATCTCGACTATAGCCCTTCTGACTATTTTTGTCTCTATTTTGCTTAATTTCTCTTACACCCTTGGCTCTGTGTGCCGCCGAGTGTTGCGCTTCCATTAAATAAAACAAAAATATTAAATTTATGATAGGTCATTTTTATGCGCCTCGACACAGACCACAGTCTGCTACTCTATGTCTCTCTCACTCTCTCTCTCTCTCTCTCTCTCTCTCTCTCTCTCTCTCTCTCTCTCTCTCTCTCTCTCTCTCTTTCTCACTGCCAATCTCTGTCAGTGGCGTCCTCTATCTTTTGCTGGACTGTTTGTTTTTGTTGTGACAGGCGCGACATAACAAACTGCCATCATAAATTAAATGCCACGTCACGGCTTTGTCGGCATTGCTGACTGCTGGCCTGGTTGCCTGGTAGGCGCAGAGGCGGTCTAGTGGGCGTGGTGCCTGAGCTGAGTTGTTCATTGAGTCTGAGTCTGTTACCCAGTCAGAGTTTGAGTTGAATATCATCGCATGTTCAATGCCCGCAGCACAAAACACTTTAGTACTATAGAGGCCTTCAAATCGTCTGCCAACAATCCAACACCTGCCAACAACAACAACCATAAGAAAAAGAGCGAATGCTAAGTAAATCCCACTGGGCGACCCACCGCAGGCAATTTTCTCATTAAGCTTGAGCGCATTTAAATGAAACTGAATTAGTAATGCGAAGAAAGCCAACAGGAGATGACGACGCGACGGTAGCAACATGGCGGCACCTCAGCAACTGTTACCGTCGCAAGTAGTTGCCGCTTGCCACCTTGTTGCTCCCCCGAGGGCATCCTTCGTCTCCATCGCTGATGGATTCCCCAGAGTCACTCGGTGACTTTGAAAGCGAAATAATTGCCTGCGGGAGCGATGGCAACACACCTGTCGCACAATACGCAAACCTCGTGAAGAATTTTTATGCTCTGAACGAGGGTATATTCAGTTTGTGCAAATGTATTGAACAGGCAGAAGAATCAACATAATTATCCCAGTCGATATACCAATGTCCATATATCCAAATAAACAGACATATCTCAGAGATGATAAGAGCTACCAGGTAAAAATTCAGTGAGTGCAGTGACTGAGTTTTACAGTTTCTAAGAGTCTATGCTTAGGGTATTTCGTAATCGAGCACACTTTTCCTAAGCTTCTTAACTTATTTTTATTAATATTTAGAGCGTGCGCTAAAATGTAGGCAACATCCAAGTGCAATTCGCGACTCGACGAATGTTGATTTATGCCTGTCAGGCAGATTTGATTCCCCCGCTGAATTAGACCTATTGGCCCAAGACCTACTTTGCATTTGACTTCGAGGCAATATTTATCATCCAGACACTATATTTAGAATGACTCTGCGCTCTGTCTCTAATAGATTAAGTTCGTTTTGTCATTTGCCAGAGTTCCCTGCGGGAGACACTGCAGTCATTTCCAGATATATATAGCGAAAATTATAAAGAGAAGGAAGACAGGTAGAACTAGAGAAAGGGAGAGAAGGAAAGTACGTTATTTAAATTAGCTGCCAGTTCATAAATGCTATCTCTTTGAGAGTGAAAAATGAAACAAGATAGTATCTAAACAAGGTGATTTCCGGTGTAGTTATATACCCTACGCATTTAACAAACGCTTAAGGACGTAATATATTAAAGCTAAATATATATAAACTGTTAAACTGTTATTTTAAATTTAACAGCGTTGCCAAGTTAATGCTTAAGTTAATGAAGATAATTGATAAAGATAAGGAATTCAGTGATCATTGGGCTAGAAATCAACTTCAGATTATATTCACCAACTTCTCATACTACTCGTTAGCCAATAACTATTATAAATGATAAATACACTTTTAATTGCGCAAATAGCTGTATTTAAGTTAACTATTTTTGTTTATTGCATGGTGTTATCAATTATCTACCTTAGCTTATTAGTTAAATTCCATTTACCGGCCATTTTTAAAGCGTATTCATAATTATAATGAACATTTGTTCAACTTTGCAAATTATATACAACTCAAAATATGCGAGTGTAATAAACTTCTAAAAATCAATTTTAAATTATTAATACTTCAAATAAATTTCACATTTCTTTCAAGTACTTTTCAAATTTACTAATGAGAGTGGTTGCCATGCCCGTTAGAAGTGTTCCAGAGAATACCCGAAAAAACAAAAACCGGAACCAATTAGATTTCCAAATTTATTGCCACAACTGCTTGACAACTTCAACTTATTGAAAATCAGCTGGAGTTTGTTGTGGCTATTCAAGTCCCATTATTGTTGTTCTGTTGGCAAGCAATTTGACATCAACCAAAAGTCAATTTCGTATGCCATCAACAACACCCAATAAACCCCAAATATACACACACTCAATGAAAGAGAGTAAGGAGAGGGAAAGAGAGAGGGCGAGGGACAGAATCAGAACAAACTTTCTGTGAAGTGTAGTATCCAAGTGACCCCAAAATAGACCATTCAATGCATTGCCCTTTCCACCCCTCCTTCTACACACACATACCAACTCCTGCTCTGGTCAGCCATAGAGCAAAGTAAAAACGTTTACAACTTTTTAGATTAGATTAGTTTGCTAATAACAATTAGTATTTGTATTTTATGCAGTGCTCAACTTGTGTTGCCTCCTTCTCGCACTCTCTCTCTGTCCTCTCCGTGCCACTTATTGTTGTCCTTGTTGTTTTTTATTGTCATTAGCAAATGAAGTTAGAACAGAGACTCTGGACTACAATATGTTGGCTATAAAAGTTCAATAGAATTGCTGAAAAAGTTTTTTGGTGCCGGCAACGACTTGTAGATAGATCTATCTCTACATTGTAGCTACGTATCTATCTATGTAATTTATAATGACTTTATTTTGTTTTGCAGCGATTCAAGTGCTGGTTGCGAACAGATTGAGGCCATCAAATGTGAAACAGAGTCGGCAAATGCCATGGATACATCCGAGACAGAATCGACCAAGGATCAACCCGATGCGGACAATATTAAAATGTTTGTAGGACAAGTACCCAAGACTTGGGATGAGGCAAAGTTACGACGGCTGTTCGAACAGTTTGGACGTGTTCATACATTGAATGTGCTGCGCGATAAGGTCACATCAATTAGCCGAGGTGAGTGCCGTGCATACAAATGTTGGGATTAATCAGGTCAGGGGTCAGGGGTTAGTTCTAAGTTCGACTCTCAATGAATTTTTACAATACCCATCAATTTGAGGCAACACCCTTTTTAGCCCCAGTCCTATAGCTCTGTTGTGAACATCAACATCAACTAATATGATTATGGCCAACACATAAGCATTAAAGCTTGCTCCCAGGTGTTGACTTTATTTTTTCTTTTTTTTTTTTTTTTTTTTGCTCAACTCACTTGGTAATTGACCATAATTGCCACACACCCACACACATGTGTGTATGTGTGTGTTTGTGCGTGCTGGTTTTGGTTAATTCTGTACTGTATTAGAATAATATCCACATTTGCTTGCAAACTTTTATGAAAGGTTGAAATTGTGCGAGTATTATGCATATTTATAGCCTTGCGTGATGTTGATGCTGCCAATGATCGGATGAACATACATACATATATGATTATGAGACTTATGAGAGTTATGAACATATTAGGCTTAACACAACAACAGAGGTGTGTCCTTTTGGCTGGTCATAGTCATATTTACGTGTGAGTGGCAGCAGCTAAAAGGATTATCCCTAATGCTGTGTGGACCTATAGTAAGTCATAAATATGTAGGTTAACATAAATTGAAAAATATTTATGTTCAAACAATTTTTAGGTTACTTATAGCAATTTATATGCAGTGCTATCTTTATAGTCATATCGGTAAATAAAATGAAAATGTATAATGAGAAGTTTTCTATATATGGAAATAAATTTTGAGCATGTTATCAATTTTATTTAATTACTATTTATTTCGTTAAGCATCATTAAATTTAGGTCAACCGATTATTTAACATGTCTTATCGATGAGTTTCAGACACATTATCAACTTTGTTGTAACTAATAGTTAACTGAATCCGTAACTGAAATTATTTTATCGTTAAATTTATGGATATATTGTCCTAGGAATATCACTGCATGTTTAATCCGATCATGTTATAGCACATACAATTTTATCAAAATATCTACCACCCCATTATAAATAGTGTGTCCTTATATCATAATATCAGCATGGCTTGCCTGATACGCTCGTCTCTTGTCCCACAACATTTGCCAACAATCGAATTGCATGATAAATGTATTTCGTATTCAGACATATTGGTCTTTCAATGCATGATAAGAAGAAACTCCAGAGTTATTGAAAACATTACTTGTAATGGTCCCTTAATTTGTAATATTATGATAAGTGCGAGCTATCGATTAATCGTATATAAACGTCCTTGTAATATACGTTTGTGCATTTGTCTATCGATCGTTATTTGTTAAATTTTGCCTACATACAAATCTATTTTTGTATCGATTTTTGTATCGATTGTTTCGTTCTGTTTCGTTGACAGGGTGCTGTTTTGTCACCTACTATACGCGCAAGGCGGCTCTGCGGGCCCAGGATGCGCTGCACAACATTAAAACCCTGGATGGGGTAAGTAGCATTCACCTATATCTATTAATTTATCAATATACGTATGTATCTATACATAGAGATATGTATCTGTATGTAGTATTTTGTAGTGGTTTTAGTTGCTCGTGCTATTTGTTTTGTATGTGCATCTGTATGTATGTGTTATGTATGTGTATGTATGTGTGCGTTACTTCTTCTTTTTATTCTTCCTCTTACTGTAGTTCCATCCACACTGCTTTTTGAATAATGCAGCTTGAGAAAGTCAACCGCTTGTGCCTTCAATCGATCGATCGAAATGACATACTTTTTCATACCTCAAATTTCTAGTAATATATGTACCCACACATACACACACACACACACACACACACACACACACACACACACACACACACACACACACACACACACACAAATATGGGTGGAAAGGGGGCTGTTGCTTTGTTGGTGTATGGCCAACACAAATGTAATCATCAGTCAATTAGTGGATTCAATTATTGAGGACAATCTCATTGTTAACGTATTAAATGAAGCGTTCAACGCACAAGTAAACACTGTAAAAGGGACTCCATATCAACTACCCCAACTTTCCTTCCCTCCTCTGGTCATATACACCCCCACCAGCCCCCTGCCTAATTTACATATTCAAATTGTTAATGGAAAATCCATATAGCTGAGCACTAAAACACTAAAGCACTGACTGAAACTGAACTTTTGGAGTAACAGGCAAATGACGTCACGTGTGTAATTGTCAAAATAATGACCAATGTTGAGGGTTCCATGTATATATGCGATACAATACGATATATGTAGACACATATATACGTAGTATATGTACACACAAGCAGCTCTGTTTGTATAAGTAAGTGCTTCAGCTAGTGTGTGGGCATGTCTGATCCTTTAATGCATTTGCCAGGCTACCTGAACAACCACCAAGCTCACTGACATATAGTACTCTCGACCTAGTCGACTTCATCGTCGTCGTCGTCGTCTTCGTCGTCGTCCTCTGTGCAAGAGCTACTTAATTTACCTGAAATAATCGATAGGTAAACAGACGTTGAAACGTCGGCATTTTCACACACACACATATATCCACACACCTGTGTGTGCACTTGTGTGTGGGAGCAACTTGTCAACGGCTACAATAAATATTTTGTTTTGAAGTGACCACTTCCCTATATAGAGATAACTGTCATATATGTAAGCTTCACTGCGTGTTTGTGTGTGTGTGTGGGTTAAGTACCCTGACAGCTTTTTGGTCAGCTCTGTAGTAGTATTTTTTTATGCCGTGTTATGTGTGGCACGTGTGAAACGAAGCAGTTGGGACTACACTGTAAAAAGAATTTCCATAGCCGCCTAAAAATATGCAACACTAAATACATGCTGGGATACATTTGATAGAGGGCAGATGCGCGCAGGAGAAAGAATGAGTATTAAATACAACAAAATACATTTCTACATTAATGTAATTTAATTGTTTTAAATTTTTAAATTTTTAATTGTTATTTTATTACATATTTTATTTACTTTTTTTTTAATATATATACAAATATTGAGTACAATATATTTTAAATTTTTTTTCAAATTTTCGTCACATTATTATTTAAATTGTTCTTTAATACTTTAGTCCTATTTAAAAAAGAAATACCTCTTATTAAAATCAAAATTCAATGAAGTTTTGAGTTAGAATACCTTTTACTGTTAATTTTTATATTATGAATATTTCTTAGTCAAATATAAATTCATGAGAAAATATAGTACTTATATATCGCTTATCAAAAAATTTTAGAATTTGTCAATCATTTCTGGCAGTGTTATACGTCAATTGCTAAATTTAAAGCACACTCACTAAAACAAGCAACAATATTTTCATAGCTAATTGACGAAATTTCTACAACAAATACACTTGTAAATTGGGCAGGGAGATATCCACAAAAAAAATAATGGAAATAACAAGGAACTAAACAACAATTTGAATGACGATCGTATTAGAGTTCAAATGCCATTTGAGTGAAAAGGGTAACAATTGGAAAAAAGGATACAGGAAAAAGTACACAAAACATAAATAGAAGGAGGTTCGGGGAGGAGAAGAATACTATACAGGCCACTTAACTCATTCAACTGTCAATTTTGAATAATAGAGCAGCAAAATGACGCAACCATAATGGGTGAGTGGGTCGATGAGTGGTTGAGAGTGGGATTTGGCCAAAGCAGTGACATTTTCTCGTAATTTGTGCAAAACCTTTTGACCAATAGGACAAAACTCAGTAGAGATAGGCCGGAAAGGTCTGAGTCCAAGTCCTTGTCAGGCTGCAAAGCATTTTCATTTCATTTGGAATATCAGCACATCAGTCAGCCGGTCAGTCACTCAGTCAGGCAACCACTCAATCATTCATTCATTCAGACATTCACTTAGTGCTCTTTTCTATCGTTCCTCTCGTGTTTTTTTTTTTGCGTGCCCTTTTTAAGAGACCTTGCCAAACTCCGAGCAATTGCTGCATTTCTAATATCTTTGTAAGTATTATTATTATCATTTCCTATGCTGTGCTGGCCCGGTACCGACGGGGCACTCTTAACTGAATGAAAAGTTAATTGAAATCAAAGTAATGGCAACCCGTTGGCAAGTTCTGTCAGCAGGCAAGGCAGACAGAGTCCTTTCTGTGCTGTCAGGAGAACGACAGCAACAGCCTTATCAGTTTGCTCAATGAATGTGAAATAAATTAAAATTGTTAAAAGCAGCGCATTGAATTGCAAGTGCTAATGGCCACGTTAATGAAATGGCCGCTTCATTTTCCACACTGCCTTTTTCCGATTGCACAGCCCCGTCTGTCTGACCCCGAAGCCATTTCATTAGTTTTATGAACATTTGTTCGCCTTTGCCTTTTGTAACTGCATTCTGAAGGCACTCGAACTTGTTGCATTAGTCGAAATCAAACTAATGAAATCTCCAAAGGTAAAAGTCCTGCAAAAAAATAGACCCCCACCTAGAAGAAATGACAGGAAACTAGACACACATGCATGTGTTCTGGCTGAATCGGAGCCTCAATTGCAATTCAACAGCAGCCGTCTGGCTTGGCATCTATTAAAAACAGGCAGGACACAGTTCTATCTGCTCTTTGCTTTTCTCCTTATTCGAACACATTCTCATTCTCTTTTTCCCCTTTCTTCCCTTTCATCTCTTTCAGATGCATCATCCCATTCAAATGAAGCCTGCAGATAGTGAGAACAGAAATGGTAAGTTCAATAACAACTACAACAAAGGAAAAAAATTAAATTATATTTTTGCTAACGTTTATACCTGGTACCCAAGGTATTATAAATTCATGACAATGTAGGCAAAAATCAACAGAAAGATTTTCTAAAATTGAAATGCAAGTATATTCATTACTATAACTTCGAATAATAATGATTATTTATTTATTAATTTATTTTATTTATTTATATATCTTTTGTGTTTTCTTTTTCAAATAAACACTTTTATATAACGCTAATTGCGATTCAATTAAATGTCCAAGGATACGAGTATATCTCTGTCGAGCTTACTTGGCTGTAGCAATCTTTCTGGTTTTTTGTTGCTTTTCTTGTCTGGCTGATTGCTAAGACTATTTCGAGTTTTTCAGTTATTCTAGTATTTTCCAGTTTTTTCTATTTTGCTGCTTTTACCTTGTGGGCTTAATCACAACTTGTATCGGAGACATGAATGAATAATGCTCCATTGGGAAGGCACAATGTAGCACAGGACCAGGGTGCATGAGAGGGTGTCATTTGAAGCCGGTATTAGTTGGATTTGCGGAGGCCCACTAAATCGATTAGAGTTGACTCTGTCTCTGTCTCTGTTGTGTTTGAAGTCCAAAGTCCTTTTGATTCGCTCTGGATAAATAGAATTTCAATAAAAGCACAACTGTATCTACCTCTCACTCACTCTGGTTTATTTGAGGCTCGTTTGCCACACACATGCGGGCAAATAAAACTGCAATATATTGTAGGGTAACCACCCTCTCTTATCCCTCCCCGCGCTGTCAACAGTAACTAAAAAGGCAAACACTAAAATAGCAAAGCCAAAGCCACTGAATGCAACAACAACAACAAAAATGCAAACAACTACGACAACAACTGGCAAATAGGTGACAACCCTGGTCAACCAAGCCAACAAGCTTTGCGTTCTGCGAACTGCGCATTCGAATTCCAAAATGAAAATCGTGTTTGAGCCCTTTTGCCATTTTGGCCATGGCCCTCAACACAGAAGCGACTGCAACGCCTCGCTTCCGTTTTCGCTACATATGTGTGTGTGTGTGTGTATTAGTGTATGTGTGTGTTGCTTGCTGCCTTTTGGTTATGAGTTTGGTATTTCCTCTGATTTTTTTCTAGCATTTTTCCTACGAAACGGAAATGTTAAGGGAATCCTTTTCGTGCCTTTGTTATCGTTCTTTCCATACCTTGCTTATAGGTTTTGTGTGTGTAATTGCTTTCCTGTGAGTTGATAATTCTGCACTTTTTATCATTTTAATTGTAACTTATTTGGAAGTTTGATTAAAGTCAAGGAACACAAAAATTCTAAGTCAAGAGATTGCACGTATCTCTTTTTATTTTCCTAATCATTTTATACACTCCCAAACACATTTTCTATACCTATATATCTGTATCTTTAGCTCTGTTTTATCCGCGAAAAGAACTCAGCAAGCTCTTAAATAATTTGTTGTCATTTTGTGCGTCAAAATAAACGCGTGACAAAAATAAATCACAATTTGAACAAGTCAAAAAGAGTGGAGATGAGAATGCTCGACTTGAATATACCCCGGAGCAATAAAGCGGTTTCTAATTGATGTTTAGTATGATAAATATCTGAAATATCTGTTTTGAAATTTACAAACTTTATAAGTGAGATCTTAAATAGAATTCAGTTCATCATAGCCTTCTTCTTGCATTCGTTGGTACAGGGCATTCATATACGTAACACACAAATTTTATAGATAATTAAGAAAAAAAGAAATTGTCACTGAGCATCACTTGCTGCCTCATTTAGTTTGATGCATTTGTTGTTGGCGCTTAAAACAAATTATAATTATAAATAAATATTTAAAAATACGAATATATTAATGATTATTGTTAAATTAAGCAACGAGTAATGACATTTGCCACACAATTCATTGTCGAATGCTCGGAAAAGTATATAAATTACACTCGGGGTGCCAAGTGATTAATTATAGCAAGACATCGAATGAATATAAATTAAATGATAAGGTGATTGTAGTGTGAAAAAAAGTGAATAAATAGTGTAAATAATGTGAGTAAATATTGTCATAGTCGGAAGATAAAGTGTTCCAATTGAATTATTAATTATGAAGATGGAATTGTGAGAAATAAGTTTTCCTGTAGACAAATTGGAATTATTAGAAGCAGTTTAAATGAATTAAAACAGATTTAAAAATACTGCATAAGCTTTTAACTTAATTTCTATTAAATGAGGTATCCATTTTATAAGTGTACTAATTATAACACAGACTGTTCAGAAATGAACAAGAAATGCTTAACTAAAAATTGAATGCCTAATTTTTTCTTATACTAAAACTGTATTAAACTCAACTTGATAACAGCTAAAGATTCTTGTTAGTCAAGCCTCACTGTATATATTAAAAAAAGAATTACTTTATGTACTTTATTCCAATTTAGCAAATAGAGCTTAGTTGTTTTTCTAACATCTTCAAATGCCACACAACATTTCGCACATGCAACAAGTGCAAATGTTGCCTCAATCTGTAGCCTTTCTCTCAGCCACTTCTCAGGGACCCCTCTCTGCCTTACCCCTGATTCGGCCCCTGTCCCCCCCTTCACCCTGCCTTTGCGTGTTTGGCAAAATGTTTTGCCGACACTTGACAAAATGCCAGAAATTCTAAACACTTTTAGCTGTGTTGTCGTTCGCCTTTTGGCTGCCCTTTTGCATGTGTCTTCTCCGCCTTTGAATATTTCCTCAAATATGCTACTATCACTTTCTCTTTTAGTCACTATCTAGCTCTGTCTAACTGGTTGCAGCAATCATGGCAAATTAATTATTTGATGCAGCAGCAAACAGAGCAGCGTGTAAATTTACGCACATGTATTTATGCCGTTTGAGTTTGTAATTAATGAGTTTATTAATTCGCAAATTGTCAGGCGATGACAGAGGCAAAGTAATTCCATGACGTTGCAACGTCATTGGGGCATGTCCGTCTTCTAAGTGCAACACTTGCAGTGGATTGCGGTATCTTTAGATCTCTGCTTGAGTCAAATGCATTTTCATGTTTGCAATTTGCCAATTTATGTTACATACATATGTACATATATGTAATACACTTATATCTGTATCTCATAGATACTTTCTGCTGATACTACTGCTGCTGGTAGCATTAACACACTTTTCAATTCAATTTTCTGAATTCTACGGGTCACTCACAGTTGGAAAACAATGCGCTTTTCTATACTTCTCTCAACTGTTACGACTCTTTCTTCGCTTTGCGCCTCAACTAATTCTCGCACATTTGTTGCTCGTTTAGCGCCTGACGTGATTTCTTGTTAAGATACAGTACGGCAAATAAGTATTTTGACAAAGAAAATAAGATACATGTTTGTCTAGTATTATTAAATACAGTTTGATATTAATATTTCTATCTTTTAGCTTGTATTAAGAACCATAAGCAACTTTTATAAAATATTCATTTATAAAAGTTAATAAAAATTTGTGAATTTTTATCTTTGTCATAAAAGTTACTTTACTTACTGTAAGTAATGCTTTTGGAATACATCTGTTAATAGATCTATGCAGATAATAAGTATCTACGGTTGAACATTTTGTAGCCAAGTTGTTAATTGAATGCGTCTCTCAGTCCGTTGGAGCTTAACTTGCCGTTAAATGTGTTAAATATTGAAAAATATGCAAATTGTTTGCATAAGAGCTTAATAAAAGAGCGTGAAAAAGAGATAGAAAGCGTGACAGCAGCTTACTTGTTGAAAAGTGAGGTTAGGAGCATGTTTGATTTGTAATAAACAGCATTACATCATGAAAGGCTAAATTTAGGTAATGTCTTTCCCTTATTAAGCTATCAAATTAGTTAAACAAATACGAATAGATTGAGAAAGCTAAATTAAACAAAGATTTTAAAACTTTAATCACAGTCTTTTAGCTTTTTAAGTAAGGTTAAGTGTGTAAGGTCCCGCTACTTTTTCTGACCCAAGCATATAGCAAAAGAGCGAGATACAAAGAGTGCACAAGTTAAATGCCGTTCTTGTTTGTTTTCACAACACTTAAAAAAAGCTGGGCTTAAAATAAAGTTGAGCAAACTTAGATAGAGGGAGAAAGAGAGGATAATAAGATGAGCTTAAGCTCTTCACTAAATTAACTGCATCTATATAAAGAGAAGCAAACAGATAGAGAAAGAGGCTTTAAATTTGAGTGCATTTCTGAATGCAAATTAATAACTTTGAATCACTTAGCACCACTTTTTAATCAAACCGTCGCCAACAAGTCCACACACTCTGTAAAACTGCAGCTTAGAGCCAATTAGAAGAGAGCGCGTGAGGCAGAGCGGGTGGGAGGCTGAAGACAGTCCATCATCAGCTTGAAAGCAAACAATACGTGTAGCAACAACAATGCTGAGTCAGCCCGGCAAAAACAAGCTCTCAAAATAAACATAAACAAGCACAAACAACAATGCAGCCAAAGAGCGTAACTAATTGACTTTGACTCAGCCACAAGTGTCAAAGAGCGCGTGCATGAAGCAAGAGAGCGCCAAAACAGCTGTGCAAAGGCAAAGCAAAATTGAGAGCGAGTGAGCGAGCGTGAGAGAGCCGCAGCCGGCATCAGCAAACTGTTGTTGTGTTCACATAGGCATTGCCAACGGCAAATACAAATGAAATTCAAAGTGCAGTGCAATTGACGATCGGCGAGCGCCAAACAACACATATTGAAAGGGGGACGCCAGCAGCTAAACGATTTCGGATTTTCAGTGTATTCAGCTGCGTCGATAGTCGCGCTCGCATTTTTCAAACGTATTCAATAGAATTTCTAGTTGTCAGTGTTGAGTACCCCACTGTACTCAATCGCCAGTCGGCAGTTGACAGTTGCCAGTTGCCAGTCTATCATCGGCATTCATTCAAGACACGATCGCGCACACCGGAAAGTCGTCGTCGCAGTAGTCGATGTCGATGTTTTTGTCGTCAGTCAGTCCCAAAGTAAACAAATGAAAAACTCTTTTAAATTAAATAACTATCGTTCGGTTGGCAATTGATTGAAAGACGCTCGGCGAATTAACTCTATTTAATTAACAATTAATTGGCAATTGTCAATTGAAAAAGTAACAGAAATTCAATATATGTATGCTTGTGCAATAATAAGGAAAAAAAAAAAATGTGTTTATAGCTTTAAAATCTATTATTTACTTTTATGGTTAATAAAAAAATGTGAAAATGGGAAAATTTGAAATTCGAAAATACATTTGAGCTGCTTATGCGCGAAAATAAAATAAACAATTTTGCTCAGACATTTATTTAGTCAGTGGAGTCGAGTCACTCGAGTATACTCAGTTGTTCAGTTTGACAATTGCCAAAAAGTAAACAACAATAATATGCAAATCAGCTCGCCTTCGTTATTGTCAATATACTTAATAATAAACAATTAAATGCCAAAAAATAAAAAAAATAAGAGGGAGAGGGAGTGGAGAGAAGTGTACAAGAGTGAGAAATGTGAATAATTGTGAATAACTGCAACAGACGCTTGACTCATTCAGCCGGCAATTCTCAATATCTCAGTTTCTCTGACTGTTTAATTGCCGTAAACTGGGCTCCCCCTTTCCCCCTGTCACTCTCCACCTCTGCTTCCAACAAGCGTTCAACCAGTTTCCATTTCAATTTCCAGTCAATTTCGCGAAGACACAGAAATGGCAAATTGAGTTGCGATTAAGTCAGCTGTTTTCTGTTTTTGTTTTGCTTTCATGCTTTTGCTTTCAACTGCACACAGTTATTTTAGCTTGTATCTTTGTATCTGTATCTCAGATATTCTAGTTGAGCTCTGTTGGCAAATCTAAGCATTTGTGGAATGCCATTAAATGTTGCGCCCAAACGCAATGGAGAAATTTTTTTTTTTTTTTTTGCAGTTTTTGCGTGTTGCAAGTGCGTTGCATGCGTACTCGACTTTGTAGTTGCAATTACAATTGCAATTGATGTCGTTTTTTGTTGCTATTATGGTTGCAGCTGCAGTTTGTCATGTTTGTGGCACAAGACATTTTCTACGCTTCACGTGCGTTAATTGAAATATGTGCATTAATTGCAAATACCATATCAAAAGCGAATGAAATATGACTTCAATTCTAAGAGAATTGAAATTATCAATGCGCTGCCTTTGTATTGAACGAGATGTACCATATTTCAGATACTTCTAATGAGATCTCGGTTCAGTAATGAGTTTCATCAAGGGTTATTAGTTTACTCAAAGATTCGATTAAAATAAGTTGGTAATAATACGTTTATGATCGTGCAAATGATTGAAAACTGAGAAATGAGAAAAATATTAAAGTGATCGAATAGCATTTGTTGAACAATAACTTTTTCAGATAATTGATCATTAATAATATATTTTTTGATGTATATTAAAAAAAAAATTAATTTAAATTGTGATCATTGAGCATTGAATTATTTATTAAGCTTTCGTTTTATAACCCTAAGCTGTAATAGATCTTCTAGATACAAGATACAAAGATTTGTATAAGAATAATTTCAAGCAACAGCTAAACTTTTTTATTTGCTCATTCAATCTCCACATTCAAAGAAGTTTCTTAGGTTTAAGCAATTTATGAACATTTTGCAACAATTGAAAATTCGAGTATTTAACTTTAGCTAATAAGTCAGTTGTCTGTCTCGTTTTGAGTACAACAATAGTCAGAGTTTATGCAGATTGCACAAGACGACAGTCAACTCATTTCCTAACCATAATTACCAACAATTCTATAGCTGAAGCATTGTCATCGCTTGAGAATTATGCTAGAATTAAAAGTATTGTCAAAAGAGACTTAGAATACAGACAGACAATGCTGTGAGATTGCCCCCCAGAATACTTAACATACATCATTTTTCTTATGAAGAGGAGGTCGAGTTGCCACAATTGGAGTCGCCACATGATTGTGCAATGCAATTCAGAGAGTTCTTAAAACGCAGCAAGTGCTGCTTGCAATGGCAATGAGACGGCAATTAATTGAAGAAATCACGCACTTCCAATCCCAAACCCAGAAAACAGTCATAAATTCTAAAGAAAGAGAGAAGGAGAGAGAAGAAGGAGCACAAAGGGGGAGACGACAATTTCTATGGCCACAAATACGGCTAACGGGCTCTATGATCCCAAACGAGAAACAAAAACAGAAACAGAAATAAGAAAAAAAGAATTCAATGGCAGGCGACAAGTTTTGCATATTAAAAAGCAAAAAATAATATAAAAAAAAGAGATTGAATAACAACAAATTGTATGGCAAATTATAATGTGCATGCTCTATGCTACAGTTGTTGTTGTTTTTGTTGTTGTTATTGTTGTTGTTATTATTGTTGCTTTTTTATAGCTTCTTTCACTCCAATTGCGGACGTCAGTCGGGGGGGTGCCTCAATCAGAGAATTTTAATTATTATTTTCAATTATTGAAAATGCTTTTGCGTCTGTTTCAATTTACATTTGTTGTCCTTGTCTCTTTGATTTCGTTTTTCTTTAGCATTTCAAGTGTTTTGGGCTGACTGCGTTTTGCATTTCCCTCCTCAGCATTGTATCTGTATCTGTATCTGGTAATTTGGGGGCGTTTCAATTGCAGCATATGGCTTTGTTTTAATTACATTTCTTTTCGAGATAAGAAATTGCTGTGGATAAAGGGGGCGTTACGGGTTTGAATTTCGATTGTGGTCTCATCTTTACTCTTTAGCTCTCTTTTCAGTATTTACAAGGTTAATTTTAGCCTGACTTTTAAGCCATGCAAAAGGTCAGCTGACAGTCTATGAGTGTAGATACAAAGCATTTCCAAGAGACATGCCTGAAATACGATCGTGTAGAACAGACGCTTTTAGCAAGTAACTGCAAAAGCCACAAGCTGTTAACTGATAAATTAAACAACTGTCGCCGGCCGCTGAAAGGCGAACTCAAAAAAATAAACAAAAATAAATAAATAAATAAAAAATAAAGTAAACAACAAACAAAACGCCAACATGCTAACTCAGGTAGTCGAAGTCTGAAGTCTCAGTTTTAGTCCGAGTTTGTGCCAATCTCTTAGATACATAATGTCTGTAAATATCTTAGTACTGATGCACGATATTTATCAGCAAAGTCAATGCAAATGCAATTGTCAAAAGCTCACAATAAAGAGCGCAAATACAAAAGCAACCACAACTACTCTAAATGCCTGCCTGTATCTGTGAGATACTCGTGATCAGGTGGTGATGCTGCTTGTGGCGATCAAACGCTGCCTAGCACGCGTCGCTTGATGAAACCAGCAATTTATGGCTTAGATACACTTGAGTACCAACAGGGTTGTTGGCTTGAACTCAAAGTTATGACACAAAACAAATGTATTTCTGTCTGTAAAGATTTGTGAAACCTTGAAAAGTTATTTGAAATATTCCAACGTTTGTGTTTCTACTGATCTTAAGAAACTTTTTGTTTTCCGAAATATAGTTGCTCTGATTACTGCATTAAAATTAGAAAAACAATTAAATGAAATCAAAAACTATTTTCTGCATTATTCTATGGAACGTTCTAGATTTCAAAAAGCCGTAGAAATTAATAGAAATCTAATTACAAAAAAAAAACTAAAAAAAAAATTATATGAACACTTTCAATTGTTTTTATAATTTGATTGATCCTAGAGGTTATAAAGTAACCATGTATAAAATTTCTAAAGAATTATTATTTATATACTTTTTAATAGTTTTTGCCGATCTTCAACTATTTTCAATTAATTTTTGCATAAGTCAATTGCATATTATGTAAGTTTTTCTAGTGTATTTAATTTTCGCATTGCAATCTTCGAAAGTTGATATCTCAGAGTTTTGTCGCAAATGCCATTTAACCAAAATTGAAAAATGCCAAAACTAAAGGCAACAATAATAATGATAATTTTGTATTCCAACGTTGACGTTGACGCTGACGTTGACGTTGACGTCGCCATGCGGTTGGGCTTTGGGTCTGGCACATCGTGAACTGAGTACACAATGGCTAAAGTACATACGAACACAGGCGATACAACAACAGCAACTACTACAACAACTACAGCGACAAAACAAAAAGCTAAACAGCTGAAAAAAAGCGAAAAATACAAAAAATAAAAAAATAAAACAGAATAAAAATCAAGTAAAATAAACCACACGACAGAGCGAAACGGCAGCGAAAAAAGCGACGCTAGCAGTTTGTCACTCAATCGCCAAGCAATCAGTCGCGTTTTCGTTTTAGGTTTTGTATCTTACAGATACAAAGATACATTGAAACGGCGAGACGTGCGCGTCACCGTTCTGTAATCAGTCTAAAGTCGCTCTTTCAAATTACATTAAACTGCGCACGCGCATCGTAAAGTCAAAAGTGCAAATGTATCTCAGATACAAATGTAACTGTGAGATACAGTGAAATGTTGAAAATGCACAAATGATTATTTCGCTTGTTGCTGTGGAAATTTACATAATTAGCTAATGATAAGAACGTAATTTTATGGTACTGTGAATTCTCGATAACACACAATTTGCAGTTCGAGTTAAGGCAACAACAGTCGACATATTCAGTGCCCACTGTAGTTGTTGATAAAGCTCTATTTACCTGAGCAAATGTGCATTCGCAAACGTGTCGAATGTATTTGCATAAATTTTTAGAGTACACAACGTACATCAGCTGATATATTCATAGAACAATAGCTATAGATATTTTCAAACCGATTTCCGATACAGTTTGCGTTACGCTTCAGTGCTTCAATGCTGGATTATTTGAGGTGCGCCACAGAATCGAGAGAGAGAGAGAGAGAGAGAGTCAAAGAGATTGTCATAAAAGGCTTTCAATGTGCCGACAACATATTTGACGATCTCATGGGCTCATCATAATATACCTGAACAATAAGATACTATCTCAAGGTCGGACTACGCCCTATTCACACAACATTCAGTTGGGGGAAAATTATTGTCGCTAGCAACATTTGTGCAAATATTGAAAGATGCCTCAGACAAACACAACTAGAACAAGTGTCATTAAATTGAAAAAACATCTATAGACTGTATCCGTATCTCATTTTAGTTGAAAATCCAAAAACAAATATTTAAAGTCTATGAATGCCGCCACATTCACGTAATGTATTTCTTGGCGTCAGAGAAAATGAATATGAATCACTTTGGCCGCAAACTAAATTCCAATTGAAAATAATCAGTCGGGTTTGTTTTTTGGCCAGGGGGCAAGGTGGCACGGTGGCAAGGTGAAGTCGCCCATATGCTTGTCCCGGCCGGCAAACAAACGGAAATTGTCAGTTGTCAATTTTTGTGAATTTGAAACGCAGCGCGACAACAAAAACAACTACAACAACAACAAAAAGGTGTGCGGCATATTAAATACAAAATGTCAACAGCTCGTCAACCCAAAAATACTCGTAAATACTCATATGAGTACTCGTTTATTCATCTTTGCTCAAATATAAATAACCAAAACTACGGAGAAAAAAGTTCACATAAAAAAAGGGAACCACATATTGCCAGAGACTGTAACGAAAAGCGTATCGAAAGAGTTTTTATACCCTGTAAAAGTGGTTAAAAGAGGTATAACGGCTCGTGAAGTAAATGTGTCAAAAATAGAGGGAACAAAATGAAAGTCAGATCTCTGACTGGCTTATTAAGTATTAAAATTAACGTCAAACTAATTAACAGTTTACCCTCAAATTATTAAGATACCTTCCGTAAAGCCCGAATTTATTAAATTTGAAATAAGATATATTTGGTTTACAAATATTGAAGAGTGTCGTTATTGAATAAATTAAAATCAACAAAACAGACACATGAACATTTAGATAGTTTCATATAAAATCATAAATTTTACTAATTTTGAACCATCTTGAAGTTAATGCTTATCTGAAAAGTCACTTTTAAAGATTATAACTATTTCCTTTACTTGTAGATAATATGTTTCTTAATATCTTTAGCTAGTTTATATATATAAATTAAAGCTCAAGCAAAGTTTAACTTAAAACCTGATCTAATGAATTTCAATTAAAGAATTTTGACAAAAAAAAGAGTAGCTCAACCAAAGTTCCATTCAAGATCTTTCCATTCGAATGATATTAAAATATTAATGTAACTCTCTACAACTCTCTAATTTAACATGCTTCAAATGTTTTAGTTTATAATGAAAATGGCTTGCTTTACGCTCTGAATATTTTTTTTTAAGAGACCCGTACCCATGTGTGTTATAGCCCCAACCGGGTTCAGAGTGTAAATGTGAAGTTAATGGAGCTTATGCGATAATTATAATTATTGTAGTTAAGAGGTGACTTGAAGTACAGGAAATGCTAAAGATAATGTTGCACGTGGAACGTCAAAGGTCAAAAGATAAGATTGGCGATAATGAACGTGGAATGAGTTTGTAAAATCCGTCGAAAGTTCTAAACTAAAGTATGTGCATGTAATCGCATCTATTGTAACTGAAATGGAACTGGCTCTTATGCAACCTTGCGCTAATTTCAATACTGTTGTTGTTGAATTGTTGGCTGGGTTGACAAATTAGTTAGTTTGAGTGTTCAGCGAAGCGTTAAAAAAATGATTACAAAAAAGGCAATTGCATATGTACGAGTATAAGTAAATGGTAGGTGTGTGTATGTGATGTTGTTGCCACATGCTTCATTATAGCATTTTACGATTGCGACAACAGCAGTGGCAAATCAATTTACATACGTGTAGTTAGCATGTTCCGCATGTTGCAACTTGCACTCAACACACCTGCAACAAGACTCCAGCAAAATACTATATGAACTCTCTTTCAATATTTGCACTTTCTTCCAAGAGCTCTACCTACTTATAAAGACTTTACTATGTATATTATTTATTTAAATATACGATATAACCCAACCGCTGAGTTGTTATTCATTTACGCATATTTATGTCTATGTGTTGACCATGTACAAACATCAACGACAACTACATAAAGAACGGGGTAAAGAGTGGACAGCAGACAGGGTCTGTCAATAGACTGGCAAACGTCAATTTAGCTGAGCCACAAGAAATTGAAAATAGACAGCCAGAAATAAGACAAGTTGAGGAAAGTATGGAAAAGAAATAACAAGAAAATCGAAAATAGTTGACATAAAAAATACTTCATTTAGCCAATTCCTCATTGTAAATATAAATTTGTCTATTCTGCGAAGTCAAAATCAAAGAAATGTAGTGTATTGAATACTTCTTAAGAATTAGTAAATATTATTTAACGAATTCTTAATTCTATCCCTCTAAAATACCACAGAATTATTGACTTCGACTTATATACCTTTGTCTTGGAATTTTCATAACCTTTTTGCAGCTCAAATTTTATAAACAATTCCATTTCAATTTAAAACGTATCTATAAATAAGAAATTTTATATTTTACAACAGTCTATATCATACAACAACGTAGCTTCAGCTTTATTTTATTTAGTATTTGAGCAAAGAAGAAGAGAGCAAAGAATTGCACATAGAAATAAACCAACTGAAACGACAACTGGTTGTTGTTGTTCTTATTGTTAATAAATAAGCTTAAAATTTCACAATTCACGTTGTTAAATGTAGACAGTTGGTGTCAGTTGTGTTTAGTTTCGGTTTCCATTTCATGCGATACTTTTACACCCCCTCCATCTTCCCCTTTCCACAACAATTTCCATTGTTGTATATAGCACATAGACTTGAGTTATATTGTTATTGTTATTGTATAAACACAGACATTCGTTTCATTTTTCAACTCTATTTTTCAAGCTGATTAGAGCTCGTCACAGGTGCACATAGTATAGATCGTTTGTATAAAGAATTTATAAGTGAATACGAGTATATCCAATGTGCTTATTAGACGGGGCCAGTTAAAGATAATTTTAAATTTTTTTTGACTTTGAAATTGAAGTTTTGCCTTAACGTTTAAATTTTAGAAATAGTTTGCTATTTTTAAAGCACATACAAATTTTTGAAGCGAAAGTTTGAAGCACTAATGTAATAAAAAGAAGGGTGCCTTATTAATAAGGCAACAAAAATTGTTTCATGAGCTGTCTCCTAAATGACATTAAATGCAAAATCAAATAACTGTGCTATGTGATTGTCATAATAAGCTTAATAGCAACTGCAAATATCGTATATCGAATAACGAATAACGTCCAATCGAATCCACATGCTCGGCACATTAACGCTCGATATGATGCGATGTGATATGCAGCAAATTGAATGTAAATAAAAAAATAATATTATTAACAAACGCAGCAGGCAGGAAAGAGAAAAAGAGAGAAAAGAGTGAGAGAGAAAGAATAATCAAATGAGCTTATTGCAAAAGCAAACTGCAGACAGTTCGACAATATGGCAAATTAATTAGTTATACAAAAATGGTAGACCATAAAAAATTGTGAAAATCAACAAAAACAAATTCAAAAAATAATAATAATAATAAAAATACAGCACGCGTTTCGTATTAAAAATATTTGTAAAAAAAAAATGCATATTGAATTTTTTTTGCTACGATTTGTTGCAAATAAAATTCAAATTATGCACAAGTGAATAATTGTGGCATTTTTAATGGCAGCCAACTAAATAAATATATCGATATCGATATCTATATAATCTAGATAGCAACAAAAAGTATTGCTGGTATTTTAATATAGCCCAAGTGGCCCATTAAAAACAAAGTTGCCCTTTTTGTGTTACGTTGTCGAAGTGCTCGTGTGTGTGTGTGAGTGTGTGGCGCCATCTAGCGGCCCATAAATAAAGCACGCTATGAAAAATCCAAATATCATGGAATGCAGCAGTGGCTTAAATAACAACAACGACAGCACCAACAACAACAATGGCAGTGTCACTGCGTCCAATATCAACGGAAACGGAAATGGCATTCCTAGCGAGCTACAGCTAGTACAGCGCCCTCTGTTGGCTAAAACAGCGTTAACAACATGTGCAACATCAGCAGCAGCAGCCGCAGCAGTCGTGGCAGCAACAGTGCAACACAACAACAACAACAACAACAACAACAAATTGTGCGGCTCCGGCATGTCGCCCCATTCTCCACCTCCGCCCCCGCAGCAGCCCACAAACATGGCCACAAATGGCCATCAGTCGTATCCGGCGATAACGGCAACGTATTGGCTGCCGCCACCAAATCCGGCGCCATATTTAGTTCCAGGTAATTAGTGTTACTTGCAGTTGCACACTCCTCCGAACAATTTCCATCCCAAATCCATTCCCTTTCAATTCCCAGCAACTCCCCAAGTTGCAGTCGAAGTCCTGTTTTCCCCACCCCTCTACTGTACCCCTGCCATGCCCCTGCCCCTCCTGGTAGACGGAAACGCGTTGCCTGCTGCGTGCCTTGAAATGTTGCAAATTATATTTTCGTGTTTATTGTAAAGCTCGCGAGGATTACAAAAAAAAAAAAAACACATGATGCGGGGGCCAAAAAAGGGAAGCTCAACAACGTTGTTCGTGTCGTGTTCACTGTGTCTATGTGTGTGTGTGTTGTCGTGTATTTTATTTCCGTTGGCTGTTGTTGTTTTTCTCATTTTTGTTTTGTTTTGTTTTTTTGTTTTTGGCTTTCTGCTTAGCTGCCAAGTGGCAAAATGTTAAGCCAGTGTGTGAAGCTGGGGCTGCAAAAGCTCTAGCATGTGTGTGGGTGTGTGTCTGTCTGTGAGTCAGTGTGTGTGTGTGTTGATGTGGGCCCTTGTGTTTCGGGAATCGGTTGCATGCAACGCAGCGGCGCGGCGCCTCGTTTTTGTATGTAATTTCATTTGCAAACGCCACTTGCTGGCTGCTAATTAAATTTTAGCTTTGTCATGGGATTTGCACTTTGCATTCAATAGCTAAGAAGAAGGGTAAAAGGGTAGAAAGAATGGCTGATATTGTATGTTCTTGTACTCGCCGCATCACATATTGTTTTTGCGGTTGTTGCTGTTGTTGTTGCTAAACTGTTGCTTTTGAGCAAGCGAATAATTAGTGGGCTATCAGCGGGTTGTCTTCTCACTCGTAACCTTAAAATGATAGAAAATAATCATACTCATGGAAGTAACTGAATTTAAAATTCTACAAATTTGTATGTTTTATAGACGGATATGGTATAGTTCTGTAAAGTTCTGTTGAAATCTTAAAGCGTGCAGATTGTGAAAGAATAAGAAATTTGAATAAGAAAAGACCCGTGCATCTTTAGGCTTCAAGGTACTTTAGAACATGTGGCTTTCCAATAATAAATATAAATAAATATCAAAATAAACAAATTTTACAAGCCGGATTCTGATGGAGAATCTTCAGTTCCTTACGACTGTTCCCCATTTCTGAGAAAACATACCATTTTTCTAAAACTGAGCTGAGTTATCTGATAACACAGACAGTCCACAAACAGTCCTCCTGATACCCATTCTTTTTTTATATGAATGATCTTATAAATTTTTAATTGTTCAATGTAATTAAATAATTAAAATTAATTATTCTACAGTTTTTTAGTATTTGGATAGAGCATATGATTATTTGATAAAAATGCATACAAAATGCACCTGCAATTTAAAATGCACCTGCACATTGTAAAACCTATTCACAATTGTTAAATTGTTTGTTGCTGAGCCCCTTTTTGCAAAGTACAAACAATAATTGAATGTCGTGGCCGTGCCATGCAAATCAATAAGTTAACGATCTAATCCATTTCCGCTGTTGCGACTTGCATACAGATTACTCCAAATATGGCTAATAAAATGGTAAGCCCTTCATTCCTTATAATAGAAGTTCTTGTGTTTGCACAATCTGAAAGAGAGAGAGAGAGAGAGAGGGAAAACTCATTTGAGATTCACAGTTGAGGTTGCATTTTGTGAGTGAAGCGGGCAAGAAATGGGCCAGAGTTTTCATGTCTTCGACATCGATGTTGAGGTTGTTGTTGTTGCTGTCGTCTAACTAAGCGCATGACTTGCATATTTATGCGCTATTTGCGAAATGAATTGTTTGTTGTCATTTGCATACCCGGTACCGATATCAAGTACAGAAGTATAACAGTCTTGTGGTATTAAGGTATAACATACAGCCTCTATAAAGTATATATATTCGCTATATTTGTCACGAAAATTGTTATGATCAGGAAGACGATCTGAGTCGATATAGTCATTGCATTGAAATCGAAGGCAAGATCCAGGGGGAAAAATATGTTTTAACGAGGATTTTATTTATCGTTTAAATGCAATATTATATATTTGTACTCTAATTAATAAAATATATTTTATTTTTTTTTTATTTTATTATTATTATAAACTGTTGTGAAGATACGAATAGCGAGTATCTCACTATCGA
This sequence comes from Drosophila innubila, assembly GCF_004354385.1. Classification (NCBI taxonomy): domain Eukaryota; kingdom Metazoa; phylum Arthropoda; class Insecta; order Diptera; family Drosophilidae; genus Drosophila; species Drosophila innubila. The sequence goes on along the minus strand of NW_022995372.1, from coordinate 7,449,732 downwards.
GCTCACTCGACAGTTCTTACTTGCTTTCATTGTTGTTGTTTTTGCTGCTGTGACCAGCACAGTTAAAGATGACAAAAAAAAAAATATAGCGACAGGCAGCAAATAACGATAATAAATAAGCAGCAGCAACAGCGTCAAAAGGCAAAAAGGTTATAAATAAATAAAGAAATATTTGAATGAATGAATGAATGAATAACCCTGTGCAAAGCAACAACAACAACAACAACAATAGCACGAATAACAAGAAATGCATACGCTGTTATTTTTAAAGCAATTCGATGCAAGCAGACACGTTCTCTGACAGCAGCAAAACTAATAATTTTATGAGCAGATCAAATGACGAGCAGAGAGACATGAGCGTAGGTACAAGGGGGGTTACAAATGTAATGAGTGGTGGTTGCGGGGGAGGGCAACTCTGCTCGACACTCAAAGTCAAAATGGCTGTCAGTCAAAGTGAAGCGTAGCAGACGTTATGTGCCACTATGTCTGTGTCTCGGTGTGTGTGTTTGTGTGTTACATAAGGTTGTCTGTTTTAGAATTTTGTGGCATGGTATTAAATGTACACACATACATACATATATATGAGGGGGGAGTATCTGCAAGTGCCATTATCGCTATCCCGCTCACACGCAACGTGCACAAATGTGTTAACATAAATGTAACACGTTTCGCTGTGGCAACAACGAACCACAATCGCAGCAACAACAACAACAACAAAAACTACAACAATCTATGCACGTTGCCATGTCACGTAGCTGCTTTTGCATGTCAACGGCAGTCGGAGTCAAAAGTCGGGTGACGTGGGGGGAATCCCCAAAAGATTCTGTCCAGGAAACGAAACTGTCACATTGCCGAGCGTCAAGGAAATTGCCAGACGACTTCTTACTTCCTTTCCGCTTTCCAAATGAATCTCACAAAATTGTTTTCGCTCCCAGCACACACCGCAATTCATCTCAAAATATATATAGCTGATTTCTAAGCTGCTGATGGTGATGATTTGGCAGATAGTTTAAGGTTCTAGCACTTTATTGTTAATTATAATAACACGCGAGTGTGAAGTGTGTGCAATCGTTAAATGAACTTGACTTAAAAATTTCAGACAAAACTAAACAAAGTTAAATTTAAGAGAGTGTCCAAAAGTTAAGAGAGATAGCTTAGTTAAAATAAATAACAGTGGCATATAGACTTTGGATTAATCCTAATCAATGTGCTTTTAAAGCAACGATAAATTTATATTTATACGATATTTTAGATATAAATATTTTTTGGCCTCCTGTTTTTAAAGTCCAAATATATACAAACTGACAGTAATTATATTTTTATTGGACAAATCAAAGCTTTAATGTATTCTAAACTAATATTATTTTCAAATAATTTATTTAGGAACTATAAATAATAACATAATGAAAAATGCATACAATACAAATTATTAGTTGACTTTCATAAAAACTT